>NC_062281.1:63883889-64508889 GCF_902655055.1 Lutra lutra
TGTGTGTATGTTTGTGTGTGTGTGTGTGTGTGTGTGTGTTTGTGTGTTTATACTGAAATCTTTGATTCGGTTAGCATTCATTTTTGTGGTAAATAAGGTAGGGATGTCTTATTTCTTCTTCTTCTTTTTTAAGATTTTATTTATTTACTTGACAGAGATCGCAAGTAGGCAGAGAGGCAGGCAGAGAGAGGAAGGGAAGCAGGCTCCCCGCTGAGCAGAGAGCCCCGTGGGGCTCCAAGCCAGAACCCTGGGATCATGACCTGAGTCGAAGGCAGAGGCTTTAACCCACTGAGCCACCCAGGTGCCCCAAGGGATGTCTTATTTCTTATTTTTAATTTTTTTCAGATAGCTAATAGGTTGACACAATATTATTTATTAATTAATCTATCTTTTCCTTGTTTATTTGAAATCTACTTTCACTGTGCACTAAATTCCTGAGTAAATTTGTTTTTATTTCTAGACTATGTTTTGTTCCATTGATGATACCAAATAAATCTGACAACTTTTAAAGGGAGTTTTGCAAAATGATTCAGAATTTAATTGAAACACAGTATTTCCTATCATTTTATTTTATTTTATTTTATTTTAAGATTTTATTTATTTATTTGACACAGAGAGAGAGAGATCACAAGTAGGCAGAGAGAAGCAGGCAGAGAGAGAGGGGGAAGCAGACTCCCCTCTGAGCAGAGAGCCCAATGGGGGCTTCGATCCTAGGATCCTGAGACCACGACCTGAGCTGAAAGCAGAGGCTTAACCCACTGAGCCACCCAGGTGCCCTTCCTATCATTTTAGACAATGAAAGTCACCATGATTCTAAGATATTTTATTTTTTTAAATATTTTATTTATTTATTTGACAGAGAGAGACACAGCGAGAGAGGAAACACAAGCAGGGGGAGCGGGAGAGGGAGAAGCAGGCTTCCTGCCCAGCAGGGATACCAATGTGGGGCGGGTCCCAAGACACTGGGATCATGACCTGAGACCAAGGCAGTAATGACGGAGCCACCCAGGCGCCTCCTAAGAGGTCTGATTTTTTATTTGATCTTTGATTTGTTAAAAGACCTTTAGACTTATTCTATATTTAAGCCCCACTTTCACTCAAAAATGCCTCCACTTTTTGCTACTAAAAATTGTGGGTTCTCGGGGTGCCTGGGTGGCTCAGTGGGTTAAAGCCTCTGCCTTCAGCTCAGGTCATGATTCCGGGGTCCTGGGATCCAGCCCTGCATCAGGCTTTCCACTCAGCAGGGAGCCTGCTTCCCTTCCTCTCTCTCTCTGCCTGCCTCTCTGCCTACTTGTGATCTCTGTCAAATAAATAAACAAAATCTTTAAAAAAAAAATTGTGGGTTCTCATACAAACATTAGGCACGAAAACAAAATATTTCACAGTAGTTTTATTAAATCTTTTTTGTTTGTTGTTTTGTTCAAAATTGAACAAAATATTAATATTCAATATTAAAATTAATATTGAAATATATGAAAACCACTGTTGGCAGTATCATTGTTGTCTCCTTACTCTGTCATTCAAGATGAAACTTTCTTTTCTTTTTTTTTAAGATGAAACTTTCAAATATGTCTGCCCTTAATTTTCTTCCAAGTAAAAATTTTTAAAAATTGTGGTAACATAAAACTGACCTGTGACCCATTTCCAAGTGTATATAGTTCAACGGCATTAAGTACATTTGCATTGTTGCGCAACACTCCCCATTAATCATTTACTTTTTAAAATAAATACATTTACTTTTTAAAATAAATGTACAGCTTGCCATGAAAAAGACAGAGATCAGCTTAAAAATGGTATGTTGACTCCTGAGAAGCAAAAGCCAGTCAGTAATTTGAAACTGATGTGCGTAGCGTCTTTCTGGAACACAAATGCGTTCTATAAAAAGGAATGTGTTTCTTGGCTCTAAGTGCCAATACATTAAATCTGGCCATTTAGAAATTGATCTGAAACCTGGTTCTTAAACTCTCTTATTCAGCCTGGACTCAGAGACCACGCTGTGGCTTCTGTCCTCGTTACTCATAGGACAACAGGACGTGTCGGCAGCCTCCACTCAGTAGCTGTGGCCTTCTTTGTGGAAGTGTGCAAGGCCCACCTGGAGCTTTTAGGTTTTGGATGAGGATGAGGTTCTCCTAATGTTACTTAGATAAGTGAAGAAAGGCCTCTTTTGTGTCCCCTGCCCCCTTCTCATCTTGCTTTAGGTGTCGCTTCCATCAAATGAGCCACTTAATCTGGGAATATCTTTTTTTTTTTCCCTTCATTTAGACATATGTTGGTGGTGCTGTGAATGAAAGGTGCTAGCCAGCCATATTGTTGCTCACTACCACAGAAGAAGTGTTATCCGGGCGGGATTCTAAAGACTGTCCTTCTGAGTGGAGTGGCCCATTTCCAAAGGGAGTGTTTTTTTCCCCTCTGTCATGTGGAGGGACATATGTTAATGAATGGGGGCAGGAGAGAGGCAATTAAAGGAAGCTCTTGGCCTCTGGCAGCCGCATCAGCTCTTGGAGCCGGATCAGGAGCAGCTGTGCAGCTCTTCCTGACAGAACCCTGAGCCTCCGCACGCTGAAGAGGCTGCTTGCCCGCTGATTGCTGCCATGACCGAAGACATAAGGGGCCTCGTCGGTCCATTTTCCGGTGGCAATTGCGCCCTGTTCTAGACCTTTTTGGTGTACTTATTTGCACAGCTTGTCTCCCAAAAGTTAAAAATTCACCTCCTGTTATGGAAAATTACAGGATGTGACGGATTGTCTTTGTGACTGGAATTAATCTTTGCATGAGAAAGGAAGAAAGAGGTCCCCTCTCCACTTTCTAAACCATGTTGAGAGAAGCTGGATTCCGAACGAGCACCAAATCAACCAATGCAAGTTAGTGAGTGTGAGAAACCATATCAGAGCCTTGATTCTTATCCCCCAACCTCCAGCCCTGTAGCTGACTGGAAGACTAATAATAGTATTTTCATTGTAGGGTTGCAGGGAACATGAAGTTAGTTAACAGACACAGCGTTCAGATGAGTGCTTTGTACCAAGTAATCAGGTGCTAGCTAGTGTGGTAAGTGTTGTCATCATCACTTCGTGTCTCAGGCCATCTCTCAGTGGGTTCTGAGGCATCAGCCTTTCTGAGAACCTCTCTTTTAGGTTTGCCTTGTGTTGAGCATTTGCTTCGACTTGCTGTCAAGAGGCAAAAACTGCCACGATCCCTATTTCTCTGTGAAACAAAACAGAACAAAATAGAAACAATGTTATTTAAGATTTTGTTTTGGATTATAGCTAGAGATCACATTGCCCCCCCCCCGCCCCCCCAAATAAGTGATGTTTTCTTTAAGTGTATTTGTTCATAGAAAGATATTTTAGAAGAGAAAACGGGTCCTGGAATCTTAAACTTGGAAGGTTTTCATTCATTCATTCCACTGCCAGGGGCTGCAGAAATGAAGAAACAGAAGTGGCCACTGCCCTAGGGACGCTTTCCTTCTAGAATTGAAAATAGGCAATAAACCTATGAATAAGTGCACAGAGCAATTAAACCATAAATATGTGTCACAAGAAAGCAAAACAGGCATTTGCTAGAGAAGTGCCTGATGAGGTGAGGGGTTGCTATATCGGGCGGTCTGAGAAGATTTTTAAAGGAGGTGACATTTGAGGTCTGGATGGTGAGGAGGAGGAACGAGCCCTGCAAGATCCTGGGGAAGAGTGTTCAAACCAGAAGGAACAACATGTGCCAAGTTCTAAAGCCAAAGCCAGATGGGTTTGTTGGAAGGGGTGAAAGGCTG
Source organism: Lutra lutra (assembly GCF_902655055.1). NCBI lineage: Eukaryota > Metazoa > Chordata > Mammalia > Carnivora > Mustelidae > Lutra > Lutra lutra. Next base: position 63,887,653 of record NC_062281.1, read on the forward strand.
TGTGTATAGACAAAAGGATATATTGAGGTTTGGGAGAGGCAGGCAGGGCAAGATCTTTTAGGATCTTCTCTCATGGTAAGGAATTCAGATTTTATTCCAGTGGAATGTGAAGTCGCTTGAGGGCTTTAAGGGGAAGGTCATGACTTATGACGTTTTTAATTGCTTTGGTTGCTGAGTGGAGAATGAATGGAAGTGATGGGCAAAGAGTGGGATCAGGGAGGCTGGTTAGGACCCTACTGCAGTGGTCCTGGTGGGAGACATGACAGGGGGCTAGGGCTAGGGACATTATGCAGGATAGAAGGGCCACTGTGGGGACATGTTGTGAACATAGAAGTGATATGACAGGCTCGTATGTCATGGATGTGCAGGTTGAGAGAAGAAGACTCAAGGTATTGAGATGACCCTACCCCAAGGTTTTGGTTTGAGCAACTAAGTGACCTTTGGGTTCATGTAGTCTAATAGTCTTCTGACTTTTGAATTCTATGAGCTGTTAACACAGATGAAAGATTGGGTGTAGATGAAATAGTGATGCTATTTTCAATTTTGCCATGTAAGTCAAAAACAAAGCAGCAGCTATCATTTCCTATGACTGCTATTTAAAGAAGAGTGGAGACTAAAGATGAAACAGTAGGAAGGAGGGCCCCTGGGTGGCTCAGTTGGTTAAGTGTCTGTCTTTGGCTTAGGTCATGATCCCAGGGTCATGGGATTGAGTCCTGCGCTGGGCTCCCTGCTCAGCAGTGAGTCTGCTTCTTCCTCTGACTTTCCCCCCATCATGTTCTCTCTCCCTCATTCTCTCCCTCTAATAAATAAATAAAAGCTTAAAAAAAAGATAAGATAGGAAGGATTAGTTTTGTGTAATCTCATAACTAAAAGCAATCCTTTATTCATTTTTATTTTACTTTTAAAAGATTTTTCTTATTATCTCTATTATTATTATTATTATTTATTTTATTTTAAAAAGATTTTTATTTATTTATTTATTTGACAGAGAGAGATCACAAGTAGATGGAGAGGCATGCAGAGAGAGAGAGAGAGGGAAGCAGGCTCCCTGCTGAGCAGAGAGCCCGATGCGGAACTCGATTCCAGGACCCTGAGATCATGACCTGAGCCGAAGGCAGCGGCTTAACCCACTGAGCCACCCAGGCGCCCCTATTATTATTTTTTTTAAGTGGGCTCCACGCTGGCAACTCTGGGATCAAGACCCAAGTCGAGATCAAGAGTTAGACATTCAGGGGCGCCTCGGTGGCTCAGTGGGTTAAAGCCTCTGCCTTCGGCCCAGGTCATGATCCCAGGGTCCTGGGATCAAGCCCCACATCGGGCTGTCTGCTCCGCAGGGAGCCTGCTTCATCTTCTCTCTCTCTCTCTGCCTGCCTCTCTGCCTACTTGTGATCTCTGTCTGTCAAATAAATAAATTTAAAAAAATCTAAAAAAAAAAAAAGAGTTAGACATTCAACCAACTGAGCCATCCAGGCACCTCAAAAGATTTTTTATTTTTAAATAATCTCTATACCCAACATGGGGCTCAAATTTACAACCCCGAGATTAAGAGTCACATGCTCCAAAGATTGAGCTAGCTAGGCATCCCGAAGGGTAATCCTTTAAATTCAATAAAGTGAGCTCTAGGAAAAATTCATGACTTTGCTTTTTTTTTTTTTTAAATCCTTTTGTTTCAGATCAGTAGAAATTGTCATAGCTGGACAGATATTTGGGAACCGCTGGTTTAGTTCATCTTTCTAGTTTAGGTGGAAATCCTAATTATGGCATCCCTGACCGATGTTCTTGTAGCTTCTGCATGAATACTTCCCGTGGAGGGCACACATTCTCTCAGCAGGCAGCCCATCCCACTGTGGAGGAGTTCTAACTGATGGATGGCTTCCCTGCCAGCCCTAGATCCTAGCCCCGTCCGCCTGACATACACAGAATAAAGCTGATCTCTTGGTACCTCTTCATCTTTCAAACATCTGAAGACATCAGTCATGTCCACCTTTCTCAAAAGGCAAACCTGTCTAGCTCCTTTAACTAAGTCTCACTGGATGCAGACGTGGAGTACATAAACAGCGTAGGCATGGAGGCTCCCAAGATTGCCACCCTTGATGTCCCCCGGCAGGCATTCAGTGGGGGCTTTGGTGTCTGTCCTCCTGCCCAGTCCTGCACACTGGCAGGGGAGAGTTGGAGAAAAAGCGTCTATCTCCCTTTAAGCAGATTTAGGCTAGATATCTGGACATCTATTTTGAAATGGAGGCAGGATGAGGAATTTAAATGCACACACAGATCTTGATTTCATAACCCCCTTGGGCATTAGCATCATTTGAGAGAGACCTGGATTCAGAGGACAAATTAATTCATGTTCAGAGCTTTAGGGCTTAAAAAATCCAGACTTGCTTCTGATTAATGTCAGGGAGGCTACTCCTGACTTTACAGGCAGGTAGCTTAGAACTAATGTTTGTGAAAGCACCTAGCACAGTGCTGGCTATTTGGTAAAGATTTAGTTTCTTTTCTTTCCTTTTTTCCCTTCCTGACTTCTTTCCTTTCTTTCCTCCCTCCTTCTTTCCTCATCTTCTTTTTTCTTGTATATAATTAATCTTTCCAGTTTTATTGATGTCGCATTGACATTCAGGATTGTGTAAGTTTCAGGGGTACGTCACAGTGACCCAACTTCCATATATTGTGAAGTGATGACTGCAGTGAGTTTTGTTAATATCCATCATCTCCTATGGATACAGAACGAAAAGGAAGAAAAAGTTTTTTTTTTTTTCCTTGTGATGAGAATTCTTAAGATTTACTCTCTTAACAACTTTCAAATATACTGTATGGCTATGTTAAGTATAGTCATCATGTTGTACAATAATGCCCAGTATTTATTTATTTATTATTTAAAAGATTTTATTTATTTATTTGAAAGAGAGAGAGAGCATGAGCAGCAGGGAGGTAGGGACAGTGGGCAGAGAGCCCTAGGTGGGGAGCCCTAGGTGGGGCTTGATCCCAGGATGCTGGAATCATGACCTGAGTTGAAGGCAGACACTTTATCAACTGAGCCACCCAGGTGCCCCCATACCCAGTATTTATTTTTCTCATAACTGAAAGACTACCCTTTGACTACCTTCCTGCAACTTACCCTCTCTCTCCCATCTCCCTCTGGTAACCACACATCTGGTCTCTTTTTTTATGAATTTGATTTAATCTGATTTTTTTTAGATTCCACATATAGGCAAGATCATATAGCATTTGTCTTTCTCTGTCTGACTTACTTCACTTAGCATAGTGTCCTCAACATCCATCGATGTTGTTACAAATGGCAGGATTTCCCTCATTTGTACGGCTGAATAATATCCCCTTGTATATAGACACCACATTTTCTTTATCCATTCATCGGTTGAAAGAGGTTGTTTCCATGTCTTGGGTATTGTAAATAATGCTGCAGTGGATATGGGAGTGCAGCTGTCTCTTTGACACAAGGAAATGGAAAAGTGGAAATCCTGGATCATAAGGTAGTTCTACTTAATTTTTTGAAGATCCTTCATACTGATTTCCAGAGAGCTTCTTTCAATTTACTATCCCAACAACAGTGCATAAGGGTTTCCTTTTCTCCACATCCTCACCAACACTTGTTATCTCTTGTCTTTCTGGTGATGGCCATTCTAACAGGTGTAAGGTGAATTCTTACTGTGATTCAGATTTACATTTTCCTAATAATTAGTGATGTTGAGCACCTTTTCATGTATCTATCAACCATTCACATATCTTCCTTGGAAAAATGTCTGTTCATGTTCTTTGCCCATTTTTAATTGGATTGTTCTTTTGCTGTTGAGTTTTATGGCAGGAACCCCTTACCAGATATGCGATTCGCAAGTATTTTTTCCCATTCTGTAGGTGGTCTTCTCATTTTGTTGATTGTTTCTTTTGCTGTGCAGAAGGTTTTTAGTTTGATGTAGTCCCACCCATTTATTTTTTATTTTGTTTTTTGTGCTTTTCAGTAACGAATTCAAAAAATCATTGCCTAGACCTGTGTCAAAAAACTTTTCTCCTATGTTTATCCTGTCACCCAGCCATTTCCTAATGGAAGCACGAGATCCTTAGGCTACTCCCATCTTTGCCCAACTTACTCTTCCCAACACTAGGCTGGGAACCTCTCTTTGGCTGAGTTACTGGTGGGTACATTCCAGTGCAGGCCATGAATGCCTGCAAACCCCACTCCACTTCACACCCTGCGATGGGATGGGCTTGGCTTGCCCAGTCTGGAGGAAGCCACTCGCTGGCAGAGAACAGTGGCTTCTCTCTGTCCTGAGGTACATAATTAGGCCAGTGACTGCATGTGTTTATGTTTGTTCACTGTGTACAATGTGCTTCTCGATGACTAAGGTTCCTTTTCTGGGACAAGGGCAGTTAAGACCCCAAAGACAAAACTGCCAATGTCAGCATTCAAATATTATTCAGTTTGAATATTATATACTAATCAAACCCTCAAATTGAAAAACAATCTATTCCAATATTCCAGGTTTTACTTCTCCAGATACGTTAAGAGCTCTGAGAAAAAAAGAAAAATTTCCCTGAAATTTAGTATCGTCCTAAATGTTACTAAACATTTACATCCAGCTTCTTTAAAAGGCCGGTTTAGGAATTTATCTTTCAGGCATGCTAAATGACCAGATCTAAGGATAATGCCGGTTTGTGCCCATGTGTGGGACTAGTGATCTACATGAGTGAGAATCCCTGCATAATGTCAGCCTGTACAAAATGGGGCAGGTTTTGCTCTGTGGACAGAGTTCCTCCTTGTAGGGGTCTGCAAGGGGCCTAGACTTGTTCTGATGGAGACCATCTCATCACCCTGTGAGTCTTGTTCTGGAGGACTGAGCCTAGCTTCCTCTTTCTCCACTCTCCGCCTTGCTCGCTAGGTTCAAGGCCTACTGGTCTTTTTGTTCTTCCAACCAGTCAAGCTTCTTCCCACCTTAGGCTCCTTGCACTTGCTTTTGCTTTTACTTTCTGCCCCCTTGGAGATATTCACATGCTTGCTTGAGTCATTTAACTCATGTGTTATCTCCGATGTCACTTTCTGAATCTACTTTGACCTCTCTCATCGTCCCCTTTAAAGGAACAATGTCTTGGGGGCGCCTGGGTGGCTCAGTGGGTTAAGCCGCTGCCTTCGGCTCAGGTCATGATCCCAGGTCCTGGGTTCAAGCCCCACATCGGGCTTTCTGCTCAGCAGGGAGCCTGCTCCCTCCTCTCTTTCTGCCTGCCTCTCTGCCTACTTGTGATTTCTCTCTGTCAAATAAATAAATAAAATCTTTAAAAAAAAAAAAAAAAGAACAATGTCTTGTTTTCTTTTTTTCAAAGCACTTATTTTATTCATGTGTTCTTTACTGCTTCTCTTTCTCTGCCAAGATATAGATGTCAGAAGAGCAGAAACCACATCTATCTTGTTAATTCTCTATCCCCAGTACCTAGAACATAAAAGATCCTCAACAAATTTTGTTGAACAGTTGGGTGATAGTGTCCATTTTGGGAAGAGAGGCAGGAGAGAATCTACCTTTCACTTCCCAGTGCCTAAAGGACTTCTCTGTGATGTGGAGGAAAGCAACCATCTTTTCTCCTTAGCAGTCCCGATACTTTAGGTGAGCTGGTTGCCCGTTGGGAGAACTATCCATCTGACTTACTTTGTGAATCCATTTTGAGATAATCAGTGTGTGTGTGTGTGTGTGTGTGTGTGTGTGTGTGTGTATCTGTGTGTGTGTGTGTGTGTGTCTGGCATCCCAGATTTATCAGAATCTTAATGAATAAAGAAAGGAGATGAAGAGGGGGATAGGTGGGAATCTTATTGTAAGAAAATCACACCAGAGGTTTGCCTGGGTGACTAGGTCAGTTAAGTGCCTTCAGCTCAGGTCATGATCCTAGGGTCCCATGAGCCCTGAGTTGGGCTCCCTGCTCATCGGGGACCTGCTTCTCCCTCTACCTCTGCTGCTCCCCTTGCTTGTGCTCTTTCTTTCTGTCAAATAAATAAATAAAGTCTTAAAAAAAAGAGAAAAAAAAGAAAATCACACTGGGGCCTCTTAGGAAGGAAGGTGAACCAATGGGGAAATGGGAGGTAGGCTAGTGCACAAGATGTATAGGAACTATGGGTAGAGGAGTGAGGACTCTCATCTCCCCTGTTTGTGGTGTGTACTTTTTCATTTTCTTTCCTTTCCTTCTTCTTCTTTTCTTTTTCTTTCTTTCTTTCTTTCTTTCTTTCTTTCTTTCTTTCTTTCTTTCTTTCTCTTTTTTTAGATTTTACTTATTCATTTTAGAGAGTAAGAGAGACAGACAGAGAAAGCATGAGCAGGGGGAGAGGGAGACGGAGAAGCAGGCTCCCTGCTGAGCTGGGAGCCCAACATGGGGCTTGATCCCAGGACCCAGAGATCATGACCTGAGCTGAAGGCAGATGCTGAACCATCTGAGCTACACAGGCATCCTTCTTTTTCTTTTCCTTTTTCTTCCTTTCTTTTTTTTTTCTCTCAATATTTTATTTATTTATTTGAGAGAGAACACAGGCAGGGGGAGGTGCAGAGGGTGAGGGAGAGGGAGAAGCAGACTCCCCACAGAGCATGGAGCCTGATGTGGGGCTCGATGTAGGACTTGATTCCAGGACCCCGAGATCATGCCCTGAGCTGAAGTTAGATACTTAGCCAGCTGAGCCACCCAGGTGCCCCTGGTGTGGAGCTTTTCTTATCACATTGCTCTAGTCATAGTCTGGGTAGACATAAGAAGACCCAACTATAAATAAGAAAAATAAGAAAGGAAGAAAAGGGGGAAAAAGGAAAAATAGGGAGAGGTAAAAGTTTAAGGGAATTTAAATGAAGAACCATCTCGGGGCACTTGGCCGGCTCAGTCAGGAGAGCATGCAACTCTTGATCTTGGGGTCATGAATTCAAGCCCCATGTTTGGTACAGAGTCACTCAAAAAAAATTGTGGCATCCATCCAAGAGTAACCTTATTTCTGAAGATTGATTGTAAGTAAAAAGACTCTGTGGAGAACTGAAAAATGTTTATAGCCTATTGAGAGAATTGAAAAGTGTAATTAAAAAAAAAAGTCATCGGGGCGCCTGGGTGGCGCCATGGGTTAAAGCCTCTGCCTTAGACTCAGGTCATGATCTGAGGGTCTTGGGATCGAGCCCCGCATCGGGTTCTCTGCTCAGCGGGAAGCCTGCTTCCTCCTCTCTCTCTCTCTCTCTCTCTCTCTGCCTGCTTCCTTCCTCTCTTTCTGCCTCTCTGCCTACTTGTGATCTCTGTCTGTCAAATAAATAAATAAAAATCTTAAAAAAAAAGTCATCTAAGAAAAAATTGAAAAAAATCATACAACTGAAAGCTGAAAGTTTAAAACAGGTAAAAGAGTGAGATTGAAAGTGAGAGGTGAAATAAAAATTTAAAATAAAAGATGTGAGGGTGCTTGGGTAGCTCAGTTGGTTAAGTGACTGTCTTCGGCTCAGGTCATGATCCTGGAGTCCCACGTAGGGCTCCTGCTCAGCAGGGTGTCTGCTTCTCCCTCTGACCCTCCCTTCTCTCATGCTCTCTCTTTCTTTCTCTCTCATTCTCTCTTTCAAGTAATAAATAAAATGTTTAAAAAATAAATAAAAAGCTTCAACTACTGAAATAAAAAGGTAAGTATGAAAGTGAGAAGACTATAAAATATGTTAAAAATAAAGTTAGGGATTTGAGAATGAAAATAGTTTTTTTTTTTTAAGTGTCAAAGTAAAGGAAAAAAAACTTTAAGAAGTCTTCAAAAAAGGAAAAAAGAAGAAAAAGTGAAAGAAATGAGAGAGAAAGTAACTGCAAGAAGTCTAAATGGTGAAGACATTCTAGAGGGAAACAGACCATTGACAGCAGCTGAAATGGGAGGGGGGCTGGGCATCTTCTTCCGGGGTGAACTGCCTACAGTGCATGACCTTTGAAAACACCCTGCAGGGCTGGCCAGCTGTGCGGAGGCCATGTCCAGCAGTGGCATTTGGAAATGTGTCACCATGTGCTGCTCAGGAGGACATGAGTCTGCCTGAAAGGAAGTTGGGCTAGTTAACCACGTTCTCAAAAATTCCAACTAAGACTTTTGAAAACTAAGTGAAGAATCTAGCCAACATTCCCTGGGCAAAATTGGGAACCTCTAAATATTTGCGGTAGGAGGCCATTGTATATGAGAAATATTAAACCACAGGGCCTGGACACTGGAGATATGCTAAGAATCTACATTAGTGAATAATCCAGAAGTGAAATGTTCTACAAGTCTAGACTGGCAGTGAGATGTATAATGGGAGGGAGAGATGAGTGAGAGAATCTAAAAAGGCTTGATGATACATAGTAATGGGTTAGGTCGTAAGAAAGAGTTACTGATGACTCCGGGGTTTTTTTTTTTTAATATTTTAAAAAAGACTTTATTTATTTATTTGTCAGAGAGAGATAGAGTGAGTGCACAACCAGGGGAAGAGCAGGCAGAGGGAGAAATAGCATCAGAGCCTGACAAGGCACTCAATCCTAGGACTCGGGGATTGTGACCTGAGCCAAAGGTAGATAGATGCTTAAACTACTGAGCTACTCAGCGATCTGATGACTCTGTTTTTTTTTTTTTTTAAAGATTTTATTTATTTATTTGACAGACAGAGTTCCCACGTAGGCAAAGAAGCAGGCAGAGAGAGAGGAGGAAGCAGGCTCCCTGCTGAGCAGACAGCTCGATGATGTGGGGCTCGATCCCAGGACCCTGGGATCATGACCTGAGCTGAAGGCAGAGGCTTTAACCCACTGAGCCACCCAGGCGCTCCATGATGATTCTGGTTTTTAAACTGGGTCTGTATTTCGGGATATTAAGAAGAACTCCTGCCTCGACTGACTTATACAATGTGAAATGTATATCCTCTCAAACATAAATAAGTCTAATATGGTTCTGAGGTTGGTTAATTGAGTGGCTCAGAGTCAAAGGTGATAGCAAAGACTCATTTTCTTGTATCCTCATTGAGTTGACTGGCCTGAGTATGGCTTTGGTTATTTTCTTCATGGTCCAAGATGGCTGCTTTAGCTTTATATCCTCATCCTCATAAGCAGATGTGAACTCTAACTGGATGAAGAGGGGCTGTCTCTTTCTACCACTGGAAAATCTCCCAGAAATCCTCCTTTCTTTTTTGGCAGTCTTCCTCTGATGTCTCATTGGTTATAATCATGTAACATGCTCATGTCTAAACTAATTATTGTGAGGGAAATAAGAGTGTGAATAAGTCGTTCCTGATTGGGAAAGGGTCTAGGCTTCTCTGAAACCAATAACCATGTACCATCTGAATAAAATCAAGCTTCCATTAGCTAGGAAGATGATACAGGCATGATTGTGAATATAGGCAACCATCGGTGACTGTCTGGGGGTCTGACTAGGGCATGTTTTACATGCTGCTCTAGGGTCTGGTTCTAAGAAGTTTGCCCACAAACAACACAATGGAAAATAAACAAGTGATGGAGTTCCTGGATGGCTCAGTCAGTTAAGCCACCAACTCTTGATTTTGGCTCAGGTCATGATCTCAGGGTTCTGAGATCAAGCCTCATACTAGCTGTGGAGCCTGCTTCTCTCTGCCCCTCCCCTCTCTAAAAAATAAAAAATGAACAAGTGAGACTATATCAAGTCTTCTGTACAGCCAAAGAAAGCATCAATAAAGTGAAAAAACAACCTGGAATTTTCCCATTTCCCTGGAATGGGAAAAATATTTGCAAACCATATATCTGATGAAAAGTTAATATCCAAAATACATAAAGAACTCATACAACTCAATAGCAAAAAACATAACCCAATTACAAAACAGGCAAAGGACATAAATAGACATTTTTCCCAAAGAAGATACACAGAAGACCAACAGAAAAGACGGAAAGATGCTCAACATTTCTAGTCATTAGGGAAATGTAGATGAGAACCACAATGAGATATCACCTCATGTCTGTTAGAATGGCCATGATCAAAAAGACAAGAAGTAAGTGTTGGCATAGATGAGGAGAAAAGGGAATTCTTGTGCATTGTTGGTGGGAATGTAATTTGGCACAGCCACCATGGAAAACAGTATGAAGGATCCTCAAAAAATTAAAAATAGAAATACCATATGATCCTGCAATTCCACTTCTGGGAATATATTCAAGGAAACAAAATAGCTAACTTGAAAAGCTATCTGCATCCTCCTGTTCATAGCAGTGTAATTTACAACAAACAGCCAAGACATGGAAAAAACCTGTGTCCATCAATGGATGAATGGATAGTGACGTTGTGGTGTATATATATGCCATGAAATATATTCAGTAATAAAAAATGAGGAAATCCTGCTATTTGTGACAACATGGCTGGATCTTGAGCACATTATGCCAAATGAAATAAGTCAGAGACAGACAAATGCTGTATGATCCCACTTATATTTTGAAAAAGCCAGAAGGTGGAGGAAGAGGGAATTGGAAGAAGGTGGTCAAAGATACAAATTTCCAGTTATAAGTGCTAAGGATATAATGTATAACAGGGTGACTACAGCTAACACTGCTGTGTGGTATGTAAGAAAGTTGTAAAGAGGGTAGATCCCAAGAGTTCTTGTCACAGGGAAAGTTTTTTCTTTTCGTCTTTCTTTGCTTTTCATCATATCTCCGTGAGATGATGGATGTTACCCAAACCTATTTTGGTTATCATTTTGCGATATATGTAAATCAAACCATCATGCTCTACATCTTAAATTTATACACAGTGGTGTATTATTTCTTATTAAAATTGGAAAAAAAAATTTTTGTCCAAAGGCTCAGAGTTATAAGTGTACCCATTTTAGGAGAACAGCTTACAAGGGGCCTCCCGGAAAGAGCACTTCATCCAATTGGAAAGGGTTGTAATTATCCTTACCTTTGTCTAGATAATCTTAATCCTTTTAATTATCTCTCTACATCATTTTTTTTTCAAGCTTTTTAATCATTATTGTGGCTAAGCTTCGAGATTTTCGAAGTTTAAATAGGCAGGTAAGGACCTGGGAAATAAAATGTTCTGTGTATATTGAATTCTGGGAAAAGAACTAAATACGATTTTAAACTGCTGACATCATACAATGTGTCTATAAATAAGAAAATAGCAAAAGCAATATGATGTTAGCCAAAGCTACTCTAAGGGTTCACGCAGAGCGTGTATCTGTCATCTGTGGAGGAAATGGTCCCACAGAAGAGGGCCCTTGTCTTTACATACTGCTTTAGTCTTGAAATTTTACATGCAAAAACCTTTATTCAAACAGAAGGACTGCAGCAAATTTAGTTCAATGGGAGCTAGGAAATTAAGCTGGAAGAGATTTCCTTCTTCTGTGAAACCACTCATCCAATTTATTGGAAAATCTTGCTTTCAGCAATATTTTGTTTCCAAGAATACTTATATAGCAAAAAAATATATGTTTATTTACATAAAACTCATGGATTCATTTCGTTAAAGAGAAGCCAGTGAAAAGTGTATGTGCGATACTGTGCAGATTTTTTCCAATAGGGGTACTGTGGGAAGAATCCAGGGCTGGAATCTGCAACACGTTGCCACTCTTTACTCAGTTAAATGAGCTAATGCTCCAAGGGCATTAGCACAATGCCTGTCATGTAAAACTACTACTATAACTACCACTAAATCTCATATATTATGAGGCAAGTAGTAGGGTTATCCCCACTTTCTCATAAGGGGTTAGTAAATGACAGAGCTGGGATTAGAGCTTTAAGCTGGTGAGGGGACACTGGGTAGGTGCCCTTTTGATTCCGCTTCCTGTTTTCTTAGTTGTGCAAGGTTAAAAGTAAAACAGGTTTTTTGTTTGTTTTTGTTTTTTACCAGCAAAATTGGTTTATTTGGGAATAGCTGAGGAATTGCGATTAGGGACATTCCAGCGATGGCAAAGCATAGGCAGTCTGGGGAGGAATGTTACTTTAGAGAGAAAAGGAGGAAGTTGGGAGGGGCTGCTTTGTATGAAAGTCGGTTGGAGGAAATGGAGAGTTCAGAGTGATGACAGCTCCTCATTAGGTGAATTGTGGTATTTTCTTATTGGCTGAGCGTGGTGTTGGGCAAGGAGAAATTCTTCCTCCTGGAGTAGTAGAGCAGGTTTCTTCCTGTTGGAATCGAGGTAAGACTCTTCCTTTTAGGGTCTGCAATTAATAAGTAGTAGGACATGGGGCGCCTGGGTGGCTCAGTGGGTTAAAGCCTCTGCCTTCGGCTCAGGTCATGATCCCATCGTCCTGGGATCGAGCCCCACATCGGGCTCTCTGCTCAGCAGGGAACCTGCTTCCTCCTCTCTCTGCCTGCCTCTCTGCCTACCTGTGATCTCTATCTGTCAAATAAATAAATAAAATCTAAAAAAAAAAAATAAGTAGTAGGACACCAGACCTCTGGTCTCCCTACCCCTTTGAAAAAATTTTAAATTATTATTTTAAAGATTTATTTATTTATTTTGGAGAGAGTGGGCATGCGATCAATTATGAGTCGGGGGAGAGGGGGAGAGAGAGAATCTTTTTTTTTTTTTAATTTTTTTTTTTAAAGATTTTATTTATTTATTTGTCATAGAGAGAGAAGCGAGAGTGAGCACAGGCAGACAGAGTGGCAGGCAGAGGCAGAGGGAGAAGCAGGCTCCCTGCCAAGCAAGGAGCCCGATGTGGGACTCGATCCCAGGACGCTGGGATCATGACCTGAGCGGAAGGCAGCTGCTTAACCAACTGAGCCACCCAGGCGTCCCGAGAGAGAGAATCTTAAGCAGATCCCCTGCTGAGCGGCTTGATCTCACCACCCTGAGATCATGACCTGAGCCTAAACCACAGTCAATGCTTAACTGAGCCACCCAGGCGCCCTTCCCCACCCATTTTATTTTATTCTTTAAATTTTTATTATTTTTAAATTATTTAAAAAATTTTTTTATTAAAGATTTTTATTTATTTGACAGAGAGAGAGATATCACAAGTAGGCAGAGAGAGAGGGGGAAGCAGGCTCCCTACTGTGCAGAGAGCCCTATTTGGGGCTCGATCCCAGGACCCTGAGATCATGACCTGAGCCAAAGGCAGAGGCCTAACCCACTGAGCCACCCAGGTGCCCCTAAATTTTTATTATTTTTTTAAAGATTTTATTTATTTGTCAGAGAGAGGGAGCATAGGCAGGGGGAGCGTCAGGCAGAGGGAGAAGCAGACTCCCTGCTGATCAAGGAGACCGATGGGGGACTCTGATCCCAGGATACTGGGATCATGACCTGAGCTGAAGGCAGATGCTTAACCTACTGAGCCACCCAGGCACCCCCCTCCCTGCCCATTTTAAATGGGGTTTCCTTTCGTTAGCTTTACAGCTACATAAAGAAGCTGTTACTGAAGCCCTTACTTCCTTAGGTTGCATTATTCTTGGGATTTATCAAATCTGGGGGGAATAATTGTAGTGATGTATAGAACCCCAAGCCCCCTCCTGTGTTTTCCCCTATTCCCTTTGTGTGTTGATGTCCTGCTTAGAATTTGCTGCTTCACATGTGGCTGTTCACAGCAGCTCTTCTATGTCCACTGGGGCCCTTCCTTTTCTGGTCTTGTGTTTTCACTATTTCTTGCTGTTGGTGGGATTGAAGGGAGCCTTTGTCCTATAATCAACAATTCCATCATTTTTCTAGACCCTTAAAAGGTAGCCACCTTTTTTGGATATAAAGTTTTAGGGCGAGGGCTGCAGCCTCTGGGGGAAGACATGCAGTTTTTCATTCCTTGATGCATTCCTTGATCATTTTATTGAGTTTCTAGTTGTTCAGACAGGTTGATGTATTCATCTGGTTCTTTGCTCTCCTTTCCTTTTTGCGTGTCAGACTCTGTGGTGTCACATTCTTTATGCCTGAAATTATAACTATGAGAATTTCCTTAGTGAAGATTTGCTGGTGACCAACTCTGTTTTTGTTTGTCTGTAAAGGCTTTTATTTGTCCTTTTTTTTTTTAAGATTTAATTTATTTATTTAATAGAAGACACAGCGAGAGAAGGAACACAAGCCAGTTGAGTGGGAGAGGGAGAAGCAGGCTTCCCGCTGAGCAGGGAGTCCCATGCAGAACTCAATCCCAGAACCCTGGGATCATGACCTGAGCTGAAGGCAGATGCTTAACAACTGAGCCACCCAGGTGCCCCTCTATTTGTTCTTCTTAAGGCTATTTTTCTATAGGACTCTACATTGGCCATTACTTTTCTATACAACATTGAGGATCTCATTCTGCTGCTTTCTTATTTCCTTTGTTGCTGTTGACTGTCAGTCAGTCTAGCTCTTCTGAAGTTAATTTGTCTTTATTCTTAGATGCTTTTTTAATTTTATTTTTTTAAATATTTTATTTCTTTGACAGAGAGAGAGGGAGAGAGAGAGAGTGCACACATGAGCGGGGGCAGAGGGAGAAGGAGAAGCAGGCTCCCCGCTGACCAAGGAGCTAGGTGTGGGACTCGATCCCATGATCCTGGGATCATGAGCTGAGTCAAAGGCAGTTGCTTAACCAATTGAGCCACCCAGGTGTCCCGATGCTTTTTAAAAAAAAGATTGATTTAATTATTTGAGAGAGAGAGGGAGAATGCGTGCGGACATGAACAGGGAGAGGGACTTAGGGAAAGAATCCCAAGTAGGTTCCGTGCTGTGTGCAGAGCCCAGTGCAGGGCTGGATCTCAGCCCTGAGGTCATGACTTGAGCCAAAATCTAGTCTGTCGTTTAACTGACTGAGCTGCCCAGGCACCCCTATTCTTAGATTTTTTTTTTTTTAAGATTTTATTTATTTATCTGACAGAGAGAAATCACAAGTAGGCAGAGAGGCAGGTAGAGAGAGAGGAGGAAGCAGGCTCCCCGCTGAGCAGAGAGCCCAACGCGGGGCTCGATCCCAGGACCCTGAGATCATGACCTGAGCCAAAGGCAGCGGCTTAACCCACTGAGCCACCCAGGCGCCCCTATTCTTAGATGTTTTTAAGATTTTTTGTCTTTGCTATTTTTTTTAAGATTTTATTTATTTATTTGACACACAGAGAGAGATCACAAGTAGGCAGAGAGGCAGGCAGAAGAGAGGGGGAAACAGGCTCCCTGCTGAGAGCAGAGAGCCCAATGCGGGGCTTGATCGCAAAACCCTGAGACCATGACCTGAGCTGAAGGCAGAGGCTTAACCCACTGAGCCACCCGGGCACCCCTGTTCTTCTATATTATTATGATAAATTTAGTTGTGTATTTGTTGTTTTAATCTATTCTTCTTGGAGTACATTAGGTTCCTTGAATCTGTGTATTGGTGTTTTCCGTTATTTTGGATAATTATCAGTCCTTCTCTCTACACATATTACTTCTGCTCCATTTATCTTCTCTCCTACTGGAAGGCTGATTAAATGCAGGTTAGACCTTTTCCCCTGTTACATTTTGCATCTTTTGTTTCTCTCTGGCTTCTGATCTGCTTTCTAGTTTATTAGTTCTGTCTTTAATTTCCTTTGAAACATGTCCAGCGAATTTCAAATACTGTTATTATGTCTTCTATTTTAAAAAATTCAATTTTTTTCTTTATTTCGTTGTTTGTTTTAAATCATTTAACAGGCTTATCCCTAACAAAAATGAACAGATGCTTGGCACTTCTGGGAAACAATACAGTTTTGCAAGGGTTTATTGAATTTATGTTAACCGAGAGAAAGGATCTGACAAGTTCTCTTTATTCTGATGTTAGCATGTTTCTGTCCTGTAAATCCCTTCCTTACTCTGTCCCTGATGGTGGCAGAAGATGAACACAGACAGCTTTGCAGCTTAGAGGCAGGTGATTTCTGATGACCAAAAAAAAAAAAAAAAAGATTCCAAAGGGTGTTAGCAGTAAGAAAGGAGCATGCATGATCCTGAGTGACCAGCGGTCCTAGTATGTTTTTTATTTTTATGTATGTTTGTGATAATAAGCACTCTTTAAAGGATGTGGCCCTGCTTGCCTTCTTGCCTGGATCTTAGAGTGATGCTCTCTGCTAGATCTCTTTTTGTTGTTTCCTATTTTCTTCACACATTTCAAGCTTGTCTTTCATTTCTTTAAATACAGGAAGGGAGACAATTTTTCAAAATGGCCACCAGAATTACCATACTCTTGGGTAGGGATATCCATGCCGTCTCTCGGTTTGGCTATGTGACACACTTTGGTTAATGGGGAAGTAGCAAACTCATAAGAAAAGGCATCAAAAGGGCTAGTGCACTAGGGCTTGTCTTCTCCTATTGGCAATGCTTTGTTAGTATGCGAACAGACCTGGGCTAGCCTGTTGGAAGATGATGGGACATGTAGAAGGAAACCCCAGCAATTCCAACCATTCCAGGCATCCCAGTGGTTCCAGATATGGGTGAGGCCATCCTAGTCCATCCAGCCCCAGCTGAATCGCCCAGACTAGAAAATGCTCCCAGCTAACCCAAATTCATGAGTAATAAAAATGTTTGTTTTATGGAGCCCCTCTCTCTCTGCCTCCACTCCTTCTTGTGCTCTCTCTCTCTCTCTCTCTGTGTCAAATAAATAAATAACATCTTTAAAAAAATGTTGTTTTAATCATTGACTTTCAGATGGCTTGTCATTTAGAAAAAGCTGACACACATAGTAAGCATAGTTTGAAAAAAAACTTGTCAGTAAATTAGTAAATAGTATTTGTAGTCTTTGTGAGTCTCTTTCTGCTGAATATTTTTCTCCTGCTGATTCTCACTCTTGATGCCTTGTTTCCCTGCGTGCTTGTCATTTATGAAATTTTTAAAAAGATTTTTTAGTTTTAATTTTTATTATTTATTTTTTAGATTTTATTTTGTTATTTTAAAAAAAAACTCATTTATTTATTTATTTGGGGGGGCAGAAGGAGGGGAGCAGACTCTTCACTGAGCAGGGAGCCAAACAGGGGGCTCTATCCCAGGACCCTGAGATCATGACCTGAGGCGAAACCAATAGTAGGTTGCATAGGCAACTGAGCCACCAAGTGCCCCCCATTTTTTCACTTTTAAGTAATCTTTGTACCCAGTGTAGGGCTCTAACTTACAACCCTGATATCAAGAGTCATATGCTCTACTGACTGTACCCACAGGTACCCCTGTGTTTATTATTGTTGACTGTGTAGTATTCATTTATTTTTTTCTATGCCAAATGTGAGCTGTAAAACGATAGTTCTCTTAATTTATTTTTAAAGATTTTATTTATTTATTTTTTTAAGTAGGGTTCACACCCAGCATGGAGCCCAACAAGGGGCTTGAACTCATCACCCTGAGATGAAGATCTGAGCTGAGATCAAGAGTTGGATGCTTAACTGACGGAGCTACCAGGTGCCCCTGAAGATTTTATTTTTAGGTAATCTCTACACCCTGCATGGGACTTAAGTTTACAACCCTGAGATCAGGGCTCACATGCTCTACTGACTGAGCCAGCCAGTTTTCTTAAGTTTAATTAACAGATTTAATGCAACCCCCTAACTAAAAAAATTTTGAAAAAATGATTTTAACGTTCAGTTTAAAGAATAAGTTAGCAGATACAGCAAAGGTGAAATGTTGTAGAAAAAAGCCACTGAAAGGAAACTAGTCTTACTAAGTTTTTCAGTATAATGATTATAACAACTTGGGCTGGTGCCACAAGAGAAATAACTATTAATGGGACAGAGGAAGGCTGAGGAATAGAGTTGATCATAGGTAGGAAATGATGGGAAACAAATCATAGAAAAGGGAGCAATTCTTTCATAAATGAGATTTAGCTATTGATTGGCTTGGAGGGGAAAAATATGATTCATGTCTTGTATAGATTTTATCTCCTTTGTTGACCATAATGGAAACCGGAGAATCAAGGCTTGAATGATAGTTTATATTGGAAGTCTGAGCTCAGTTAGTCTTGCAGAACCAATTGTTGGTTTTGGTGTGTGAGCTGGAGGAAGCATGTCTAGGTATTTGCTCTATATACAGGAGCATGTGTGAGGATGTGTGTGTATATATATGAGTACTTATTCATTATAATATGCAAAATAGTAATGATTAGAATTACCTTTGGTGATCAACATGGAAATAGTCAAATTAATTTTGGTGCATTCATATAATATTATACCAAACTATAAAATATTGTATTAGCTAGGGGCACCTGGGTGGCTCAGTAGGTTAAGCATCTGATCTCAGGGTTGTGAGATTAAGCCCGGTGTGGGGCTCCACACTCAGTGGGGAGTCTGCTTCTCTTCCTCTACTTCGGGACATCCCTCCACTCCCCCACAACCCCTCTTTCCCCCGCTCATGTGCCTGGGTGGCTCAGTTGATTGGGTGTCTGACTGTTGATTCTGGTTCAGGTCGTGATTTCAGGGTTGTGAGATTGAGCCTCGAGTTGGGCCCCCCCCCTCAGCTTAGAGTCTGCTTGAGATTCTCTTTCTCCCTCTCCCCCCACCTTCAGCCCCTTCCCCCACTCATGTGCTCTCTCCCTCTCTCTCAAATAAATAAAATCTTCAAAAATAAATAAATAAATAAATATTGTATTAGCTATTAAAAAGAATGTCTAAGATTAATATGTATTGATTTAAAAAGATGTCTCAGAGAAATCCATAAAACTGTGATTCCTGTGGTTCCCAGGTGGCTCAGTCATTAAGTGTCTGCGTTTGGCTTGAGTCATGATTTCAGAGTCCTGGGATCTGGCTCCCTGCTCAGCGGAAAGCCTGCTTCTCCCTCTCCCACTCCCTCTGCTTGTGTTTCTTCTCTCGCTGTGTCTCTCTCTGTCAAATAAATAAATAAAATCTTTAAACAATAACAACAACAAAATTGTGATTCCCTTTTTTGTGAAATAAATAGAATGTATATGTATGTAACTTAAGTGTGTACGTGTGTGCAGATGCCATCCAGTGCCCTAGGGCTCTGGAGTTACGATTCCTTTTAATATTTAATATCTTCTCAACATCTTCCAAGAATATCTTAAAAATTTTTTTTTAAAGATTTCATTTATTTATTTGACAAAGAACGGGAGAGAGAGGAAGAGAGAGCACAAGCAGGGGGAGCAGCAGAGGGAGAGGGAGAGGGAGAAGCAGGCTCCCCACTAACCAAGGAACCCTATGTGGGGCTTTTTAAAAGATTTATTTATTTATTGGACAGAGAGAGAGATAGCGAGAGAGGGAACACAAACTGGGGGAGTGGGAGAGGGAGAAGCAGGCTCCCCGCTGAGCAGGGTGCCCGATGCGGGGTTCACTCCTAGGACCCTGGGATCATGACCTGAGCCGGAGGCAGATGCTTAATGAATGAGCCACACAGGCACCCCCATCAACATTTTTTAAAAAAAGGATTTTATTTATTTATTTATTTGAGAGAGAGAGCACGAGCAGGGGGAGAGGAAAAAGGAGAGATAGAGGTAGAAGCCAACTTCTCATTGAGTGGGGAGCCTGACATGGGGCTCGATCCCAGGACCTCAAGATTATGACCTGAGCCACAGTCAGAGGCTTAATTGATTGAGCCACCCCAGTGGTCCCCTCCACCCACAATATCTTTAAAGAAATCAAAGACAGCCAAGCTCCAGTGTCTTGCTCTCATTAAATGCTTATTCTCTGCTTCTCATCTTGCAACCTTAAGTGTTGTCTCTTTTTTGTTTCTATATTACTTAAATATTATACCAAAAGAGTGTAATGCATCTCCTTTTCCATATAGTTCCCCTTACTCTATCTTTAGTATAGGCTTATATGGACTGATTTTATTAAAAGTTGGGACTATTAAAGAGGGGCTGTATATCAACAGAAGTCAGTAAGCAGTAAAAAACTTTGTGTACTATCTCTATGCCTATTATTTCTACTGCCTATTACATGTATTAGGTAATATATCTCTAGTACCTGGCTACTGATAACTTCTCCCTAGCCTGTTTTATCCTCAGTCTCACTTCCCCCATGTCTCTTTTTTTTTCTCCTTTTACATAAAGAACCCCCAATACTCTTAAAATTTATGTTCATTTTCCACATAGTTTTAGGCCTCTAGGACTCATCCATTAGACTTTCGTTGCTACCCTCAAAAGTCCAGAATGTTTTAAAAACCAAGATGTTCCATTGAATAAACAATAATCTTTGGGCCTTCACCTTTACCTTTGAAGAATGGCTGAGGTTTAAAAGTATATTCTGCAATCTCTTTAAGGCAATCATAGTTGTAAGTATGCCTTCCCTCCCTTGCCAGTCTTTGTAAACAGGAGGGAGCAATATACAATTTATGTCCCTATTTATATTAATAGTGGTGTCACTTACCTTCTTTTATAGGGAGAATTATTGGCTATCATATTTTATGTTGAAAATAGCCTCTTATAAATACATATATATGTGTGCAAGCGTATATCTACACATGCATTTTTGTGTACCTACAACATTTCTACATAGAGAGTAGAGACTCTAAAGGATGACCTGCTGATATGGTAGAGATTTTCCTTAAAAAAAAAAAAAAAAAATGACCTAGATTTACTATAGCACTTGAGCAAACGGATGACAGAAGCTACAAAGTGCTAAGTCAGAGATCAGTGGTTTTCCAAGTGCCTTCCCAGGAGCCTTTTGTGGATTGGGAAAGCCCTGTTAGGGCATTGGGGGTCACAGGTGAGGCTAAAGAGGAGAAAAGGCAACAGCACCCCAACCAGGTCAGCTCTTACTCTCTTTTACATATTAGGACACCTATAAAGTTTTGTCCATAAAGTCAGTTCTGAGGCTAGAAAAATGTCTGGAGTGATTGCCTTAAAACATGGGTCTGCAAACTGCAGCCCACAGGTCAAATCTGGGCTGTAGGGTTTGTTTCTGTACAACCTATGAGCCAGGGATGGCTTTTACATTCTTAAGGAGATGTTAAAAAAAAAAAAAAAGAGGAAGAAGAATATATGAGAGAGACCATATGGACTCTGCAAACCCTAAATTATTTACTGTTTGTCTCTTTACAGGAAACGTTTTTTTGGCCCCTTTTGTGGAGATGGCACTATTTGAAGAGGCTAAAAATGGAAAACTAGCTAAACACAGTTTAGGAAATACTTCCTAAACTGTTGGGAAATACTTCAGTAAAGCATATGTATTACTTAAGATTTGGTTCAGCTGCAAGTAGAGGAAACCCCCAAATATCAGAACTGAGGGAAGATACAAGTTTATTTCCCATTTGAGAAGTGCTGGAATGTTTAGAAACTCCCTGGGTCAGAAACTCAGGCTATGTCTGTCTTATGGCTCCACCTTGAGTTACTTTAATTCCCAGGGTCACCTCTTGGTCTACAAAATGATTGTTGGAACTCTGGCCTCTATACTTGCATTCCAGCCAGTAGGAAGGAGGAAATCAAAGAAAATGGAGCATTCCACATCCACTTTTATCTCATTGGTTAGAATTTAATTATATGCACATCTAGCTGCAATGGAGACTGGGAAATGTAGTTTTGATTCTGGGCAGTCCTGTATCCAGCTGAAAATTTGGTATTCTATTACTATATAGAGGCAGAGTCTAGATATTAGAGTTCCCTATAACAGCAGAGACCATCGACTCATTTATTTCTTTATTTGTTCAGCCTCCTACCATATGGCAGGTAACTTGCTAATCATTGAAAATATAAATTGGATAGAATTCATAGTCTGGAATCTTCTTATTATTTTGATGGCTCCTAATGGTTTTTCCAGTCTTACGGTCTTTGACTTATTCAATGTAATGTTAGCTTATTTCTTTTCTTTTCTCTTTTTTTCTTTTCCTTTCCTTTCCTGTTTCTTTCTTTCTTGTCTTGCACAGAGCCACGTTTTTGACCACTGTCAATCATGCTTGTAGAAGGCATCATTCACTTTTTTGTTTTTTACACTTAAGAATTCTTAAAATTTTGGGGGCACCTGGGTGGCTCAGTCGTTGAGCGTCTGCCTTCTGCTTGGATCATGATTCCAGGGTCCTGGGATCGAGCCCCACATTGGGCTCCCTGCTCGGTGGAAGCCTGCTTCTTCCTCTCGAACTCCCCCTGCTTGTGTTCCCTCTCTCTCTGTGTCTCTCTCTGTTAAATTTAAAAAAAAAAAAATCTAAAAAAAAAAAGAATTCTTAAAATTAAAAAAAAAAAGATTTTATTTATTTATTTGTCAGAGAGAGAGAGAGAGCACAAGTAGGGGGAGCTTCAGGCAGAGGGAAATGTGGGCTCCCCAATGAGCCAGGAGGCAAATGTGGGACTCAATCTCAAGACCCTGGAAAGAGGACCCCAGCATAAGGCAGATGCTTAACCGACCGAGCCACTCAGGCGTCCCTATACATTAGAGTTCTAATGAATAGTGTGTGAGCAAAGTGCATGGAGTTCTTTGTCCTCCTGATGTTAGCATTAGTATCTTTGTTTGTTTGTTGTGGTTTTATTATGGCATGGGAACAGGACTAGTGGGCAGAAAGAGCTGCCTCAACATTAGTATCTTTGAATGATTCTGTAGGAATCTGTAATTCCAGAAGTAGTGTTGACATAGCCACAGCAGTCCTGTACTGAGAGGTGAACAAAAAGTCTGGAGTAGGAGTAAATGGGGTCCTTTATTTTTAACTATATACAGATTTGCATTAGTCCAATATCCCTTCATTAAATGAATAAACCCAGCATTCTCCGTGACTGCTAGATACATTTACAGGTTAATCCCTGGGTCAGCTGAACAATTTTCTGGGAATCTTTTGCCTTAAATGTATCATGTGCGGGTTGGGGCTTTTATCCTTTTCTAGGTTGATTCTAAGCTCTGATAAGAGTGAAGAGTATTGGAGGGGAGGCTGTTTAAAGCAAACAAGAATTTTTGTTTAATATATGGTTTATTTATAGGTTTAATCAAACTAGGATGTTTTCTCTCATTAAAAATCCCTTAAGCCAGTGAAATATTTTGGGATATTATTTCTTGTTTATGAGGCTTATTTTGATTAAATGCATATCGTTCTTCCGGGCACTTTGTATTCCCAGATCACTTTATGGCTACTCCTGTTTTTTTTTTTTTTTTTTCCAGTAACATGGGCTTTCCGTGATTTTCCTGTTGCTTTGTTTCCTCTTGCTTTTGTTTTACATTGCCTTCTGAAGTGTTTCTGTGATCCATCAGATCAGCTCCCAGATTAGAGATGTGCGAGTCAGGAATAAAAATGTAACCAACTACTGGAAATCAGTGCTGAGTGGGTATCACTTTTATAGCTAATAAATTTAATCCCAGAAACATCCTGAGTTCTTAAAAATGGCTAATGCTTTTTGGAAAGCAGGCGTATCAGGACATTAAAAAAATTAAACATGATTAATCTAGACCCATAATTTTAAATATTTGTGGTGATCTGAAGAACATCAATTATTTATTAAACACAACTATTTATTTATTTATTTGTAAATTTCACGTATAGTTGACATACAATATTATGTTAGTTTCAGTGTATGACGTAATGATTAGACATATATATATATATAAAAAAGTGATCACCACAATGACTCTAGTTAATATTTGTCCTCATACAAAGTTATTACAATATATTGACTATATTCCCCATGTTGTACTTTATATCCCTAGTACTTATTTATTTTACAACTGGAAGTTTGTACGTCTTGATCGCCTTCACCTATTTCGTCCATCCCCCCCACCTCCCTTCCCCCTCGGCAACCGCCAGTTTGTTTTCTGTATTTATGAATGAGTTTGTTTTGTTTTGTTTGTTTAGGCTCCATGTGTAAGTGAAATCATGTAGTATTTGTCTTTGAATTATTTCACTGAGCATCTGGGTCCATCAATCTTTTTTTTTTTAATGGCTGAATTCTATTCCATTATGTACCTATACCTTAATCTACATCTCTCACTTTTTTTTTTTTTTTTTTTTACATCTCTGACATCTTCTTTATCCATTCATCTATCAATGGACACCTAGGTGGCTTTCATATCTTGGCTATTGTACTATTCTTTTTTTTTTTTTTTTAAGATTTACGTATTTATTTTGAGAGAGTGAGAGAGAGAAAGAGAGAGAGCAGAGGGGGAAGGGCAGAGGGAGAGGGAGAGAGAAAGTCCCAAGCAGACTCCGCGCTGAGCATGGAGCTGTGCATGGGGCTTGATCCCATGACCCTGAGATCGTGACCTGAGCGGAAACCAAAAGCTGGATGCTCAACCGACTTTGCCACCCAGGCGCCCATCTTTTTTTTTTTTTTTTTTAAGATTTTATTTATTTATTTGACAGACAGAGATCATAAGTAAGCAGAGAGGCAGGCAGAGAGAGGGGAGGAAGCAGGACCCAGAGATCAGAGGCCTTACCCACTGAGCCACCCAGGCACCTCCCCACCCCCTTTTTTAAAAGTAATCTCTATGCCCAACTCTATGCTCGAATTCACAACCCTGAGATCAAGAGTCACATGCTCCACAAACTGAACCAGCTGGGTGCCTGTTGTCTAATATAAATAATGCTGCAATGAACAAGGAGATGTATATATTCTTTCGGATTAAGTGTTTTTCTTTTCTTTGGGGAAATACCCAGAAGTGGAATTGCTGGATTGTATAGTATATCTACTTTTAATTTTTTGAAGAACCTCCATACTGTTTTTTCACAGTGGCTGCACCAATTTACTTTTCCACCAGCAGTGCATGAGGATTCCCTTTTCTCAACATCTTCACAAGTACTTGATATTTCTTGTCTTTTTGGTACTAGCCATTCTGACAGGTGTGATTTAAAATCTCATTGTGGTTTTGATTTGCATTTGCCTGATCTTGAGTGAGGTTGAGCATCTTTTCATGTGTCTCTTGGCCATCTCTATGGCTTCTTTGGAAGAATGTTTATTCTGGTCCTCTGCCCATGTTTTAATCAGATTGTTTGGTTTTGGTTGAGCTGTGTGAGTTCTTATGTATTTTGCTTATTAACCCCTCATTGGATATATCATTTGCAAATATCTTTTCCCATTCAGTAGATTTCTTTTTTGTTTTGTTGATAGCTTCCTTCCTGCTACAAAAGCTTTTTAGTTTGATGTAGTCTCAATTGTTTATTTTTGCTTTTGTTGCCCTTCCCTGCGAAGACAAATTCCCCCCAAAATTTGCTGACTGATGTTAAGAGTTTACTGCCTTTGTTTTCTTTTTAGGAAATTTATGGTTTCAAGTGTTACATTTAGGTCTTGAATCCATTGTTTAAAAAAATTATTTATTTGACAGACAGAGATCACTAGCAGGCAGAGAGACAGGCAGAGAGAGAGGGGGAGGCAGGCTCCCTGCTGAACAGAGAGCCCGATGCGGGGCTTGATCCCAGAACCCTGGGATCATAACCTGAGCCGAAGGCAGAGGCTTTAACCCACTGAGCTACCCAGGTGCCCCAGGTCTTTAATCCATTTTGAGTTTATTTCCATATGTGGTGTAAGAAAGTGGTTCAGTTTCATTTTTTTGCATGTAGCTATTAAACACAGCCCTTTAGAAATGCTATTTATTTTCTTTTTTGAGGAATAAGAATAAAGGTAATATGAAATTACCTTGAATATTTCCATATGAAATATTATTTTACTATGGTTAAGCCCAGTGGTTTTATTAACTAAAACAGTACTATATAATGTTCTAGCCCAAGCTTCAACCCTTTAGGACCTGAATATTTGTTCTCCTTTCCCCTTCCTCTCAATGTCAACCTAGCTTACAGGGCCTGCCTGAGTTTACAGATGCTCTCTTTTGGAAGGTTGTGATAACAAATATGTAGATCTACAGTGTCTGCTTTGTGGTGCCTTGGCGCAGGGCAAAACCTGCCCAGGCTCCCTCCTGCTGTGGTCCTACCGAGAAACGTGCTTTCCTGGTTGCTTGTGTAGCTTCTGCAGGCGTGAGCTGAAGAACATCTGCTCTCCCGAGTGCGTATAGGAATCTATGCAGTGGGAACCTCAGCCTTGCAGTGATTAGTGTCGTAGACAGAAGGAACTTTCTTTCCCCTTCTCTTTCTCTCTTTCCCCCTCTCTCTTCTCCCTCTTCTTCTCCCCTTTCTTTTCCTCCTCCCCCTCCTTCTTCTTTTTAAAAAGATTTTATTTATTTATTTGACACAGAGAGAGAAAAAGAGAGAAAGTACAAGCAGGGGGAGCAGAAGGCAGAAGGAGAGGGAGAGGGAGAAGCAGGCTTCTGCTGAGCAAGGAGCCTGATGTGGGGCTCGATGTGGGACTCAAAGTGGGGCTTGATCCCAGGACCATGGGCTTATGACCTGAGCCGAAGGCAGACACTTAACTGACTGAGGTGCCCCTTTCCTCCTCTTTCTTGCTTTATCTGTTTTTCCTCCTTTCTTCTTCCTTCATAGTCAGTATTGTTGCTTTCCTTAAAATTTCAAAACCCGGGGTGCCTGGGTGGCTCAGTGGGTTAAACCTCTGCCTTCTGCTTGGGTCAAGGTCTCAGGATCCTGGAATAGAGCCCTGTGTCAGGGTCTCTGTTTAGCAGGGCCTGCTCCCCCTCCCCACGCCTGCCTCTCTGCCTACTTGTGATTTCTCTCTGTCAAATAAATAAATAAAACTTAAAAAAAATTCAAAACCGATGTTACGGGAATTTTCTAATATACAAAATTTGAAAATATAAATTAGGACTCATATATCTATCAACTATCTTTTTTTATTATTATTAATTTGTCAGAGAGAGAGAGAGAGAGAGTGAGCACAGGCAGATAGAGTGGCAGGCAGAGGCAGAGGGAGAAGCAGGCTTCCTGCTGAGCAAGGAGCCCGATGTGGGACTCGATCCCAGGACTCTGGGATCATGACCTGAGCCGAAGGCAGCTGCTCAACCAACTGAGCCACCCAGGCGTGCCATCTATCAACTATCTTTAATAATTGTTAACATTTATCATATTTGCTTTATATTCCTCTATTTCTTTTTATTTTTAAAGATTTTATTTATTTATTTGACAGACAGAGATCACAAGCAGGCAGAGAGGCAGGCAGAGAGAGAGGAAGGGAAGCAGGCTCCCTGCTGAGCAGAGAGCCCGATGTGGGACTTGATCCCAGGACCCTGAGATCATGACCTGAGCCGAAGGCAGTGGCTTAACCCACTGAGCCACCCAGGCGCCCCATATTCCTCTATTTCAATTAGAAATTTATTTGTGGTAAAACATGTGTAATGTAAAATTTACTACTTTAAGCTTTTAAAATTTTATTAAATTTTATTTTATTTTTTTAAAGGAAATTCTTTTTTTTTTTTAGATTTTTTTGTTTATTTATTTGACAGACAGAGATCACAAGTAGGCAGAGAGGCAGGCAGAGAGAGGGAAGGGAAGCAGACTCCCTGCTGAGCAGAGAGCCCGATGTGGGGCTCGATCCCAGGACCCTGAGACACTGAGCCACTCAGGCGCCCCTTAAATTTTATTTTAAAAAAAGATTTATTTATTTATTTGAGAGAGAGAAAGAGAGAATGAGTTGGGAAAGGGGCAGAGGGAGAGGGAGAATGTTCAACACACTCCCTGCTGAGCAAGGAGCCCCATGGGGGGCTCTTGATCCCAGGACCATGAGATCATGACCTGATCCAAAATCAAGATTTGACTGCTTAACTGACTGAGCCACCCAGATGCCCCTAAGTTTTTTTTTTTATTTTCAAGTATTCTTTAAATTTTTAAGAAAGATTTTATTTATTTATTTGAGAGAGAGAGGAATGAGAGAGAGCACAAGCAGGGGGAGGGGCAAAAGGAGAGGGAGAGGAAGATTCCACACTAAGCAGGGAACCCAATGCAGGACTTGATCCTGGGACCCCAGGGTTCATGACCTGAGTCAAAGGCAGATGCTTAACTGACTGAGCCTCCCAGGTGACTCAGTATTCTTTAAATTTAAAAAATATTTTGGTAAAATAGAAAACCATCTTTTCTCTACTGAATTACTTTTGCATCTTTGCTGAAAATCAGTTTTCCATATAAATGTAAGTCTATTTTTGGACCCTCTAGTCTGTCTCATTGATCTCTTTGTTATGCTAATAACTGTCTTGATTAGTCTTAAAATTAGGTAGTAGACAGTAGTATGTAGTATATGTTCTTTTTCAAGGTTATGTGGATATTCTATATGTCTTTTGCATGTCTATATGAATTTAGAATCAGTTTGTCAGTTTCTACACAAAATCCTACTAGGATTTTGATTGTGATTACGCTGAAACTATAGATCAATTTGGGAAGAGTCAACATCTTTGGCCCTACACTATAGCTCTCCATTTATTTTAGAGCTTCTTCTTCTTCTTCTTCTTCTTTTTTTTTTTTTTTAAGTAAACTTTACCCGCAATGTGAGTTCGAGCCCTACAACCCCAAGATCAAGTGTTTATATTCTCTACTGACTGAGCCAGCCAGGCACCCCTAGATCTTCTTTAATTTCTTTCTGCAATATTTTATCATTATCACTGTACAGATAAACCTTTTGTCAAATTTATCCTTAAATATCTAATATGTTTTGATGCTATAATAGATGCTATTATTTTAAAAATTTTAATTTTCAGTTATTCATTGCTAGTGTAAATATAGTTGACTTTCATAAATTGAACTTATATTCTGCAACCTTGCTAAACTCATTTATTAGTCCTCATACCTTTTTTGTAAATTTCTTTGAATTTTTTATATAGATGATAATTGTATCTGAAAATAAGATGCCTGGGTGGCTCAGTTGGTTAAGGGTCTACCTTTGACTCAGGTCATGGATCCCAGGGTCCTGGGATAAGGCCCCACACTGGGCTCCCTACTCAGTGGGGAGCCTACTTCTCCCTCTCCCTGCTGCTCCCACTGTTTGTGCTCTCTCTCTGTCAAATGAATAAATAAAATCTTAAAAAAAAAAAAAGACAGTTGTACTTCTGTCTTTACAGTCTGGATGCATTTTTATTTATTTTCTTGCCCAGTTTCATAGGCTAGCATCTCTAGTACAATGTAGAATAGCCATGGTTAGAGTAGACATCCTTGCAGTATTCCTGATCTCAGTCTTTCACTGTGAAATACAGTGTTAGCTGTAGGTT
The DNA here is from genome assembly GCF_902655055.1 of Lutra lutra. Lineage (NCBI taxonomy): Eukaryota > Metazoa > Chordata > Mammalia > Carnivora > Mustelidae > Lutra > Lutra lutra. Next base: position 63,916,466 of record NC_062281.1, read on the forward strand.
TCTTGTAGATACAATTGCCTGGGCTCCAGGAGCTTGGTATTGGGGACTTATGTGTCAGGGGTCTGCCTAGCAAGCACACTTGAGCCAGGGAACAAAACTCCTTTCTCTTGCAATATTACCCCTGTATCCTTCACTAACAACACTATGATTGTGCCAGCTGGCAAAGGGAAACTATTTAAAGGGCCCGTCTTCATTTTTGAAAATTAGGCAATTCAAGGTGAGTTTGGTAATAAATTCATAATTGGCCTATTGTCTTTCATGGATTACTGTTCTTTATTGCCTGGTGTCCAGTATCTTGAAAACTGTTTTTCATATATTTTGTTCATTGTTTGGTTGTTTCAGACAGAAGAGCAAATCTGGTTTCTGCTCTTCTCTCTTGGCCAGAAGCAAAAGTAGCCCCCTTTACTGCATTCTGAGTAGTGATTTGAGCATACCATCTGTTATCTTCTAGAACCCTGACTGAGGCACTTGTATTTCCTGTGAACTGGCAGGTAGGTTGAATGGCTTATTTAGATTCAGGTTAAACATTTTTGTCAAGAAAATTCCTTTTATAGGTCATGCCATGTACCTCATACTGTGTCATAGCTGATTATTCTGCTCTTAGCGATGCTAACTTTGATTAGTTGGTGTATTAATCTGCTCAGGCATCTATAACAAAATACCACAGAACAGATGCTTAAACAACAGAAATTTACTTTCTCCCAGTTCTGGAGGCTAGAAGTCTGTGATCAAGGACCTCCAGCAGGGTTGATTCTTGGTGAAGACTCATCCTGGCTTATAGGTAGGTGCCTTCTCACTGTGTCCTCATATGGCCCTTCCTTGGTGTGTGTGTGTGTGTGTGTGTGTGTGTGTGTGTGTGTGTGTGTGTGTAGAGAAAATGAAAAAATGAGCTCTCTGGGATCTCTACTTATAAGGACACTATCCTATCAGATCAGGGCCTCCACCTTCACGACCTCTTAATCTTTAAGGGTCCCATCTCCTAATACAGTCTCAGTGCGTGTTAGGACTTCAGTATATGGACAAACATGCAGTCCATAGCATTTAGGGTAACAATCACCAGTACTTTCACCTTCACCATTAGCAAGGATTATGTTGGTTGACATTTCTGTATTTTGTGACTCTTCTGTTGTGCAAACATCTTCACCTGGTGTTTGTGTTTTTGTTTTTGCTTTTGTTTTGGTTTTAGCCTGCTTTGGTGATTCTTGCCTGAATGGATTTCTTTATTAGGGTTGGGAAAATAGTGAATTTTCAGTTGTATCTCTCTTCCTCCACTTCTTACCTGGCATACTTCCATAAAAGTGAGCTTTCCCTCACCAAATGAAGATGAAGTATTGTTTCTCTTTAAAAAGTAGTGATCAATATTTATTTTTTCCTGTTTATTGTCAATTTCTTAGTGAGGAAAGTTTGTTTAATAGTTACCTCCAGTGATGAAGAATGAATTTTCTTCTTTTTCTCTCCCCCTCTGCTTTTAATATCACTTTGGACTCTTGGATTCTGCTTATCTAATATTTATAATCATCTATAGTTATAATTCAGTCAGTTAAGCGTCTGCCTTCAGCTCAGGTCATGATCCCAGAGTACTGGATCGAGCTGCCCACACTGGGCTCCCTGCTCAGTGGGAAGCCTGCTTCTCCCTCTCCCTCTGCCTGCTGCTCCCCTTGCTTGTGCTCTCTCTCTCTCTCTGTCAAATAAATAAATAAAATCTTAAGAAAGAAAGAAAGAAAGAAAGAAAGAAAGAAAGAAAGAAAGAAAGAAAGAAAGAGATTAGTGATCCCAAGTCTGAATCAGAATAAACAAAATGAGCATATAATATTAGAAGCTATTAAAGACTAATGGGGTAGGAATTAGGGACTTGTTCCCAGAAGATCAGGAACTGGGAGGAATCTCCACTGGCTAAATTTGGGATGATATGAGCATTTAAAAGAATTATAACTATAGATGATAACAAATATTAGATAAATAGAATCCAAGAGTCCAGAGTGATACTAAAAGCAGAGGGGGAGAGAAAAGCGAAGAAAACTCAAAGTAACTCCCAGGTTTGAAACCCAATGATATTAACCCTGCTGGATTTCAAACTTGCTGGGAACCAATGGCCCTTACATTTCTTCCATTTTCTCTTGTTATCCTACATCTGTCTCATCATTGTTTTTTGGAAGTGTATACTTTGTTTTCTCATTTCACAGGCCCACAGATAGAAAAGAATTTTCCCTTGGGATTGCTCATACTCACAGTTTCATCCATATTGGTTTAGATGATTTAGATGGTAAGATTTGGGACTTTTGATGACATTTAGATGAGATTCTGGACAGAGTTGATGCTATAATGGGTTGAGACCCTGGGGGATGATAAGATTATTTTATAAGTTTATTTTATTTTATTATTTTATTATTATTTTAATGATAAGGGCATTTTGCATGTAGGATGGATGTGAATTTTAGGGGATCTGAAGACAGTCTGTAGTGTGAATAAGCCTAGCAAATATATGTCCATTTCCTAGTCCCTGGAGCCTGTGAATGTTACTTGATTTGGTAAAAAGGTTTTTGCCTATGTAATTAAGTTAGGATCTTGAAATGAGATCATCCTGGATTATCCAAGTGGGACCTAAGCCAATGACAAATGTTCTAATAAGAGACATGAAGAGGACAGAGCAAAGGCAGGCAATGTGACCATGGTGGCAGAGATTGGAGTGGCCACCAGCCAAGGAATGCCTGGAGCCACCAGAAGTTGGAAGAGAAAAGGAACCCTTGGAGGGACCATGTCCCTACTGACATCTTGTTTTTGGATTCCTGGTCTTGAGAACTTCTGTTGTTTTAAGTTGTGGTTGTTTGTAATAGCATCCATGGGGAAGTAATACAGATTATGGTACATTCTGTTAAGTCAAAGTAGCCAGTTATAAGTATGTTATATGATTCTATTTATGCAACATGTCCAGAATAGAAAAATCTATGGAGATTGAAAGTAGATTAGTGATTGCCAGGGTTTTTGGTGAGGGCAAATGGTAGCGACTGGTCGTGGATATGTGGCTTCCTTTTGGGGTGCTGGAAATGTTCTGAAATTAGACAGTGGTGATGGTTGTACAGTTCTGTGAATACACTAAAAGCTACTGAATTTTACACTTCATTTATTTTTAAAGATTTTGTTTATTTGAGAGAGAGAGCACGCAGTCATGAGTGGGGTAAGGGTCCTAGGCAGAGGGAGAAGCAGACTCCCCCATGAGCAGGAAGCCTAACACAGGGCTGATCCCAGGACCCTGAGATCATGACCTCAGCTGAAGGCAGATGCTTAACTGACTGAGCCACCCAAGTGCCCCTGAATTTTATATATATTTTTTTAAGATTTTATTTATTTATTTGACAGAGAGAGATCACAAGTAGACGGAGAGGCAGGCAGAGAGAGAGAGGGAAGCAGGCTTCTTGCTGAGCAGAGAGCCCGATGTGGGACTCGATCCCAGGACCCTGAGATCATGACCTGAGCTGAAGGCAGCGGCTTAACCCACTGAGCCACCCAGGTGCCCTGAATTTTATATTTTAAAAGGTTAATTTTATGGTATGTGAATTATATTTCAAAAAACTGTTGTAAAAAATTTAACATTTTGAAGTTTTCTTAACTTACCGATTTTGTATTTTTTCTCTTGCACTGGAAATTTCTTTTCAAATAATATTAGCATACTTATTTGCTTTATCTTAGTAGATACATAAAAAGGATTCATAATTATAATATCTTTATTGCCACATCATTACATAAAAAAAACACTAAGTGAATTTTGAGGATTTTTTGGTAATTCTTTTAGTCCCTGGACCATATGCCATTAAGAAATATATAGTTCAGGGGTGCCTGGGTGGCTCAGTGGGTTAAAGCCTCTGCCTTCGGCTCAGGTCATGATCCCGGGGTCCTGGGAGCGAGCCCTGCATTGGGCTCTCTGCTCGGCGGGAAGCCTGCTTCCTCCTCTCTCTCTCTGTCTCTGCCCGCCTCTCTGCCTACTTGTGATCTCTGTCTGTCAAATAAATAAATAAAATCTTAAAAAAGAGAGAAATGTATAGTTCAAATGTGTGTGTGTGTGTATGTGTGTGTGTGTGTGTGTTTTAAAGATTTTATTTATTTGACAGAGAGAGATCACAAGTGCAGGCAGAGTGAGAGGGGAGAAGCAGGCTCGCCGCTGAGCAGAGAGCCCGATGTGGGGCTCGATCCCAAGACCCTGAGATCATGACCTGAGCCGAAGGCAGAGGCTTAACCCACTGAGCCACCCAGGCGCCCTCAAATGTGTGTTTTAAAGGTCACTTGAAATAAATTTCTGCTGTATGTCAGTATGGTACTCATTTGATATAGAGTTAAATTTGTTTCTTCCCAATTTTAGGGTTGCTTTCCCTTTTTGATTTAATTTAATCTATTTTTTGAACATTTGGAACATTTCTATGGGTCAAAAATCAAAACTATTTAAAAAGGCTTGTTTAGGGGGCAACTGCATGGCTCAGTCGGTTACGCATCTGCTTTAAGCTCAGGTCACGATCACAGGGTCCTGGCATAGAGTCCTGAATCGGGCTCCTTGCTCAGCGGGGAGTCTGCTTCTCCCTCTGCCTGCTGCTCCCCTGCTTGCCCTGCTTGTGTGCTCTCTCTGTCAAGTAAATAAAACCTTTTTTTTAAAAGGTTTTGGTGAACCACTCCTTATCAGTCCATATCTTACTTTTTCTTTTTGGAGACTATATATACTTCATTGAATAAACCCAATAAGTTCCTTATTGGTGAACATTTGGGTTGTTTCCAATGTTTTGCTTTTACAGATGATTCTGCAGTGCTTCACCTTGAGAATATATTGTTCAGTACTTATTTATCTTTAGGGTAAAGTTTCTAGAAATGAGATTGTTGGGGCTAACCGTAAATGCCTCTGTCATTTACTCCCACTAGCTGTGTTTGAGAATACCAGTTTCCTCACGGCTTCATCAGGCCAGTGTATTGTCAAGCTTTTGGGTTTTAGCCAATTTTGTATGTGAGAAATTATATCTCAGCACAGTTTTGTTTTTTTTTTAAGATTTTATTTATTTATTTGACAGACAGAGATCACGAGCCGACAGAGAGGCAGGCAGAGAGAGATGGGGAAGCAGGCTCCCCACTGAGCAGAGAGCGCTATGCGGTTCTCGATCCCAGGACCCTGGGATCATGACCTGAGCTGAAGGCCTCAACCCACTGAGTCACCCAGGCGCCCCATCTCAGTACAGTTTTAATTTGCATCTCTCATTATGAGTTGAAGGTAAGCATCTTTCTCACACGTGAACAGACAAATGGCCTTTTTTTTTCCTGAGAACTTTTTGTTTTTTAAACTTTTTTCTGTAGGAATTTTGGTCTTCCAACATTTTAAGTTTTTTATATATTGGGCCTTTTGTGATGTAAGTTGTAAGGATTTTCTCTTATGTTATCATTTGTCTTTGACTTTTTCTTGCAATTTTTGAAATGGCAAAAATGAAATGACAACAAGGTCAATGAAAAAAAATCCTGTTATTCCATGGCTTCAGTGTAACTTTTAATTTCACAAAATTACCTCCTAGATATGTTCATAGTCATGATAATCATAAATATCTCTGTTCAGATTTAATCAATTCTAATTACTGGTCACATCTTTTGTATTCTGCTCTTGTCACTTAAAATTAGGGGATAAACCGCTTGGATGGGTCACATTCTAACCAATTAATTTGTTGACATATGGTAATTTCTTAAAAAGGAGTCAGCGTGCTGGGCATCTGGAGTTGTGATTCACTTCCGGACCTCCCAAGGTCACTGGAAGTTTTTGCAGGCGAGAATCAAATCCTGCCTTGCACCTGGAAGACTGAGTCAGTTCTCGGGCCAACAACAACTGTACGCTTGAGTTCCGTTTGGAGTCTTGAGACTAGTTAATTCCTTGGCTTTTACGCCTGTCCTCAGCCATCACCCACAGTCCCAGCGCTAGGAAAACTGTCCGCCCTCTTCTCTCCTCTCCTTTCAACGTGGCTGGTGCTTCAAATAAGCACATGGTGATCTCTCCCTCTCCCTCTCTTACTCTCCCTTTCTCCCCACCTCCTCTCCTCTCTGAGTCATGGACTTTTTTTTTTTTTTTTTAAAGATTTTATTTATTTATTTGACAGACAGAGATCACAAGTAGACAGAAAGGCAGGCAGAGAGAGAGAGAGAGAGAGGGAAGCAGGCTCTCTGCTGAGCAGAGAGCCCGATGCGGGACTCGATCCCAGGACCCTGAGATCATGACCTGAGCCGAAGGCAGCGGCCCAACCCACTGAGCCACCCAGGCGCCCCTGAGTCATGGACTTTTATACTCAACATCACATTTATAGTTAGCAGTGTGGAGATGATTTACTCAGTGTCTAAAAGCATCTAATAGGGTGCCTGGGTGGCTCAGTCATTAAGGGTCTACCTTTGGCTCAGGTCATGGTCCTGGGGTCCTGGGATCAAGTGGGGCATCAGGCTCCCTGTTCAGCAGGGAAGCCTGCTTCTCCCTTTCCTACTCCACCCTGCTGTGTTCCCTCTTTCACTGTGTCTCTCTCTATCAAATAAATAAATAAAAATCTTAAAAAAAATAAAAGCATCTAATAGAATTTTTCTGTTGGGGATGGAGGAGGTTAGTGCTTGCCACAATCTTTGTTTTCCTTTTTCCTGCAACCCCAGTCTTGCTTTAAATATTTTTTCCTTGGCAAGTGACAAGTGACTAGATTTACAATTCTAAATAAATAAAAAGTGAAATTTTGTATGTGTGTTGTCTTTAAAGCTTAAAGCTCTTTTTGATATAAACATCTTGGGCATCTAAATAATCTGTAGAAAATACACTGAGCTTATTTTTACTTTTTATTTTTAGAAAGCCAGTTACATAATGAGTCTAGACACATCTTAGTTTGAGTGCATTTCTCATTGTCCTATTTTTCCTCCTTGTTAAATAGGAGAATGATATACATATAGTATATTGTATATCATACAATAAATATCATACATTAAATATAGTATATTGTCTATATGTCTGGGGAGTTACTTAAAGATGGTAATATAGTTTATATCTCTTTTCCTTGGATCTGTGTTTCTTCTTTAACCCCTATATTCCAGGAGAACTTTCAAAGCTGTGATACTAGTAACATGGAACCTTGTATCAAGCCATCATGTTTTTAAACCTTAAATGTAAACATTTTTTAAAGATTTTTAAAAAAAATTTATTTGGCAGACAGAGATCACAAGTAGGCAGAGAGCAGGCAGAGAAAGAGAGAGGTGGAAGCAGGCTCCTTGCCGAGCAGAGAGCCAGATGCGGGGCTTGCTGATCCCAGGACCCAGGGATCTCGACCTGAGCCGAAGGCAGAGGCTTTAACCCATTGAGCCACCAAGGTGCCCCAAAATATACATTTTTAATTTGTTAATTATAACTCAATAAAGCTGGAAAAAACTTTAAAAATTTTAAAAACTTTAAAAACTTAAAAAACAACAACCAACCCACCAACCAAGAGTGGGGCCTTCCATCCATACAGCACGCTACTGCTCACAACCCTTTGGCATGTATTCACTCATTGGACTCTGGTCAGTTATGTCTCTGACAGTCATTTAGTGAACAGATGTATTAAATTCTCTAGAACCCTAAAGAAGTTGTCTAAGGTGTTTGAAAAATGTTTTCCAGCTTTATTGAGATATAATTCACATATAACGTTGTGTCTGTTTAAGGTGTACAGTGTGGTGATCTGATACATGCATATGTTGCAAAACGATGACCACAGTAAGGTTAGTTAGCACATCCGTCACCTCCCATAATTACATGTGTGTGTGTTTGTGTGTGGTGAGAACTTTAAAGATCTACTCTGAGCAACTTTCAGGTATACCGTACTGTATAGTTAACTGTATGTGCTGTACATTAGATCCTCAGAAGTTTTACAGCTGGAAGTGTATACCCTTTGACCACTTTCACCCATTTTCCTCATTCCCCTGCCCCTAGAAACCACCAGTCTGCTCTCAGGTGTTTTAGATTCCACATAGAAGTGAGACGATATGGTATTTGCCTTACTCTGACTTTTTTCACTTAGCAACATACCATCAGGGTCCATTCATGTTGTTGCAAATGACAGGATTTCCTTCATTTGTGTGGCTGAACAATGTATATTCCATATACATTTTGGTATACATAAACATATACATTTTGGTATATGTATATGTAGCAAATGTGATATATATATTATCCATTCATCTGTCAATGAACACTAAGGTTGTTTCTATGCCTTGGCTATTGTAAATACTACTGCAATGAACAAGGGAGGGCAGATATCTATTTACGATAGTGATTTCATTTCCTTCGAAATAGACCCAGAAGCAGGATTGATGGATCATGTTGCAGTTCTATTCTTAATTTTTTAAAAAAGATTTTTATTTATTTATTTATTTGACAGAGAGAGAGAGAGAGAGAGAGAGGGGCAGTGAGAGAGGGAACACAAGCAGAAGTGGGAGAGGGAGAAGCAGGCTTCTGGCAGAGCAGGGAGCCCGATGCAGGGCTTGATCCCAGGACCTGGGTTCATGACCTGAGCCAAAGGCAAACACTTAAAGACTGAGCCACTGAAGCGCCCCTCTATTCTTGATTTTTTGAGGAATCTGCATACCGTTTTCCATAGTGGCTGTGCCAATTTACATTCCCACAAAGTGCACAAAATTCGTTTTCCCCCCCATCCTCGCCAGCACTTTTCATTTCTTATCTTTTTTATTTTTTAATTTTTAATTGAGATCTACTTGATATATAACATTATATTAATTTCAGGGGTACAATGTAATGATTAGATATATGTATATATTGTGAAGTGATCATCACAATAAGTTTGTTTAACATCCATCACCACATCTCATGTCCTTAAGGATAGCCATTCTAAAAGGTATAAGGTGATGTCTCCCTGTATTTTTAATCCATATTTTCTGATGAATAGTAATGTTGGGCACCCTTTCATGTATTTGTTGGCCGTTTGCCCGTCTTCTTTGCAAAAATGTTTACTCAAGTTTTTTTTTGCCCACTTTAAAGTCAGATTTGAATTGTGTGAGTTCCTTATATATTTTGGATATTATCCCCTTATCAGATATGTGGTTTGCAAACATTTTCTCCCATTTCATAGGCTACCTTTTGATTTTGTTGATTGTTTCTTTTCATTTGTGGCAGTCCCACTTGTTTATTTTTGCTTTTGGTGTCGTATCCAAAATATTATTGCCAAGATCAATGTCAAAGAGCTTTTTCTTATTTTTATTTTATTTTTTTAGGAGTGTTATGGCTTCAGGTTTTACAATTAAGTCTGTAATCCATTTTAAGTTAATTTTTGTGAATGGTATAAATGAGAATTTAATTTCATTCTTTTGCATGCGAATAGCCATTTTTCCCATCACCATTTATTGAGACTGTCTTTTCCCCATTGTGTATTCTTGGCTCTCTCATCAAATATTTGTTGACCAATATGAAAACATTTATGTATGTATGTAAGTATTTATCTATTTATTTATTTGGGCTCCCTGCCCAATGTGGGGTTTGAACTGTCAACCCTGAGATCAAGTGTCGCATGCTCTACTGACTGAGTCAGCCAGGCGCCCCAACCACTATGAAAACTTTAAATTTAAACCTTAACTTGAAGTCATCTTGGCTTACGTCTATGGTCACAGGTACTAGAGATAATAGCATAACAGTGTGTGTTAGGTTTTGCAATTGTTGCCATTTATCCATATGTCTAAATGACTAGGAACCGTCTTACACAGGGGCCTAAGAGTTTGTAAAATCTTTTCACAATTTTACTTTTCACTATTTAAAGTGATAACTGGGAGAGTACTATGATAATCTGGTCATCATAATCATTATTCTGAAAAACGAGTGAAAACTTTTCTTTTAACCAGCTGACACTGCTGTTAATTAAGAATCATGAAGACTGAATCATGGGGGGTATGTCTTTCTTAATGAACATTCATTCATTTGTATCATTAGAGGCTTTGTTTTAAGAATGGTTAGTTCCACTTGCCCTTGTTAAAATACGGCTTTATTTCTGTCTGTGCTGTATAAACCACTGAGTGTGATTTTTGTAATCTAAATATAATGTATTTCTTCCATAGATGTTCTTGCTTGAGGCATTCTGTTCCCTGTTATGACCAGTATTATAACAGCGTTCTATTTTTGCCCCTGCAGATTGGAGTAAGAGTAGATGAAGAATGGAAAATAGGGCTCCTTTGTTTGGGGCTGCTTGGTAGTTATCATGAGTGTATAATTTCTGGAACTAGACAGAGCCAAAGGGCACCATTAGCCCTTTAAAAACAGCCGAGAGAGATCATTTTCCTTTGTTGCTCTATCATTACTATGGGATCGTGACATTTTCTCCTCACATGATTCAAAAACTGATCCTTCCAGCTGCCGGGGCAGTCCTCCTGCCACAGAAAAAATGATCTGGAGACTGTGCATGACTCCCCTGCTCATTGTGTCGTGTAACCAACTCTCGTTGTCCCATGCTAATGAATGTTAACTGATAATCCCTGGGGATCATGTTAGCCACGAGTTTCAGCCTTTCCCTTCATCAGTTCTACTATGAACACAGCTCACAAAGAATGGGCACAATGAATGGAGTTGAGTTCAATTTCTTTTATTTCCCCCGCTCTCACTCCTAACTACCAAATTCAAAGGACGTCTTCCCGTGTTTTCATGATTCCCTCCTCCTGCCATGTTCGAAAAATGGTGAGGTTTTTTTTCCCCCCCTTTTCTTCAAAAGCCTCCTCCTTCCTTCCCTGGTCTTTTAGGACTTGTAAATGAACTAACTTCCATTTTATCCTTCTGGCTGCTACAGCGTCTGCTTTATCAATGCCATCTCCATCGATAACTTCTAATGGCTGAAAATCTCAGGGACCCCTTCATCGCCTTGCTGTCCTGCAGGAGCTTGGACAATGGAATTGCCATAGATTTTAGACTATCTTTGACAGTAGCATCTGCTTGTTTGCATTTATGTGCCTCCCTGCTTTAGGCCAGTGCTTGCCTTTGTCTCACCCAGGACCTCCATGCTGTCTCTTGGTTCTCCACACTGTAAACTGTGGAACCCCTTCCAGATCTGTCCTGGTTCTCTTCTGTGCACTTAGCTTTTCTCTTCTCAAATTAGGGTTTTTCCTATCACTGACCCTCATTTCCTCTGGGCCTTCCTCTGTCAAGAGCCAAGGCAATTCCTTATCATGCTGGCAGATAGGTAGGCTGTGTATGCCTGTTCCTCTACAGTAGCCATGGTCTCTGCACCTTAGATGTTCGGTGCCTGGTCCTTCCTCTGTCCACCTGGTCCCTAGCCTCTTTCTCCCATTTTGCTTCTCCCAGAACCAGTTTAGCTCTTATTTGCTAACTTAGACTCAGCTAGCATCAGGTTATGTATACTGATTTCATTTTGGCTCTCCTGGGTCTCCATGACTTCCTTATCAACCAGCTTCCTTCGGCTACTAATTAGGGGGAACCATCCTGATTCTAGTAGACATTGTTTCCTATTCACTGCTATTCTTAGCTGAGTCTGTCCTGACTTGGGAAGTTCTGTTTGTTTGTTTTTTGTTTTGTTTTGTGTTTAAGTAAGCTCCATGCCCCACATGGGGCTTGAACTCATGACCTTGAGATCAAGAGTTGCATGCCCTAGTGACTGAACCAGCAGGCACCCCCTGATTTGGGAAGTTTTTGATGTTAATCTGAGAACTTAATTCAGGCCATCCTCCTCCTTCTCCCCTTCCTCTCCAGCTTCTTCTCTGCTCAGGTGTAAGAGTCATTGTGTCATGGCTTATGTTAAGGTGGCCCAGGAGCTGTTGTCCATCAACATGTACACTGTTCCCCTTCTGAGTCCATGCTTGGCCTTAGAGTTGTTCTAACTCAGAGCTCAAGGCAGCCACTAAAAATTGAATACTGTTGAGATGAAATAAATGGGATATCTCTGATTCTATAGTCTTATCTCCCAGGGATATTGGTGGCAGTATAAGTAGGAACCTTGGGAGCTTTAGAAGGTTGATTACAAGGATACTGTGAGCCAAAAGCATTTTCGTCACTCCTTGGGCTTCCTGGATCTGGATATTTTGTTTATCTGTGGATAGAACTGACCCCTCATTTAAGCAATGCTACTTTATTGTCAGCCTTTGTCCCACATTGGGTTTACAGTTTAGGCTGGTGTCTATTTTTTTTTTTTTAAGATTTTATTTATGTATTTGACATAGAGAGAGAGGGAGAGAGCAAGTACAGGCAAGGGAGAAGCAGGCTCCCCGCTGAGCAAGAAGCCCGATGCGGGACTCAATCCCAGGACCCTAGGATCATGACCTGAGCCGAAGGCAGCTGCTTAACCGACTGAGCCACCCAGGCACCCTGGTGTCTAGTTTTTGCAAGTAAAGGGATTTATGCTCCCCCTGCTTGTGTGCTTTCTCTCTCTGACACATAAATAAATAAAACTTCAAAAAGAAAGATTTGATTTTATTTTTATAAAGATTTTATTTATTTATTTAAGAGAGAGAGAAAGAGCCAGCATGAGCAGGGGTGGAGGGACAGCCGAGCAGGGAGCCTGATGCAGAACTCCATCCCAGAAACCGGAGACCATGACCTGAGCCGAAGGCAGATGCTTAACTGACTGAGCCACCCAAGTGCCCCAAGATTTTATTTTTAAGTAATTTCTACACTCAGTGTGGGGCTCTAACTCACAACCTCGAGATCAAGGATCACATACTCTTCCAACTGAGCCAGCTTGGTGCCCTTGACTACATGAGATTTTTGTCTAATGCTGTCTTTAGAATCTAACCTCACTCTACTGTGCTTTATTTATTCATTCAATAAATATTACACATCTGGGAGGGAGACAAACCATAAGAGACTCTTAGTCTCACAGAATAAACTGAGGGTTGCCCGGGGGAGGTTGGTACGGAGAGGGTGGTTGGGTTATGGACATTGGGGAGGGTATGTGCTATGGTGAGTGCTGTGAAGTGTAAACCTGACGATTCACAGACCTGTACCCCTGGGGCTAATAATACATTATATGTTAATAAAAAATAAAAAAAATAAATATTACACATTTGCCATGTGCCAGCTCTTGGGTGAGGCACTGTGGGCATAAAGATAGTTAAAGGCACTCTTTGTCCTCAAGGAGCTTTCATTTTAGGAAGAGGAAATGGATTTCAAATGCATGAGACAATTAAGGTATCATGCAAAGCATGTATTATATATGTTGGTGTAATAAGAATGGTGTGGACAACTCTTTGTGGTTGCTGGGAGAGCTGTGGTCAGAAAAGTTTCAGGGAGGAAGTGATGCTGAGCTGCTTCTTGAAGGATGTTAATGGGTTAGTTACGCAGACAGTAGGGGGAAGGTAGGACAGAAGGTCTAGGTAGGACGAAACTCACACTAGAGTTTAAAGAACCACAAGAGCTTTACTATGGCTGTGACATAGGAGATGTTAGTGTGTGGAATATTCAGAGTTGCTGTCACAGTAGAAGGAGCAGACTACGTGGTGGACAACTTTATTCCCCGCTGTCAGCCTGCTGGAGTCCTTGGAGGAGGTTGGAGGTGACAGTGTGACAAGAAGAGGCTTTTATTTTATTTTAAGATTTTTATTTTTAAATAATCTCTCTACTCACTGTGGGGCTCGAACCACGGACTGAGCCAGCCAGTGCCCCAAGAAGGGGCTTTAATTTTGGAAAGAAGTATCTAGCATACAGAAGAAGATTGGAAGGAGCTGCAGGAGAAGGGAAGGTTTAGGTAGATACTGCAACAGCATGGGAGACACTATGAGAGCCCAGACTGAGGCAGACTGAGGCAGAAAGGAAATTTAGTGACAAATATGTGATAGTGAGGACGCAGCATGGTGTGGGGGTAATGATGTTTGGGTGAGGATGAGGGTTGAGGAAAGGTAAAAATCAACCCTCCCAGGTGACTAGTTCAGTGGTGCTCTAGAATGTACACCCCCTCCCCCAATTTTATTCTTTGAAACTGGATGTTGCATGTGATGATGTTAGGAGGTGGGGCTTTGGGGAGGTGATTAGATCATGAGGGTGGAGCCTTCATGAGTGAGATCAGCTCCCTTTGTATCCAAGAGGTCCCAGAGGGCTCTCTTGCTCCTTCCACCCTGTGAGGACACAGTGGGAAGACAGTCCTCTATGAACCAGGAATTGAGCTCTCCCCAGATACTGAATTTGTAGGTGCCTTGATCGTAGACTTTTTAGCTTTCAGTGGGGAACACATTTCTCTTATTTATACATCTTCGGGTCTATGGGATTCAGTTTCAGCAGCTGAAGTGGACTAAGATGGTGACGATGTCTCCATTAATTGTAGACTACCATTCACTTTGTAGAGATGTCTTCAAAAGTTGCCTTTAGAGAGAATTAAAAAATATAAAATGGAATTGTTAAGAATTAGGGCTTTTATGTATTCAAGATACATATATATATATATAGACCTTTTATTTCAGGTGCTTGCTATTTAGGTAGAGGCAAAGTGGAAAGTTTGCAGTCTCATTGTGGAGGTAAGACAGACATACAAAAGATTCAAAGACAGTAAAGTGAGACACTATGAAATTAATCGTTAAAATTCAATGTATATTAAAATATTTAAAATTATTGTCATGTACAGTAAAGGAACTGTTTAAAACCATTTAAAAAATACCAACTGTTAAAAAAAAACAATAAAACACGGTGCCTGCCTATTATAAACTCCTAGTAGATTCTTTTTTTTTTTTTTAAAGATTTTATTTATTTATTTAACAGACAGAGATCACAAGTAGGGAGAGAGGCAGGCAGAGAGAGAGGGGGAAGCAGGCTCCCTGCCGAGGAGAGAGCCCGACCTGCAGAGCAGAGAGCCCGATGTAGGGCTTGATGCGGGGCTCGATCCCAGGACCCTGGGATCATGACCTGAGCTGAATGCAGAGGCTTAACCCACTGAGCCACCCAGGCGCCCCAACTCCTAGTAAATTCTAAGTCATAATAATAATACCAAGGAAATGATGGGCTCATATTATTTTATAGAATAAAAACAGTTTTCATGCTGGAAAAGATATTAAAGATCATTCAGGTCCAGTGATTCCCAGCCATGGAAATCCAGGGAAGGAGAGGTGGTTACAATTTCTCACTAAGCATTTAAATGGAAAGTAAAGTCCTAGGATGTGTTAGTGGCTTTTGTTATCTAAATAATAAGGCCCAAATAAGGCCTTAAAAAAATAAAAAAATGTAGGACAAACTTTACATGAAGCTATGGGAACAGAATGAACTATTTTGCTTAAAATAGAACACCTATATTTAGGAGCTTTTAGTCTGGCATGACCTTGACATTTAAGTCAACACAGGAGTTTGAAGGCTGATTATAAGCCCCATCCTCTCCCCTTTGTCTCCAAACCATTCAATGGGCTTGAGAGCTCCACCACAGCAGAATAAAAATCAAATGTAAACAGTATGTTTATACCTAAGGATTTTAAAACATTCATCTCTTGGTCTCCCTGGCCAGCAGCCTTCTGTGAGTGTAGATTACTATCAGTAATCTGCAATAATAGTATTTGTGATCATTCCCATGATTCAATAAGGGGTGCGCCAGTGTTGTGTTCTGGTCTGGGCTTATGACCACTTACTAGCTGAGTGACTCCTGACTTCAGCCTCAGCTTGGCCCTCTATTTCATTATCTGGAACATGAAGAGATTATGGTAGGATAGTGGTTTTCAATGTGGCTATACCATAGAGTCAACTGGGAACTTTTTAAAAAAAAGATTTTATTTATTTATTTGACAGAGAGAGATACAGTGAGAGAGGGAATACAAGCAGGGGGAAAAGGACAGGGAGTAGCAGGCTCCCAGCTGAGCAAGGAGCCTGACACAGGGCTCAATCCCAGGACCCCGAGATCATGATCTGAGCGGAAGACAGATGCTCAATGATTGAGCCACCCAGGCATCCCTCAACTGGGAACTTTTAGAAAACATCATGGCCAGCCCTATTTCAGAGATCCCCATTTAATGGTCTCTTTGGGGCCCAGATATTAATTTTTTGAAAAGCTGCCCAGTTGATTATAATGTGTAGCCAGGGTCGACACAATTCTGTGCGATGACATAGACCTGCTCAGTGATGGGCTTTGTGAGCCTTTTTTTTTTAAAAAATATTTTATTTATTTATTTGACTGACAGAGATCACAAGTAGGCAGAGAGGCAGGCAGAGACAGAGAGAGGGGGAAGCAGGCTTCCCGCTGAGCAGAGTGCCTGCCTGATGCAGGGCTTGATCCCAGGACCCTGGGATCATGACCTGAGCTGAAGGCAGAGGCTTTAACCTACTGAGCCACCCAGCCACCCCAGGCTTTGTGAGTTTTAAGCAATGAGACCATTGTTAATAGAAAGAACCCCAAATTACAAACACAAAATTAGATATGAAAAAGGATATTTATTTAGGGTGAAGAAAGAAATCACAACAAATTTTAAGTTTTGAAAAGCTGACAAACATCATAGACTAATGTTAATCCAGAAAAATAAGATAATATTTTTATTAATTACCAGACATACATCTTTGATACTTTCTTTGCTTATGGATAGTTTGTAAAGTTTGTTTCAGTTTCAAAATTCATTATGGGTAATGTTATTTAAGTTTTAGGATTGTTGTCAAATTTGGGGAAATCTCTGCTAAGATTCCATCGTATCTGAGCTGTTTGTAAGGTTTGGCAGGATTTTCTGGCTTGGTATATGTGATGTTTAATTTTATGTGTCAACTTGACTGGGCTGTTGGGCACCCAGACATTTGGCCAAACATTATTCTGGGTGCATCTGTGAGGGTGTTTCTGGGTGAGATTAAGATTTGTATCGATAGACTGAGTAATGCAGGTTGCTTTCTTCAATGTGGGTGGGCTTTACCTAATCAATTGAAGACCTGAGGGATGTCTTTCCACTTGGCTGTTTGAGTTGAGACATGGATTTGTTTGTTTTGTTTTTTTTTTTTTTTTTTTTTTTTTTTTGCCTTTGGACTGAACTGAAAAATGGTCTCTTCTTGGGCCTTGAGCCTGCTGGCTTTCAGACTGGAATTTATCCATTTTGGCTCTCCTGGGTCTCCAGCTTGCTGATTATGGAACTCTCAGTCTCCATAGTTGCATGAGCCAATTCTGTTTAATAAATCTCTTTCTCTTTATATCTCCGCATTTATCTATCTATCTATCTATCATCTATCCATCCATCTACCTATCTATTCTTTTATTTTTTTCTGGAAAACCCCAACAAATATAGAATATTTCGGACCTTATTTCTTACCCACTCCCTGTAAGCTGGTGGGCATGATATCACATGACTTCGGCACTATAGCCTTTGGGTCTTGATTTTGAGTGAGAGGTATAGTGTGCTCTATATGTATTCCTGGATGCCATCCCTGTTCTGCAGTAGCTGTTTACATCGTAAGTGTGCATGGATGCAACTATGAACCAGAAAACTATGCAAAATAAATGATTCCCCAGTCCTATTTCCCCTTACTTGGATCCCAAAAATGCCAATGCCAACAGATAAAAGAGGAAGTTAGATTGGAAGGAGACCAGGGTCTTCATGGATTACAGTGAAAACATCTTACCTTTGTAAATTTTATAAAAATCTATGAACATGTGGACACATGTCTAGACACCCTCCAGGATATCATTAGGAGTCATGCAGGTGAGAGGCCTCTGACGGTTACCTTCATTAGGTTCATAGTTCACTTGACCGTGAGGCCTGTCATTTCTTTAGCGTTCTTATGTGCTGGTACTTACTGGGAATCTACAGTGGGTTGGGGCATTGTGTGTACCAAGTAACACTGCCATGATGTGCTAAGTAGAGTCTGAAAAGTTTATAAGACGAAATGGCATTGTGTTACTGGGAAGTGAGTGGAATGGCTGGGATGAGTTTATACAGTAGGTAGTCTCGACTTGTAGCTCCTTGATTTGCCTCCATCTTGGTCCTGGTGGTGGTCATGTAATGTCATTTACAAGTAAAATCACATCAGCAAATAATTTAAATTGGTATGATTTAAATAATCTTAATTTCTTCTCATTTTCTCCCAAATATAAATCTTAGGGGTACCTACAAAAATGAAAATGTGCACACTAAAAATAAAACTAATAACACTTACTAATGCATCTGTGAAGAGAGTTCCCTTGCCTAAAAGGAGAACAGAGTCTGAACTCTGAGTAAGGTTTTGGATCTGGCTCAGAATTTCGTATTGGCAGAGCAAAAGTGCCCAGTCTCTAAATACTGTCTAAGAATATACAGTGAAATATGTGAGTGAAATTGATTTTAGTTCATTAGAATTTTTTTTTAAAGATATTATTTTTTTATTTGACAGAGAGAGACACAGCAAGAGAGGGAACACAAGCAGGGGGAGCGGGAGAGAGAGAAGCAGGCTTCCCACCAAGCAGGGAGCCCAAGGTGGGGCTCGTGGGATCCTGACCTGGGATCCTGACCTGAGCGAAGGCAGCCACATAACAACTGAGCCACCCAGGGCCCCAGGTCATTAGAATCTTAAAAAGAGGCCAAACCAAACCAAACTGAACGGGGAAACAGCAATGTGATTTTTTGATGTATGCTTGTTTTAGGAGAGACCTTCCATCTAAGTACTGAGTCCTTGCAGAGCTGTTTCTCAGAAGACCAATTAACCAGAAGCTTCTTTTGCAAAGCTGACAGTTGTAAGGATTCTGGCAGGAAGCCAGATGGCGATGGGCTTTGCTCACCATCAGGTGTTCTGGCAGTCGACCTGGGAGGATGCTGGAGAGTAGCTCTAATGAGGAGTGTCTATCACTAAATATGGTTGATTAAAAAAGCAAAATTTCAGAATGTCTCTGGATGAGTGCCATCCCTTGCAAAGTAGGAGCTCTGGGATGCTAAACATGGCTTCCAATAATGACACTATTGTGCAAACTTTTTGTGGAATCTTTTGAAAAAAAGTTTAGTCCCCCCCCCCCTTTTTTTTTTTAAAGATTTTGCTTATTTATTTGAGAGAGAGAGAGAGACAGAGCACAAGCAGGTGGAGGGGCAGAGGGAAAGGGAGCAGACTCCGCACTGAGCAGGGAGCCCGATGAGGGACTCCATCCCAGGACCCTGGGATCATGACTTGAGCCAAAGGCAGATACTTAAGTGATTGAGCCACCCAGGCGACTCAAAAGTTTCATTCTTACGGCACAATTTTTCAATGCCATCAGTGGTGGAAACTAATCCTTTTTGGCATTGGATTATATTCTTCGGAGATGAGAAAGATTTTCAGAGCCAATAATGAAAATAAAGTGTCCAATCAAAGCCACTAAAGTGTGTGTGTGTGTGTATGTGTGTGTGAGAAAGCTGTATCTGACTATACAATACGATACATAGTTTTCTCCTATGATGACAAACTAGTTCTGAAGTAATTTTGTGGCAGATGGAATGGATTGGTTCACTCTTCATGTATGCTTGCCCATAGGGAAAGGGCTGGGGAGCTATGAGATACATTTCTTGGACATTTTGGATTTGGGGGCCCACATGTGGTTGGTTTTGCCAAACAGGGCCACTGAACAAGGGCTGCGGAAGGAAAAGAGAGCCACTGGGGGCAGTGGTCAGGCAGAGCTGTGAGTTCTTCTTGCAAGGGATCCAAGTGGAAGCATTTGGTTCTTCTGGGCCTATTCTGGTGGAGGTTCAAGGTTCTGATCCACAAAGTCTGAGGTGCAAAGTAACTAGAGGTGGCACCCCTGGAATTCTGGCCAGAACATTCCTGCAGCCTACTTCCAGATATTGTTTCTGGCTGCGTAATGCCTAGGTTTGCTTCCTTGACTCTCCTAGAGATTCCATAAGGTGGCTAATACTCTCTAATAAAAATTCCTTACTCCTTAAACTAGCAACAGTGGATTTGGTTGTTGGACTAATACAATTTCCAGATGAGTGGTAAATGCATCATTGGAATAAGTGTGGAGTCTCGCAGGTCAGCAACTTGAAAATTAAAAAAAAAAAAAAACCACCTCATTTGAAAAAATAAGTTTAGTATTGATTTTATTTTTCCCATTTTTTTATAGGTAGATTCCATATTTGGGGAACTATGTAAGTCTCAGGAACAATTTAAACAAAGATTTTGCCTGGGGCTTCTTTTTTTTTTTTTTTTAAGATTTTATTTATTTGATAAAGAGAGACAACAAGTAGGGGGAGTGGCAGGCAGAGGGAGAGAGGCAGAAGCAGGCTCCCCACTGATCAGGGAGCCCAACGTGGGGCTCTATCCCAGGACCCTGAGATCATGCCCTGTGCCGAAGGCAGAGGCTTAATGACTGAGCAACCCAGGCGCCCTGGAGTGTGTGAGGGCAGAGGGAGTCTCTAATGATGCTTCACTAGAAATGATGAATCATGGATATTAGTTTGTATCCTTTGATAAGATTGGTTTGTCTAAGTTGCTTTATGCCTATCTATTATATTTTCTCCATATAATTCACAAGGACCCCTGAAGCTTTCTACTATCTTTGTTTTCTTCTTTAGTGTTTGTACTTAATGAATATGAATAACAAACCTTCAGTAAGGCCACGTGGCTGGGGGACAGTGTTAGATGTAGGGCCTTGTGGAGGGCTGTGAGGCCATCTCCGAACTATGCCATTCACAGGGAAAGAGACTCAACTTTCAGTTCCTGTGGGCTAATTACCCACATCTGAAGGGATCACACCTCTGAGCTGGGAGACTTTGGAAATCATCTTGTTCAATTCTATATACAAAGCCTTTCTGCTACATCCTGGTTATGGGGAGTCTTAGTTTTGCTAGGGCCATTGTGAACAAAGTATCTCAAATTGAGTGGCTTAAACAGTAGAAATTATATGTGTGTGTATGTGTGTGTGTGTATACGTATGTGTGTATGTGTGTACACATACGTATACACACACACACACATAATTTTTTTAAAAGGTTTGATTTATTTATTTGAGAGAGTGAGCATGAGTGAGTGGGAGATGAAGTGGGAGAACAGACAGCCTGCTGAGCAGGGAGCCCAATGCGGGGCTTGATCTCAGGAGCCTGAGATCATGACCCGAGCCAAAGGCAGATGCTTAACTGACTGAGCCACCCAGGCGACCCAATAGCAGAATTATATTGTCTAGAAGTCTGAATTAAGAGTTTGGCACTGTTCCTTCCTTCTGAGGGCTGGGAAGGAAGTCTTTTTTGAGGCCCCTCTCCTTGCTTCTGGTGGTTCTTGGCTCATGGCAGCCTGATTCTATTTTTCACATGGTTTTTTTCTCTGTATAAATCTGTCTTCAGATTTCACCTTTCTATAAGAATGACAATCGTATTGGATTGGGCCCACCTTAATGACCTCATTTTAACTTGATTACCTCTGTAAAGACCCTATATCCATATGAGGTTATATTTGGGGATACTGGGCGCTAGGACTTCAACATATCTTTTTTGGAGGGGAGGCACAATGCAACCCATAATATAGGGACTACATTAGGATTCTTTTGGCAAGTAACAGAAGCCTACTTCAAACCAGTTTAGTAAAGGGGACAATTTACTGCTTCATACAAAAGGGAAGGACAGAATGCAGTAACCTCAGAGATAATGCAGTTTCTACCATGGGGACTTTTTCTCCTTCTTCATTACCCTGCACTGTGCGTGGCCTCATTCTCTGCCACTGCAGGTTGGAATTTTCCATGGGCCATGGGGCATGGCTTTAGGCAGTGCCAGACTTTCAGCATTCCATCTTGGTGATGCAAAAGGAAAGATGGTTTTCTCCTCAGCCTCAGTTTTTACAAGCCCAGGAAAGGATTCTTGTTGCCCTGATGGTCCCATGCCTGTGCTTGGAGCAGTCACTGCATCCAGGAGACTCATTACTCATCACATGTGACTGTTCCTTGTCATCCCGCATGTTTCCATTTTAGTCACCTCTAGCATCTGTAGCGTTCTTTTGGACTTTCCACAGAGACCTACCATCCATATTTTCTTTCTTTTTTTTCTTTTTAAGATTTTATTTATTTATTTGACAGACAGAGAGATCACAAGTAGGCAGAGAGAGGGGAAAGAGGCTTCCTGCTGAGCAGAGAGCTTGATGTGGGGCTCGACCCCAGGACCCCAAGATCATGACCTGAGCTGAAGGGAGAGGCTTAACCCACTGAGCCACCCAGGGACCCTAACATCCATATTTTCTAAATCTTTTCTTAATATTAAAGCTTTAAGGTTTTTAAAAAAAGATTTATTTTGAGAGAGAGAGAGAGAGAGAGAGAAAGAGAGAGAGAGAATGAGAGGGGGGAGGGGCAGAGGGGAGAGGGAGAGATGGAATCTCAAGCAGACTCTGCAGGGAGCATGGAGCCTGACGCAGGGCTCCATCTTACGACCTTGAGATCATGACCTGAGCTGAAATCACAAGTCAGGTGCTCAACTGACTGAGCCACCCAGGTGCCCCAAAGCTTTAAGTTTTTGAAAACAGAATCCAAGTTCTTTCATTGTTTAAACATTTTCAGTCTTTTTAATATTTATCTCTTCCACCCTGCTGCCAGCGCCTCCTGGCCCATTTAATCCTCCTCCCTTTAGTCCTCGAACACTGGACACCTTCTGTTTCTCCTTCCAGATCAACTCTCCACTTCCCTGCAGTCTGCTCTGTGCCCTGCAGGCTGACTTGTACCCATAGCTTCCACAAGCTCCTTGGCCTTCTGCTTCCAATAGCTTCCAACCAGGTGGGGATCAGAAACTGGCAGGGGAGGGAGGACCTGAGACTGGGTATATTCCCCCAGTTTTTCTCTGCAGGGTCCCTGTGGACTGACCTTTTCCCTCTATTGAAGGCAATAGATCCCATCTTGTGGCTTTCTTTGTATTGTTTCCTCTAACCCTTTTAAAAATATACATATATATATCAAATATATATACCAAATATATATATCAAATATTTATACCAAAAATATATTTATACTTCATATATATATTCACATATATATATATATATTTATTTATTTCAATTTCAAATAAGAATATAGAGGCGGGCACCTGGGTGGCTCAGTCAGTTAGTCAGTTAAGCATCTGCCTTCTGCTCAGGTCATGGTTGGGGGGTTCTGGGATTGAGCCCTGCATTGGGCTCCCTGCTCAGTGGGGCATCTGCTTCTCCCTCTGCCTCTCCCACTCCCTCTGCTTGTGCTCTCTCACTCTCTCACGCTCTCTCTCTTAAATAAATAAACAAATAAAATCTTTAAAAAAATAAAAAAAGAACACACATATTCTTTTTTTTGAAGTATAATTAATAGTTTCCAGTACTGTGTTATTTAGTTTCAGGTCATATGTGTATGTGTGTGTGTGTGTATTGTATATAGAAAATGTAATGATTCAGGGGCGCCTGGGTGGCTCAGTGGGTTAAAGCCTCTGCCTACGGCTCAGGTCATGATCCCAGTGTCCTGGGATCGAGCCCCGCATAGGGCTCTCTGCTCAGCGGGGAGCCTGCTTCCCTTCCTCTCTCTCTCTACCTGCCTCTCTGCCTACTTGTGATCTGTCTGTCAAATAAATAAATAAAATCTTTTAAAAAAATGTAATGATTCAGCAGTTCTATACATTATTCAGTGCTCATCATGATAAGTGTACTCTTAATCCCCTTTATCTATTTCACTCATCCCCCCAGCCACCTTCTCTCTGATAATCTCCAGCTTGTTCTCTGTATTTAAGAGTCTTTTTCCCCCCTGTTTTGTTCCCTTAATTCCACATATGAGTGAAATATAGCATTTGTCTTTCTCTGACTGACTTTTTAAAAAGATCTTATTATTTATGTATTTATTTATAGTGCAAGCGGGTGGAGGGGCAGAGGGAGGGAGAGAATCCCAAGCAGACTCTGTGCTGAGCATAGAACCCAGGGCAGGGCTTGATCTCACAACTTAAATAGAAATCAAGCTCATGACCTAAATAGAAATCAAGAGTCAGAAGGTTAACCAACTGAGCCACCCAGGTGCCCGTTTGACTGACTTCTTTCTTTCTTTCTTTCTTTCTTTTTTTTTTTAAAGATAAGGAGATGGGGACTCCTTCAAGATTTTATTTATTTATTTGTGAGAGAGAGATTGGGAGAGAGAGTGAGCACAGGCAGACAGAATGACAGGCAGAGGCAGAGGGAGAAGCAGGCTCCCCGCCAAGCAAGGAGCCCGATGCGGGACTCGATCCCAGGACGCTGGGATCATGACCTGAGCTGAAGGCAGCTGCTTAACCAACTGAGCCACCCAGGCGTCCCATGACTGACTTATTTCACTTAGCATTATACCCTCTAGATCCATCTATGTTGTTACAAATGGTACAATCTCTTTTTTTTTTTTATGACTGAGTAATGTTCCATTATATATATGTACACTACATATTTTTTTTTAAAGATTTTATTTATTTATTTATTTGACAGACAGAGATCACAAGTAGGCAGAGAGGCAGACAGAGAGAGAGGGGGAAGCAGGCTCCCCACTTGAGCAGGGAGCCGGATGTGGGGCTCGATCCCAGGACCCTGGGATCATGACCCGAGCAGAAGGCAGAGGCTTTAACCCTCTGAGCCACCCAGGCGCCCCTGTACACTACATCTTTATCCACTCTTCTACTGATGGACATTTGGGCTGCTTTTATATCTTGGCTATTGTAAATAATGCTGCAATAAACATAGGGACACATATATGTATCCCTATGTTTATTGCAGCATTATTTACAATATATATGTGTGTGTGTATATATATATATACATATATATATATATATATATACATATATATATATATATATGTATATATATATATAATTTTGAATTAGTGGTTTTTGTTTTTTTTTTTTTGGTAAATACTCAGTAGTGGAGTTATTGGATCATAGGGTAACTATATATTTTTAATTTTTTGAGGAACCTCCATACTCCCAATTTTTGAAAGCTGCTCTGTTCCCCGCTCCTTTGGGCCTAGTATGGGAATAGTGTGGCATTCCACTGTAATTACCTCCCTGGGATTCCCTTATGGTTTCCCCATACTTTGCCAAATTTTGGTAAATAGTCCCATCAAACCAGACCATAGGGGCACCTGGGTGGCTCAGTTGGTTAAGCAACTGCCTTCAGCTCAGGTCATGATCTTGGAGTCCCAGGATCGAGTCCCATATCAGGCTCCCTGCTCAGCAGGCAGTCTGCTTCTCCCTCTGACCTTCTCCCCCTCACGCTCTCTCTCTCTAAAAAACAACAACAAACAAACAAACAAAAAACCAGACCATGAAGTTGGCAACTTCTTTTCCCCAGGAACCCTGACTGTTAGATGTCTTCCTCTCTGCCTCCAATTTCTAAATGCAGTTAGTTTCAGGTATCAAGAAAATATATGAATGATATAAGCCATTCTGAAGTATGAAAATTCCTCTGGCGCATTTTGTTTGAAATAATTGTTGTGTAGACAAAATTAAGAGAATTTCAAACTGTATAAGTGAAGTTTTTTTTTTTTTTTTTTTTTTTCCTGGAGCTCTCTAAATCAAAGGCACAGCTCCTGAAGATAAAACTGGCATCAGATAAAGGTACTTCTTAAACTTTTCAACAAAACTGGCCTGGCTGAAGGGAGGCGGCCGCATACCCTGGGGAGTCTAGGATGCCAGTAGCCCTAAGTAACCTTAAGCAAGCATCACATTTATTACAAAGGTTCTGTTTTATTTAAATAACATGAGTTCTTCTTTCTATACCATAATATATCTCTGGTTATCATATTACTTCCAAAGTTTAATAAAGATGAGTTTCTAAGAAGATGCATGTTTTTCATTTTGCTTTATTTATTTTTAAAGTTTATTTATTTTTAAAAGATTTTATTTATTTATTTGGGAGAGAAAGAGCATGAGAAGGGGGCAGGTCAGAGGGAGAAGCAGATTCCAAGCATGGATCCAGGACTCCAAGATCATGACCCGAGCTGAAGGCAGTCACTTAACCATCTGAGCCACCCAGGCTCCCTTCATTTGGCTTTATTATAGGCAGGCAGCCCAGTGCTGTTGGGGACACATAGCCCCAGTTTGAGAAGCCTGAAGTGGGAGAACCCAGATACATTGATAATGTTACCATTTGATTATTGGGGGTTTGTCACTTTCCCCCAGATCTATATTTTCTTAAATACTTTCAGATCTTTGGGAAGTTCTTTTTTTTTTTTTTTTAATCTGTGTTATGATTATAATTTTATTTTATTTTTAAAATTTAAATTCAATTAATTAACATATAATATTTTATTTGTTTCAGGGGTACAGGTCTGTGATCCATCAGTCTTATATAATACCCAGTGTTCATTATCACACATGCCCCCCCTCAATGTCCATCACCCAGTTACCCTCCCTCCACCCCAGTTCCCTCCAGCAACCCTCAGTTTGTTTCAGATTAAGAGTCTCTTATGGTTTGTCTCCTTCTCTGGTTTCTTGTTTCATTTTTTTGCCTCTTTCCCTATGATCCTCTAACTTGTTTCTTTTTTTTTTATTATTATTTTTTATTTTTTTATTATTATTATTTTTTAAAGATTTTATTTATTTATTTGACAGAGAGATCACAAGCAGGCAGAGAGGCAGGCAGAGAGAGGAGGAAGCAGGCTCCCCGCTGAGCAGAGAGCCCGATGCGGGGCTCGATCCCAGGACTCTGAGATCATGACCTGAGCCGAAGGCAGCGGCTTAACCCACTGAGCCACCCAGGCGCCCCCTCTAACTTGTTTCTTAAATTTCACATATCAGAGAGATCATATGAGCGTATGTCTTTCTCTGATTGACTTATTTCATTTAGCATAATACCCTCTAGTTCCATCTACAGTGTTGTAAAAGGCAAGATTTCATTTTTTTGCTGGCTGCATAGTATTCCATTGTATATATACACCATAACTTCTTTATCCATTCATCTGTTGATGGACATCTAGGCTCTTTCCATAGTTCGGCTATTGTGGACATTCCTAGGGAGGTTCTAAGATTTGTGATAAGTATTTCTATTTTAGACACAGGTATACTGTATTTCATTTCTTCTTCAACTGGGCACATCTGTTTGACTTTCTTTCTTCTTTTAAATTGTTTACTTATGGATTATATTACTTTGATGTAAATTGCTTTTATTTTTTAATATATCCCAAACACTACTTTTTTCCTACCAATCGTTGTAACATTTATCACATATTAAAATACACCCTAGGGCTGCCTGGATGGCTCAGTTGGTTGAGTGTCTGCCTTCAGCTCAGGTCATGATCCTAGGGTTCTGGGATGCAGCCACATGTCCAGCTCTATGCTCAGTGGGTAGTCTACTTCTCCCTCTCCCTCTGTGCTCTCCCTCTTCCTCTCTTAAATAAATAGACAAAATCTAAAAAACAACAACAACAAAAAACCCATGCTCTATGAGACCATATCCTCTGATTGACATGTGTCATAGGATTTTCTCTCAAATCATTTCCTTCTAATTTATTCAAAGAAGTGAATCACAAGAAAGTTTTTAACTGCTTTTCCTTATTGTCAGAAGTATTTAAAATCCTGAAATTTCTTTAAGAATTAACTTTTTAAGAAGTTATTAGCTATTATAATTTAAAAATATTTGATTTAAAAAAATCAATACTTGTATTAATTTTCTAGGGCTACCATACAAAGTAGGCCAGACTGTATGACTTAAACAACAGGAATTTATTTTCTCATAATTCTGGAGGCTGGAAGTCAGAGATCAAGGTTGTCAGTCAGAGGGCTGGTTTCTTCTGAGGCCTCTCTCCTCAGCTTGTAGGTGGCCAACCATGTTCTCCCTGAGTCCTCACGTCCTCACAATGTTTTCCCTTGGTACATGTCTGTGTTCAAATTTCTTCTTCTTATAAGGATACCAGTCATATTGGGTGAGAGCCCACCATAAAGACCTCAATTCAGCTTAATTACCACTTTAACTTTATAGATCCTATTACCAAATACAGTCACAGTCTGAGGTACTGGGAGTTAGGACTTCAACATATAAATTTTGAAGGGGACATAATTCAGCCCATAATAGGATTTAGATAGATGTCTAAGAACCATTGTGTATTTGTTGGCTTATGTAACAGTTTTGATTCTAAGAACATGTCTAAGTTAAAAAAAAAATCTAAATTACTGAGATCAGAGGAGAAAAGCACCTACTGGATATGCTGTGCCCCATCAGAAGATTAGTGGAGGCTGTGGTTGAGACACACGAAGAAACTGGACCAGGCGGCAAATTGAGACTGTTCTTCACTACTCGGTGGTGTTGCATTTTTTGTAAATCTCATCAAAACATGGATAACAGCACCCATTTTATGATGGAGGGCGGAGCTTAGCACAACATCTGGCACAAGTGAGCATCCAATACCGAGGAACTGTAATTCCTACTGTGTGTTAACCGCTATTGGATACACGTTCATGTCAGTTTATTATTTTTTATTTTTATTTATTTATTTTTAAAGATTATTTACTTATTTGAGAGAGAGAACAAGAGCAAAGGTGGGGGGTGAGGAGGGGCAGAGGGTGAGGGAAAAGCAGACTCCCTGCTGAGCAGGGTGCCCCATGTGGGACTCGATCCCAGGACCCTGAGATCATGACCTGAGTAGAAGGCAGATGCTTAACTGACTGAGCCACCCAGGGGTCCCTACCCCCTCGCCCCCCTCCCCCACCTCTGGTTCAGTTTAGAGACCAAAAAGCTGAACTCAAGATAGGTGGAGTAACATCCCTCTATCACATAGCCAGTCGATGGCCAGCCGAAATTTTCTGTGGGTTTGTCTTACAGGATCTTATATTATTGTGTGATAAAAGGACTAGGATGGATGTGGGTTTAATTGAACATTGTCTCCACTGCTGATCAGCTGTGTGATTTTGGTCAAGTTACCTAGTTTCTTTCTCTCTCAACCCTCTCCCTCCTCTATGAAAAGGGAACAAAGATGTCTACGTTTGTTTTTTTATTGATGTGTAGTTGACACGCAATGTTACATTAGTTTTGGGTGTAGTGATGTTTATCTTTTAGAGCTGTGAGGAAGAGACAATATATTTCAAGCTGCTGTACAAAGTAAAATTATCCTTGTACCATGTCATTCCTTGTTGACTTTGCCAGTGAAACTTTAAGAAAATCACCTTTCTTGCATTTCAGTTCCTTCATCTTCAAGATTGGGATAGGGACGGCAGGACAAAATTTGGCCTAAATCAAGAGATCTTAAACTAAGAGGCTTATAGGGGCCAGACAGGTAACCGAGGGCCTGGAACCCAATGTGGCAAATACCAAATATCAAGAATGCAGAAATCTGGATCTTTCATCGGAAATCTTTCAAGTGAAATCTGAAAACTAAAAATATGTATAGATAAGTACACTTTATCATCAGCCCAGTGTGGCCATAGGTTTGTAAATTTTTAGCTACAAAATCTCTAACATCCTTCCAGATTAAAATCATCAATTCCATGTCATAAAATAACAGTGGTTTAGGATCTAGTCCTTACTTATTAGAGCCTGAGGTCATGGTTTTGTCTGTACTATCCTAATTGTTTGGGGAGTGGTCTTTCTACCTCTAGGTCTCTCTCCACTCCACTCGCACCCATCTCTTCCAGAGAAATTAATCTTCATGAAGTTTGGCTTAATCCTATTCCTGCTTTGCTTAGAAACCTTCCACTGGTTCCTCAACAATTCCACCAGCTTGAGATGTCCTGCCCCAAAGTGTTTCTTTTCATATCTCCCTCTTTGTTTCTTTTTTCTTTTTTTAAGATTTTATTTACTTATTTGACAGACAGAGATCACAAATAGGCAGAGAGGCAGGCAGAGAGAGAGGGGGAAGCAGGCTCCCTGCTAAGCAGAGAGCCCGATGCGGGGCTCGATCCCAGGACCCTGGGATCATGACCTGAGCCAAAGGCAGAGACTTTAACCCACTGAGCCACCCAGGCACCACCCCCCACCTTTTTTTTTTTTTTTTAAGATTTTATTTATTTAGTTTAGACAGAGATGGAGAACAAGAGCGTGGGTGGGGGGAGAGGAGCAGAGGGAAAGGGACAAGTAGATTCTGTGATGAGTGCTGAGACTGACAGGGAGCTCAATCCCACCACCCTGAGATCATGACCTGACCAAAATCCAGAGTCATCCACTTAACTGACCGAGCCACACAGGCAACCCCAGGATTGGTCTTTAAATTGCAGGAGACGAATATGATCCTGTCCTGGTGGCATATAAGGGAACTAATTCTGTTAAATTTTTCTTTTTTTTTTTTTTATAGGCTCCGTGCTGAGTATGGAGCCCAATGTGGGGCTTGAATTGACAACCCTGAGATCAGCTGAGTTCAAGAGTTGGATGCTTAAATGACTGAACCACCCAGGTGCCCCGTTTTGTTAGTTTTTCGATAGCTTGGATTACTTTGCTTATTCTCAGCTTTGCTTTTTTGTTATGTGTGAAAGATATTAATAAAAAGACATTTTCTAAGACTAGTAGAAGTTGTTTCTGGGCTTCAGACTTTCTTCCTAGACTTCTCCTCGACTCCCAGACTGTTCTTCTTTAGGGAAGACTGAAGAAAGATGGCCATAGTATGGAGAGAAAAATGAGTATTTTCACTTACCTATAACTCTCTTACTTCTCTTTAGAGCATGTTCCAGTTCCTTCCCTGGTTGTTAAAATCCATCCTGGGTCCAAAATGAGCTAACTCTTACAATAATTCTTTTCTGCTTGAAAAATCACATTTTCCTGTGGTGTGAAATTTCACAAACAAGCAACTGGAAGAAGGAAGACGGATCGCCATGTTTAGATGTTATATTTCCCCTGTACACATGTGCATCTGTCAGGTCGTTCCCCACTTTAGGCAAACTAAGACTCTAATAGCTCTAATTTTCTCAAAGGGAAAGCTAGAAGACAATTCATTTAAATCCAATTCCTTGATGGCAGGTTTTGTAGCCCCCAAATGGAACACTAAATCCTTCAAAGTCACTTTCCTGGTGGCCCGAGTGGTACGTTATATTTGTATTGGGTCGTTTTGTATTCGTTAGTTACAACAGGACAAATGGAGCAATTGTCAGTGTATCACAGACAGCCAAAGACAACGGAGACTTAAAGTCGGCCAAAACCGAGCTCCACCGCAACACATGCCAAAGCCAATACTGGTAATAATTAAAAATAGTATAGCACTTCAACCTGGACCTTTGGAGGTTTTTTTGGCAGTCAGATAATTATCAAAAATGTCACTCACAGCAACAACAACAAAAAAAGGTAGAGAAGGGAGAAGGCAATTTGAGTGAACTCTACAAAAAGCTCTTCTAAAGTGTCTTTCCATTAAGGAAAGGATGTTTGAGCTCTGAGCAACCAATCATCCCACACATAGCACCTACCTTTTGGTGTTTCTATTAAAAGAATTCTATTGGGGCGCCTGGGTGGCTCAGTCAGTTAAGCGTCTGCTTTCGGCTCAGGTCATGATCCTAGTGTCCTGGGATTGAGCCCCATATCCGGTTCTCTGGTCGGTGGGAAGCCTGCTTCTCCCTCTCCCATTCCCCCTGCTTGTGTTCCCTGTCTCGTTGTGTCTCTCTCTGTCAAATGAATAAATAAAAAAAAAAATAATTCTATTATGGGCGTTTGTGATTTGGGAATCCCAGGAAGCCAGGTTTGATTTAACCTCTCTTTTGCAAGACTGGCTGTGAGAGAAGAAGGCTACTGTCCAGTTATTTTTCAGCCTTAAAACAGAATATAGTGGGGGTGGGAGGGAAGGGCTTTATGGTAAACTGGTTCCTTGATGCTCCCTAGTCAAAGGGGAGGAATGCAGAGAAGGCTGGGAGGAGTCATGAGCTGGGAATGAAACCACAGCTAGTGACGAGACAATTGGGCAGCCCTGTAAAAAGCGTGAATCCTAGTCAGTACAGAGACCACAGCTCTTTGGGTAGTTTGTTTTCTGTTTTTACTTAAAAGTGGTGGAATGCAGTGTTTCTGTTTAGACTGCTTCATCCTTTAGTTCACTTAAATATTTCACGATAGAGACATGCTTATCTTAATCAGTGGATGGTTTCCTAAAAATTATGTAAAGCATAATTGCAAGAAAATACAGGTAGGTTGCCAGGAGCACAGGTCTTGGAACGTGGGTGATTAGATTTGGATCTCCACACTTTCTCTGCCAAATGATTTAGGGCAAGTTGATGATCACTTTGAACCTCAGCTCTCTGTTCTATCAACAGAATTGATAATATATACTGAGGAGTGAAGGTGAAACAATGTATGTAAAATAGGTAGTGAGTCCTACTATGATAAATGAAGGGCATCATTACTGTTTAGTTTTCATACATGTTTGAGTAATGATGGGGGGTACCAGTATGGAAGGAATTCCAGTGGTTAAAAGATGAAAAATGAAACAAAGCAAACAGAAACAACCAAATAGTGGATCCTACAGGGTATATGATGTTTTATCAGTCTGGCCATAATTTCCCAGATAGGAATGAATGTTAATGAATTCTAGAGAAATATGTGGCCCTCATGAAATCAAAGATTCTTGGTCCCCTGCCTTCTGACAACCAGAGAGGAAAAACTGTGCATAAGATGAATGAAAAGACAGTAATGCAGATCTATAGCAAAGGCTGACATTAAGAGCACAAGCCTTGGTCCCGGCCCCTTTGTAAGCATTTTGCCGATGTTCTCTAATTTACGGCTTACAACAACCCTGTGAGACAGACACTGTGATGAACCCCAGCTTGAAAACTGAGGTAGAGAGGCTTGGGAAATTGTCCAAGGCCAGACTTCCCTAAATGGCAGAGCCACAATTAAATTTAGGCAGTGTGGCAACAGAGCCCTCTTTTCCTCTCTTTCATCATGAAGGCATGTGTCATAGTCTAATTGGAAGCATTTTTTTCTTCTTAGTGGCACATAAAATGATGGTGCCTCTTAGAATTAGGGCATCTTCTCATGATGAAACATGGTAAGTGACACCCGTGCATTCACCACAAAGATGAAACAGTGTTCATTTGCCACCGATGACACAGACCTTCTGAAGGAGGGTGGGGGAGGGGGAGAAGGATGCTGCTGTCCAGAGGTTAGCTTGCCTTTTGCTACCCACAGAACTACACCACAGGTAATTTATAACTGTCAGTGTTTCAGGTCTTTCGTTTCTTTTTCTTTGATTTTATTTTATTGTGGTAAGAACACTTTTACAGTGAGACCTACCCTCAAAAAAAAAAATTTTTTTTACCCTCAACAAAAATTTAAGTGCACAGTACATTTTTATTGACTGCAGGTACAATGTTGTACAACAGATCTCCGGGTCTTTTAGATAAATGTAAAGAAATGAGAACCTGGCTGCCATCCTACCTGCTTTGAAGGGGACCCTGGGTGTGTCATTGCAGTGAGTATGCTGGCTTTTATTATCTTGTGTTAATTATTCTTCTGGGCTCTGGGATAAAGTCACCTCCTTCAGGTCAACCCTGAAATATGGATCTTTCCAATCATCCTGGGGGGAAAATGTCCATAGATGGGGAATGAAAATCAAGAAGGGAGAAGGAGAGAGGAATTCAAGCTTTTTCTTGGCATTGCTCTCTGGATCTAGACTTTGAGAAGTTTACTGATAATTCAAGGTCATCCCTCATATAGGTCCTAAAGAGACTTCTGCTTTATTTATTTATTTTTGTGAGAGAGAAAGAGAAAGAGAAAGAGAGAGTGTTCGTGTGCACAAGTGGGAGAGGCAGAGGTAAAATGCAAGAATCTTAAGCAGACTCCCCATTGAGTGCTGAGGCCAACTCAGGGCTTGATCCCATGGCCAAGAGATCAAAACATGAGCCCGCAACCTGAGTGGGAACCAAGAGTTGGCTCCTTCTGCTTTCCCTGTTCCATTCTCCAGAGTAGCCAGATTTTTAAGCCCATGGAATGCCATAGGTAATTCCAAAGACTAACTTCAATATGTGAAGGTTTGGAAAGGAGAAACTTAGGTGTAAGTTCGACTGATTAATGACTTAGAAGAAGCATTAGCAAACTGGAAATGTGAAGAGAGTTTATCCACATATACCTAACAAGATAGGCGTCCCTGTTCAGGCAATTGTACTCATTCATATTATGTGAAAGAGCCATGGGTATAGCAGAATCCCATGATCTGAATCCATTTCTATTATGAATCTGAAGATGAGGGCTGATGGAGACACAACTGGCCTTTTCTGAAGTCATACTTAACTATGGAAGGGAAAGCGAAAGAGATGTCTCTTGCTGAATGTTTTCTTCTTGTTTCCTGTATGGAGAGCTAATTGGACCTTTTAAATTCTATGAATCATTATCTTTCTCTTAGGGGAAATAAAAAATATCTATAGGTTCTTAGAGTTGTTTTTAGTTTAACTATGGTAATTGACCAGGAAGAAACACAGCATGTTCCAGGGACATGATTATTTGACTTTCCAGCAGGGAAACCCTCTGCTAACACCAAATGCAACAGACTGAATTTGCTGAAGAACAACGCATGTTTGGGGCTGAGGCCGAAATGAGAGAATGGGCCAAAGAGCTTGGAAGGATGTCATAGGAGGCAGATCGAATCTGTTTGGATCCGGAATAAGCTCAGAGGAGTATTTAGGTTCAAGAAGGACTCATATTTTTGCCCACCTTCCCAACAGTAGGGGACTAAAATCTGGGCAGGGCTGGCAGCTGGAGTCATCTGGCCTGTTTGTGGAAAATTAACAGTGGGTTTAATAGAGATCTCAGGAGGAGGGGATGGTGGTAGGGGATGAAGAAAGGAATATATTTACCCTGTTTGGTCAGTCTGGAAGCTGCTGGGAGATCAGTGCTATCTCAACATGAATGTCAAACACACCCTAACCCTTCTTTGGTGTCTAAGGATTGACTGTGAATGGTAGTTGTTGGACCAAAGTGGGATAATTAACAGATACAAGGTGTACTGGAAAGTCAAGCTGCTATATGATTATAAGAGAGAATATAGAGTCAGAGTCAAGAGAATGGGCTTTAGGAACACATGGGTTCCATAGACTAGCTGTGTGCCCTCCCCAGCGTAATCTCTCTACACTCTACTCATCGTGTCTGTAAAGTGGAGACAGTGCGCTCATTGGATAAGGCCAAGGGTCAGTGAAGTGGCTTTGTCATGACGGCAGTGGCCTGCATAGGCATGGCAGTTGTAGAAGGCAATTCCCTTCCTTCATTAGGTCACCTCTTCCTTGTCTCCAAATTCAACAGAGTCCTCCCATCTGCTACAGCTAATGGTTTCTTTTCAGTTATCCTTTCTTACTTCTCTGCAGCCTTTCCCTCTTCTGATAACTCCTTAAAGTTTTCTGCCGCTATGGTGTCTGTGACTTCTCTGATCACATACCTCTCTGGCCACTGCTTCTAATCGCTGTCCTTAGCTTTTCCTCCTCTCCTTTTCTTTGTGGTGACCCCTGGTCCTGTCCTTCCTCTGCTCAGTCCGCCTGATTTTCCTTACTCACCTAAAGCCACCTTTCGGCTGCTAATTCTTTTTTTTTTTTTTTTAATTTTATTTATTTATTTGACAGAGAGAGAGATCAAGTAGGCAGAGAGGCAGGCAGAGAGAGGGGGAAAGCAGGCTCCCCACTGAGCAGGGAGCCTGATGCGGGGCTCAACCCCAGGACCCTGAGACCGTGACCTGAGCTGAAGGCAGAGACTTAATCCACTGAGCCACTCAGGTGCCCCATCGGCTGCTAATTCTTAATTCATATCCCTTGTCCAGACTTCCTGTGTGTCATCTATCAAAATAGTTGGGGGACCCTGGGTGGCTCAGTCAGTTAAGCATCTGCTTTTGGCTCAGGTCATGATCCCAGGGTCTTAGGATCAAGCTCCACAGCGGGTTCTCTGCTCAGCAGGGAGTCTGCTTCTCCTTCTCACTCGCCCTCTGTGTTTTCTCTCTCTCTCAAATAAATAAATAAAAATCTTTTTAAAAAAGGTTTATGGCGGGGCGCCTGGGTGGCTCAGTGGGTTAAAGCCTCTGCCTTTGGCTCAGGTCATGACCTCAGGGTCCTGGGATCGAGCCCCATATCGGGCTCTCTGCTCAGCAGGGAGCCTGCTTTCCCCTCCCCCTCTGCTTGCCTTTCTGCCTACTTGTGATTTCTCTCTCTCTGTCAAATACATAAATAAAAATCTTAAAAAAAAAAAGATTTATGGGACATGTATTCTTGGCTGTCAAAACCAACGCCGTCTGAGAGGAGAACCATCTTTCTTCCAAGACCATGCTTCCTAACTCGCCTCGGTGCCCACAGTGGGGCCTCCATTCACCCACAACTGCCAGCACAGTCGGGGAGCAAGTGTGGGGAGCAAGGCAGAATGTCACGGTCCTTCGGTGCAGACAGCACACAACCTATGAAGCCCTTGCTGACCTTTTCCACTCTGCCACCCTTGCCGTTCAGTCCTCTGCTGCATCCCTGCGACCTCCCTGCGGCTCTTCTACCTACTCACTTGGAGCACCATACCTCGTGCTCTTGCGCTTGGCTTTCCTTCCGCCTTGGAAATGAATATGGAAGAGGCTAGTGGATATTAGGTTCTTCGGTGGCATCCTGTATAGAACTTACTTCGTTGTTTTAGGCTACTTAGCGGGTATTTCTTCCAGGGGACAGAAGTTTCCTCAGTCCAGGGATCCTGTGCTGTTCATCTTTGCTCCCCAGAGCCTACTCTGGTCCCTAGACATTGTGGATGCCCACGGCACGGAAAAACGAACAGAAATAATTTCTTTATTCCAAGTGGGCTCTCTGGCTCAGCAGCTGACTTTTTGGGAGACCTGTTCCCTCGGAGCCTCAATGCTCAATGCTCCCCCGTCTCTTTCACCGCGCAGGTGAAGGGCACCCTTCGGGCCGGGCTGGGCGGTCGCCCGCGCGCCTGCGCCCTCTGCTGCTCCGCTCCGGGCGCGTCTCTGTGCGCGCGTGTCTGGAGAGGAGAGGCTTGGGTGACAGGCGAGGGGTGGGGGTAAGAGTTCAGCCTGACTCACAGTCTCATTCACGGATTTCGCCGCCGCTGGACCGAAGCTGCCTCCCCAGACAGCTCCCAACTACTCCAGCACCTCCACAGTCCCCACTTCGCGCCGCTCCACTCTCAGCCAGACGTTCTAACCGACAGACTCGCGAGTGAGTAGCGGCGGCTTGTGCGCCCAGGCAGCGCGGCGAGGTGTCCTCCCGCGTGTTGTGCGTGTGTGTGTGCGTGTGCGTGTGTGTGTGTGTGCGCGCGCGCAGGGGTGTCCCTGGGATTCCACGCAGGCTCAGAGAGCTCCCTGCCAGGAACCGTGTGTCCCTCCGAGCCGGCGCTGTGGTGTGGGTGCCCGCGCAGGCAGCGGTTCGGTCGCCCGCGGAGCGCCGAGAGAGTTTGCCGGGATTCCCCCGCTCGGCGCGCGGCCGCCGGTGGGGTTCCCCGGGAAGGCGCCTGGGCAAGGAGGCGGCGGGGAAGCCCGGGGTGTGAGCGGCTGGCAGGCCGGGAATCCGGGAGCAGGTCTGGCCCCTCAGAGCCGAGGGAGCCGCTGGAGCGGCCGCCCTGGCCACCCGGGCTCTCTGCCTTTCTCCCTTACCCTTCCTCCTTTCTTCTCAGCATCATCACAAAAGCGCGAAATGAAACCCAGTGCGGCGAAGTCCGGCTCTTGTCTCCCACCTGGTGCACATCACCCCAAGCCGCAGGACGGGAGTGGGAGTCCCCAAGATTAGGGGCGGGGGTTTACCCCGGGGACACACCTGTTTTCGCCTCTTGCTGAATTCGATCCGGATGCAGGATCGCGCGAGGGGTTCTGACACATACTCGCCGGTGTGTGTGTGCGTGCGTGTGTGTGTGTGTGCGCGCGCGCGCGCGCGCACGCACCCCGGGCCCCCACTCGCGGGGTGCGCTCGCTGTAAACAGCACAGCTCTTTCGCGGCCCCCTCGTGCCAAGACTGCTCGGTGGGCTCCTAGCGAGCTCTATGACAACGTGCCGGCATCTCTTTGTTTGGTTGTTGCTTCCCTACCCCTCCGCAAAGCAAACTGATTTTCGGTTTCGCGTGACACTGAGCGCTGGGACTTGGTGTGGGCCGCAGCCTCAAATGCCCCTGGTATTTGAAACTGAATAGTTCTTTCGGGCTGGGGGGTTATTTTTAGTGTTGGGAATAAAGAGGCTGGCGCGTTGACCTTTTTGCGGCTGCTTTGGGCTTTGCATACGTGTCTCTAATTGATGAAGCAGACGGATTCGCATACAGTCGCGCACACGTGCTTGCGCACAAGTGTGTACACACATTTCTATACACGTAGCGTTACCCCCTTCTTTTCTTTTTAAAAAATCGGTACTAGGAATGTACTGTGTTTGTAAAAAAAAAAACACAAAAACACCCCGAAAACCCAAAACAAAAAAACTTTCCTTTGTTCTTTTGGGTATTTTCTATTTTGAGTAATGGAGTAGGAGTAGCAAAAGGTTGCAATTAGTTCACTCGAATAAAAGACAATGCTTCTGAGTCAGGGCTGCCAGGTTGATAATTATTAACATATAAAAGCAGATGCTCTGTTTAAGGCAAAAGGGGCGGGGCGGGGGCAGGTCCACGGTAGACAATGAGGGAGGGTCTCTGCCGACCGCCTGCTGCTTATTGTTCCGGCACTAGAGGCTGCAAGCCTGCTGCCGCCTCCTCCTCCCGGGCTTCTCTCCTCGCTCGCCCCTCGGTCCCATCTGGGACTGTCGGAGTCACCCAGCGCTGGCCCCCGGGGCGCCGGGACGCCAGCCCCAGCCGCAGCTGCCCTTCGCTGACCGCCCTCTCTCTGCTTTGCAGGTTGGCATCTTTGCGCCCGAGGGTGTCGCAAGCCGAGGCGGCGAGGACAGGGCGCCTCTGACCCAGCCTGCCGGGCGGTATGCGGCGCAGGCAACAGCGCTAAGCGCCCCCACTCTGGGCACAGGGCGTACTCGCTCCTGGCGGCGGAGGGCATGCGCCCGGGACGGGCAACGCTCCTGCCGCGAGCTACCGCCCCGAGGTGGACCCCAAGCAGGGCTCATCGCAGGACTGCGCGGACCCCTGCCACCCGGGGCACGCGGCTGCGGAGCCTCGGGGCCGCATCTGCGGTCAGGATGTCCTGGGTGCCTCTCTGCTGGTGAGGATGTCCTGCTGCGCGGCTCTGCATCCCCAGCCCCGGTCCCTGGTGGGCACGACTGAGTGGGCCCGACTTCGGCCCCTCGTGCTGGTGAATGAAAAGCGCCGGAGTCCCTGAGTACGATCAGCGATCGAACCTGAATTTTAAGAGCCATGGACGAAGGCACTGGGCTGCAGCCCCCGGCGGGAGAGCAGCTGGAAGCACAAGCCACAGTAGGAGCTGTCCACGAGAAGTGCGACCCAGAGACCTTTAGGTCCAAGAGTTTACCGGTCCTGAATAGCGCCTCCTGCCGGCCAGACCTCAGTCCTGCGAGTGCAGGAGCCAAGCCAGCCATGGGCTGTACAGATTCTTTGGGCCATCAGGTGTTGAAGCAAGGCCCAAGACGGCTGGCCCCCAGTCCCTCTGCTCCTTCCACTTCCGCAGAGATGGCAGGGCTCATGGAATGTAACCACAGGGTGGAAGTCAGCAAAGCTGTGTCGGTGTCCTCCACTTTGGCCACGCTCCAGGGGAGAAGGTGCCTCTATGTGGTCCTCACTGATTCCCGTTGCTTCCTGGTTTGCATGTGCTTTCTGACCTTCATCCAGGCGTTAATGGTGTCTGGGTACCTGAGCAGTGTCATCACCACCATCGAAAGGCGCTACAGTCTGAAGAGTTCCGAGTCGGGGCTGCTGGTCAGCTGCTTTGACATTGGGAGCCTGGTGGTGGTGGTGTTCGTCAGCTACTTTGGCGGCCGGGGTCGGAGGCCCCTGTGGCTGGCCGTGGGTGGACTTTTCATTGCAGTGGGGGCTGCCCTCTTTGCTTTACCTCACTTCATCTCGCCTCCCTACCAGATCCAAGAGTTGAATGCCTCTGCTTCAAACGATGGTCTGTGTCAGAATGGCAACGCCACGGCGCCTTCGGACCCTCCCGCCTGCCTGAAGGACTCAGGAGGAAATAATCATTGGGTCTATGTGGCTTTATTCATTTGTGCACAGATTCTCATTGGGATGGGTTCCACACCTATTTATACCTTGGGACCAACCTACTTAGATGACAATGTCAAGAAAGAAAACGCATCCTTGTACCTAGGTAAGACTTTCCTGTCTTCTCAAATAAGCTTAAACTCAATAGTGAAAAGGAAACACTTCCACATTTCCCAGGAGATTGTAATATATATGTGATATATATATTATATGTATATACATATATATGTAAAATAGGTACATATACATAGGATCTCATCATATGTATCTCACTATATATATATATATATATATAAAATGTCATATATATTGCATGTATATTTTAAGCATTAAGCTTCAGTTTATTTTATGTTTTTCTGTTTTAGCTTCAGTGTGGTATGTTTTAGTTTGGAAGAGAATCAAAATAGTAGAGAGCCCTGTGGGCTAATCATCAGACTACACTACACGCTCTTTTCCCAAGTAATACAAACTTTTAACTATGGGGTCATGCTTCTTTCTCTTGCTGCCTGCTT
Source organism: Lutra lutra (assembly GCF_902655055.1). Taxonomy (NCBI): domain Eukaryota; kingdom Metazoa; phylum Chordata; class Mammalia; order Carnivora; family Mustelidae; genus Lutra; species Lutra lutra. The sequence goes on from NC_062281.1 coordinate 63,956,788, forward strand.
TTGTAAAAATTCTCCTTTATCAAGTTTATCTTCAAATGGCTGTTCTTCTAGAAAGTTCAGGAAGGAATAGAAGTACCTGGTGTGCGGAGTGAAGTCTTGGATTATTTACTGCTTTCATGCCCTGCTGCTCCTCATTCTTGTCCCCCACAACAAGTCTAATGGAGTACCTAGACGACGTAAAAGATGCTTTGCTGCCTCCATAGCTGTATTTCTTACAAATCGCCTGCCTCACCATTTAAAAACAACAACAACAACAACAACAACAACAACAAAAACCCTTGAGTGATGACTAGGTTATCTTTATTCAGAAGCAAGATCACAAGTTGTAAAGTTAATTCAAAGCTATTTCTATTGCTTGTTGAAGGCCCTTAAGTACATGAACTTGGTAGCAAGTGGCTCTTGGATTTGGTGATTTGACTTGCATGAAGCCGCTCCTGTGAGGGGGTGTTTGGGTTAAATAGAGGTGCTGATATGAGGCCAGACAGCTGTTGTGGTAGGTTGGAAAATGTAGTTTCTGGAAATCTGTGTGGTTGTCAGCATCTCCCTGTACTAGCTGCCCCTTCAAAATTGAGCTTTTAAAGGGATGGATTTGAACCCTTGAAAAGGGTGAAGAGCAGTCATGCTAGATGAGATCTTTGTTCTTCTATATTTCTATACTGGAGTCCAGCTAAAAGAAGAGAAAGGATTGTACTTTATAAAAAAAATGGTAAAGAAGCAAATACCAGTTATACTTATCATTTTACTAGCCATGTGCTGATAGGATCTTTGGTGTGAAACTAATGAGGTTTCAAAGGATAGTGAAAATGACACCCCTTTAAGAGGGCTCTGCTCTTTCCTCAGCACAACTGCCATTCCCAGAATCCATTGTAGAGGGTGTCTGAACCATGTGTAGTCCCCAGTAACTCGCCCAAATATATTAGGACAAGAGTTTTATAATTTATTTTTATTATTAAATACAAGAGAAAGAAAATTTCATTCAGGGCAGAGAGCACTAGCTTGCTTGTTACTTTTGCCTCCTTGTTTTCTAACATTTATTACAAAAAATTTCAAACATCTAGAAAATTTGAAACAGTCCATAAACACTAATATTTCCACACTTAGACTCAGTAATTGCTCATTTTCTCATATTTACTTTATCAACCTGTGAGTATGTATGTATGTACATAATATTTTGTTTTGGTTGGGGGGCTAAGCCCTTTGAAAGTAATTATAGACATCCCTAGTTTCCAGCATGTATCTTATAAGAACAAGGACTTTCTTTTACATACAAACAGGTACTTTAACTTGCTAAGTTCATAATCATTCCTTAATATCATCAAACATCCAGTCCATATTCAAATTTCTTCAATGGTCCCCTCAATGTCTTTGATAACTATATATTTTTCCAGCCAGGAGGCAACCAAGATTCTCATACATTGCATTTGGTCCCTAAACTTTTTAGTGGTTTTATCATCTAGAAAAGTGCCTTAGCTTTTTTCTTTTCTCATGATATAGACTTTTTGAAGGGACAAGTCTAGTCAATATGTAGAATGATCCTACATTCTAGATTTATCTGATTATTTCCTTGTGGTGTCCCTTACCTTGTCCTCCATCCCCCCTATTTCTTGTGTACTGACAGTTCAGCCTAAAGGTTTGAATAGATTCAGACAAAACATTTTTGGTCAGACTGCTTCAAGGTAATGTGGTGTGTTTTATGTTACATGTATCTGGCCATTCATTAGTGATGTTAAATTTAATCACTTGGGGGACACCTGGCTCTGTGGGTTAAGCCTCTGCCTTCGGCCCAGGGTCCTGGAATTGAGCCCTGCATCGGGCTCTCTGCTCATCAGGGAGCCTGCTTCCCCCTCTCTCTCTGACTGCCTCTCTGCCTATTTGTGATCTCTGTCTCTGTCAATAAATAAATAAAATCTTTAAAAAAAAATTTAATCACTTCGGCGGGGGTATCTGGGTGGTCACTTCGACAGGGGTACCTGGGTGGTCACTTTGGCAGGGGTACCTGGGTGGCTCAGTTGTTAAGCATCTGCCTTCGGCTCAGGTCAGGTCACTATCCCAGGGTCCTGGGATCGAACCCGCATATTGCTTCCTGATCTTCAGGGAGCCTGTTTCTCCCTCTCCCACTTGCCCTGCTTGTGTTCCCTCTCTCACTGAGCCTCTCTCTGTCAAATAAATAAATAAATAAATAATAATCTTAAAAAAATTTAATCACTTGGTTGAGTGGGTGATTGCTAGGTCTTCCCATTGTAAACATGCATTTCTCCCTTTGAAAATCCGAAGTGATTTTTAGAATGGTAACTTGACTCTGCAAATATCCTAATTGTTATTCTTATTTTTGCTGATCTTTGCCTCCATTTACTTTGAAAACTTAGATCTCCCACCCCACTCCTTGGAAACCATTCATGCAAATTTGCGGATTCCTCAAAACCAGAGTAGAGCCATACACAAAGGGAGAACGTCCACTAGTAAGAGCCTTGAGAATTAATTTTTCTAGTCGGTGTTGCCCACTGAGAAGAAAAACAGCAAGTGCTGGGCACTGTGCTACTTTTGGGAAGACCGAAAAGGAGACATCGTCCCAGCGCCTGAAGAGCTTTCAGTGTCATAAAGAAATATTGGCAATTTTAGGGAGGCGTGTGAAGTGAAACGCATGCAAGGGGAAGAAATTTACACAAAGGGTATTTGTTTTTTCCTTCTTCAATTCCTCTTCTCCCCCTTCCTCCTCCTCTTTTTTTTTTTTTTGAAAAAACTTTGATGAATGCCTTAGGACACATTCTTTGGGAAACTCAGGAGAATTCTCCTTCATATTAAATGGAACTCAGTAAAAGCCACAATGCTTTGAGTACCAGGAATCTTACTTGTACTATTTTATTTAATGTGCTTTCAATGACCTCATGAGTTGGAATTGTTTTCCCTATTTCAAGGATGAGGAAACTGAAGCTTAGAGAGTTTGAGTGACTTGCTTAAGGGCTTCAAACCCATGCATCTCTGACCCTAGAGCCCTGGAGCTTCCCACCTCGCTGCCTGTTTTTTTGCCAGGAGGCTCTGAGAGACAACCGAAACCCCCGGGGCTGTGCGGTGTTCAGCAGAGCTCTGAGAATGCTGCAGAAGGTTGCAGAACTGGCCTTCAGTTATCAAACACGATCAAAACAAGATCCTTCTTAAACCTTTCAAGCGGGTTTTATAGGTAGCCTCTGTATAAATTCAAGTGAGAGACTACTAAGTGATTCTTAGAACATGACAGATGTTAACCTACTATGGTGGGGGATTTCTTCCTAATAAATAACGGGTTTAATATCTTTATTGTTTTCCACAAAAGTGTTCTATGTTACTTTTTTCACTATCCACTCCTTTCTTAATCTGTCAGTCTTTCTAGCTTCACATTATCACCATAGAAAAAAGACAAAAGCAGGTACCAGGTTCGTAATGGTGGGCACAACCAAATAATCTGAATTAACATTAAAACCATTGAAATGGAATGCAAATGTATGTCTTGATCTTTTGAATGTTTGATGTTAACATTCTGGCAGCTTTAGCTGTAAAATGCCCTAACTCCTTCCGCAAAGAGAGAGGTTTAGTGTTGACCTGGAGGGTAGAGAAAGCCTTGTAGCTATTGAGAAGCAAGGTTAGTAACTAGACCATGATTTGTCATTGTACCTCAAGGAGAGAGAGCAAATGTGGTCCTTTGAGGGCAAGAAATTAATGAACCAACAGTGAAATGAGAGAGAATGGCTAAGCAGGTGGGAAAAGGGAAGAAAAGGATGCATTTCTAGAATAGAAAGCCACAACTCCGGTTGAGGGATATTCAGGATAAGTAATAATTGCCCATGCGCTGGCCACGGGCCAAGCAGTGTGGGTGCAGCCCTTCTACCTCCCCAGTGTGTGAGCCCCGACTTCACACCACAGAGAGGGGGCGGGATTGGCACAGTGCTTCAGAAAGAGCATTCCCTGAGAGGCAGAAGATCTGTATTTTAGTCTGGCTCTACCAGTGATTGGGGGTGAGCCTTTAGACAAATCCCTTCACGTCTCCCAGCCTCTGTTTCCACATGGAGATTAGTACATTTGTTTCCCTCACTGTAATATTTTGAGGACCAAATGGGATTACATGTGTGCAAGCATTCTGCCAACTGTAAGAGGCAACGCTCTGCTCTGTTCAAGTGGAAATCAGACTCCTCCTTACAGAGTGGGCAGAGTGAGGAGGGAGATATTTTACTCTTTCTGCGTATGAAAAGCCCTAGCCAGATCTTTTTATAGTTGGAAAAAGTAAAGAAACAGTGTGTGGGAAATGAAGACATTGTATAGGAAATCACTCCTTAGAAACATTGTACGGGTAAATTGGCTCAGCGTTTCAGCAATGTTATATTTTGATTAATTGAGTTTTCTGAGAACCCAAGATTTCATAGCCGGTGCTTTCTGTGCATCAGCTTTTGATGGCTATCTTTCTTTAGTGTGTGAACGCTTATGCAATGTATATTTGTACCTACTGTAACATAGCAAGAGCTCTTTTGAAGTTTGAGGGGGCTCTGTGTTGTCCCACCTTAAACCACTGTGGGTCTTCATTTGCCCACATAGACTGCCAGGGGGTTTGGTGAACGAAGACTGGTTGAAGGACATCCTCAGAAGTAATTTTATTATCTTAAGATAAATAGCTGGTGGCCTCTTCTTCTTCTTCTTTTTTTTTTTTTTTTTGACATTTCCTCAGTCTTTTGAAAGTACAGTGAGGTTGAAATCAGTTGAGTTCTATTTCATCAAGATTTCGTAGTATAAACATATATATGTGTGCAAATATCTGTCTATCTATCTATCTATCTATCTATCTACCTATAGTGCTCTTTTCGAGATATATTGCTATTTTTGGGTATGAAAACCCTTCAAAATATCTTGTCTGACTCTACCAGTGGCCGGGGGTGAGACTTTAGACAAATCCCTTAACGTCTCCCAGCCTCTGTTTCCACATGGACATGAGTACCTATCTCCCTCAACATACCTTTTTTGTTGTATAGAAAAATCTCGATCAGTTTTTAGCAGCGTTCTATAGAACAATTTACGTTTGTAAATTATAGAACAAATTACATTTGTATCTATATTTATAGTAATAAAAACAACGAAAGATACATACACAAATCTTTCAGTTCAGCATTCCCCAAACTGTTTAACCACATATCAAGGTGGTTATGACAAGTTAGGGGTTCATTTATCTTCGGCAACCAGCCAGCTTCCTCTCTTCATGCCGGGCTCTTCTTAGCGATGACTCCTGTACCCGAAACACTGCATCCTTTACCTTACAGGGAGGAAGTGGAGGAGGCAACCCCTGTTACTCTCCAGGATGTCCCCTTGGCCAGGTGGAGTCCCCTGGCCTCTTCTAGCTAACATGATTTTGGGAAAGACAAGTGTTAGGTTTTCTCATCTACATGGAAGAGGAAGGCAAGGAAGATGAAGGTGGTGTGAGTGCTGAGTGACTTCTGGCTGTAGGAGTCAGCCACACCAGTTGTGTTTTTCTTTTTGTCTCAGTAGCCGGAAAATCCAGAACTTTTTTTTTTTTTTCCCCTGACCAGTATTAATAACCTACCATCAGTGGCTTATAGCATTAATTTGCCTGACCTTTTGGTTGGGATTTGGAAAGGGCCCAATAAATAGTACCCTTTCCCTCCCTTGAGCTCTGAGTTCCTTGAGAAATTAGTCAAAGACATAAAGTGGGGGCCAAAATATCACTTTTTTAAACTGATAGAAGGGAGATTGAGGAATGAAAGCTCATATCTTTGTGCAGATGGATTGTATAGGAAATCACTCCTTAGAAACATTGTAAGTGTCCCACCACTGAACAGACCTACTCGTCCAGCCACAGGCAATGCTGGACCTCAACAGTGTAGCAGCCCTGGGTCTCCCCATGTCAGATGGGGCCAGGTCTGGAGGCAGCCCCGATTAAGACTTATGCCAAGAGGGAGCAAGGCAGAATTTTTACTCCCGTGTGTGCATACTCACTCCTAAGAGACAAAAAGGAGGAGTTGAGCTGAACGTCACAGTTTATTGTAAAATTCATCCATCACATTAATCTTCCTCTGCTTTCCTGGGGAGGAACAGTCCTGGGGCATGGGGGTGGGGAGCCAAGAAAAGAACATCATGTATAGTATATATTCTCTTCTAAGACTTTTTTTTTTAAGGTTTTATTTATTTATTTGACAGACAGAGATCACAAGTAGGCAGAGAGGGAGGCAGAGAGAAAGAGAGGAGGAAGCAGGCTCCCTGCTGACCAGAGAGCCCTAGGTGGGGCTTGATCCCAGGACCCTGGGATCATGACCTGAGCCGAAGGCAGAGGCTTTAACCCACTGAGCCTCGCAGGAGCCCCTATTTTGCCATTTTTAATTGGATTATTTTGTATTGTTGTTGACTTGTAGAATTTTATTAAATATTCTGGATATTACCCCTTATCAGATATATGATCTACAATTATTTTATACCATTCTATGGGTTAGTTTTTCACTCTGTTGATTGCTTCCTTTCATGTGCAAAAGTTTTAAGGTTTGGTATAGTTTCATTTGTCTATTTTTTATTGCCTGTGCTTTTGGTGTCATATCCAAGAAATCATTACCAAATCCAGTGTTGGAATCTTTCTCCCTATATTTTCTTCTTTTTTCTTTAAAAAATTAAAAAAAAGATTTTATTTATTTATTTGACAGAGAGAGAGATCACAAGTAGTCAGAGAGGCAGACAGAGAGAGAGGGGGAAGCAGGCTCCCTGCTGGGCAGAGAGCCTGATGCGGGGCTCGATCCCAGGACCCTGAGATCATGACCTGAGCCGAAGGCAGAGGCTTAACCCACTGAGCCACCCAGGCTCCCCTCTTTTAAAAAATTTTTAATTTAAATTCAATTTAGTTAATATATAGTGTATTATTAGTTTTGGGGCTTATGTTTTCTTTTAGGTGTTTAATAGTTTTTGGTCTTATGAGTAGGTCTTTGATTTGGGTTATTTTGCATATGGTGTAAAGTCAGGATCTATCTTCCTTCTTTTGCATGTGGACATCTAGTCTCCCAGTATCATTGTTGAACATGGTCTCCTTTACCTATTGCATAGTCTTGGTTCCCTTGTCAAAAATCGGCAGCTACTTTTATGTTTTATATGCTTTTATATTTTATGTATTTATATATTTTATGTATATTTACATACATTTTAAAGAAGGATTTTATTTATTTATTTGAGAGGGAGAGAGAATGAGAGGAGAGAGGTAGGCAGGAGAAGCAGATTCCCTCCCTAAGCAGGGAGCCCAATGTGGGACTTGATCCCAAGACTCCAGGATCATGACCTGAGCTGAAGGCAGTCACTTAACCAAGTGAGCCACCCAGGTGCCCTATATACATTTTATAGATGAGGAAATCCAGATTAAAAAGTACACTCAAGGTCATCTCAAAAGTGGCAAAACTAGCACCAAAGGTCATCATCCAAAGCTTGAACTTAAAGCATCAACATTATGGAGAGAGGAGAGGACAGAAAAGTTTATAAACTTCTGGTGTGATTTTGGCTGAGTTTCTTATTTTTATTATCTATAAAGGAGGTGAGGAGGTAAGGCTAGTGGTTTCTTAGATTATTTTTTCTTTAAAGATTTTATTTATGTACTCAAGAGAGAGCACACAGAGGGAGAAGGAGAAGCAGATTCTGCCTGAGTAGGGAGCGCAGTGTGGGACTCGATCCCACAACTCTGAGATCCCAGGGCTCTGAGATCATGACCTAAGGCAGATGCTTAACTGACTGAGCCACTCAGGTGCCCAGTGTCATAGATTCTTATCATCTCTAGAGTTCTCTAGTTCTGTTTCTTCTCAGCCTGTCTTCATATGGTCTTGTTCTGGAACTTTGTACTTAGATCTGGAGAGAAGTTGTAGTTTGTTCTGTTTTGCCTTGAGCCATTAGAAGCTAGTCTCTTGAGCCCTTCATCTACCCTCTGTGGCTTGACTGATATCTCATGTGACAGCTATCCTGTGGGAAACCAGGCATTTTTAAAAAAAAAAATATTTACTTATTTTTAGTTTTTAGATTTTATTAATTTATTTGAGAGAGAGAGAGAGGGAGAGGGAGGGAGAGCACACATGAGCATACAAGCGCGGGAGAGGGGCAGAGGGGGAGAGAGAGGGGAAGCAGACTTCCTGATGAGCAGGGAGCCCCATCCAGGACCTGAGATCACAACCTCAGCCAAAACCGAAAGTTGGACACTCAACTGACTGAGCCACCCAGGCAACCCTAAAGAAAATTTTTTTAGAGCAAACTCAACCCACAACGTGGGGTTTGAACTCAGAACCCCGAGATCAAGAGTCACATGCTCCACTGACTGAGCCAGAGTCAGACACTTCTTTTGTTCCCTTTCAGACAGCTATGTATTACCTGATGGTAAATTCAGAGTCTACTTCCCCTCCTGGGATTTATGATTGCTTGTGAAACTGTCACCCTGCAAAAATGCTAATCCTTGTTACCTAATATAACCTAGAAAGGCAGGTGCAGGTTACTCTTGCTTAAAAGAGCTTATTTATGTAATTAATATTTTCAGCAGGATGAAATTACATAATTTGCAACCGTTCGAAATTGAACTGTACAGTTCCTGACTGTCTAGCATGTGGGAATTCTTGGCTATAATACTTTACTAGTAATAGTAATGGGATTTGGTTTTGTCAGATGTTTTTTTATTTTTTTGGTTTCGAATTCTTATGAAGGAAATAGAAGTTTTAAGGTTTTTTTTCCCTTTCTTTTTCGCTTCTTCTTTTCTTTTTTTGTAAAAAGGGGGGAGAAATTTAAGTGAGCAAGACTCTGTGTAGTGAATTTGAGACCTTAGGTTTTCTGGCCATAGATTTCATATGTATATAAATCTGAATAAATCTACTCCTGATCAATGTATAAAGATAGACCAATAATCCTCATTTGCAAAGTGTCTTTGTATTATTGGGTGAAAGCTATTTGCCAGTATTTTGTCTAGAAATATGCTGTTGGAGTTCAACTGGAAAGGGAAACTTTCCTGATTTGAATTGAATTTTGTGGCTTTCCTTTTAGATGAAGGGCAGCAGCAACTTTTAACAGATGCAAACATTTTCCTGAGGTAAATCTGAAAAATTTCCCATGGAAAAGACTTACTTAAAAATACAAATATAAATCTTAGGGGCACTGGGATGGCTCAGTTGGTTAGGTATCTGACTCTTGGTTTTGGCTCAGGTTATGATCTCATGGGTTATGGGATCGAGCCCCACGTGGGACTCTGTGCTCGTGGGCAGTCTGCTTAAGGATTTTCTCCCTTTGCCCTTCCCTGACTTGTGTGCATGCTCTCTCTCAAGTAAATATTATTTGTTTACTTATTATTATAAATAATATTTACTTGAGGGAGAGAGAGCACAAGCAGGGGGAGTGGTAGGCAGAGGAAGAGGGAGAAGAAGGCTTCTGGGTGAGTGGGAGCCCGATGTGGCCCTTGGTCCCAGGACCCTGGGATCATGACCTGAGCCGAAGGCAGATGCTTCCACTGAGCCACCCAGGCGCCCCTACATAAATAAATCTTTAAAAAAAATACAAATATAAATCTTAGAATAGTTATTCTGAAATTTTGTTTTGCTGGTCTTAAAAGTATCTCTAGGGGGGTGCCTGGGTGGCTCAGTGGGTTAAGCCTTTGCCTTCAGCTCAGGTCATGGTCTCAGGGTCCTGGGATCGAGCCCACATCAGGTTCTCTGCTCGGCAGGAAGTCTGCTTCCCCCTCTTCCTCTGCCTGCCCCTCTGTCTACTTGTGATCTCTTTCTGTCAAATAAATAAATAAATAAATAAATATCTTTAAAAAAAAGAATTAATTAAAAAAAAGTATCTCTAGGTATTTCAGTCTTATGAAGCTTTCAAAGAAATTAGTTTTAGTTTCTTTAATTAGGATTAGTGGAGGGCATTGGTGGCTAATGCAAGAATGGAAAAGCGATGGGGAAGTTCTAATCTCTGAGTTTAAGTTTTTGGGTGTGCATTGTTCTTTTTTATTCACCCTTTCTTTCCTTTTAGATTCTAGAGCCATTGTTGTCAGGGAGAGACCCTTATTTGGAGTCTCATGGGACATTTATTTATTCACTTATGTGACATTTCATACCACTTTGGGGATGACTAATGTAGGACTTGGACCTTCTGGGTCATCCTGTTTTGTAGGAATGCTAAATCATATACAGATGGCTAATTTGTAATTCGACACAAACTTCCACTGTAATTACTGACATGATGTTGACGAAATCATGTAACCTTTCAAGACCTCTGCTCCCCACTTTGTAAAATGATCTAGTAGTGATCACAGCAGAAAACTTCTAATCTGTGGTGATTTTCGAAAGCTTGATTACGGATGGGAGCAGTGGGATAGGGGACCGGCCATATACCGTATAACGTATTTCTAAAGCTAATCCTACGAAGTGGGTCCTGATCCCCTGAGAACTTATAATCTAGTTTGACTATTTATTTATCACCATCTGTTCTGGGTGGTTTAAGATGATCTGTGAGCTGTGTGACCTCTGGCAAGTCCCTCAACATCTCAACGTTTTCATTTTTCAGGTTTGTCAATTGATGGGTTGGAATTAGAGCGTCTCAAATACTCTCTGATTAGAGGTACATAGAGATGTGTGTCTGATACAGAGAGTGTCTGTCCTCTATGATTTCTTCCGGACCTACTGTGCCATAGGTCCAGATGCTAGCATATTCAAGGCAGTTCATTCTGGTTAAGAGAGTGGCTGCTGGAGCAGGGTTTGAATCCCAGCTCTGCCAGGGCCAGTAGAGAACCTGTGGCAGGTTCTGTGGCCTTTCTGTGCCCGATCCCAACTCTGTTAACACTGAGATCATTGTGGGCTAGTTATGAATTAATGTGCGGGATGCACTTAATACAGGACCTGGCCTGGTACACGGTTAAACACTCAAAAAAAAAAAGGGGGGGGGCTGTTATTATTTTTTTAAAGAATTAATCCTGTTCGGGAAGAGAGTGGTGTTAGCTTTCATTGTTCCTGGCAGGGTACAGACCTCTTGTGGCTTTTCTGAACAGGTTGCCTGCCTCACAAGCTATGTTCAGTGTGTCTGCATTGACCCACACCTACTCAGGGCATGCTGTGTTAGGCTAGCCCTGAGCCAGGTGGGATGAGACATGAGGGTTCTATCAGTCCACTGCTGTTCCTGACTGGCCAGCACCTTTTCTGGAGGTATCCACTTCATCTCCCTCCCCTCCACAATGATATGTGGACTCTGTGCTTCCTTGGGTCTGAAGCGTCTGTTATCTGCCCTATAAAGTGAAGAGCGACCATGGGGAGAAAGAAGACAAAGCTTCCAGGTTATAAATAGCTTCCTGATGAGATGCTCTTGCTATGGGCTTGTGATAATTATAATGAGAGCTGTTGGCTATAATCAAGTTTAATTGCTGAGAAGCATGGGGAGGTAGCCCTAAACACATATGCTCATGGGCTATCGTTGTTTTTTCTGTCCTTTTCTAGACTTAAAAATCTCGGATCAGCTCTCCAACCAGCAAGTTCTTGTGTATGAGTGTAACTCCAGAGCCTTTTGTGGTTCTTGGAGTGGGCCTGTCACTTTCCTGGGCCCACTTACTGATATCATGGCTCATGGGGTTTATTATGGATGGGAAGTTTGGGTGGATTATATAAGAAAGCCAGTGCCCAGAAATACAGAAATGGGCCTTCTTGCTTATCATCTTTTATAGAGGGCACATAGTCTATGTATGTGTGTGTGTGTGTGTGTGTGTGTGTGTGTGTGTGTCAGAGAAAGAGAGAGAGAGAGGAAGAAAGAGAGAGGGGGAGAGAGTTGGGGGTGTAGGAGAAAAAAAAAACAAGTGGAAGAAATGGGTACATTTTCAGAAGTTGCTTATACTGTATCCTGGAAATAGGACTTTACCTTGCTATTGCTGGAGTAGGAATTTTTACATTTCTTCTAATTCTTATTTTTCCAGGGTCAGTGATAGTTCATAGATTATTATCAAAGCCTTTTGTTTTTCCTTCCCTCTCTGACTGTAGTGATTTTATTTTATTTTATTTTTTAAAAATATTTTATTTATTTATTTGACAGAGATCACAACTAGGCAGAGAGGCAGGCAGAGAGAGAGGAGGAAGCAGGCTCCCTGCAGAGCAGAGAGCCCGATGTGGGGCTCGATCCCAGGACCCCAGGATCATGACCTGAGCCGAAGGCAGAGGCTTTAACCCACTAAGCCACCCAGGCGCCCCTGTAGTGAGTTTATTATCTGTCTGTGCTCCATTCAGTGTTTGCATGGGCAAAGAAAGGAAGTAAAGGCTGAATTAATCGATTTTTGTTCTATACTTAATTACTCTTATAAACATTTTTTGCTTTAAAAGGGGAAAGGTGATATCTAAAATAAAGTTTGGATTCATATCAATGAACCATGTGATTTGGGCCATGCTATCACAGATCATGGTTGGGTTATCAGTGTTATTATTTGGCTTTCTTTTGTCTTGACAGTACCGGCTCCCTCCCAAACCCCTTTTAAGGCTTTGGTTACTTAAAATAACCAGTCAAGTGTCTTAGGAAATCTCCACAGACTCCACTTTCTACCCTAAATTCTCAACCGATTTGCCTTTGCCCTAGTAGCTCCCATTCATGCTCACAGCAGGGACCTTCTTCCTTCTCACTCCCTGTGGATTCTAGTGGACTGTCTGTTTGGATCTTAATTATGACTTTTCCAGGATGCTGAGCTTTGATCTCTGTGGGCTCTTTCCTGCGGTTTGGCCCATTTCACTGTATACAGAGTGCCTACTTAAGCTCTCAGAACCTCCGTTTGGGTCTCTGGGGGCAATGGCCTGTTCTGGCCTGGAATTCTAACATTGAAACCACACACAGGTGCTTTGCTGTATACAGCTATAATTCTCAGTAGGGGTTATTTTGTGTCTGTAGCTTGTGAACTCACTGGGTTAGAAAGAGCCCAATGCTGAGGAGGCCTGTGATCATGAGTTACTGTGAGACAGTCGCTATTGCTCTGTCCCGTAATGCACTGCTCTTCCCTTGTCCTGTCAACTTGCAAATGAGATTACTTATTGACCTCCAGGGGACAAGGAATAGGAGCAGTGCTCACCCACCTTTATTGCGAGAACAAAAACAAAAACAAAACCCATGTACTGTATTTCAATACATGGAAAATGTATAATAATAATAATGATTAAACTCAGCATAATAATGATGACATAGTAATTATAATCATCATCTTATAAGTAGGCCTGGGAGGCAGGGTGTTTAAATGTTCTGACCAAGCTGGTTTTAAATGACTCAAATGGTTTTTAGGTCTTTGCAAATTTTCTTTTGGCATATTTGTGTTTCTAATAGGTTGGTTGTAAATTTTTTAAGAAAACATAGATGCCAAACAAAATATTTACACATTTCATTGGCAACTGTATTTAGGTTAAAAAAGAAATATTCCCTTTCCTTTTTAGTGTTGATATCCTTTTGATGCTTAAAAGATAAATTGTTACTCTAGCTGAGTTTTTTGGTTAAAAAGTACATGTTGTTTTTTTTTTTTTAAAGAGTTTATTTATTTGTTTGAGAGAGAGAGACAGTGAGAGAGAGCACAAGAGGGGAGAAGGTCAGAGGGAGAAGCAGACTCCCCATGGAGCTGGGAGCCCGATGCAGGACTTGATCCCAGGACTCCAGGATCATGACCCGAGCCGAAGGCAGTCGCTTAACCAACTGAGCCACCCAGGAACCCACATGTTGATTATTGTACATTTTGTTTTCTTTTTTTTTTTTCTTTTAATTTGACAGACAGAAATCACAAGTAGGCAGAGGCAAGCAGAGAGAGAGGGGGAAGCAGGCTCCCTGCTGAGCAGAGAGCTCGATGCGGGGCTCAATCCCAGGACCCTGGGATCATGACCCGAGCTGAAGGCAGAGGCTTTAACCCACTGAGCCACCCAGGCGCCCCTGTACATTTTCTTTAATGACTTGATTTCATACTATCCTGCTCATTTTTTTTTTTTTTTTAATGCTGGCTCAGTTTTAAACCTGTAGTTTGTCTTGCTTTAAGAAAAAGTGCTATGCAAAAGTAAAAATACATATTTTTTACTAGGTGGGAAGATGAATTTCTTATATTATAATAAAGTTTTCACTTTCTTTTGAATCCTTTAGCTAAGATGATCAAAAATGTATTTTGTAGCTCTTAGGAGCATATTCATCCATGAAAATCCCACACATGTGGATTCTAATTCCAGAAATTTATTTCTCACTGGTCACAGAATCTGGCTAATAAGTGGTTCTCTCCCTTTTGAGTTTTCTTCTCCCTTTTTATTTGGTATCATCTGGGATTTTAATTTGAGAGCTATTAATCCATTCATTGATGTCATAATTCGAACTTACTACCAAGCCTGTGGGTTCCTACTGGGATCTTCCCTTACTCTTAAAACATCATTGGTTGATTATTACCCTTTGCTTTAATTTACTCCTACTGATTTAAAGTCTTATGACTGCTCTAATGTGAGTCAATTTGAATTAATGTTTCCGAGAAGACCCTAGGAGGACTGCAGTCAAATGCTTACTAAGGTTACTGTGTCTGCTCATTTACTTACTCAGTAAAAACCCTGTTTTTTTTCTAAAATGGCTAGACATTTTATTGCTGATTTTATTACCTAATTTGTTATGATTCATTCTCTTTTGTATTATTCTTTCCTTAGAGATTTTTTTTAGGTAGACTTTGTGTCAACATAATTTGACAAATTCACTGGTTTCGTTTTTCTTTTTTTTTAATTGCCAGTGTGATAATAGAGTGAGTAACTGATTCCCCTTGTGACTTTGTACAATCTAAACCTGCTGTGATTAAATACCAGTTCTCCACGAATAGTACAAATATGCCAAAGTCTGTCTTAACAAAATATTACCAGTCCCTAATGGACCAGGTTCTAATTTCATTATTGTTAAATCAGACTTTTAATGGCCAGTTTAGTCATTTGAACATTATTATGTTTTTATGCACTTAATTTCCAGAATTTCGTCTTTCTATATGTTCCTTTTAGTTTCCTGCAAATTACTTGGGTTAGAATAAACTAATTATATTTAATTCATTAACCTCTCCTCTATATTCTAAGTTTCCATTAAATGTGCTTTCCTTTCTTTCTGGTAAAGGATTCTTTTCTGGTCAAGGATACTGTCAGTTTTTTGAAGTTTTTTTTTATAGCTGAATAATTTTCCTTTCGTAACATGCATTTTTCTTTTGACTAAAACTAGAATTTATTATGCCAGTGTTTTCCAAGGAACTTACATTTTCCCACTACTTCATGTACCTGTTTCTCTGTTAAGTGAACAGAATGTGTTCAAGGTTTCTGAGTTGCACAATGGCTTGTCATCCCTAAAATAAAGACTTTGAGACACAGGCCCCACCTCTTTAATAAGTTTGATATTAATAAATTAGAACCACATTTTGATATTCACCGAAGGGAGGCAGCGTGGGAGGATGGAAAGAGTGGAGGGGAAACCTGAAAACTGAGCCTGGGTGTTAGATGTGGCCTCACCACTTAATCACCGGGTAATCTTGAACCACCCAGCTGTTCTGGTTCATCTCATTAACTTGGGAATATTAACTTGGACAGCACCTGCGTCCCACAGGTGTCAATAAGATGAAATGAGATGAGTACAATGTCCTTTCATTCATCAAAGGTTTATAGACACCTACTCTGTGCCATAGGCTGGGGTATGACGCAGAGCAGGACTGCTTTTGTGGAATTTAGTTTAGTAAGGGAGACAACAAAGAAGTAAACGATGAGTAATTATAAATCATGACAAGTGTTATAAACACAAGAAATCGCATGGCATGACATTTGGGGAGGAGGTACTCAGCCAGTAAGATCTTTAAGAGGAAGCCACGTGTAAGCTGGGGCTTAAAGGATATTTAAGAACTGTGACATGTAAAATGTAATCTCAGTCCACAAGACTGACATCAAAAACCCTAGGATGGAATTCTTAAACATATCTGAACCTCGCAATTACCCAGGGAGTTCCCTTAAAAATGCAAACTCTGGACCTGTCTCCAAGGGTGCCTAATTTAGTCAGACTGTGGTCAGACCTTAGAGTCTGTACTTCTGAAAAACTTCCCGGATGATCCTATTGATCTCTCAGATTTGGAAACTTGTCCTAGAGGAATCCTAGTCAGAAACAACAGTTGCCTTTCAAAGGAATGTCTGTGGCTTAGTCTTTTCGTATCTTGCTTTCTATCTGTTGTGGAGCTAGTCCTCATTTCCAGCAGGTGTGTTTAATGGGGGAGCTTCTGGATGCTATTTAAGTGGGGGGAGGGAGGTCTGTTTCTAGTACATATATTGGAATTCTGGTGTGTAATATTGTATGTTAAATAGATGGCTGTGTATTGTTTTGGAAATCTGAAGTTTTCACAACTTTATGCACATAGGAAACATATTTGGAATTCTATGAAGGTAAGCATGAAGATACCTCACAGCAGGATTCATTGTACTTATCCCTGTGCCTAGTTTGAGTATAACTTTAATATATCTCTCTATATATTTCATATAACTAGTGATTTTAAATAGGAAACTAGGAATTGCTCTTATGTTGGGATCCTAAGGACAGACACAACCCAATTTGTGTCTTGGGGCAAAGGAAACAGGATCCTATTCCTCTTTTTTCTCTCCTTCCTAGGGGTTTTCAGGGAAGCCAGTAGCAGTATATTTGAGAACATAGAGTAGCCACTGGGACTTACCAGTGAAAGGCTTTTCCAAAAACTGTTTATTTTAGAAATCTTCCTGTGCTCCAAGCTATATTTTTAAAAAGATTGATTGCTAGCTGATCAGTAAAGTCCTATGGCTGGTAGGATGTGGCTAGTGACAATCTTTTGGAATACAACTTGTCCTTAAGTGTAGAATATTGTGAAGAGTGATTCTCTGTAGTCTCAGGGTATGAACTCAAAGTCATCTTTCATGGCCAGTGATTGCTGTCTTTAGGACCATGAAGGTCTGAATTATGGTCATTCAGAAGGTCCTTCTCTGGTGAGGAGTTAACATGTGATCTCTGAACAGATTTATCTTTATAAAGCAGACTGTGATTGAGGGCTTACCCTCTCCTTTAGTGAAGGAGAGCACAGACAGAACCTCCAGGCTTCTCTGGCAGGAGTACCTTCAGATAGAGTAGAACTCTGACACGCCTGCTCATCTTCCCCTGGGGTTGTCTCCCTTTTGTTTTTACATCATTTTTAAAAAAGATTTTGTTTATTTATTTGACACACAGAGAGAGACAGCGAGAGAGGAAACACAAGCAGGGGGAGTGGGAGAATAGGCTTCCCGCCAAGCAGGGAGCCTGATGCAAGGCTCTATCCCAGGACCCTGAGATCATGACCTGAGCCAAAGGCAGATGCTTAACGACTGAGCCACCCAGACGCCTCTGTTTTTACATCATTTCTACACTCACCCTCAGGTGTCTGGGTGGGGCGGGTAGCCTCTAGTTTGATGTTCTAACTAGAGAACAGATGATCCCCTTCCTTTGGTTTTCTTTGGGCTTTGGAAATAGACAGCAGGTCAAAAAAGGCATCCACAAATACTGAGAACAACAGGGAAATAAAGTCAGAAACTGTAAGAAGCCTAAAGTCTCATTGAGTTTTTAAGTTACAGATTTTAGATCCTAACAAAAATGCTTTAGTGCCAGGCCTGGTTTTATCCTACACATTCTCTTGGGAATTCTGATATTTACTTCCAGAGGACAGTGAAAAACTCACATACACCTGGTCAGATGTAATATCTCTCCTGGTCTCTGACCAGCCTTACAAGGAAGGTGCTGTCACCTTTTCCTGTAGATAAGATTCCTAGATGACAGGATTTCTTCCTGGCTAATCACTCAGATTTCTCCCTCTCTTATCTCTTTCACTGACAGGGAGATGGGGAGGTGAGGGCAGGACTCACTTGTCAATGGAATCTCTTGAGATCCACGGGGAAGGCTATTTATTTATTTATTTATTTAATTTTAGAGTCGGGGCGGGGGGAGGGGTAAGGGGAGCTGGGAGAGAGTATCCCAAGCAGACTCCACCCTGGGCGGGCTGTATCCCAGGCCCTGAGCCGAAACCAAGAGTGAGATGCTTAACCGACTGTGCCCTCCAGGTGCCCCATGGGAAGGTCTTTAGCTAGAGCTTTGGGTGTGGCTGAAACTGAGGGATGAGCCAAAGTTTTGAGAGGGTGGGTTCCGAAGGGGAACTGGTAAAGGAGGGTGCAGAATGTGTTAGTACTACTCTCGGCTTTCACTGAAACTAATCGTAGGGGAAGATGAAGCTCACACGCATCAGAAGACAATAGTGCGGTCCGTGTGGTTCTGGAACTGGTGGCCTGTCCAGTCATTAGATGCCGTCAAGCTCCCAAGAGGGGAGGTGATTTTTGCCCTGGAATGGTAGGCACGGTTTGCCCAGGAGTCAGCTTGACTGAGGTACAAGTTCTGGCTGGGCCAAGGTTATATTATTTATATTATATGTTATATATATTATTAAATATCATTATATATTATATTATATATTGTATTATATTATACATTTATATATTATAAGGCAACATTTTTATTTATTACATATATTATTATAATATATATTTTATAACCAAAGAGCGTTATAATAGAAACAGGGAAGACGGAGAAGTGTGAAAAGCACAATGTGGAGGCTTCAAGTCCTCAGTCTGGCAGAATAGAGAGTCTTCCTAGGTGAGCATGACAGTGTATTTGGGCCAGATTGTGGATGGCCTCGACATGTTGTGATTTGTAAATGATATTTCTACCCCAGGTTTTTTGCATTTTATAAGGCTTGGTTGACTTGGCATCTTCTAGAAAAAAGTTTTATTAAAAATTACCCCATTGTCCATTTTCACTTAACAGAAAGTGGAAATAGATAAAAATGAGAGCACATAAATTATCCTTTGGAATGTTTCTCAATATTAAAATTAATTGGGTTTTCTGTATTATCACTGAGGATTAATTCATGATGAGAAAGTGTGTGTGTGTGTGTGTGTGTGTGTGTGTGTGTGTTTTGGAGGAGCTTAACCTTTATTGTAGAGAACTTTAATTGTTCTGGGGTAACTTATTTTTCTAAGTTATAACAGACAGTAAAATTGCCCTCAAGTGTGCTGGGGTAGCTCTTAATTAATTAATTCTCTGTGGGACATTTCCTGTTAATTAGGGCTTTCGTTCTATTGGAGGGAAAAACAGTATGTTGCCATATGTATACTAATTCTAAGACCCTAAGGATACTTGAGAATTTAGTCCATTCCCCCGTAAAACGGCCAAAGCACCTTAAGAGAATTGCTTACAGGTAAGAGTTCCAGAATTTCACGGGATGATTTTATCTTAAAGATAATCTAGACCTCTGGTTCTCAAACTTTAGCTAGCATCAGAATCGCCTGGACGGCTTGTTCAAACCCGAATTGCTGGTCCCCCCCTTAGTGGATCGGGGTCAGTAAATGCAGGGGGAGGGGGGCAGGGGGGCTGAGAAATTGCATTTCTATCAAGTGTCCAGGTGATTGCTGATGCCACCAGTCTGGCAACAATTTCCTGTATTTGTTAGAACCAGTTTCATAGGCTTTGTTAGTTGGTTCACTAGTTTATCCGTTCAGGAACTATGTACTGCCGGCCCTCTCTCCTCACACAGTGTTTCAGGTGCTGGGGTTACAGTGAGACACAGAGTCCTGGTGTCAGAGGTCTATGGTACATCATGTCGTTTTGGTCAGGGATAAGGGCTTTGAAGGCAAAGAGCACCAGGAAGGACACTGTAGGAGACTGGTGTCAGGGAAGATCTCACTGGGGAGATGAGGCTTCCAGGCAAAGGCTACAGCAGGTCCAATGGTCCGAGGCCATAAGGTATTGGGGTGTTTGAAGCTGGTCTTTTGGGAGTAGAAGGAGCAAAAGAAGGGGAGAGCCATCTGAGAGCAGGGGAGGATGCTGATGAGAGTCACAGGCAGAAATGTTACCAAGTCATTTTGGGAAACACTGGTCTCAACAAGAAATGACTTTCTTTCCTTCCTTCCTTCCTTCCTTCCTTCCTTCCCTTCCTCCTCCTCCTTCTTCCTTTCTTCCCTTCCCTTTCCTTCCTTCCTTCTTTCAGATTTTATTTATTTATTTGAAAGTGAGTAAGAAAGAGCATGGGCAGGGGGAGAGGCAGAGGGAGAGGGAGAAGCAGACTCCCCACTGAGCAGGGAGTCCAAAAGGGGGCTCAATCCCAGATCCCGGGACTCCAGGATCATAACAGGAGCCCAAAACAAATGCTTAACTGACTGAGCCACCCAGGCACCCCTCTTTTGGAAAATAATTTAAAGAGCATATGTCAGTTAGCAACCACTCCTTTAATGGACTTTTCCTAAGGAATTCTGGTGTTCTTATGAACAGCAAAGCTTACAGACTTGGCTAAAGAATGAATGAATGAATACAGGTTCCATTATATGTGTTCAACTTGATATACCTTATATAAACATATATAATGGGGCGATATACATGATGGTTAAGATCCCAGGTCAGGCTGCATTGCCTGGGTTCAGAGCCCAACTGTTTACTTTGGACAGGTTTCTTAAGCTCTCTGGGCTCTAGTTTCTTCATCTGTAGGAAGCGATAATATAGTATCTATCTCATACAACTGTTGTGAAGAATGTATACTGTTGTGAAGGATATTCAACTGTTAAGGCATACCAAGAGCTTAGACTATGTGTGTGGAATGTTACTAGGCAGTCAACAAATCTTAGTCATTCTCCCTGCACCCTTCTCTCCCTTTCCCCTCATTAGTACTGACATAGAAAAAATACTGAAAGGATTGACACAGTGTTAAAGTAGTCATCTCTGGGTAGCAGGAATTGGAGTGCTTTTTCATTTTCTTGGTTCTGTTTTTGGTTCCGAATTTGTTTGCCCCTGAACTTGATTGCTTTATAATTAGGGAAAAAAGCTACTTAAAAATAACATATTTACGTGACTATTTTCCAAGAAAATATATGGCAGTATCCACACCAAATCCTATGATTGCTGTTTCTGCCTCAGCATTTTTTGAGCCTGTTTCCTTTGAATTTCCTTCTGCGCTGAAGCCAGCTTTCCTCCTTGACCTTTAAATTTTGTTAGTGATTCTTTCCTTTTCTTGGCCGCATGTTGTCGAGACCAGTGAACCTCTTAGTCTCTTATAATTTACCAAGTCTTAGAAATTCTTTCTCCTAAATTTCTCACACCACTGTTCATTGCCCCAACCTACTTTAGTTCTTTATTGCTTCATACCTGGATTATCGGGTTTTCTTTTCCATTGGTTTCTTTGAATTTTTACATGGTGATGCCAGAGTAATGTCTTAAAATTCCGCTTTTCTTATTATCATTCCTTTGCTCAAACACTTCCATGATTAAAGATAAAATCCAATTTCTTTGGCTGACATTGAAGGATCTCCACATTCACTCGTTCTCTCCAAATCTATTCTTTTCTTTCCCCTATTTATGGTCGTTTCCTTTCATATTTCTGTATATGAGTACCTTTGCCCTCCTGCCCTCTTTGTGTCCAAATTCTACTCATCCTGGAAGATCTTGCTTAAATACGTCTTTACCCAAAATGTTCACATTTTTGCCTTTGTAAGTTGCGGTAGTTTTGCTCGGTTCATTTGTCCGTGAATCACACACTGGCTTGTGAATTTCTTGTATTGAAAATGGTATTAATCTTTGTGTCTTTTAGCATTTCATGTGCTTATCTCCTCTCTCCAACTAAATTGAAATGTTTCCGAGGGTGCCTACATTTCTAACACCCAGTGTTCTGCAGAAGATGGGTAATATATGGGATATTGATTGATGAATTCATATATCTTTAATATTTGATAAAAATAGATGCTGGAATAAAAAGCTTCTTTTTTTTTTTGAAAGAAAAGACAGAATTTCAGCTTCGTTTCTTCATTAACTTTGTTTTTGATTTTTACTGTTTATACTGTTTATCCTGAGAGTCTGAGCCTCTCTTAATGGTCCGATCAATATTTGCTTGGATATTTCCCAAAGCAAGCCTTTTGTAATTCAGTTATTAGAGAAAGCCATTACACTGTTGAGTGTAGGATTTTTTTAAATGCAGTGAAGTCCAGCTGGTAAAATCTCAGGGACAGGGAGCAAATTCCCCTGTTGTTTATGACCTAGATGCTATTACACTGAACGGCGAGCTCCTGGAGGGGAGTTACTACTTTTCAGTCATCAGCATGATCTGAAGTACCCGACACAGTATCTGGCCCCACGGAAGTGCTGTGTGTCAAGCGATGAAACCACAGAGTAGCACTGCAGGTTTACAAGGAGGGAAAAATTACATTTCAGGTATTTTTTTTTTTTTAAGATTTTATTTATTTATTTGAGAGAAAGACAGTGAGTGAGAGAGAGAGAGCAAGAGAAAGTAAGTGAACACTAGAAGGAGGGGGCAGAGGGAGAGGGAGAAGCAGCCTCCCCACTGAGCAGGGGGCCTGATGCAGGACTCGATCCCAGGACCCTGGGATCATGACCTGAGCCAAAGGTAGACACAGCCAACTGAGTCACACAGGTACCTCCATCTCAGGTATTTTTTTTTAAACATACCGAATATTTATCATGAATGTTTATTTTTCTCCAAATGAACAAAGTACAATTTTTAGTGACCATAACTTAGTAATATAATGATTTTTAAAAAGCTCTCACTGGGGATTTCTGGGTGGCTTAGTCGTTACATCTGCCTTCAACTCAGGTCATGATCCCGGGGTCCTGTCATAGAGCCCTGTATAAGGCTCCATGCTTAATGGGGAGCCTGCATCTCCCTCTCCCTCTGCCTGTTGCTCTCATTACTTGTGCTGTCTTGATCTCTGACAAATAAATAAATAAAATCTTAAAAAAACAAAAAAACAACAACAAAAAAATTAAAGCTGTCACTTTCCGAATGGATAAGGAAGATGTGGTCCATATACGCTATAGAGTATTATGCCTCCATCAGAAAGGATGAATACCCAACCTTTGTAGCAACATGTAGGGACTGGAAGAGATTATGCTGAGTGAAATAAGTCAAGCAGAGAGAGTCAAGTATCACATGGTTTCACTTATTTGTGGAGCATAACAAATAGCATGGAGGACAAGGGGAGATGGAGAGGAGAAGGGAGTTGAGGGAAATTGGAAGGGGAGGTGAACCATGAGAGACTATGGACTCTGAAAAAACAATCTGAGGGTTTTGAAGGGGTGGGGGGTGGGAGGTTGGGGGAACCAGGTGGTGGGTATTGGAGAGGGCACGGATTGCATGGAGCACTGGGTGTGGTGCAAAAACAATGAATACTTTTACGCTGAAAATAAATTAAAAAAAAAAAAAGCTGTTACTTTCTGTTATGAACTAAATTGGGTCTGCTGCCCACCTCCCCATTATGTTGAAGCTCTAACCTCCAATGTGATTATATCTGGAGATAGGCCCTTAGTGGATATAATTAGGGCTAAGGGAGGTCAAAAGAGTAAAGCCCTAATCCAATAGGACTGGTGAGCTTATAAGAGGAAGCGACACCAGAGGTTTCTCTCTCTCCCCACGTGGGCATAGAGGAAAGGCCACGTGAAGACACAGTAAAAGGCCAGAGACAGAGGTCTTACCAGAATCCAGTCCTGCTAGCACCTTGATCTTGGACTTCTAGTCCACAGAACTGTGGGAAAATGCATGTGTGTTGTTTAAGTTGGCCAGTCCGTGGCATTCTGTTACGGCAGCCTGAGCTAACATGCCCCTCACTCAGTGCGTTCGTGTATTGGATTGATAGCACCTTCTCAGTTTACTGTGACTGCTGCTGTCCTGGTTTTGCAAGAGATTTTGAAATTCCATTTCTCCCTTTCTACAGAGTGATAATGCTGGCTGGATAATGCATGTCTTCACCTCTAATTTCCGCCTCTTTGAAACTTACCCTTAAACACCCCTGAACTTCCCAGGGGGTCGGTGGTGATGGAGACCCAGAAAGCAAGGAATGAAAGAGCAAATGGGTGTGATTGGAGAATCTCTGGGGAGTGGGAGTTGAGGAGCAGGGATAGGGAGCCTCAGCTCTGGACCATTTGATGGCCTGCAGAGCAGGAAAATCCAGCCCTGTGCTCTTTTTCTTTTTCTTTTTCTTTTCCTTTTTTTTTTTTTTTTTTTTTTTTTTAATGATAGTGACATCTGAACAGAACACACTGTCATATAATGGCAGTTTTGGCAAAGGCTTTCTGTTCCCTTCAAATTCCCTAAAGTCATGACTGCCTTGGGCCTTAGTTCTCTCTGGTTCCACTCTCCTAGTCATTGATGAGTCTTCCTGAGCCGCAGTTATGTCTGTGACACCCTGAGAATATCAAAGGGCATCCTTCACCCATCCTGCATGCCCGCTGACTTCACTCTCATTGTCCTTGACTATTTACTTGATGACCCTCAAGAGACATAAAACTTAAAATAGAGAGAGAGAAACTTACTTGCCTTATAACATCTAGGCTGATTCTCCTTCTAGAATTTTTTTTTGGGGGGGTCACTTGTCCAGTACTTGTTCTTGCATACTCTTTTTTGGACAGTAAGAGTCAAAATTGTGGACAGAATGCAAAATAAATGGACAGAAGAGAAGCCAACAACCGTGCAGATAGGGTGATTGTGCTATATGGTGCCTAAGGCCCATTGGGCAAGAGGCAGTGTTATTTCCCATAACAATTTCTACTGCTGAAAAAACATATTTCTGGGGGGATGGACACACACAGAGAACTGAAATAGCTTATTATATGTGTGCAAATAAATACATAGATTTGAGAATATTTCAGAATATTTAGATGGGTCAGCACTCGGCATGTGATCCCTAAACTGTATGTATATATTCCAGAATCATACTAAACTACTTGCACTCAAATCCTTGTTTTAAGGTCTGCCTCTGGGGGAGCCCAAACTAAGCCACTTGCTACAGCAAGACTTTCATATTTATGAGGAGTAAATTTTAGATTATACAAAGACTGTGATTTTTGTTAGAATGCCTTCCTTGTTCTGTAATTAAGAAGCAAGGTAGAGAAGCATCTTATTTAAAGAATAAAATGATCATCCATTATATTGTTGTAGTATCTGATTCATTGTTTGAGCTAAATGAATATTAAAAATGATAATTACATGTGTAATCAGTTTATACCAGGCTTATTAGATGAACTGCTCGCCGGAGGTATAAGGGATTATCAGCACTGTCACTCTGGTCTTAGATATTACAAGGTTTCTGACTCTTGGAGTCTCATTTTATGATGGTCCCGTAAGATGTAATGTAGGCCAGAAGTTCTCAGGCTGAGCTGATGGGGTCTGGATGAGAACTAATCCAAATTACTAGGGTAAATATGGAGTGAACAGAGAGGAAGACTGGATCATTTAAGCTGCTTGGGGTGACTATGGCTGAGGACAGGTAATGAGTTTTGCACAGATTCCTGTATGCTAGTTTTGGACTCAGCAAATTACTGTCCAATTAAATAGGAACACTCGGAGCCCTTTCATAACCTTCTATTATTATTATTTTTTAAATCAAGTGTTTCCTTGTAGGGTAGTCAGAATAAACACAAATTTCAGAATTATGAGATGAGCATACAGAAATTCACTGAAGGAAGCGAAGCTGCCTTAAAGGGATGATGGTTAACCATGTAATTCTGGTCAAAGGAGCAGAACTAGTGAATAACCTAAGGGTTTGTCCTGTGGCTTTCTGAAGGCACTGAAATGATTTGAAATTATGTGATTAAAAAAAAAAAAACTACCTCTGGACTTTCTTTGTACACCTCTATTGATATTAAAATCCTATAATCAAAGAGAGGTAGAAGTAATGTTCAAAGAGAAAAGGCCAGTCAAATAAAGGGCTAATAACTCTATTGGCCTTAATATAGGGTTTAGGAGAATCAGTTTGTGTAAAGCACCCTCTTGATAATAGTTCGGATAATAGATAATAGAAGTTGTTGGGGAGATTAGGTGAGAGGAAGTGTAGTTGTTACCTCACGTCTGTTCTCATACGCCAGTTCTTTGAACAACAGTTGCAAACATATTCTATTGCTGCTACTACTCTACCATTACTTCATTCTGTTACACACATTGAAATCCAAAAGTTAGTTTTGCAACCCATTTCATGGCAAAAGCAAAAGTCCCCGAGCAGGGACCAGTTTTTATTTTTTTTAATTTATTTTACTTTATTATTATTTTTTTGAAGATTTTATTTATTTATTTGACAGAGAGATCACAAGCAGGCAGAGAGGCAGGCAGAGAGAGGAGGAAGCAGGCTCCCTGCTGAGCAGAGAGCCCCATGTGAGACTCAGTCCCAAGGTCCCAGGATCATGACCTGAGACCGAAGGCAGAGGCTTTAACCCACTGAGCCACCCAGGCGCCCCAAGGGACCAGTTTTTATATTACACTTTTTCAGGGCACCTGGGTGGCTCAGTGGGTTAAGCCTCTGCCTTTGGCTCAGGTCATGATCTTGGGGTCCTGGAATCGAGCCCCACATCAGGCTCTCTGTTCAGCAGGGAGCCTGCTTCCCCCTCCCCCTCTGCTTGCCTCTCTGCCTACTTGTGATCTCTCTCTCTCTCTCTCTCTGTTAAATAAATAAACAAAATCTTAAAAAAAAAATAAATTGCACTTATTCATTCATTTTGTTGCCAGAACATCAGTGTGTTTGATTTTGGAGCACCATTCTGGACTCTGCAGGGAGGCGTTACCTGACAGATAGCATTGCTCACCTTTTTACTTTTGAAACATGGAAAAATTCTTAATTCCACATTGCACCTAGCCTGAAGGGTTTGGCTGAGGGATTGTGGGCCTGAGCTGATGTTATTACCTGACACGGACACTCTTGAATAATTATGGTGGTGCATAAGCAGATGCAGAAGCCGATGACGAGGGCTGTCTGTGAAGTTAATAGAAGCTTTCAGGTCAGTGACTGGATATGATTCAATCACAGTAACCATGAGACAAAGGAAGAGAGATTTAAAGCAAATCTGTGTTAGTGCTCCTCAGAGAAACAGAACCATTAGGGGATAGATAGATAGACAGACAGGTAGGTAGCTAGGTACCTAGTAGGCAGGTGGATAGATTTATTATAGGAATTAGCGCACAGGATTATGGGGGCCGAGAAGTCCCGCAGTCTGCTGTCTGCAAGCTAGAAGCCAGGCAAGCCGTGGTATAATGTAGTTCAAGTCTCAGAGCCTGGCATGTTGGGGGCTGCTGGTGTAACTCCTGAAGCCTTAGACCTAAGATCCAGGAGTTCTGATGTGTAAGGGTAGGGAAAGATAGTCCAGCTTAAGAAGAGAGAGAGAGAGAGAGACTTTGTCCTCCCTGCACCTTTTCATTCTATTTTTGCCCTCATAGGATTGGATGATGCCTGCCCTTCCAGTGGAGGTAGACCTATTTACTCGGTCTACTGACTCAAATGTTAATATTGTGAAAACGCCTTCACCACAGACACACCCAGAAATAATGTTTTATCAGCTCTCTGGGCATCCCTTAGCCTAGTTAAATTGACACATAAAACTAATCATAGCAACTTCCAGTGGGGGAAATGATAAGTCAGTTTAGGGCATGTATAGGTCTGAAATTTGATTCCTTTTAAAAAAATTTTTTTTTAATTTTTTTTTAAAAGATTTTATTTATTTATTTGACAGAGAGAGAGAGATCACAAGGAGGCAGAGAGGCAGGCAGAGAGAGAGAGGGAAGCAGGCTCCCTGCTGAGCTCTATCCCAGGACCCTGGGATCATGACCTGAGCTGAAGGCAGAGGCTTTAACTCACTGAGCCACCCAGGCACCCCAGCATTGTATTAGAAATTAAAAGGATAATATTAGTTCCTTTTCATAGAAGAGGTGGATGTGTCTAGTGCTAGATGCCATAAACTGAAATGACATAAGGCTCTTCGATTTCATTCTTTGGGTGTTGTTTGTGGGTGTTGGCCATATTAGTAGGGAAGAGATGAGGGCATGTCTGTAGTGGAGAACTGCTCAGCCCTGGGTCATGAAGGAGTTCCCATGCGTCCTCCCATGGAGGCAGCTTTGCCAATTTGATCTACTAACATTTTTAAAGCTCTGCAATTGATGTGGGGCTTGAACTCACTACCCTGAGATTAGGATTTGCATGTTCTACCAACTGAGCCAGTCAGACTCTCCCCAGTCTGCTAACAATTTAAAGATTTATTTATTTATTTATTTATTTACTTATTTTAAGATTTTTTTTTTTTAAGATTTTATTTATTTATTTGACAGAGAGAGATCACAAGTAGGCAGAGAGGCAGGCAGAGAGAGAGGGAAGCAGGCTCCTCGCAGAGCAGAGAGCCCGAGCGGGGCTCGATCCCAGGACCCTGAAATCATGACCTGAGCCGTAGGCAGAGGCTTTAACCCACTGAGCCACCCAGGCGCCCCTTATTTTAAGATTTTATTTGTTTATTTGACAGACGGAGATCACAAGTAGGCAGAGAAGCAGGCAGAGGAGAGGAGGAAGCAGGCTCCCTGCTGAGCAGAGAGCCCAATGCGGGGCTCGATCCCAGGACCCTGGGATCATGACCCGAGCCGAAGGCAGAGGCTTTAACCCACTGAGCCACCCAGGCGCCCCAAGATTTATATATTTTAGAGAGAGAGAGCAAGAGCACATGAGAACGAGGGTAGCAGAGAGGGAGAGAGAGAGAGAATCTCATGCAGATTCTCCACTGAGCTTAGAGCCTGAAGTGGGGTTCAGTCTCATGAGGATGAGATCACCACCTGAGCCAAAGTCATGGGTCGTATAGTTACCTTACCAAGCCATCCAGGCACCCCTCTACTAACATTTTTATTTTTAAAGAATTCATTTATTTATTTGACAGAGATCACAAGCAGGCAGAGAGGCAGGCAGAGAGATGGGGGGGAAGCAGTCTCCCTGCTGAGCAGAGAGCCCAATGTGGGACTCGATCCCAGGACCCTGAGATCATGACCTGAGCGAAAGGCAGAGGCTTTAACCCACTGAGCCACCCAGGCGCACCTCCACTAACATTTTTAAACGAATGTTTACTCTTATTTCCAAAATCATATACAGTCAAGGAAATGGATTCTTAACTTTCCCCACATATTTGACATAAACATCGTTTTTCCTCAATTATCTAGATACTTCTGGGTAAGTTGATTCTTCGAGAGATTCCAGATGGCCAGATATGTGGCTTAGCTCTCCATTTCTTTGTTTTGCATGCATGTGTGTACATTTGCTAAATTGTGAAAAGTTTACTGTCTTGAGGGGAATCAGTAATCGATTGTCTCTGAATTCCCTTACTAATCAATAGCATTGCCAAAACTCCATTAGTTAAGCGGCAAAGATGCATGATACTTATGAAAACTTGGTATATAATATTAATTAAATGTACTTTAAGCACTGAAGCTAACTAGGTACAACTTAGAAATCTTATTTTTAAAAAATGCTTTTAGGAAGTATCTGTTTTTTCCTTCACCATATTTACCTATCATTGGAATTTCCTGAAGGTAGTTGAAAGTCGACAGATTGGATGGGTTAATAGGGTTTAAAAGATTGTGATAAATGAGTATCATTGAGAATGGACTAAAATATAAAAAAGAGTTGCCACATATCAAATGATGTTATTTATTCAGACCATCCCTGGTAAAAAATGCAGAAGTTTTAAAAAGAGTATGAGAGAATTAGACAGAACTCAAAGCAATTTTTAATGATCACAGTTGGCATTTTTATATACTAGTTTCTTTGGTATTTTTAGAAGTATATTAACTTCTCATTTTGAACTATTAAATATTGCATAATAGCTATATTATCTCTAGTCAGGTCTCAGGATTTAGGCTCTGTAAGTGATGAGATTACTCTAGAAATGTCCTTGAGAGCTTGACAAAGTGTGAGAGTAAATTTAAAAATTTAACATAGTAAATTCATGAAAGCATCTCTAAGGTAACTTTGCTCTGAAAATTACAATTGCTCTAATGACAATTCAGGATTTTCTTGTTAGAGATTAGGACTTACTGTTGAGATTTCTTAGGTATTATTTGGCTGATGTATAAATATTTTTTTCTGGGAGAACACTAATGACAATTTGATTTTTTTTTTAAAGATTTTTATTTATTTATTTGACAGAGAGAGATCACAAGCAGGCAGAGAGGCAGGCAGAGAGAGAGGAAGGGAAGCAGGCTCCCTGCCGAGCAGAGAGCCCAATGTGGGGCTCGATCCCAGGACCCTGGGATCACGACCGGAGCCGAAGGCAGAGGCTTAACCCACTGAGCCACCCAGGTGCCCCGACAATTTGATTTTTAAAAAAATGGTTTGATTTTGATATTTGTTGGGTTTTGAGTAAGATTTAATTTTTTGCCTCATTTAAATGACATGGGAGGCCACGTGCTAGAGGGTAAAGTTTTGGATTCTAGAGTCAGACAGACTTGGGCTTGAATCTTCTCTTTACTAGTTTCATGGCTTGGTTATATTCCTTAACATTCCCAAGGTCAGAATCCTTCTGTGAAGTGGGAACTAATTAAATTAATCTTTCAGGGGCGCCTGGGTGGCTCAGTGGGTTAAAGCCTCTGCCTTCAGCTCAGGTCATGATCCCAGGGTCCTGGGATCGAGGCCCACGTGGGGCTCTCTGCTGGGCGGGGAGCCTGCTTCCTCCTCTCTCCTCTCTCTCTGCCTGCCTCTCTGCCTGCTTGTGATCTCTGTCAAATAAATAAATAAAATCTTTAAAATAAATAAATAAATTAATCTTTCAGGTATTTTCTTGGGAAAAATTAGCTATTGTGCTTAAAAAGCACAGAGGAGGCACTTAAAAGTATTAGTTTTCTTCTTCCATTTCTCTCATCATCCTTGTTGGAACCACAATTTAGCATTGTCCTAGAATGTCTTATGTTGGCAATTATCTTTTCTTGTTTTGTTCATCAAGAAAGAGTTCCACATATACTCTTGAAGGAAGGGGCATGGCCCTTTTATCACTCATAATTTTAGCACCAGTTATTTCATACAATATAATTTCACCTAGTAACTATTTTTTTTTCACCTAGTAACTATTGATTAATGATTAGGGAGTAAGGTGTTCGAGTAATTGAATATTCTGATGATCTGATTACTAGATTTGTGAATTCTATATGGGAAGGCTTTGGAAACAATAAAATACACTTAACACTAAAATAATAGTAGAACATCGTCGTCCTTTGGTGGCTCTGAAGATACTTTAAAATCCTGTGTTGTCTCAGAATCATAATTTTAACTATGAAGTTAGATATAATAATAGAAGTAATAATGATAATTGTTATAGCTGACATTGACAGAGCACTTAGTAAGTGTTAAGGGTTTTATGTGCATTATCTCATTTATCCCCTCAATAACTCTCAGAAGTAGATAAATTATGATCCCCTATTTATAGATGAGGAAGTATGTCTAGCACGATTAGCTATCTTGTCTAAGTTCATGGAGCCAGTCCCCAGTTGAGACCTACACAAACATCTGTTCCTAAACCTAGTGCTCTTATATTCTTATATTCTCAAATATTGAGTTGAATCATAATCGCCCCCAGGACATTGAGCAATACTGTTTATTTTAAAACAAAACACCTGATATTAGGTCAGTCATTTTCTACCTTCCTTCCTTCCTTCCTTCCTTCCATCCTCCCTCCCTCCCTTTCTCCCTTCTTCCCTTTTTTTTTCTTTCTTAGAGAGCGAGAGTGAGTGGGGAGTTGGGTGGGGGGAGAGGGGTAGAAGAAGATGGAGAAAGAATCTTAAACAGTCTCCATGCTCAGCTCAGAGCTGAAGGCGAGGCTTGATCTCGTGACCCTGAGATCATGACCTGAGCTGAAGTTAAGAATAGGGCATTTAATAGACTGAACCACCCAGATGCCCCTGCCGTATTTCTTTCCTATAAAAGTAGACTATGGACTAGCTTTCCAAATGAGAATTTATTCTACTACTCTAAATATTGTGTGATAGAAGACACATAAAATGTTTAAGCATATTAACTTGGTAAATCTGCTTGTATTTATAGATTATTTCAGTGATTGTTAGATAACAAAGAGCAGGGATTATCTATTTTTAATCCAGATGAATTGATTGTATTATTTCATCAGTGAGGTGACTACAAAGGAAAATGCCCTAAATTAGGGCAACACTAGTAGCTACCTCATAAGATTGCTGTGAATATGAAGTACAAGATACGTATAAAGGCTTTTAACACAGTATCTCACATGTAATAAATGCTCAGGGTTACCTTTTAGTAATAGTTCTGCTGTCAGTGGCTGTAGCCTTTGACTGCTAACACTTCTTCAAATATAGGAATAAGCTTTGCAATGAGCCTTAGTGGAAGCGGTCTTACCGACTAGAACTAATTCCTGTGTATTGATGAGGGGAAAGGGAGATAATATTAAAGGCGTCCTAAAACATTTATACCACTTGAATGCCTGTAAAATCCAATCGATGGCCATGGTGATACCAGTGACTAGAAGAATATTTGCCCATGACATTTTCCACCTGTGCCTGAGCATTACTTTAGGTTTTCCTGTGGGAATCCTGCTTCTTCAAGTGCCTGGAAAGCCACCTGGAGGCCTGTCATACCTATGTCTGTTTACCTGGAAAGTGCTTCCTGGCAGAGATTTACTCTTCCCAGGAGGTAAATTCAATCTGCTCTTAACAGCTGGTACCGTCTTCTGAGTCTTCACTGTAATTATTGAAGTAAATGTCATACAACATATTTGGAATGTATTTTTCATATAATGTACATTTCTCTGCCATCCTTATGGCAGCCAATTAGCCAATGAGACTAGAGATGGAAATTTAACTAGTGAACTTCTCATTCCTTTAGAATGCTTTTAAGACTCCTGCTACCAACAGTTCCAAAAATACTTTGGGATTTTCAGTTCTTTTTTTTTTTTTTTTAAGATTTTATTTATTTATTTGATAGACAGAGATTACAAGTAGTCAGAGAGGCAAGCAGAGAGAGAGGAGGAAGCAGGTTCTCCGCTGAGCAGAGAGCCCGATGTGGGGCTCGATCCCAGGACCCTGAGACCATGACCTGAGCCGAAGGCAGAGGCTTTAACCCACTGAGCCACCCAGGCGCCCGGGATTTTCAGTTCTTAAGGGATTAATTTTTTTCAGAGACACGTGTCCATAAATGGAAAAAGGATAGGCTTTGGTTTTACATAGAGCCAAATTCTAATTTTGGCTCTACCACTTACTACTAATGGCTGATCTTCTTAACTTCTCAGGGACTCAGCTTTCTCATCTGTAAATTGGGAATGGCAATATTCTTTCCCCAGAAAGCTGTTAGTGTTGAATAGCAAACAAGATTTACAAAAGTTATAGAGTACCTAGTGTAGTTTGCAGAAGATTGTCAATAAACAATAATTATGATGTCATTTTACTTCACAGTGGATTATAGTTCAACTGAAATATTACTTGGAGATACACTCTTATAAATGGAATCTTTGAAAAACTGCTGATTCTGGAAAAATTAACTTCACAAATGAATTTTTTATACAAATGTTTCTTACTTCTACCTTAAACATTTTTAATCTACCTAAGTTGTTAGAAATAAAACATTTATGAAATAGTGGCTTTTCCAGATATTCATTTAAACAAAACCCAGCCATAACTCTGTGAGTTCTAGCCATAACTTATGTAATTATAACTACCTAAAATAAAAGAGGTGAAAATTAAAAAAACAATGTGTGCAAACATTTAGCTGATACTTGAAACAGTAAATATGCAGTAAATAACTGTCATTATTTATTACAAGGGTTGGCAAACTTGTTCTTACATAAAGGACTTGCTTTGGTAAATATTTTAGTCTGAGGACCATTCTGTCTTTGTAGCAACTACTCAGCTCTGGTGCTGTGAAACTACTCAGCTCTGGTGCTGTGATGTAAGTAGTCACACAAATATGTCCACGAAGGCATGTCGCTGTGTTTCAATACAATTTTATGGAGTTTGGCAAGCTGTTTGTCTACCCCTAATTTAGATTTAGGCTGGGAAGAGTCATCATGGAATATTGGGCAGACCAATCTTTTTTTTTTTTAACAATTTTATTTACTTATTTGAGAAAGAGTGAGAGAGAGAGAGATATTGGGAGAACAAGTGTTGAGGGGGCAGAGGGAGAAGCAGACTACCCGCTGAGCAGGGAGCCCGATATGGAACTCGATCCCAGGACCCTGAGATCATGACCTGAGCCGAAGGCAGACAGACGCTTAACAACTTGGGCAGAACAACCTTAAGAAAAATTGGAGTACTGCTGTACAAGTACTGTGTCCTCACTCACTGGAAGTTTGCTGGGAGCCCACGATGTGTTTGCTGCCTCCGCAGGAAGTACTGTAGATATAAGAACAAATAAAACGAGCCCCTTACTCTGGCAAGACTTCCTCCAAGTTTTAAAAATATATTCATCTTAAATTGACAAAAAGATGATATACTTGATGGTTGAATATTAGTAGCTGAAAGAGATAAGAGTACTAATTCCAGAAGATACATTAATTTTTTTTTTTTTTTTTTTTTTTTTTTTTTTTTTGCTGACAGCGCTTTTGGAAAGTTATAAGGAAAACACCCAAAAACCCATTGTAATTTCACTACCCCAAGTTAACAACTTTCAATACAGGGTATGTTGCAGTCTAGTCTTTTTTGTGGATCTTTGATGCATAATTAACATGCCATAAAATTCACCCACTTAAAATGTATAATTCAATGATTTTTAGTAATTTTACAGTATTATGCAACCATCACCAGAACCCACTTTTTTTTTTAAAGATTTTATTTATTTACTTGTCAGAGAGAAAAAGAGAGAGAGAGAGAGAGAGAGCCAGCACAAGTAGGGCGAGCGGCAGGCAAGGAGCCAGATGCAGGACTGGGTCCTGGGGTGCTGAGATTATGACCTGAACTGAAGGCAGATGCTTAACTGACAGAGCCACCCACACGTTCCCAGAACCTACTTTAAGAACAATTGTCCTTTTTTTTTACCTTGAGGTAAAATGGACAGAAAACAACCTGCACATAATTAAAGTATATGATTTGATAAGGTTTGACAGACACACACACCCAGAAATTATCATCACAATCAAGACTATGAACATATCCAACATTGCCAAATCTTCCTTGAGCCTCTTTGTAACCTCTCCCTTCTCCGGAGACTCCTCCCACCCCCAGGTCACCGCAACTGCTTTTTTAATTGTTTTTGATTAGTTTGCAGTTTTTGGAATTTTATAAATGGAACCACACAGTATATACTGTTTTATGTTTGCCTTTTCTTACTTGGCCTAACTGTTTTGAGCTTTATCCTTGTTTTAGCATGTGACCATAGTTTGTTCCTTCGTGATGCTAAATAGCATTCCTTGTACTACTATACCACGATTTGTTCATCCACTCAACTTTCTCTCTCTAACATTCACCTCTTGATGGACATTTTGGTTGTCTCCAGGTTTTTTGTCTTTTTTTTTGCTATGACAAATAAAGCCGCTAGGAATATTTGTACATAACCCTTTGTATGGACATATACTCCCATGTCTCCTGTGAAAGTACTTGGAGTGAAATGGTTGTATGATAGGCATACGTTTATCTCCTTCAGACACTGTCACAGTGCTTTCCACATCAGCAGTGTAGGGGAGTTCTAGCTGCTTTACAACCCTACCAATACCTGGTATAATTTGTCTTTGTAACTTTAACCATCTGAACAGGGGTTTTAGTGGTATCTCCTTGTGGTTTTAATTTGCACTTCCCCAGTGACTCATGATGCTAACCATGTTTCATGGGCTTATTTGCTATTCATATATCTTCCTTGGTAAACTCTCCGTTGAAGAATATTTTTCTCAGTTGTGTTCCCCATAGGAATTTTATAGGTTTAGGTTTTACATTTAGGTCTATGCTTCATTTTGAGTTAATTTCTACGTGGGTATCTAATGGATTTCAGCACCATTTGCTGAAAAGATTACTTTTTGCCCTGAATTATCTTTGTACCTTTGTCATAAGTCACTTGTCCTTATACCTGTGTGGGTTTGTTTCTGGATTTTCCTTTTTATTTTTACTAAATTAATCAATTAATTAATCAACTAATTAGTTTTTGGACTTCCTTTATTTCACTTATCTACTTATCTATCTTTAAGTCAGTACTACGTTGTCTTGATTACAGTATTTTTTTTTTTTTAAGATTTTATTTATTTATTAGACAGAGAGCGTGAGAGAGGGAATACAAGCAGGGGGAGTGGGAGTAGGCTTCCCAAGGAGCAGGGAGCTGAATGCAGGGCTTGATCCCTGGATCCTGGGATCATGACCTGAGCTGAAGGCAGACGCTTAACGACTGAGCCACTTAGGTACCCCTTGATTACAGTATCTTTATAATTCTTGAAATTGGGTAGTTTTAGTAGAATTCTAACTTTGCTCTTTTTCACAATTAGTTTGACTAATCTAGTTTGCATTTCCATATGTTCTTTGAGTTTTAGAATCAGTTTGTTAATTCTAGAAAAAAGTCTGCAGGCATTTTGACTGGAATTGGGTTGAATTTATCAATCCATTTTGGAAGAATTGATATCTTTTTTTAAAAAAGATTTTATTTTTTTATTTATTTCAGAGAGAGAATGAGAGAGTGAGAGAGAGCGTGAGGGCGGGAGAGTCAGAGGGAGAAGCAGACAGGAGGGAACCCAATGTGGGACTGGATTCTGGGACACCAGAACCATGACCTAAGCCGAGGGCAGTCACTTAACCAGCTGAGCCACCCAGGTTCCCCGGAAGAATTGATATCATAACAATATTGGGTCTTTGACCCACAAACGAAGCTTATCTCTCCATTAATTTAGATTGTCTTTAATTTCTTTTAGCAGTGTTTTGTAATTTTAAGCGTATAGGTGTTTCCTGTATTTTGTCAGATTTATTTCTAAGTATTTTACATTTTATGATTTTATTATAAATGGTATTTATTTCTGTTACTTGCATATAGAAATACAAATTTTAAAATATTGATTTTGTATCATGCAACATTGTTTGTTAAATCCACTTATTGGTTCTAGTAGCTTTTCTGTAGACAGTCTTTTTTTTAGTGTATGTTTTTTGGGGCGCCTGGGTGGCTGAGCAGGAAGTCTGCTTCTCCTTCTGTGCCTTATCTCGCTCGTATTCTCTCTCACTCACTCTCTCTCTCTCACATAACTAAATAAATAATCTTTAAAAAATAAAGGGTATGTTTTTTGACACGATCACACTGTCCACAGAATTTTGTACTCTTCATTTTCAGTTAAACTTTAAAAATACATACTTCTTCAAGGTATAAAAACTCTCTGTAAACATTAAAATTAATAGTTGGGTTGTGAATCAAAATGTACTTAGTTACTATTTTTATTTTTTTAGAGAGAGAGATGGGGAGGGGCAGAGGGAGAGGAAGAGACAGAATCTTAAGGAGGCTCCATGCTCAGCACAGAGCCTGACTTGGGGCTCAATCTCACAACCCTGAGATCACTTGAAATCAAGAAGCAGAGGCTTAACCAACTGAGCCACCCAGGTGCCCCAATTAGTTACTATTTTTAATGTTATTTCTATTTTTCTATATGCAGTGATAGATGTCATTGTGAAGTATATGGTGAATTGCTATCAAGAAGCTTCTACTAGTTGTTACTCTGTACCAGCAATGGGTGAGAAGAGCGAATTCACGGATTCATATCTGCACTGAGTCCTCTTACAATGTACTCTTTGCTAGTTTATTCTAGTAGAATGGCCTTTCATTGTTTGGACCTTCTATTTCTTTGGTAATTAGTCAAATTAGTTTCTCATGGGTTCGTGAATATATATTTTGACTGTTCTGGTATACATTATCTGCTTGTGTTGTAAGGGAATCCATTCTTAACTTATAATAAATTTTTTTTTTTTGCCCCAAACTATAACTTAAAAAAATTGGCTTTTCAAGGCAGCTGTCCTTGTGGTCCTTTCTAAGGACTGGATTGAATTGATAGATGGTGGACACTCACAGGTGGCTAATTTGATGTTTTAAAGCTATAGCTCATGAATCCCCCTCCCATGCCCCAGGTATTAATTCAGTGTAAACACCTGCTTCTATATGTTCTTGTGCGTTTCCTTTTAGAAATGAACTACTTTGAAAATATTTCTAAAGGAAGACAGGGAATTTAAACCAACTATTGGTTGCTAGGGTAGTGAGGAAAAACCATACCTGAAGCCATTTCCCTTCTCATTTGTGACCTAAGATGCTCTCTGGATATTCTAGCAAAGTGATAGACTATTCCCTGACTGCTGTGGCACCTGTTTTTGACTATCAGGCCTGAGTCAAAATAACTGAATCACTTAAAAGAAAAAAAAAAGTTGCTGTTCCAAATACCCGAGAGCAGAGGTCTCTTATCTGCCTGTGCTTGTGAGTGGAAGGAACCAGCGAGAGAATGCTCTCTTTAAATAGGGTGCTCTGGTGCTGTGAAGTACTTGGGCTAATTTTCAAGACATTGTGTAAGTTGAATGGGAGTTGGTGTCATTGCTGTGATACCACAGTAAAGTGTGGATTGCTTTTCATGTCCTCTCTTATCTGTAGCAGCTGTGCCACCAAACTGTATTCAAAAGGGTGACTTCCTATCACTATGTCCTAGACTGGGTTTAATGGGCACACATGCAATATGTTTCTCCATGGGACCATCCTGGGTGAATCTCAGATCTTGGGACTGAGCCTAAATTGTGCTTGTAACCCAAAACCCTGTCATCATCAGTTCTCATAAACATTTACTAGCCATGTAAGGCAGCTGAGAGAGTGGGTCCTGTGCTAGAGGGCATGTGGGGGAAGTGGTGGACAGCAAGTGGTGAAAAGTAGGAAGTGGGGAGCAACATGGAGCTGAGACTGATTAATTAGACACCAAGTTCAAATGAGGGCACAGCAAATCCAGGCCAATTGCAATAAGGCTCTGAGAACTGGGGAAACCCAGCTGGGGCGGGTGTTAAACTTGGAAAGCCTGGCAGAAGTAAGGGTCAGGCCTGGAAGTGTTTTACAAACAAGAATCAGGGCTCTGTGGCTGTAAATGACAGAAGGCAGCTCTGTCAAACCAAGGACATTATGGGGAAGGTGGGTAGGAATGGCTTGGAAGCATAGCACAGTACCAGGGGTCTAGGGAACAGGAACCAATGGATGATTCTTCAAGGTCATGTGGCAAGGACGAATCCACTTCGTTCGATTGCTTTTTGTTACTTCACTCAAATTGGAAGTCCATGCCTTCCTCCCTTCTCTGTTCAAGAAGATTCATTAGTGTTTATGGTCAGCACTGTTCAGGCATTGATAAGGCATTAGTGGAAAAAAAGGCTCTTGTTCTCATGGAACTGACATTCCAGTGGGAGAGACAGCGAATCAGCAAACAAACAAATGTAATTGTTGATATTTGGTGGTATTTGCCATAATGAAAACCCCAGCAGGGTAATGTGACAAAGAGTGATGGGGTGAGGGAGGTGGAGGGGGTGCCCTGTTTAGATATGTGCTGAGCTATGGCTTCTCTGAAGAATGATATTTGAGGGGCACCTGGGAGGCTCAGTGGGTTAAAGCCTCTGCCTTCGGCTCAGGTCATGATCCCAGGGTCCTGGGATCGAGCCCCGCATCAGACTCTCTGCTCAGCGGGGAGACTGCTTCCTCCTCTCTCTCTGCCTGCCTCTCTGCCTACTTCTGATTTCTGTCTGTCAAATAAATGAATAAAAAATCTTAAAAAAAAAAAGAATGATATTTGAATATAGATCTGAAGATGTAAGGGAGTGAGCCAAATGGTATGTGGGAGAAGAACATCCGATTGGCCTAGTTTGGCCACATGTCTGCCAATGAATCATGGAGGGCAGGGCCCATGGATGACAGGCCATTGAGGCTGTGCAGTGAAGGGTGGGTGTCCCGAAAAGAAAATGGAATTGCTTTTGCCAAGAGAAAGGGGCATAGAAATTGAACATAGAAACTGAACAGATAGAAAGAAAAAAATGTCCATCCAATTGAATTCTGCCCATAAATGAAGAGAAAGAATTATTCTCCCAGGAGCTAGGGAGAGCAGGAATGAGGTGGAAGGAGAGGCCTTTGGCAGTAACATGGTAGTTTGGGACTTCTGACTACATTCCAGGGACTGATACAGAAGGAGAGAGGGAGGAAAGGAGAGTGGGGGGAGGCAATCAAGTGCTCAGGTGAGCCCAAGTACCAGTGCTCTGACTTCCTATTCTCAGTGTCAGGGCCTACCCTCGATCGCACAGTGGAAGTGACTTGTACCTCTAGTGCCATGTGAAAAACAACAACAAAAGCATTTCTAAATGCCACTGAATGGTAGGAGAGGCTGGTGCAATGCTGCCGTCCATCCTCACTGTTCTCAGAGAGGAACAACTGGGCAGCCTCCACAAGGCTGGGTCCCTAGACCCCTGGACCGGACGAGGGTAGAGTCAGTGGTGGTCACTCTTCTCTGGGGCACTTGCAGTTCCCTGAACAGGCCATGCTCTTCCAAACTTGCACACTTTTGCCCACATGGGCCCTTTAGCCTCTAGTGCCCTTTATTCCACACTTTTTTTTTTTAAAAGATTTATTTATTTATTTGACAGACAGAGAGAGATTACAAGTAGGCAGAGAGGCAGGCAGAGAGAGCGGGGGAAGCAGGCTCCCTACCAAGCAGAGAGCCCGATACGGGGCTCAATCCCAGGACCCCGAGATCATGACCTGAACCGAAGGCAGAGGCTTAACCCACTGAGCCACCCAGGCGCCCCTATTCCCTACTTTTGCAGGCTTATGTCAGAAGTCATCTTTTCCATGAAGGCTTCTCTGTCCTACCTCCTCAGCTAGTTATTATGAGTCATTCCTCTCCCATGGTCCATGGCGTATCGCTGTGCTTGTTGCACTTCTTCATGGAGTTTTGAATCATAGTTGGTTTCACCTGTTCCTCTTCTAGACGACTATGCATCCATTTTATGGATCTTTGCAAGGCGCCCTCCTTGTCCCAGGGCCTGGTGTCACACAGCACCTGGGATGAATGAGTGACCTCTGATCTGGGAATGTGGAGCCCTAGTCACCATTTGGGGTTGAGGCAAGGAAGGAGGTGACTCCAGTGATCTGTGACATGAAGCTCTTGGCTGATTTTGATTGGGCCCCTGGTTTCCCAAGTTCAGCAAGGCTCGTGGCAGGCTGGTCCCTATTAGGAGCTCTGGAATCATTTGTTATGGTTCAGGAGCAGGTTGAGTTACTCAACATGGACTCGGTAGAGTTCAGAGAGCTGTCCCCCTGGTTGCAGCTGAACCACAGAACAACCCTATTTGAGATAATACCAGTGGAGTCAAGTTGCGGTTTTGTGATAAGGGGAGAGGAGTGTCTTTTAACTATGCCAGAAGTGGAGGTATCAGCTTCAAGAAGGGGTGAAGCAGGTGCAGGCGAGCTCTGCAGGGTGCTGTTATGCTTCCTCTCTCAGGTAGCTATTGGGAAGGTCAACCTCTAGGACCTTCCCCAGGCCAAGCTGCAGCTGGGATGAGGAAAAACTCTCTGGCATGTTTGTTTCACTCTGTGGGCCTGGCTTGTTTTAGAGTCAGTGCTTACTCATCAGAGACGGGGGTTTAGAACTCACATTTTCTCATGATTGGTTCATGTGAGACAGCCGTCAAGGCATCCGGCTGATCAGATATGCTATGTGCAATGTGAGCCTTGAGCCCAGGGGAGAATTAACCCTCAGTTTCTCAAACTACCATCCTTAACTGACTGGAAAAGCCACTCAGGGCAGCTGAGCAGGACAGCAGAGATGGCGGAGGAGGTGGGCCTGGCTGAGCTACGGGGCCAGGCACAGCTTCTAGTGAGCTGGGACCAAAACCGATCACAAAACAAGCAAAATATAAGAGAAGACTAAGATAAAGACTGTTAAAAGAAGCTGTTGTCCAAAGGATATGAAAGGAAAGAGAAAGCCCTGAATATGAAAAATTACAAAAAATTCAGGAGTATAACAAAGATTCAAAGTTTAAAATCAAGAGAGTTTATAAAAATAAATATTAGCCTAGGGGCCCCTGGGTAGCTCAGTCAGGTAAGTGTCTGCCTTCGCCTCAGGTCATGATCCCAGGGTCCTTGGGTTTGTGCCCTGAGCAGGGCTTCCTACTCACTCTGGAGTCTGTTTCTCCCACTCCCTCTGCCCCTCCCCCTGCTAGTGGATGTGAACGTGCATGTGCATGTTTGCTCTCTTCTCTCACTCTCTCTCTCTGAAATAAATAAAATCTTCAAAAAATTAACATAATATAATTAGGGCTAAAAATGTAAGCAAACTTACTTAAGTTATGAGAAATAGTAGGTAACAAATAATTTGAAAGAAAACTTGATAGTTAATTTTAGATCGAAATTCTTATGAAAAGGGTTTTTATTTTTATTTATTTATTTATTTATTTATTTTTAATTCTTTTAAAAGATTTTATTTATTTATCTGACAGAGAGAGACACAGCGAGAGAGGGAATACAAGCAGAGGGAGTGGGGGAAGGAGAAACAGGCTTCCCGAGGAGCAGAGAGCCCAAGGTGGGGCTCAATCCCAGGACCCTGGGATCATGACCTGAGCCGAAGGCAGATACTTAAGGACTGAGCCACCCAGGCACCCCTGAAAAGTAATTTTTAAAAAGATAAAATGCATTACAAAGTAAAGTAAGAGAGCAGTGACTAAAAGAGTTCGTGATATAAAAGTAAAAAGAGGTATTAGATTAGAATAAAGGTTAAATCTACAGGAGAAAAGTTAAAAATGTGAAGGTAAATGGGATTAAAAATAGAAGTTAGTGTGCTTTAATGTAAAGAAGCATAAATGATCACAAAACAGGGTGAAAAATAATTTAAGAAGAAAATTGAAATGGAAAGTCTAAAGGTAAAATGACTTGGGGAAAGGAAGGTGGAGATTTAGATGCTGGAAGCAGGTGTAGAGACAGTGACAAAGTTGTTGGTGGGTCAGCCTTCCTCAGAGGTTGTTTCTTTGTCAAACCAGCCACGATGTCCAAGGTGAAGGCCAAGAACTGGCCCCGTCCTGGTGAAGGGGCCATGTAGGCCCTCTTCATTTATTTATTTTTAATTTTTTAAAGATTTCACTTATTTATCTGGGAGAGTATGTATGGTGTGGGGGGGAGGACAGAGTGAAAGGAGCAGACTCCCTGCTGAGCCCAATGAGGGCTCCATCCCAGGACCCTGGGATCATGACCTGAGCCGAAGGCAGTCACTTACCTGACTGAACCACCCACATGCCCCTCAGCCCCCTTCATTTTTTTTTTTTTAAAGATTTTATTTATTTATTTGAGAGAGAGACAGTGAGAGAGAGCATGAGCTAGGAGAAGGTCAGAGGGAGAAGCAGACTCCCCATGGAGCTGGGAGCCCGATGCGGGACTCGATCCCGGGACTCCGGGATCATGACCTGAGCCGAAGGCAGTCGTCCAACCAACTGAGCCACCCAGGCGTCCCAGCCCCCTTCATTTAATAGTGACTTCTTAGCTCTACAAAAGCTCACCCAGCCAGGGTTGGTTTGGGGTGGGAGGTTATAATCCTCCGGTTGGAGTCTAGTTCCGTGCATCATGTGTAATAACAAAGGGTTGATGTAATCTTCAGAAGAATAGGCCCGATCAGATATTGGTGATAGGACAGCTGGTACCAGTAAGGTATTATTAAAGGAAGTACGTCATAGCCATATGATGACACATCACTTAGCCATAACAAATGTTCCAGAAAAATTTATTGACAGAAGAAATGTTTGAGGTATTATGGGGAAACATAATACAGAACAATAATTACTGTATAATTCCACCTACTTAAAAAACTTACACAGTGTATGAATAGTAAAAAATATTTATTACTATTATTACCATCATTATCTGGATGGTAAGGATTGTTGGTGATTTTTTTTTTTAGTTTTTGTGCTCTTGAGAGTTTTCTCTACAAATAATTCATACTGTATTTTGTAATCACTAGCAAAAAACCTGAAGGTTAAAAAAAAGGAATAAGGGGCGCCTGGGTGGCTCAGTGGGTTAAGCTGCTGCCTTCGGCTCAGGTCATGATCTCAGGATCCTGGG
This sequence comes from Lutra lutra, assembly GCF_902655055.1. Taxonomy (NCBI): domain Eukaryota; kingdom Metazoa; phylum Chordata; class Mammalia; order Carnivora; family Mustelidae; genus Lutra; species Lutra lutra. The sequence continues at coordinate 64,000,656 of NC_062281.1, forward strand.
ATCGAGTCCCGCGTCGGGCTCTCTGCTCAGCAGGGAACCTGCTTCCCTCTCTCTCTCTCTCTCTCTGCCTGCCTCTCTGTCTACTTGTGATCTCTCTCTCTGTCAAATAAATAAATAAAATCTTAAAAAAAAAAAAAAGGAATAATAGCCACAGGCACATTCTTAGCTTTGGGAGGAGTCTATACTGGCCTTTGTGTGAAGAAAAAAGGTCTGGATATTCTTTCCCACTCCCATCTGCCCAGGCCTCTATCAAAACTAATTTCTGGATCAAAAATAGTGACTCCAGAAAAGATAATTTATTAAGGTAATATAAAGATAAGTATGTCTTCTGTTAAATAATGCATGTATTTGGCCTATATAAAGTTAATATTTAATAATACTTGTTAGAGAATGAATAGGTGAGCATTCAACATATAAAAACGCCACTTAATATTTCTTCATGTTTGTTATATGCTAAGCACTTTATATGTGTGATGGAAGCAGGGATTCAAACCCGGGAGTTTGTAGTCTGGGATTCAACCACTGCATAGACCTGTATACAAAATGGCTCCTGCTGTCGAAGGTAAAGAGCTACTTCAAAAGGTAAGATATAAACATTTGAAGAAAGAAGTAGAAGTGAAGAGCAGGGCACACTCAGTTTCAAATGAATGGAAAGGTCTAGGGTTCTCTGAAAGGGGTATGAAGCTGAATTGTGTACAATCCAGGGGGGATGTAGGACAGTCCTTTGGGGCACAAGAGAAAATTCTCCAGATTTATCTGATGTTCTAAAAGACAACAGTCACAGCTAAATAAAGGGCACAGTTTGAATCCCAAATATAAACACAGACACAATCTCTAAAGTTCTTTGTTTTTGGACGCTGCTCACTGGGTTTATCTGTGACATATATACGTAATATGACTGAAATTTGACTGCTCTTGAAAGTTGGAACTTCTAGTTCTGTTTCTGTTGCTAGTGCTTTGCATAGCCTGGGCTCCCAGTATAAGCTACTCATCATGAGAGAAAACCAGTGACAGTTGTACTCAGATCTGATGGCACATAGTCAAAAAAAAACATGAAACTATCACTTGATAGTGATTATTTAATATCTCCAGAGCTGATACACACTGAAGACGACCTTTGTCACTGACGTCTGTTGTTACTAATGGCAGCATGTTCACAGACTGACTGGGAGTGATGAAGGTAATGATAACGGGAGCAAACCAGGTCGAGTGCCTCCTACACTACTTTGTCAGTGAACACCACTGGCAAGATCCCTGTCCTCCTGGAGCTTACGTTCTTGTTGAGGAGGACAGACGGTACACAAGAGGAACAAAGGAAATGTAGAGTGTGTTGGGTGCCAACATGCACTAAGGAGAAAAAGAAAGCAGAGAAAGAGTGGGAAGAGTTGGGGGCAAAGTTTCAAATTTTTAGGTAGGATGGCCAACAAGGCTGCAGTGAGAAGGGACAGTTTGAATAACTACCTGGAGGAAGTAAGGGAGTGCACCATGAGGCTACCCGAGGGGAGAGCTTTACACGCTCACACCCACACCGAGCAAGTGCTAACACCCTCAGGTGGGAAGGTGCCTGGCAGGGTGAAGAAGAGGGAGAAGGTCAGTTTGACTGGAGCTGAGTGAACAAGGAAAAGGATAGGAGGAGGAGCAGAGAGATGATAGTGGGTGAGGCCAGTCTGAGGGCAGGTCCTTGTAGCCACATAAAAGGATTTGGGCTTTTATTGTGCGTGAGGTGGGAAGCCACTGGAAGGTGTGAGCCAAGAAGTGACATAACGTGGCTCAAGTTTCTAGAGGATTGTTAGAGCTGCCCTGTTAGAAAATGGGTTGTAGGGAAGGAAGGGCAGAAGCAGGGATATGGGTTGGAAAGCCTGGAGCAGTCTTCCAGATGAGCAACCTTGGTGGCTTGGGTCAAGATAGAGTCATGGAGAAGGAGCTGCATATTGGATATGATTTGATGGTAGAAGCAGCAGGGTTTACTGATATATTAGGTGTGAGCTGTGAGAATGAGGCTGGTGGTAAATACACATGATTCATATAGAAAAGGACACTGTGGGTAAATATTTAAAACCTTTTTCTGATAGGGATGCATGATGAAAAGGGGTGGAGGCCACTGGAGTAGATGATCAGGGATTCTGAGGAGACAGAGACCACTCAGGGTAGGATGGGCAGTGCTGGACTTGGTTGGGCCTTGAAGAAGGGGCAGCATTCACAGACATACAGGAAGACCTGGGGGCACTGTGGGTCCTCAAGGAAAAGGAGGTGGCTCTGTCCAGGCCTGTTTGAGAGTTAGTCTGTGTGGAGCCCTGAGTGCAGGCAGTAGGTTTTAAGATTGAAGTGGAAGCAGGAGGCCAACCTGGCCTACGCTTGAACTCCAGATGGAGGAGTTTAGACTTTCTTTAGGCAGTGCGTGTATGTGTGTGTGAGTGTGAAAGAGAGAGAGAGAGAGAGAGAGAGATTGGGAATTTCGGCCTGGGAGAGTGGGGAGAGTGAGTGATACGAATCTGCATGAATAATTTGCTCCTCTAATAAGCTCTGAATGAGTGCCATTGGTTAATCAATTAATAAATGTTAGCTCAGTGGCCAGAATGATTTATTTAGAGATGGGACTATGTCAACAAGTTATTCTCTATCTCTCTCTGTAGTGTTCCATATTTGCCGATTCACAGATATAGCATATGTAGTATAGTTAGGACACACTATATAGTATAACACACAGTACAATTATATAGATCTATGTATATACTTATTTATGAGAATGACTCAGTTGGCCTCAGTTTGTGCTACACATTACAAATACTTTTCTTCTGATCATGTAGCTGCATTTTAGAAAGCTTTCTCTGTACTTTACAAAGTAGTTAAGGTTTTCAGGTGAATGTTACTTAATTGGTTTTCCATGCACTGTGTCATCGCGAGGTCTTGCCAGCACCCATCCCGCACATTGCTGCTCGGCGGCGTTTCAAGATGCTGCACCCAAGTGCCCCAGGCATAAACAGTATGGCGGAAATACCCTTTTCCCTGTCTGTGTTTGTAAGACAGTCTCTTTCATGCCAGAAGAAGTATTTTGGGAAGATGATTCATGTCACATTTTGGCCTCATTACAGTTTTAAGTTGTAAATGGTGCTGGTTTGCCTGGAGGTGTAAACATAAATTTTATCTCCATATGCATATGGAAAACCTGGGACTGAAAAAGCACTTTTTCTTCTTGAGTTCTGTTTCAGGCTACAAACAGAGAGGTTAACGTGATGTTTATCAAAATTCTCTTTTTATTTTATTGAGAGCACGCTGCCAAAAGAACGCCAGAAATCGTGCTTCTGAAAGAATACTGATTACTTGTGGCCCTGCTTCCTTCCATTCTCCATTTCCGAACACAGATGGAGAAGTCGAAGCACCTAATGTCTTATTGTCACAAGCAGATGATTCTGTAAGATAAATAAACACTGTGCTTTCTCTTTTGAAATAGTGTGAAAAGTGAGAGCAGGTGTTAAATTACTGTCTGTAGTTATAAGTAACAAGAGGTACAAGTTTATTCAAAGTTTATTGAGGTGCAGAAGATAAATTAAGGTGAAGCTATTCTGACTAGTTCACTTTGCTTTTTGGTAAATATAGTACTGTAAAGGGTATGGCAAACCAGTTACTTGTTCAGTGGTTTAAATGCATGATGGCAGTAGAAATGAGAAGTTACACGGGAGTTCAGCCTGCCTTAAACACAGGAACATCTTAACAGTGTTTATAGAGTTCTCTCCAAATAAGTAAGTTTTAACAGGGGGAAAAAAAAGTAAGTTTGGAGTGTTAGCCACACTCCAGATTTTTCTCTGACTTCCAAGGAATTTCATATCCTACCTCAAAATTTAAAATTTGACAAAATTATTCTTTCATTTGAAATCACAGCAGTGAAAACAGTATAAAGGAATGACAGTGAATTTATTGTTATTTTTTGCCATATGCCCATTTTGGATGGCCCATTTTTTTTTTTTTTTTTCAGTAGAATGACACTTTCTGATCTACTGACACAACCAACCCCTTCCTCTCCTGCTTTGGTCATAAAAAAATTATTTTCTAATTCAGCTGTGGGTTGGTGCTAACTATTCGGATCTTTTCATTGATGCCATTTAAGGAGATCTATTAATCTTTAAGTAAGATTCCTCAATTAGCAATACACCAAATGCATTGTAAGCTCTTCTTTGATACTGAAGTGGTGATTTGAAAAATATTCATGATTTGAGGTGCTTAAGCATCTTTGCCAACTCAGTTAAATCCAGCTTCATGGCAGAATCTGGCCTTGAGTTCCTTCATGCTGTTGGAATCTTCCAACTGTGACAGGTTACATCTACTTTTTCTCTTTTTCTTATCTTGAGATGACCTTTTTTTTTTTTTTAAAGATTTTATTTATTTGACAGAGATCACAAGCAGGCAGAGAGGCAGGTACAGAGAGAGGAAGGGAAGCAGGCTCCCAGCTGAACAGAGAGCCCGCCAGCTGGATCCCAGGACCCTGAGATCATGACCTGAGGCGAAGGGAGAGGCTTTCACCCACTGAGCCAAATTATTGATTTTTCAATTTTGAGATGGCCTTTTATCTTCTCTGGGTTATCCAGTGACTGCGCATTGACTGGCACTTTCAAAAATTCAAATTTATTCAAATTTATTCAAATTTCAAAAATTCAAATTTCGTGGGTCTGGGGTAGGGTCTGAGCACTTACATTAAAAAACAAAACCAAAAGCAACTGAAAAGCTGTCCAAAGATAATTCTGACGTTCTAAAAGGACAACAGGTAGCAGCTAAATAAAGGGCATGATTTGAAACCCAAATATAAATATAAACACATCGCTGAAGTGCTCTGGTTTTGGATGCTGTTACCTGGGTTTAACTGTGACATACGTATGTGGTATGACTGAAATTAGACAACTCTTGAGACTTAAGTAACATTTCTGCATTTCATGCTTCCCCTTCTGTCTTCTCAGCCATCATGTACGTCATGGGAGCACTTGGTCCTGCCTTGGGATATTTACTAGGTGGACTTCTTATTGGTTTTTATGTCGATCCCAGAAATCCCGTTAACCTTGACCAGAATGACCCTCGTTTCATTGGAAACTGGTAAGAATTGTTTACTAAATTTTTCATTTCATTTGTTATTAATGATAGTTCAAGTCATAGTATCCCTATAGTTAAAATAAAAATTTCCCCCATGGGAATATGAAAACCAGCTAAAAGTCGCCTAGAAGGGAGTGGAGGGCAGAATAGTAATCTTCCAGAGGTATCTATCTGTCCTAATCCCAGAACCTATGAATGTGTTGGCTTACATGGCAAAGGAGACTTTGCAGATGTGATTAAGCTAGGGATCTCGAGATAGGAAGGTTTTCCTGATGTCAGAGGGGAATGGGCCCTGTATAATCACAAGAGTCCCTATTAGGGAAACAGGGAGATAGGAGGGTCAGAGTAAGAAATAGATACGGTGATTGAAGCTGAGGTTGAAGCGACATTCTTTGTATATGGGGGGAGGTATCATGAACCAAGAAACACACTTGGGACTCTAGGATCTAGGAAGCCCTAGAAAAATAGGCTAGAAGGAATGCGGTCTTGCCAACCCACATGAGACTTCTGACCTCCAGCGCTGGAAGATAACACATTTGTGTCGTTTGAAGCCACTAAATGTGGGGTAGTTTGTTATAGCAGCAACGGAAAAACTAATGCCAAGGGCTTGGGAACATCAGCTTAACCAGCCTTCTTTAGGGTTGAGGCACTTTTTCCTATAAATAGCAGAGTGCAGGAGTAGAAGGTGGCTGTGTTGGGGCTTTCCTGTGAACTTGAGTCCTAGCTTTCGTTATCTTTTCTGTGCCTTTAAAAAAATATTTTCTCCCACTTCCTTATTATATCTGCATTTCTACTTTGTCAGCCCTCTCCGAAGGCCCAAAGCTCCAGCAAACACCCCCCCCCCCCCCCCCCCCCCCCCCCCGCCCTTTCCCACTGTCACACTCTTAGTGAATCTTTTCACTTGGTAATTGTTTTTCCAACAGAGTGCTGGAGATTTAGCTGTTCTCTCACTTGCTAGCCCTTAATTGTCTTGCTAAACAAGTAATTTTGGGGACTTAGAATGAGAACTCCAACTTTGGATGTTATGTTATTTATCCTCATAGCCAGGGCTGTGTTTCAGTTCCTCATAATCCTCGACTTGAACGTGAATTATTTCTTCATGATAGCAAGCGCTAACCGACAAGTATTGGCTTCCTGAATTCATTTAACACGGATTAGTGATAGGTATACATTGATAAGACATGTTCGTCTTATAGCAAAGAGAATAGTTCAGTAGTAGAAATTGGTGTCAACTGATCACCCTCAAAGGAGTTTCTTAGAGCACTTGTGTTATCTCTGCATTTCATTATAAAATAGCCTTATAACTCAGAAATACGTGGGAATAATGCTTAAGGCTCTCTGTTTTCAAAGCAGTTAAGAAATATTAATTAAATTACATAATGCTCCTTATTTTTATAAGTCATGCTCTTTGAGGATGGATGTGCTGAGATCTAGATGAACCTGGGCTTGTAGAATTTTCCAATCGTACAGAAGGAAGTTCCCTTGTCAGCGTTAGGGGAATAACACAGGAGTTTTAAGTTCTTGACTAATAGTGAAATTTTTGGCCTCAACTACTGTTTTCTTTGCAGTTCTGAAATAAATCAGAGTAAGGATTTTTTTTAATTCTCAAAAAGGAGATTAGACAAGACAATAGAAAAGACAGTATGTATATGAACATTCGGTGTACATTTTGTGTTCTATATAGGAGTCCATGAAAAGAACATGGCAATAAGGGAACATCTAGAGGGAGGGAGAAAGGGGAGGAGGACCAGATTGGGGGCAGGGAGAAGGAAGGAGAAAGGAGCTTTAGGCTTACAAGTATTTTATGCTGACTTTTAAAAATTTTCTAGACATCGATCTAATTGGTAACAAAGTAGCGTTAAGAGTACAGACCCCAAAACCATACCGTCCAGGGTTTAAGTCTCTGTCTGCCACCTAATAGCTGTGTGACCCTGAGGTAAGTTACTTAACTTCTCTGTGCCTCAGTTGTTGGTTTGAAAAGAATCCATAAAATGGAAGTAATTACAGTATCTACTTCATAGGGTTGTTGTGAGGAATAAATGAGTCTATATAGGTGGGGCTTTAAATAGTTCTTGCTACCTAGTATGTGCTAGCTATTATTAAGTCCTTTGAATTTAATCCATGTTCAGGAACTTGTATTTATTTTAATGTTCTAATATTAAAAATTGAATTTTATTTATTGAGCAGGTCTGTTTGTAACAGACTTCTACCTTGACCAAACACAGAGTTATTTGATGCAATGCTATTTAATCCAATGCCTAGCAGTAATGATGGATTTTTTCATAAACATGTGCTGAAAGATTGAAGGAAAGAATGAATAATGCTAACGTTTATTGGGTACTTACTATGTGTCAAGCATTCTACTAAGAGCTTCACAAACATTTTTTTTTTTTTAAAGATTTTATTTATTTATTTGTCATAGAGAGAGAAGCGAGAGTGAGTACAGGCAGACAGAGTGGCAGGCAGAGGCAGAGGGAGAAGCAGGCTCGCTGCCAAGCAAGGAGCCCGATGTGGGACTCGATCCCAGGATGCTGGGATCATGACCTGAGCCGAAGGCAGCTGCTTAACCAACTGAGCCACCCAGGCGTCCCTTCACAAACATTTTTATTTCAGCTTCATATGCTTAAGCCTGCATATATAACAACGATATGTACTCAATAATGTTCCATTTTACAGATGAGGAAATTGATGCCCTGTGATTTGAATAACTTGCCCAAAGCCTCAGAGGCAGTGAGAGCTGGGATAAGAAACCAAGTACAGGCGAAGCTCTTAGTCAGTATACTTAACTGGCCCTACTTTGTGCTTAGAATCTGAGGGGTGGTTTGGAAAAGGGACTTAGGGACCCTGGTTTTTCAATTTTAGCTCTTACTGACGGGTCTTTTCCTAACATATAATTCACACTTTCTTTTCTTTCTTTCTTTCTTTTTTTTTTTTAAGATTTTTATTTATTTATTTGAGAGAGACAGTGCACGCACAAGAGTGGGGAGGGGTGAGGCAGAGGGAGAAGTAGACTCCCTGCTGAGTGGGGAGCCTAGCCTGACTCAGGACTTGATCCCGGGACCCTAGGACCAGGACCTAGGCAGAAGGCAGACACTTAACCCATTGAGCCACCCAGGCTCTTCCTGTCTTCCTCAGCTTCTCTCACGGTCTTTTTGGCCTCATCATTGTTATCATTGTCAATGCTGCTGAAGACCATTGAAGAGTGTGGGCCAGTTTGCTCGGCTTTGAAAAACCCCCAAACTTTTATACTATTTTTATATTATTTTTGTTTATTTTCTATAATTCCTCCCCTCCTTCTGTTATTTACTCTTATTCTGGCCTATATAAGTGTATCTTTAATGTTTGCATCTAATTTTAAGTCAATGGCTCTGAGTGGAGGTGCGGGGGTGGGGCTGAGTACAGATCCACAAAAAAACAAACCCAAAACTAGCTACCATGAAGTGATTGTTGATTTGGGGGCAGGTATTTGTTGAGGTCTGTTATATACATTGTCTTATTAATTTTGATGACTCCAAAAAGCAGTTCACATTATTCCCCTTTCTGATGAGAAGATTGGTTTGGGAAAGTGAAATAATAATTTCCCCAGGATCTTACAGCCAGTAAGTCATGAAGACAAGACAAAAAAACCCCACATTTGTCTGAAGCCACAGCTCAAGAACTGTCCCCTATATTGTGCTGTTTGTCCTGTTCTGCTTTGGGAACTGAAAGAGTCCAAGGGCCTTGAATGCAGAATTATAAAAAGGGATTCAAAGGTGGTAGACTAGCAGGGGTAGTTTATTAGTAAAGGCCCCATAAGCAGCCAAGTACTACAGGGGCGAGATATGGTCATAGCTATGTTCTCTGCAGACATTTAAAGAATTTTTTTTTTTTAAAATCTATCTCATTCAGTTTATTTATTCAGTCACTGGGTTCTTGGTTATAATACTGAATAATTAAAATTGCTAGCAGTCTGCCCCTAGCAATCTCAAAATAAAGCCCTTTTCCTCCAGTTGTTTAAAAATCTTTATTTGATATAACTCTAAGTATCTTTGAAAATAGCACACTGGATTATTAATGACTGGTTCATGAAATTATTCTGTCAGTGAAACTGTGACCTTTAACAGCTGATAATGGTACTTTAATAGGATCACTATTTTTTAAAAAAGGAATTTTCACTTTGCAATTGATCTGTATTCCTAATGGGTTGAATTTGACATTGATGCTTAGAATGCTGCTTGCGTTCAGGTTACAACTGATGGGAATGTGCTGAGACAGAGGACAGAGTCTGAGCATCAAGAACTTGCAAGCTTGAAGGACAGAGATGAGAGCTGAGGAGTCCTAGGAAGAAAGTGGCAATGCTGTTCTGTGGGATCAGGGGCCTCTCCTTGCTAAGAGAGGATTGAAAGGGGACTGAGAGATTGCCCTTGAGGAATTAGACAGGCAAGAAGCCCAAGGCCTTAACACATGGCTCTAACGCAGGACTAGAATTTGAGTACTACTCTCTGTATTTGCTTCTTAGTCTCTGCAGCTTGGCAACCACAGATGGGTTCAAAGACAGACTCTCAGTTCAGCAGAGCTCACGGTCTGCTTCTCCCAGGAAGTTTTCTGACACACTTTTCCTTTACCTGAACTTTTATAGCATTCACAGTCTGTACCACATGATTTGACACTTAATTGTATACATGCTTGTGGTTCTTGGATTGTTTCTTGTATTTTTAGCTCCCTTACAAGTAGGTTGTAAGTTCTGGAAGGCAACAATCAAATATAAACATCTTTGGTGGCCCTCATGGTTAAGTGTTGTAAGGACTAGCTAGCTAAGAGGGTCAAAATATTCTTAAGTGCTTGCAGAAAAATATTTGAATGCCATTAACAATTTAAAATACATTTCACATGAGATATGAATTGTTTGCTTCTAAGAAAAATATGTTTATTTTGGTCTGCAAAGCATGCTATAGGGTCTATATTATTTTTCTGTTGTATGGTTATGAGTTGTTTATTTTTTGATTTATTATGAAATGCACATTACAGCAGAGCTAACACATTTCGGTAAAATTCTAGTCAGGTGGCTAATTACAATGTTCACTATGGTACTGGTATAATTTTCGGGCGGGTATCTCATTTATAACATAGGGAGGAGTCCTATGTTTTCTTAGTTTGTCCAACGTCCTACTGCTTTACCATTGCTTTGCTTTACAAAAGTTTTCCCTGGAGAATTTTATTACCATGAGCTTCTACTTTGCAAATTTGTTCTCATACCTAATGCAAAAGCCATAAATGCTGCTCACGTTTCCCGATTTTTTAGGTGGAGTGGATTCCTCCTTTGCGCCATTGCAATGTTTCTTGTGATATTCCCAATGTTTACTTTTCCAAAAAAGCTTCCTCCTCGACACAAGAAAAAGAAAAAGAAAAAATTTTCTGCTGATGTTGTTAGTGACGATGACGTTATGAAGGAGAAATCAAACAATAGTGAACAAGTGGACAAAAAAGTTTCTTCTATGGGATTTGGAAAGAATGTCAGAGGTAACGTATATCTTTTGAGTGAATACGTGCACAGTATTTTATTTTGTTTTGTTTTTATTTTTTCTTGTGCACAGTATTTTAGATCAGAGCTACTCAAAGTGTGGACCCCGGTCAGTGCTACCCCACCAAATGTTACTGACCTGTGTATGACAGGATAAGTACTGAGAATTTGAGTAAGCGTTGAGAATCTTTTCAAGAAATTTACAGTAATTTTATGCCTACTGAATCTAATAATAATAATATTAATAATAAAAACTGGACTTCCATTTTGTGTATTTAAAAAAACTCGTTTTCTTACAATTCACTTTTAATATATTTTACAAAAATATCAGTACATGATAACCTGGAAATCTTAATTTAAAAATGGTTCTTCATTACAGATTGTTTGAGAAGTACTGATTGAGACCCTAAAGATACAGATTTTTATGTACATCACTTACTGTAATGAGAGATGTCTGATTTCTAAAATACTGCCTTCGGTGATGAATGATTTGTTTCAGGGGCATGGTGGGTTTGGTAGTGTGGCCAGATCCTTGCCTAAATAAAAAGCCTACCACTAGACAGCAGTCTCATCCAGCAGTGGCTCTGCCCAAGGCTTGTCAGTGGCCACAGAGAAGAGTAGCCAAGGAATGGGCCTCTAAACATCTAGAAAGTTTCAGTAATGTGTACTTGTCTACTTTTTCATTTTTATTTGTCTCATAAACAATGAATTCTGGAACACTGAAAAGAAATAAAGTAAAATAAAATGAAAAACAAACAAACAAAAAACAAGGACTTTATTAAAACTAGGTTAGGCAATCTCAAACCTAAGCAATTCAATTATAACCAGGCAATATTTGTTCTGTGTTCAATATATCTGTTGAGTGACAGTAAGTCTGTCTAATGCAAGAAACCTATAATGCTATGCTCCCATTAATTTCAGCCTATTTCCTAAATTCCCTGAATTGATTTTTTTTTTTTTGAAATTCTGAAGCATAATATTTATCAACTGCTTACATCAGTCAGGGTTGTTTTAAGTAAAATTTACCTAGGCACATTATCATCTCACTTTGACTATATAAACACTGAAGCCAAAGAGGAATCTTTCAGGCCTAGAAGGAAGTTACTAATGTATTATGGATGCCCTGTCTACCTCTGAGATCTTACTGTCTTGGGGTGAAGGGCTGCTGACCACTGGTACCTGCCTGAGGGTCTGTAGGTCTTCCTTGCCTGAAGGTCCAGTTTTGTCCAGTTTTCTTTCTGGGCTGGGAAACCTCTTGGCTTCTGCTTGAGGCTGCCATCAAGTGCCAAGGAATTAACACTCTCTCACCCTAACATACAACAGTCTTAACCACTGGCTGATGAACACCCCAGCTTCCCCACTTGATGGATGAGACAGTTCTGAGGTCTATTTCTACATTCCCTGTATCGCACGCCCTAAGCAGTGTTTGCTGAGACTCCCTGATAAACTGTGTTGACTTGAATCTTTGACTCAGGACCTACTTGTGGTAGGAAGCACACTTAGGCACGTGGGTTCAAAAGCCATCATGGAATTTTAAGATTGCTTTTCCAAATTGAATCTACATACTATTTTATTGTATATCATCTTGTACTGCTAGGGATTTCTCTTCTCCATCTTTTTTTTAATGCTCATTATAATAGATTAGGATGTTTTCTTTTAAAGGAAAGAATAAGAGGAATCTTTTAGCAGTGATTGGTAGTTGGTTTCCTTTCTGATTTTCCTGTCAGTGTTTCTGATATATTCTCAACTTTTTCATCCTATGCCTTCATTGTGATGACTGATCTCACTTCTGCCTCTAAATCTCCTGATTAGGACACAGAGCTGGTTCATTTTTTACTTTCACTTGCACTGAATTCTCTAATTGAATCTAGTCTGGAATTTCAAGAACCACTTTCTCCTGTTAGAAAGGAATCCTGTTTTAATCGGAGTATATAGTGCAAATGTTTTGTTGGAAATGATTCAAATGATGTTGATGATGTAGAAACAATATTCAGTTAGAATATTTAAAATTAATTCTTATTTATCTTATACTTATTGATTTCCTCCAGAATATATAATACCTATCACCTATAGGAAATGACAGTCTAGTATTTAATCTGGTTTTCAAAAGGATAAATTAAATCTCTGGGAGTTATTCAACTGTTGACATAACTTTTTATTACAAAATTGAGATTCACCAGTAAGGCCTTGAATTAAAGAATGGTTCCTAAGATTTCATTTTGAATTAAAGCTGAGTTTGATTCTCAGATCCTTTTTTCCCTTGTCCTGCTTTCTGGAGGAGGGCTCTTCTAAGTCTTTATTTCATATTTGAAATTAGCTTCTTCAGAGAGGAGGTGGCAGAATATCTAAGTTAATAAGTCATACTTCCTTGAAAAAATGATTTGGGCCATGCAAATCCACTCTCTGCCTCCACATTTTAATGATAGACATTGGGAAAATCTGACTCAGTGTTTCTAGATTCTTATTATAAATTATGCAGGAATAAGACTGTTTTAAAACACCACAAAGGAGAAAGTAGAATTTTTAGTGGGTCTGAATCACCTTTCCATAAAGAGATTAGCATTGATTGCATCAAATCTTACCAATAAAAATAAACCTTTAAAATATTTAACTGGATCAATTTTCCTGAGGTTTGAGGTCCAGCATTTTAAAGTCTTACAAATTTAGCTGGGTATCTTCCTAAATAGAAAACTTTTGGTGGCAGTTAATCATAAGAAACATTTTATTTTTGTGTCCACTTTTAATCTTTTAGCTGCTTAGCGTGACTAGTTAGCATAAAATGTAACAGATTTTTCTCTGCTAGACTTTTGTCTGTGTTAGACTGCAATATGTTTATAATCCTAACTGAACAAAATAGTTACTCAGAGAGGATGAACTGATTTAAATAGGCCACTTGAAGTTATGGAATTTTGGATTGTGTTTGTGTTGTCATCATTTAATTTGATGACTGGTCACTCTGTAGAAGAGCTACTTTATACTCTGGTGGAGATGAAGATGGGTGAGCCATGGTTTGCCCTCAGGGAGCTTGTAGTCCATGGAGGGAGACAGGACGAGCACAGATGGAAAGACCATAAACAAGGACAGATGCAACAGTGTGACGTTCAATGGCAGTCAGGGGCACATCGAGTTTAGGGGTCAAAAGAGGTTTCATGGAGGAGGTGGGATTTGTGGAGAACCTTGGCAGACTTGGAAAGTTTCAGTAGGTGGAGGAGGGACAGTTCCAGGTAGAGAGCAAAGGCAAGGTCAGGCTGTGTAGATGTATTTGAGAACGCTGAGCAGGTGTATTGTGGTTGGTGTGGAGAGGCCTAGGAGATGAGGTTGGACAGTTAAAGCAGGGCCACATTGTGCATAGAGAGCTTGAGTTCTAGGAGCTTTTAACTGACTCTGTGCCTAGAAGGCAGTGGGGAGGTTTGAGCAGGCATTTGGTCACACTCCTTTTGGAGAGGGGCTAGGAAGGGAGGAGGGGGCCCAGGTAGAAAGCTGTGCAGAGTCCCATTGAGAGGCAATGATGGTTTTGACTGGCCCACAAGGAGAGGACAGTAGTCTGTGAAACTAGGCTCCCTACTTCTATCGGTGTCCCTCTGGGTTGTTTTCAACTCTGCAGCCAGAAGGATCCTATTAAAATGCCACTCCTCTGCTCACAGCTTTTATGGTCTCTTGTCTCACTCAGAGAAAAGTCTCTTTCCTGTATGACCTCCTAGGGGTAGCATCTGGTCCCTGCTTATCTGTTCAACCCCATCTCCCTCTTGCAGCTCCTTCTGTTTATTCCACTTCAGCCACATTGGGCTTATTGCTGGTCCTCAAACCTGCAGGCGTACTCTCACCTCATGGCCTTGGCATTTGCTATTCCTCTGCTGGGAATGCGGTTCCCCAGATCCCCTCACTTCCTGCAGGATATTACTCAGAGTCCCTTCTCAGGGAGGCCTTGCTTGGCTGCCCTATTAAAAAATCTCCAACTTCCTCCAAAGCTTTTTTTTTTTTTTTAAGATTTTATTGATTTCAGAGAGACAGAGAGAGAGAGAATACGAGCAGGGGGAAGGGCAGAGGGAGAGGGAGAAGCAGACTCCCCGCTAAACAGGGAGCCCAACAGGGGGCTCGATCCCAGGACCCTGGGATCATAACCTGAGCTGAAGGCAGACACTGAACCACCCAGGGTCCCCTCTCCAAAGTACCATATCTCCTGCCCTTCTCTATTTTTCTCCTTAGTATATTGTTATCTAACATACCATATATTTTCTTTATCTTATTGTTGTCTCCACAGTGAGAAAGTAGACCCCATGGAGGCAAGTGTCCCATGTCCACCGTGTTCCCTGATGAATTTATACCACCTTATAGATAGTCAATATTTGATGCATGAATTATTGAGGAAGGAAAGGTTGTGTCTGTAGGATATGGCCACTGATGGGATAATGGGGAGGTAGGTATCAAAGGTGGTTTCAGGATTTCAACCTCAGGTAATGCAGAAAGAGCTAGCTGAGAAGGACAGAAGGAATAAATTCCAAATTTGAGTTGCCCGGGAATATCCTGAACTATTGCATGGGGCCCTTTGCTGGGTATTTTAAAACTGGTATAGTGTGGAATGTGTTGGGGTCAATCCTTGACTCAGCAAAGAAGGATCGCCAAGGCCAGGTGCTTGGTCCGTGCTGTCTTAGTTCCACTGCACATTGCCTTTGCTCCCTTGCTGAACTACAGTTTAGTTTTATGTTTGCAGCTTTTGTTGACCTCTTGCTTGAACTCCCCGTATTTGCCATAGGAGCATGCTCACTGCCCTTTATATAAAACCCTATTTTGTGAGAACAGTGGTTCTCAAACTTCGGCTACCTAGGAAGCACCACAAGGGCTTCTCAAAACCCAGAGCACTGGGTCCTGGCCCACAGTGTTCAAGTCAGAAGGCCTTGAGTGGCCTGAGTATTTGCATTTTAAAAATTAATTAATTAATTAAATTTTAGAGAGGACAGGGGGAGGAACAGAGGCCAAGAGAGAATCCTAAGCAGGCTCCAGGCCCAGGATGAAATCAAGAGTTGGATGTTTAACTGACTGAGCCACCCAGATGCCCTTTTTTTTTTTAAAATTAATTAATTTATTTTTTTGACAGACAGAGATCACAAGTAGGCAGAGAGGCAGGCAGAGAGAGAGAGAGGAGGAAGCAGGCTCACCACTGAGCAGAGAGCCTGATGTGGGGCTTGATCCCAGGACCCTGGGATCATGACCTGAGCCGAAGGCAGAGGCTTTAACCCACTGAGCCACCCAGGAGTCCCCAGGTGTCCTTTTTAAATTTAAATTTAAATTTAAATTCATTTAATTTTATTTATTTATTTATTTATTTTGGTAATTGCACCTTTAACAGCTTCTCAGGTGATACTGATGCTGGTAGGTCAGGGACCACACTGTGAGAACCGTTGCTCTGTAATATAGAGAGGAAAAGCAATTTGATTGTTTCTGCTAATGATGATTATACAACTTTTTGCTTTGGTGGCCAGGAACCTGAGCCAAATCTGAAGCCCAGCAAGGATTCTTATAGACGTGCTTCATTCTTTTTTTCTGGTTTTGACGTTGTGCTGTGTTTACATCTCCTCTGGCTCTGGTTCTTTGTTTCATTCTCCTATTACACTGATTTTGTTGTGCATATGTTACTTGTGGGAAGCTGAACCTTTAGATTTGGACCTCCAGCTTAGGAGGGAAATGCTACCATGCCTGGCAGAGAATTCCTGAAAAAGAAAGCATTTTCTTTATATTCAGTGCAAACTGTGAGGTTACTCATCAACTCATCAGAGTAGTATCTACTTAGGAAGTTATATATGAAAATATTCACTCATGCTAGATTTCAGCAAGCAAATAGCACTTGGCCAGCAACTATAACTGATGTATTTGGGGCCTCGACAGCTGCTGTTTCTGTCCCCTGCCTGTAGGTAAGTGGCTCAGGGGCTTCATGTGCAGGGGCAGAGGTGACTGTGGTGTGCAAGACCATCTGGCTCCTTTTGTTCTTTTATTGGCAAGCAGGGAAGGCCATTTGCCAGTGTGTCCTGGAGGGGAGAGGAAAATTGCAACACTTTTATGGAGAATTGTAAGTAGGGAGTACAGGGGGTGGTCATTAGTTTCAAAGGGAATGAGCAGATAATGGGGACACTTGGGCTGTGTACAAATAAGATAAAAAATATTAGGGGTGGAAGTACAAATGAAATGCTTTTAGAAAGTAGTTCCAGAAGAAGGGAATCAAGGAGTTTTATGTAGAGGAGTTAAAAGAAGTGGCTCTGTAATTTATACCCACAGCATTTTAATTTATGGGGGTGATGGAATCATGATGGAATCATGACATGAAAGGAGGATTTATTACTGCATTTCCCAAGAAAAGGGGGCACACAGGGCTGCAAGGGAAACACCAGGTTTTGATCAGGAAACAAAAGACAAGAGTGAGGGTAAAGCCAAGGCCAGACCCCCGTGGGGGTTTCCATAGGAAAGAAAAGGCAGGGCAGAGTCAACAGTTTACACCTGGCTTGTCTGTGTCATTTCAGTGGGCTGTGGGCTGTGGGGGTGGTCTGGTTGTGTGGTACCTGGCCCTGGGTGATGTAGGATGGGGACAACACTGGTGGGTGGGTAAGAGCACAGTAAGGAGGTGGTTGGGACTATATACTCAGGACCAGATAGTCCATGTGTAAAAGATGAGCTCCCAGCTGACCCAAGCTATCTCTAAAACTTGGTAGTCTAGTCTCTTCCCAGCCAGCAAGATTTTTAAGAGTCAAAACATTATAAAATACTGAAAAATGAAAAAGTATGATTAATATAAAAGCTTATATGTTACAGCCAAAGCATACACTCACCTGGCCTGACTCCACTACTATTATCATATAGTGTTTTCTCCACCTTTCTTTATGCCACGTTCCTTCTCCCCACCTTCCGGGGACCTTTTGGAGCTCTCGAGGCTGAGGCTTTGGGTCCCGCCCATGTACTTTGAAAAGCACTCTGTATTTTGGCACATATCTTATTATTTTATAATCCCAACCTTTTGTATAACAATGACCCCCCACTCTGGTGTTCCCATTTTTACTCTTGGTCACTTTGTTTGTGCTTAGGGTGAATTCTATGTCTTGTTTGACTTAGTCTGTTTAAGCTGTCTAGATCTGCTTCTTCAGTTGATACTTTCCTCAAATTTTACTTTCATTTAGGAAATCTGTGTCATCTAAGATGTTTGGGAAAGGATTAGACTGTTCTCCCCAAGTCCTTCCTTTTTTTTTTTAACCCTCAAAGCTTTATTTATTTATTTATATGAGAGAGGGAGGAGGGTAGAGGGAAAGGGAGACAGAGAGTCCTTAAGCAGACTCCATGCTAAGTGTGGAGCCAGATGTGAGCTTGATCTCACGACCCTGAGATCATGACCTGAAGAGAAACCAAGAGTCTGATGCTCAACCGACTGTGCCCCCCTCCCAATTACCCTCCCAAATCCTTCTAATTATTCATAGATGGCTGACAGTATCTATCTTAAGAAAATGTCTCTCTTTCTTTGTTTTTCTCTTTCACAAATATCTTTATTGAGCAACACCTATGGGACAAAGAACTGGGAGGTAGAAAGGAAAACTGACATAATAAAATATGTCTTTAAATGGAGGTATGTACATTCTAAGGAAGATTGAAGGAAGAGGAGGAAGGAATTCCTACGTTAGCTGACTGAATCAGGGAGACTTATCTTGGAAGATGACATATTGTTGTATTCTTTTAAAAATTACAGAGTGTTTCGGGTTTTTTTTTTTAGAATATAAAAATAATAAGTGTTTGTTGTAGAAAATTTAGAAAGTACATAAGGATGTAAAGAATAAAATAAAAGTGCATTCCAACAGCATTTCTGAACACAGAAGCTTACATTATTTTTATAACAGAAAGTATGTTTTGAAACTAGATAGATGTTGTGCACCATTGTGATTGCACACCATTGTGAAGGTACTGAATGCCCCTGAATTGTTCATCTTAAAATAATTTTATGTTGTGTATATTTGACCTCAACAAATTATTTTTGGGAAAAGATATCTACTTTGCTTGAGTTTAGACATAAGGAAAATAAACTGAATAGGCTATAATCTTCAGATAAATCTTTTTTTTCCACAAGAAGAAATATTATGTTCAAAAATTTCTACATCAGAAAAATTATGAAAGGTATTAAGAGCGGTCAGTATGTTTATTTGGCACTTTTTTTTAAGATTTTATTTATTTATTTGCCAGACAGAGATCACAAGTAGGCAGAGAGGCAGGCAGAGAGAGAGGAGAAAGCAGGCTCCCTGCTGAGCAGAGAGCCCAAGGCGGGGCTTGATCCCAGGACCCTGAGATCATGACCTGAGCTGAAGGCAGAGACTTTAACCCACTGAGCCACCTAGGCACCCCCTTATTTGGCATTTAATTTTTATCATATATATCTGGAAATAATGTTAGTTTCCAGGTAATAAAATTTAGTCAACAACTCAATAGTAAGAATAATTCATCTATTTTTTATAATAATAAAACCACCACTCCTCATCCCACCCCCAATTTAAATTAAAAAAATTGATGTCCAAAAGAACAAAATTGAAATCTATGTCTACTTCATAGAGGCCCTTTAAAAGAACATAACAGAAAAAAGCTGGTGTAGAAGTAGAATGTCAGCAGGCAAAAAAAAAAAAAAAAACACCACAACACATCACAGAGAAGGAATGTCCCTGCAGCCAAAAAAGATCAGAAAATAGGGGCACCTGGATGGCTCAGTGGGTTAAGCCTCTGTCTTCGGGTCAGGTCATGATCTCAGGGTCCTGGGATCGAGCCCTGCATTGGGCTCTCTGTTCAGCAGGGAGCCTGCTTCCCCCTCTCTCTCTCTGCCTGCCTCTCTGCCTACTTGTGATCTCTCTCTGTCAAATAAATAAATAAAATCTTAAAAAAAAAGATCAGAAAATAAATAGAAGGCTTAAAAATATACTAAAAAATCCATAGATATATATTATCATTCATAATTGTGACTTTGAATCTTGAAGAGAATGTCAAATTATGCTATGGATTTTCTAGTAATACCAGTTAATACAAACAAAATGCTTAAAGTTTTGTTGCTTTAAGAGGCAATTGCCCAGTTATCTGAAAAATTCAAGCATTCCAAACACCTCTTTTCCCCAGATATGCTGGAAATATTGTGTATTTCCTCCTTCTCTGGTTAGTATTTTATTATTTCTTTAATGGAATTTTTGGTTTATAATCTGATCTAAATCTTTTTAGGATTCTTTAGCTCCAGAAAGCCATATTTTAAAAAGGATTATCTATTTGGTCCTTCACATTTTTCTGTGGTCTTGTTAAGCCCACCACTATATGCACTGCCCTTTATCTTATGACTTACACTTTCTTAATAAATAATTAACTACCCAGGAGGAAATTAGGCATCTTTGGAATAGATTTCATTTTCTCACATGTATATGGATATTGTTTTAGTACGAATTGTTGCTTTGATGTTATAATGAATGTTAATAAACACATTCCAGATATATATATATATTTAAAGATTTTTAAAATATTTTTAAATATTTTTATTTATTTGACACAGAGAGAGATCACAAGTAGGCAGAGAGGCAGGCAGAGAGAGAGAGGGGGGGGAAGCAGGCTCCCTACTGAGCAGAAAGCCCAATGTGGGGCTCGATCCCAGGACCCTGAGATCATGACCTGACCTGAAGGCAGAGGCTTAACCCACTGAGCCACCCAGGTGCCCCCAGATATATTTTTTGAGTGCCTGCAAAATGCCAGATGTATGCTGGGAGCTGAAGTTACACAGATTTACCAAGTCCTGCTTTCATAGCATTTACACTCTCTTGAAAGAAACAAACAGGTAAACACATGAAGCTATTGAAGGCTTGATGAGTAGCAGTATGAACAGCATGCTGTGGGAGCACAGAGGAGAAGCACCTGTCTGTCTGAAGGAGCTGTCTCTTACAGAATCAATGGATGAGCTTGACATTTGCTGAGCAGACTTGCAGGGGAATATAGTAAATAGTAGAGAGAAGAAAGATCATGGCCATGCAGGGAGCTTCTGGTGGGAATCACAGGACTTCAGAACTGAAAGGGTGGACAGCAACCCTGCCTGGAAAGCCTTCTGAGTGAGGCCAAGTTCTGGGCAGCTGGGCTTTCCCATTTTCTTGCTCATTCGGTCTGTTGGCATATCTTTTTCATTATGTAAAAAAGTCTGTTTCAGTAGTTTAAGACAACAAAAAAGCATAACAGGACCTTTCAGTTTGTAAAGGACAGAAGCAAGTTGAAGCCCCCTGAGATACTGGGGTTCTAGCATAAGGCTCTCTTGCGGGGCCCCCAGCAGCTTTGGGAATGCATTCCTTGCTTTGGACCCATAGCCACTCTGGCTATTCAACTTCAGGCCAATGCTCAGTTCCTTTTCCTTACTTATGTTCTCACTCAGATCTTCATACGCACAGCCTAATTCACTGTGTGGCAGGTGCCAATGGTATAGGGCACAAAGTAAAGGGCTTGGCCAGTCTGTGTTCAGCATGGTGTCCCAGGCCTCTTAGGGCTGCAGGGCTGCCTTCTGGAAGCACCTTTGAGTCCAGCCTCCTTTCCTGCTATAATCAGCTCGTTTCGAGGTATCAGGTCATATGCTCTAAACCTTACTACGTCGGCATAAGGAGCCACTGAAAAGGAGACTTTCAGTGTGACAGGACCACGCAGACCTTTCTTCAGAAGGGGATCCATTATATGCCAGACTAAATGTATTACCAATGTGCTTCTCCCTTTGCCCTATTCTCAAAGATGACTGCCGCCTTTCAGGTTCTATGAGACCCAGCCTTACTTAAAGCTTTACTCTTCCAAACAGAAACTTTATTCTAAATAGATCCTTCAAGTTGTAGAGTTTTTTTAAGAATGAGCATAAAACACTCACATATACTGGAGCACGCTTACCTGATGGGCAGAAACTTAACCCCATACCCATACCTGCTGCCTCCTCTTAGGCTGTCAGCTACAAGGCTTTGGAGAATGAGAAACTCTGGTCTCTGCCCTTGCTGAGACTGTCCTTAATCAGCTTCCATGGGAAGCTAGTCATACCGCACATCTCAGATTTTCTGAAACTTTGACTCAAGGTTTGCAAGGCCAAGTGGAGGAGGCAGGGGGATGACATCAAATTTATTGTACCGTAGCCCCGCTATGATGTGTGGGCAACTCACCATCTGGTCTGGTGGCAGTGCTGGCTGTTTTGGGTCACCAGCCCTGCCATAGTTGTGCACGTGGGAAAGAGTAAGGGATCTGCCAGTGACAGCAACACTTTTTTCTTTTTAAAGCTTTTACATTCCAGCTAGCCAACATACAGTGCATTATTAGTTTCACGTGTACAACCCAGTGATGCAACACTTACATACAACACTTACGTACACCACTTACATACAACACATATGTACAACACACAACTTGCTCATCACAAGTGCACTCCTTAAGTAATACCTCTTTTAAAAGTGATTTCTATGTGTAGCCTATCTCTTATATTACATTCTATTGAATTTTGGTACTTTGCATTGAATTCTATTCCCACTTTACTAATGTTTAAGGCATTTCTGGTTTTAATGTCAATTTGCCCTTTTCATTGAATTTGTAAGATTTCATAGCATTAAATGAGAAAAAAATGACGTTAGTACCATTATTTTAGCTCTCCTTCATGAAGCTTTTTCCTGTATTTTTGATTTTACAATGACAGTTATAAATGGCATGAAGAAATTTATCTAAAATATATTCTGCAGCATAAACATTAGGTATTGGACTGCAAATGTATGGATTCAGCTTAGATTTTTTTTGTGTGTGAGTTTTCTTGTGTTTTTGAAATTATTTTGAATTTACATAAAAGCCACAAAAAGAGTACACAGAGCTATGTGTGTCCTGTACTCAGTTCTCCAGTTGTTAACGTTTCTGACCCATCTGAGAAGTTGCAGATGTGGTGCTCTACTGCCCTGTCTTCTTCAATGTGTGTTTCATAAGTACAAGGACATTGTCCTACGTGACCACAGGGCAGCCATCAAAACCCGGAAATTAACATTGATCCAGTGCTACCACCTAGACCACAAGCCCTATTCAAACTTCATCAGTGATTTCAACAATGCCCTTTATGTCCAAATTCAATTCACAGATCACATATTGTGTTTCTTTGGGGTGTATTTTAGTCTTCTTCAATCCGAATTAGTTTCTCATTATTTCCTTATTTTTATGACCTTGATCTTTTTAAAAAGTATAAGCTGATAACATTATAGAATGTCCCTCAGTTTGGGTTTGATAATGTCACCTCCTGATGGATGCCCTTGGTGGGCATACCACTGAAGCCATGCTCTGCTCCAGTGCCTTGTACCAGAAGCTATGTAACGCTACCGTCCCTGTGAACTTTTATCTCTTAGAGAAGATTGTATCTACCAGGTTTCTGTACTCTAAAGTTAATAAATATTTTGCAGTTCTAAATCAATAAGTAATTTGTAGGTATTCTGTGGGGAAGTACTTTGAAGCTATCCAAGTCCCGTTGATTCTCATTCGTGGTAGTTGTGTTCTATAAAGTCATGTGAACATTGAGTTGGGGAACACGGAGGCATTGCTCTAGGAGAAACACAGGACTGGATTCCTGACACAATATAATCATCAACCAATCAATACATAACCTTGTTTCATGTATGTTTCTCTTCAAAGATACCTTACTCAACATATATTGTTGATTCATTAACATTGAATCCACCACCAACAGCAGTATGACTCATGCCTGAAGGGAGTGTATCTAACACATGCATTTTCTCTACATGGCACATCACAGCCTCTTAGGAATGCTAGACAGCATTTCAGCACTATGTCTGGGGGCATTTGAAACAGGGAAATCACCAGAAACACAAAAATGCTAAAAATTTGATAATATCTTATGAAAAGGACACTTGCTTGCAGCATGAGAGCTGACCCAGGAAGACAGAGGGAGAGGCCTCATGCAGTCTTTGCCAAGAAAGTGTGTGTCCTACAACTCAAATTTTTTTTGCCACCTGGTGCATGTCCTTGAATGGCCACCCCCGAGAGTTTTGATTTGGGGGTTACACATAAATTGTAGTGAGTGGGCAAATTTGAAAATACTAGATCTGTAAATAATGAAGATTGACTGTATCTTGTTTCTGTTAAACTTTCACTTACCACTTTTAGCATCCATTGACCTTAAATTGCTTCATATTTGGGATCCTTCGAACTCTCTTTGGTGTCCTTCTGACATGTCCCTGTCATTCTCTGAGCACTTTACTTTCTTATTAAACAAGATTTTCCAGGCTCGTCTTGTATTTTCTGTCTCAGCTCTGAAGTTAGACATTTCTCCAAGGAGCTCTCCGTTGAGTGGAAAATGGCCCTTAGAAACCACACACTGGGTGTTAGGTGTACTCTTTGCTCCTAGGGTGTTACAACTTCTAAGCCATGTAGTAGACAGAATAAGGAAATATGTGTGTGTACACATATTCACACACATGTATCTATCATCTGTCATCTTTATCTATCTATTGTCTATCATTATATCTATCAATCATCTTCTGTCTACCCATTGGTCTATCTGTCCATCTATCCCATGACTTCATATACCATTACCTTCAGTTCCAATCTGATATCTAACTATCCCTTGTCCATGTTTGTAAACTCCCTTCTCTGGCCATTAGAAGACTGACTGCCATTAACCTTAATGGACTTACTTACTCACTCTTCTTGTATTTATTTATTTATTTATTTAAAAAATAAAGTCTTTTTTTTTTTTAAGATTTTATTTACTTATTTATTTGTCAGAGAGAGAGAGAGAGAGAGAGAGCGAGTGCACGGGAGAACACAAGCAGGCAGAGGCAGAGAGAGAAGCAGGCTCCCCACTGAGCCAGGAGCCCGATGCAGGACTCGATCCCAGGACCCTGGGATCATGACCTGAGCCAAAGGCAGCGGCTTAATCAACAGAGCCACCCAGGCGTCCCACTCTTCTTGTATTTAAACAAACTCCCAGCCCCACCAGCTAAAGACCCAAGTCTGTGTATCTGGCCCTTTGTTCCTGCAGGGCATGTATGCTGAAGATTTAGCTCCAACAAAGGGAAGGAGGAAGGTGGAAGAAAGGAGGAAGCTAACTTAAAGTTGAATTTCAACTTTTGCTAAATTCTTCTTAAATAACACCAGGGGTTTTTTTGGGTTTTATTTATTTATGAAAGAGAAGAACAAATATGACATATATTTTTAGTTAGCATTGAAATTAGAGGCCTATTTTAGCACACGAAATTGGTATAAGAGAAAAATCAGTTTTCTGTAACAAGTATTTTTTTTTTTTTAAGTTTATTTATTTAAGTAATCTCTACCCAATTTGGGACTGGAACTCATGACCCTGAGGTCAAAAGTTACATGCCTTTCCACTCTTCTGACTGAGCTATCCAGGTGCCCCATAACTAGTATCTTTTAAAACGTTTATTTGATACATATGTTATCTTCTTGGATTAAAAAAATTTGTTGTGTAATTTCACCAGATGTTTTAGATTCAACAATATTTAGATTTAATATACCAAATAGACTTAATTTGAGTCTCCAAATGTTGATAAAAAATCTTCTAATTTTCTAATTTTTAAATCTTATTTATTTATTTATTTAATATTTTATTTTATTATTTTTTAAGTAGGCTCCACACTGTGGAGCTTGAACTCTTGACTGTAAGATTAAGAGTTCCATGCTCTACCTACTGAGCCAGCCAGGCACTGCTCTCATTTTTAAATCTTAGATATGACCTTCTGATTTGCATATTTACAAGAGAATATTGGGTAATTTTATGAAGTACTTGAATTATATATTTTTTTTCTGGTTTGTTTTTCCATGTTAAAAAATGAAGTATGAATCTTAATTTTTATTTTAAATGTTCATTTAAGCTTTAATGATTAAATTAAGATATAGAACATTAACGTTTATTTACATTTTAAAATGATTAGCAAATAGTCTTGACTTCCTAAGTTTTAAATTCTGGTGAATAGGCTATAAATTATAGCTTTAGTAACAAGTTTTGCTTAATTTTTATAAATTGATTTTACTATGTTGTAGCATAAGGTGATAGCTGTTCTTTTTTTTTTAAGATTTATTTATTTTAGAGAGGGAGAGAAAGAGTACACACTCAAGCAGGGGGAGGGGCAAAGGGAGAGGGAGAAGGAGAATCTTAAAAAAATTTTTTTTAAAGGATTTTATTTATTTATTTTACAGACAGAAATCACAAGTAGGCAGAGAGGCAGGCAGAGAGAGAGGGGGAAGCAGGCTCCCCACCAAGCAGAGAGCCCTACATGGGGCCAGATCCCAGGACCCTGAGATCATGACCTGAGCCAAAGGCATAGGCTTTAACCCACTGAGCCACCCAGGCGCCCTGGGAGAAGGAGAATCTTAAGCAGAGTCCCCGCTGAGCCTGGAGCTCAACGTGGGGCTCAATCTCACGATCCCTAGGTCATGACCTAAGTCAAAAATCAAGAGGGGAATGCTTGATTGACTGAGCCACGCAGACACCCTAGAGAGTAACCATTTTGATAACTGCGATGACTGTACAGAAATAATGCAGCTTATCTTTTTCCGTGATACATTCCAAGATATGTAAAGATCACATAAATGTTGATGAGGGAACAGAAGGCAAGCTGAGGGTAAAGTGGAAGCCGATACCCCGCGAACCACACCCCCAACCGTGGGATATATGTGACATTCCTCAGGCACTCCTGGCTGCCCTAAAGGAAAAACAGTTAACCTGTAGAGATCACAATCCTGCAAGACCCGAGACTCCCTCAGTTTATAAATGTCCTAGTGATTTATAAGGAAGAAGCTTTCTTACCAATAGCCTAACTTCCAGAGACAACTCTGTTCCTGAAGAACTAACATCACCTTCCCCTCCATAAAACTGAGGGAGGCTGAGGCAGAGAGAAATGTAAATAAAGTTGAATTTCTTTTAAACCCATAAAGCTCATTGGCAAGGACATGTGATAGCAGGAGTGTGACATTCCTCCAGGGAGCTCCCAACTGTCTTACTGTGAATGCCTTACTAAAAGGAAAAACAACCTTAACCTGAGAAATAGCAAAGCCTCTGGTATCCTGTGTGTCTTCTTTAATACATGAAAGTTCTTTCAAACTCTCCCTTTTCCTTATCTCCCCCAGCCCCATAGTATATAATCAGCCACCCCTCACAATCCTGGGACAGCAGCTCTTTCTGCCCACGGGTCCTGTCCCCGTGCTTTAATAAACCACCATTTTGCACCAAAGACATCTCAAGAATCCTTTCTTGGTCATTGGTTCTGGACTTCATCCCACTGAACTTCACCTATATTCCAAAACTTCATCAATGTGAGTTAATTCACATTATAAACATGTAAAAATGCACAAGAATCTTCTTTTATTCCTCTTTCCCAATCTTATTTCCACTTACAGAATTTCTTGGTGTTGTATATATTGGGAAGTATATATTCAACCACATATAAATATGTTGTTTTGGTTTGATTTTTACTTTGATATTACATATATGTATATGTATATATATTTACATACTCATGTATATGTATATTTCTGCAGCAGCTTGCTTTGTTCATTTATAAAAATATTTCTTAGAGTTCCTTTTATGCCAGCACATAGAGCTCTGTATTGTTTTTAGCTACTGCATAGTATTTCATTATGGGGCTGTGCCATAATTTATTTAAACATCTTCCAGTGATGGACATCTAGTCTTTTTCCTTAAATTTTTGCCATTGTAAATAATGCTAAAAAAAAGATACCTAGGCATACATCTTGAAACCTATCTATATGGCAAGTTCTGTAAAATAAATGCAAAGACTTGAGGATGAGACTATTCTCTGTTCCTTGAGAGGTAGCTGGGACGGTCCTGAGCCCCCACCTCTGGGGTCTCCTCCTTTTGGAGAGCATTCTCTTCCTTCCCCAGTCCAAAGTCCCTGGGAGTATCTGAGCTGGTGACCTGACCCTTAAGCCCTTTTAGCTGCATCATTTCCTGTCTCGTACTGAGGCTGGAAGATCAAATGATCAGAATCATGTACCAGTTCCCCTGCTGTGGCTGTCTTCAATGCGGGGTCAGGGGTATGACACTTCAGAAGTGCATTTTCCTAGAGAAATGCTAGTTGAACGACGTGGGAACTATGATGTAGGACTGTACTGCAAGTTCTTTGCCCATTTAGTAGACTCTTGGGTTTTAACAAAGAATAACATTGTTTTAATCAATAAAAAATGTGAATAATTTATCTTAAGCAGTTTTTAGAACAGGAATCATAGATTGGATTATTTTTGTAAGGTTATTTGTGTATGGATATGTTTTTTTTACTACTTTTTAAAATTTCCTCCTCCTAGTTAAAAAATTTTTAACAACCCCAAATCTGTTTAATAAAGGGGATGATTTCTAATCAGTCATCAGGTTGTTCTGGTTTTATTCTCTGTTCAATAGTCTTGAATATTGCTGAATGGCTATTTCCAGTTCATTTCAAAAACAATTCAATTTTATTTTATTTTCCATCCCTTATTTATAACATTCATTTGTCATTTTTGTCATTTTGTAGACCTACCAAGAGCAGCTGTCAGGATCTTAAGCAACATGACATTCCTTTTTGTGAGTTTGTCATACACAGCTGAGAGTGCCATTGTAACTGCTTTCATTACCTTCATTCCCAAGTTCATCGAGTCACAGTTTGGTATCCCAGCTTCCAATGCCAGCATCTACACTGGTAAGGCACTGCCGTTAGAGCTCCTTGAAAACATGATCATTTTTGACCACTAAACTAAAATGCAATGAGTGAAGAGAAAGTTCCTTCTAACATCAAAGTGTTAAATAAATTCATTAACAGCTACCTGCTTCCCCTCACCCCTCCCCGGCCCCCATTTTAGGAGGAGAAGGTCTTTGAATGTTTTCTTGTTGACTTGGATTGTTTTACTGTGTGACATTTTTACCAACTGTCTTTTGGAAAGGAAGAACTTTGCATAATTATGTTTTTATGGTACTCAGTTAAGAAGAAGGAAATAGGCAATGGCATTCAAATTTAGATCTGAATACATCTTTTTATGGGCGGCGTGAGTTAAGTTAAAAAAGATTTACAAATTTTTAAATGGATAATCTGAACTATAGATCAGGTGCATGGTATCAGGATTTCCCTTTCATGAATGTAAACAGATTTTTGATTGAATTAGAGAAGACGCTTGACCTTATAAAGGAAATCTATGAATTTTGTTTTAGAAAGTGTTTTATGTCTGGGAAAATGATTTTTGGAGACTATGATACGGGTACCCATTGTATGTAGTACTCAAATCTTTTTTCATAGTAAATTGGGTGTTTTGAAATGCGGGACCCTTAATTCTCAGATATTGGGGGAATTTCCAGTGCATTATATCATTATATTTTGGATATATCCTTAGTGGTTTCAAAGATGGTCAAATGCCTGTATCTGCCCAAGGCTTAATTTATTAATAAAATATTACTTAAATAGTTAAGTGGAGATTGATGATAACTTTTCTGATGACTCTGGCTCCTACTTTATCTTCTACATTCACATTCAAATTTAGGAAGCTTGAATTATCTGAAAATTAACAGGCAAAGTTATATTATTATTATAAAAAGAGAAGTTGAGTTGAAATATTTGAGTAATCATTTTGTTCTCTCAATTCACTCTGCACATAAAAAGACATACATTGGGGTTGTGGGCCCATGATCGCAAATATTTTCATAAAGAGTATACTGCTTTGGATCATTGTAATGGTCACCCAAATATATGTTTTTCTCTATTTGTTTTTCAAAAATATATGTTTTCCTTATATTAAGGTGAAATTTACAAATTACTTAACAGTTTGGTTGCCAGAAAATCTGAACGACACATTTCTAGTTTAATTCTTACACTAACCCTTTGTTTGAGTGACTATTCTTGGTCAGGGAAACCAAGAGTTGTCGTGTAGCTAGATATGAAGACACACAGCTGGTAAATGTAGAGTAGTCTCAAGCATTTCCCTAACTAAGTTTCAGTATTAGTAAGTGTTATTGTCAAGAAGAGTCATAGTCAGATAAATCTGGGACTTGCTGAGTTGAAATGTTACAGAGGTGTTTGCTGTAGGACTCTTCACAACCCTTACCATGCCAGTGTGCATTGTGAAGTTCCCAGACACAGGCTCAAGGTACTGTCTTTCCCAAATTGACTTGACTGTGAAATCCAGCTTTTGAATGGCATCTCTCCTCAGGAGAGATTTTCTTCAGGACACACATCAAGAAACACTGTTGTTCCATCCTGTGTGTCCCTGTTCCAGCCAGACTAGGGAGCAGAGCTGTCTGGATCATCCCATCGCCCCCCGCCCCCTTCCGCCCCCCGCCACACCCAAAGGCGCCATTTGGACTAAGCAACAGTACTGAGGCTGTGGTACAGAACTGAGCTAGGTAGGACTTGATGCATATTGAATCATATTGACTAAGGCCATCATTTAATTATGGTAGAGGCAGCAGCTAGACATAGACTCCTTGTGGAAAAATAGAGCAAAATGTTCAGCTGGACTGGGGTGTTTGGCCACAGAGTTCCACAGTGGTGTGGTCAAGGCAGTCGTCACTGAATATGGCCCCCTTGGCTCAGGGGGATACAGGTTTGAATAAAACTAGCTCATGGAATTTGTTCATTCTATGTTCCAACATCAGGATTAAAAAAAAAACAGCATCACACAGTGCCAATTCCATTCTGGTTTTGTCATTGTAGTTTTTTTTTTTTTTTTTTAACATTGTCAGTGCAATTTTTTTAAAAAAAGATTTTATTTATTTATTTGATGGAGAGAGAGAGAGAGCATAAGCATGGGGAGAGGCAGAGGGAGAGAGAGAAGCAGGCTCCCTGCTCTGCAGGGAGCCTGATGTGGGACTCGATCCCAGGACTCTAGGATCATGACCTGAGCTGAAGACAGTGGCTTAACCAACTGAGCCACCTAGGTGCCCTGTCAGTGCAATTTTTATACTATGTTTGATAGTCTCCTGTGTTCTGATAAAATGCTTTTTTATTTCCAGCTCATACCTTTTCCTTTCTTTCCAAATAGATAAATAATAATCGTCAAATATATTCAGATTGATTAAGAGTAGAAGGTTGCCTGTCATATTACAGTAAAATGAACAAGGATGATAATCTCTTTGAAAGTTCGCCTTGATTTTTTAAATTTTTATTAATTGAATCCTTCTTACCCCGTGAGCAGAGATTTGTGTTTTTAAAGGACTTACTTAGTTTGATTGAGTCTTTGGTTCTCTTTCTATGCATGTAAGTGACTTGGAAAATTAAGAAATTTATCTGAACAAGGATTTTAACAAAGTTTTTTTTAAAAAGATTTATTTATTTAAGAGAGTGAGCACAAGCAGGGGGAGGGGCAAAGGGAGAGGGAGACAAGCAGACTCCCTGCTGACACTGGCTGGATCCCAGGATCCCATGATCCTGAGATCATGACCTGAGCCGAAAAGAAATTAAGAGTCAGACAGTTAACCTACTGAGCCACCCAGGTGCCCTAGAATTTTAACATAGTTTAAATTTCTCATCTGACAAAATTTTTGAGTTAAAGTTCTTTTTTTTAAATTTAAAAGGATTGTTTGAATAAATACTTTGACCCTCCATAGCCATTTGCTTGTACTGTGTCATATGATAGGGAGGAAGCTCCAAACGTATCAGAACACAGGCCTTTGCTCACTTTCTCTCCCATAGCCTTGAGCACCAGCTCTCACAGAGCTGTGCCCTGTGTGTGTGTGTGTTTGTGTGTGCATGTGTGTGTGTGTTAGACTCAAACCAGAACCATAAGTTGTTTACAGATCTGCCCATGTTTGTATCTATGTAACCGTAAATCCAAGTTCACGTTACACCTTCCCATTTGTGGTATTTCTGCTAACCCACTTAGGGTCACATTTGTTGACCGAAATGAACTATTTGAAGGTTGATGTTTTGGAAAAGGCTGAAATGATATCAAGAGCCCTGAAGGAGGAGGCCGAACAGCCTTGAATCCTGCCACTGCTGATTACTAGCTGTGTGACTTTTGGCAAGTCCTTTTACGTCTTACACTTCAGCTAAAACTGAAGCTTACTTGTGTCATGAGGACAATAGCTCCCCTGTCTTTATGTGTCAGTGTCGTTGTGAGGATCCAGTGAAGTAGTGAGTAGTGATTTGTTTTGAATCTTCCCTAACTTCAAATGGGCACAATATAAATTGAAAAACACAGCTTGATCATATATTATAGGAAAGGGAATTATTGAAGATATTGCTGGTAGCCGCTTACATTTGAAGTCATGGTGCTTGAACAGGTCTGAGAATGAAACCTCTATGATAATAATGGTGATAACAAAATAGCTGCTGACTTTACTGAGTGTTTACTAAGTAGAAGACCCTACCCATGCTCTTTCATATGGACATGACTTAATCCATGAACCAATGGCTATGCAGTAGGTGTTCTTGATTATGCCCATTTTCCAGATGAGGAAACAAAAGTCTAGGTACATGCAAATAGTTAGAGCCTGGAGGCTAGTATCTTGGAGTATATAAAAATCCATATGTGATTTTTATTGAAATATTATTATAGGTCTGTGCTATTTTATCATTTCCAGGCAGTTAAATTTTTTTTTTTTTTTACTATTTCAGAGAAACAGTATTCTAAGTTTCAACCTCCATCATACACACACACACACACACACACACACCACTGAACCATGGTCAAGAACACTCATTTTCAGAGCACCAGCATCTTTCAACATCACCTTTGCTTTCTTGGGGTCCTGCCCTTGTGTGTGCGGAATTATAAAGGGTTGGACGATAGTTTGTCTTTGGAGTTTGTCTTGGAGAATTCTATTTTGCTTTTCATTGGAGAATAATCAAAATACTTATTTCTTTGGTAAGGGGATTAGGTTGGGGTGTGATTTTAAAAAATGACTATCATTTTTAATGTTGTCTAATTAACCAAATATTTGCCATCTGTCTTCAGCTGCTGATTTGGGGGTTGTTTTTAATGAGGTTCAAAGCAGTACCCCTGAACTCAGACTGCAGCCTCTGGGAGTCACTGCATACTTGGAAGCCAGAGAGACATGCACATGCTTTGATTTGCTCCATTCTTCTGCTTTTCTATACCAGTTCTTTAATTTTATAAGAATAGTTTTTAAAAATACATTTTTGTACTAATTTTGTAAATGTATACATAGATTTTTTAAAACATTAACATTAAACTTTTAAGTGCAAATAGACCATATTAAGTATGGCTACACTTGGCATCACTGCCCACTTCCAAGGTCAGGCAGTGACCTTGGACTCCACAAGGCCTGGGCGGGCACTGAACATGATGTGCTTCGGGAGAGGAGAGGAAGGTCCTTACAAACCAACATCCTGCAGCAGCTGCTAGCATCTTCTCACTTCTATACTTTTAAACAATCTTGAGATAAATAGAGGCTATTAGGACCTAAGAGTGACAATTATAGGTTCTTTGTCTTTTGGGCAGAAAGGTATTTATTACACTAAATTACATGTGTTTTCCTTTGGTGCTAATTAGAACTTTTGTAGAAGGTTATAGTGGACATTAAGTCAAGATACTCAGATTCTTTGTATTTGTTGATTAGCTAGCTAATTTAAGGCATGTTTGAGTGCCTACCTTGTGGCAGGTTCTAAGCCAGTGCACTGATGGTGATGGTTAAACGGGGTTTAATTGCTTAAGAAGGCTCAGAGGCCCAGAGTGACAATGCTGACACATGAGTACTCTATGACAACAGCACTCAAGGGAAAATGTACTTCCAGTCACACACCATCTCTGAAGGGCATGGCAGGACCCATGTCCTCTCTTATATCCGGGACCACTGACAGGTATTGGGAATACCCAGGAAGCAGAGCTCAAAGCGGAGTCTCAGTGGGTGTTACAAAGTACTTTTGTAATACTTTTTATATTTTAAAATATATTTTTCAAGATTTTATTTATCTGAGAGAGAAAGAGAGTGAGAGCAGGAGCAGGGGGAGAGGCAGAGGGAGAATCAAGTTTCCTGCTGAGCAAAGAGCCCAAACATATATATATATATCCCTCCCGCCCCCCGAGGAAAGAGAAATCACAAGCAGAGGGGAGGGGTAGGGGGAGAAGCAGACTCCCTGCTGAGCAGGAAGCCCGATATGGACTTGATTCCAGAACCCTGGGGTCATGATCTGAGCCGAAGGCAGACACTTAACCGACTGAGCCATCCAGGCTCCCTAGAAAACAATAATTTGGACTAGAAGGAACTCTATGATTTCTTCCTTTTCTAAAATCTTAGATTATGTCATTTTTTAATCTAAAGCCACATGCACCAAATAAACTTATTCTTACATTCCCCATAGAGTTGTATTATTTTCTTAGAAGAGGATGAGTTATTAACCAATTAATTTTCTATGATATTTTTGGTAATGTTACATCACCACGAACTTTGGCCATGTCTGGCGTCAGCATGATCTGTTTTTCTTTCTGTGGGCGTCCTGATGTAACCCACAGACGGACCTCTCTTTCAATCCCAGATCTGTCATTTAACTAAATGTGTGATTTTAGCCAAGTCATTTCACCACTCTGTTTCTCATCTGTGAAGTGTAAGTGATCATATCCCAGGGCTTCTGAAAAAAAAAAAAAAAAAAAAAAAAAAAAAGAAATGAGATAATTCTATTTTAAAGAAATTGGTATCTGGTAGATGCTCAATAAAAATGTATCTGTTGTGAAACAGTGTTAAATTTGAATTCATGTTAAATAGTTTCGTTAGGTTTTCTGATTTAAAACAGATTTTGTATTAGTCTAATTTAGAGTGGTAACTCAAAGGCGTTTTGTTACGTTCCACCTGTTAAAAAAAGTAACATGTTCAAATGAAATTATAAGGAGGGACTTTTTTAGTCTTGATCATAAGAGTAAAATAGCGTCAACTTTCTGGAGCTAGAGAAAGGCAGAAGGTGCTGGAAAGGATGTTCATATCACAATGCATCATGGACCTCTGTCTCTCTCGCTGAATCTCTCTCTCAGTTGCTCTAAATCAACTCACCAAGTGATCAGCCTCTGTTTGGCCAGTTCTCCAAATGCCCATTATTTCTTTTAATTCTTTGCCTTTGTTTACTAATTTTCAGAATAAAAATTTATATTCTATGAAATCTATAGAGTCACCAATAAATTTAAAGATATATTACCACGAACTCGTGGCTACTTATGTTTGATGTGCTTTCCTCTTTAGCAGTCATTATTCTGTTTGATGCTGCAGTTGTCCACTGTCTGGTCACTGGGAGCCCTTTCAAGTCAGCACCTGTGTCCTTTGGCACCCACCTTGGTAGTCTTTGGTTTCCCACAGGACAAAAGATGACTCACTTATCTTATGTTTCCTGCCCTAGACTTGGGATCAGTCATTTCTGCAAGCAACTGTGTTTCCTTTCAGAGGAAAATGGTGTTTGGAGATCACCATCCAGATAGTAGGGTCTCTCATGGCTACAAGGTTGTCATGGATGCTAGACCTTTTTTTTTTTTTTTTTAAATAAAAAGAGAAAAACAGATTATGAGGTTATACTGATATTTTTGCTTCAAACTTAAGATTGCAGGTTATTAATTAACTTCTTTGATATTATACTGTATCTCTTTGCTCTAATTCTGTAAATTTTTTTTCCTAATGACTATAAAATAATTTATCCAAGTGTGTATGTATGAGTATGTGTATTAGAGTTTCAAACCAAGTATCAGTATTATTACCAA
Source organism: Lutra lutra (assembly GCF_902655055.1). NCBI lineage: Eukaryota > Metazoa > Chordata > Mammalia > Carnivora > Mustelidae > Lutra > Lutra lutra. Next base: position 64,035,925 of record NC_062281.1, read on the forward strand.
CCATGAAATATGAAATGCACTTTTAGACTAAGTGGTTCTTTTGTCTGCAGGCTTTCTCGTGTGGCTATGCTAAATCCTGTGACCTAAAGTTATTTGAAATGATTCTTCTCTGGTTATGCCAGCCACCAGACAAGCAGTGGAATTTATTTGCTTTAATTTGTTTTCAGTTTTTAGGGATTATTTTATTTTTATATTTTTCAGTTAATTAAAAAAATCGTGTAATGCATTTTTATGATTTGAAAGTCAGAATCCTAAAACAAAGAACATTCAAAGAGGACCTGCTTCCATCCGGTTCTCTCTCTCCTTCCATAGGCAACATTTTCTTAGCTCATACTTCTTGCTTCTTTTTCAATAGGTAGGTAAGCATGTGGAGGTGAGAGGGTGGCTCAGTCTGTTAAGTGTCTGACGTTGGCTCCAGCTGTGAGGTTGTGATCTCTGGATTGTAGAATCCAGCCCTGTGTCTGGCTCCACGCTCGGCGGAAGTCTGCTTGTCCCTCTCCCTCTCCGTCTGCCCCCCCCCCAACCTTGTGCTGTGTCTCTCTCTCTCTTTCAGATAAATAAATAAAATCTTTGAAAATAAATAAATAAATAAATAAAATTAGGTAATTAATTAAATAATGCAATATACACAATACATACATCAGTATTTTGTATGAGTATCTCCCCTTTCTTCCCCCGGCGTAGGTATCCTGTAGTGTAGCGGCATGAATCCCACTGTATGGAAGTATCATAGTCTATTTGGTCCCTTATTTGAGGACATTGGTTTTTTTTCCCATTTTTTTGCTATAATGACACGTATCATGATCTATATAAGTAATTTCATACTAATAACCCATTCGTCCCATATACTTATTTTTTTTTTGACGATTTAATGTAATTGTCCATCTTTCAGTTAGCCTTTATCCCGGCGGAGAAGCCGATTCTAGACAGGAGAGGGAAACAGAGAGCTAGTGAATTTGTCAGTCTTCATCACCGCACCCCCCGCCCCCCCATCCCCGCTTCCCCCCAAAAGGCTTAGAATTTTCCCTCAGGTTGCTACAATGATCTAAAGAGAGAATTTTGCTGAAAGTTCTTTGAAAAATCCATGTAGCTTTTGGGACTCCAAATGAAATTGGAGTGTTTCCTTCAGTGTGCGTCTTTGCTATGAGGGTGAAAGCAGGGCTTTTGTCGGGTTTCCCCTCTTCGCTGGATGCAGCGATACAAAGGGGCCCTTCGGTGCATTGTTGGCTGCTCTTGCTGCAATACTACTTTGTGCAGTTTGCAGTGGATGAAACAGGTGGATCGAACAGTTTTTGTAAGCTGTACACCCAGCAGGCCATAATACAGGTCCATAATACAGAGACTGAGCTGGCCCTCAGAGAAGCTGCTCACATTTTAGAATTTTTATTGTACAAATTCTCTCTCTTCCAACTTCTTTAAAAAAAGATTTTATTTATTCATTTGATAGAGATTACAAGTAGTCAGAGAGGCAGGGAGAGAGGAGGAAGCAGGCCCCTTGCTGAGCAGAGAGCCCGATGCAGGGCCTGATCCCAGGACCCTGAGATCATGACCTGAGCCGAAGGCAGAGGCTTTAACCCACTGAGCCACCCAGGCGTCCCCCTCTTCCAACTTTTTAATGCATTGGGTAAGACATATAGTATAGTGATTAAGAGGATCAGTTTTAGAGGGAGACAGATCTTGTTGAAATTCTTGCTTATCCTTTTCATCCATCCATCCATCCATCCATCCATCCACAAATATTTATAAAGCTTCTGCTATGGGCTTGGCACTGTGCAAGGTCTAGAAAAGCCATGAGGAGAACACAGAGGTATTCTGCCCTCAAGGATCTTGCAGTGTAGTGACCCTATTAGGCTGCCCATGTCCCCGGACAAGTTCATTAAGTCCTGTGAGTGTTAGAGATTGTGAGGATTAAGTGAAGAAATGTAGATTGTGTGCTTGGTGCAGTGTTTGGGAATTAGCCAGTAGGGATAACTGAATACTCCATTTATGACATACTCTCAGGAGGGATATCTAAGGCACAAGAGTGAAGGCAGGACTTAGGGCAGGAGGAAACATTAATAGCAGAGGTTATCTGGGGGCAATGGATTCAAAGAGTAAAAATAGAGGTACGAAGGGTAACTAACAGGTAACTGGAAGAGACGCCTGGGTGGCTCAGTCGGTTAAGTGTCTGCCTCCAGCTCAGGTCATGATCCCACGCTTCTGGGATTGAGTCCCACATCAGGCTCCTTGCTCACAGGAAGCCTGCTTCTCCCTCTGCCTGCTGCTCCCCCAGCTTGTGTCTCTCTCTCTCAACTTCTCTCTTTCTCTGATAAATAAATAAATAAATAAATAAAATCTTAACAAAAAATAACAGATAGCTGGAAGATGAAAGAGAAGGCAAGAGATTTGATACTAAAGTGATCGGCTAAGGGATTATTTCATCTGAACGGAGGGAAGCTTAGAGACACAATGTAATTCTTAAAGTACAGTTGCTTTCCAAGTGTAACACATGGAACAGGAAACTGATTTCAGCTGAGTCAGTGTTGAGCTAGCAGTAAATCTTGATATCTGTGATTTAGTCTCCACTTATTGTTCAACCTCAAATATGTCTATTTTTCACAACTCTTACTGAGGGAAAAGACATTTTAAGTGTTTTAATGTCATATATTTGAACACAGTGCAGGGAAATGTCAGATGACCAAATCTCTCAATTAAATGAACTGTTTATTTCACTTATTTTTGATGATTACTGGTCCTTATGTCTGGGATTTGTTTCCCATGCATACCCACCTGTGTGTTTATACACGGAGAAAAATGAGGACAGACATCACTTACAAGGGCTTTTCTAGGCTCAGAGGACATTCAGTCCAGTTTTCTCCACATTTTTGTGTCTACATTCATTGCCCCTTGATGATCACTGATGTTCAGAATGGCCCAGAAGCCCCTTGAGAGCCTTAGCCATCAAAAATAATATATTTCATTCACAGAGCAGGATTTATTTATGTACAAAAGTAGGGAAAGATTAGGGAGCTTTTGAAAAGGACTGAAAACCCATGGGAGAGAGTGAAATGTCTGGAGCAGATGTAAGTGCCTTTCTGCTGCTACACCCAATAGATTTGATGAATGAATGACTGTAAATATTAATTTCTCTGGCCCTCAGTCCTTTTCTTGAGTGAAGGATTGAATTGGACAACCTTTCTTCAAAGATCAACTAGCAAACATCCCACCATCTCTCTGCATCCACCCCCCCTAGCAAACCCTGTAAAATCCTCTGATTTTTGTAAACAACTTCTTTTTCTAGACATTCAAGTTCGTCAATGTTTTACTGTTTTGCTTTGGTATATGTAAAGTGTTGTAAGATGTATTTCCTAGCAGTTAAAGTTAAAATCATATAATATTATATTTTTCTTTTTCTCCTTTGTTGTGTGTGATGGAACTGAGGTTGAATTGATACACTTTTTGCTTTTTGGGGGGAGGACTATCAAGGAGTAAGGTAGCTTGAAGATAAATTATTCTCCTTTTGAGAACTCAGGAACTTTTTACCAGGCATGATCCCATTTTGGCAGGTCCATACCTTGCTAAAGTGAGGTCATCCCCAAATGCTTTGTAGTGGGCCAATTGTTATAAGGGAAAGGATATGGATTTTGGAGTTAGAGGGTCTGGGTTCAAGATCTGCCTCTGCCACTTATTAGCTGTGTAACTTTGCGTGAGTTAGGTACTTTCTTTGGCCTCAGTTTTACTAGTTGTGAAATGATATAATCATATCCATTTTGTAAGGCTGTTGAAGTTTTAAAAAGTTCAAAAATTACTTATTATATAAAAGGCACAGCCTAAGGAATTCAGTTAATGATATTGTAATAGCATTGTAACGGGCAGATGGTAGCCACACTTGTGGTAAACGTAGCAGAGTGTATAAACTTTCCAAAACACTAAGTTGTACACTTAAAACTAATGTCTCATTGTGTGTCAACTATGCTTAAGTAAAAATTTTAAAAAATACTTAAGTGTAAAGAACAACATCAATATTAATGGAATGACCTTGGCTTTCCTCTCTCTCCTCATCAAATATTCCATCCTCTATAATAGGACAGAAGAATCAGGACTATTATGGAAAGAGATGAGGAAGAGAGGGCACAGAGTATAATATTATTCCAGTTTTATAGATAGATAAGTAGAGGTAGAAACTCTAACTGAAGGATTCTTGGCCCACAGGTAGTGACATCCTGGGGCTAGAGATGAACCATTCTGACTCCCAGCTCATACCACCATTTCTCATTTCCTCAGAGATGCTGTCTGTCATAAAAATCACACCCAGAGTGATAGAAGATCTTAGCCCTTGAGGATGGCCAGGATATGGTTATTACCACACAGATAAGGAAATACCTTGCCTTTTTCAACTAAACAGTAAAATGGGAGCTTAAACATTATTAAAAGTTGAAGTAATGTCCTTTAGTAACCTGAACCATCTCATGATGTTCCATAGAAAATTTACTTCACTCTTAGGCTCAGCTTCCCCTTGTGGCATCTGTTCATTGGTTAGAAGGTAAAACATGGGGTTATTTGGGTTTGTTACCAAGAATTAATGTTTTCAAGTCATTGTATTGAACATTTTTTTATATCTCTATTTACAATAAAGATGAGTGTAATTTGTGTTGGTGTTTTTTTTTTTTTTTTTTTTTTTTTTTTTTTTTTTTTTTTTTTTTTTAAGATTTTATTTATTTATTTGACAGAGAGAGATCACAAGTAGACGGAGAGGCAGGCAGAGAGAGAGAGAGAGAGGGAAGCAGGCTCCCTGCTGAGCAGAGAGCCCGATGCGGGACTCGATCCCAGGACCCTGAGATCATGACCTGAGCCGAAGGCAGCGGCTTAACCCACTGAGCCACCCAGGCGCCCCTGTGTTGGTGTTTTGACTAAAGTGGATATTTAGAAACATTATAGGTGCATGTTTCTCTTACCTATGCAAGGAATAATTTATGTATTATCGTTTTATATTGAGTAGTTTAGTATTGTTTTGTAACATCTTCCTTCAATTTGTTTGAAATATATTCTATATAAATAAACCTCTTGTGGAAATGCAATTGAGCTTGGTGGAATTATCCAGTAATGAAGTAGGTAGAGTAGGACAGCTATATAAATAAATATCCATAGATTTTCCAATAGAACATCTGTATGACATTACAAGTTCTTTGTTCCTACTGCAGCCTTGCTCTCCGATATAGTTACTCATGTAATCAATGTGTTGGTGGTTATAGTTACAAGATTTTACACACACACACACACACACAGACACACACACACCACACACACACACACAAAAATTGACATTCAGTGTATATATTGAACAGAGTCATCAGCCTTAACTTTGCTAAGCAAAACATTCTGCATGTTAATTGAAGAATATTCGGGAGAATGTTTAAAATATTAAAGAAAGACAACTTTACAAGTTTTCCCAAGTACCACAGAAGCATCAAGTGCATTTTTAGTGCTGACAACTAGTAAAAAAGATAAATCTTGTTTGTCTTTAGATTGGATTTCCAAGAATCTCAGAAAAAGGTGCCAGTGGAAATTTTGTGTTCAGATAAAATATCTGCCTGGGGAGGATTTTGCTTCATGGTATATGCTCCCAGCCTGTCTTAGGATCATGACCTGGGGAGAGTAGTCACTGTGAAGTCACTGAGTAGTTCTGAGTGCCTACCATTTAGTAAACTACTCTGATGGGCATTATGATGCATATGGAGATGAATAAAAGGAAATAATATAGTTAATAGTGGAAATAAAATAGAAGAAATAGTATTAATGGTTTCATATTATAGAGACCTTTGAGTCTCTGGTAGAGGAATTTTTAGAGCAATAGGTAATTAGAAAATATGGGAACTACTTTTTAAAAAAAAATTATTTGTCAGAGAGAGAGAGAGAGAGAGAGCGCGAGCACAAGCCCGGGAGTGGCAGGCAGAGGGAGAAGCAGGTTCTCTGCTAAGCAAGGAGCCCATTGTGGGATTTCATCCCAGGACCCTGGGATCATGACCTGAGCTGAAGGCAGATGCTTAACTGACAGAGCCACCCAGGTGCCCAAGCCTCTGTAATTTAAATGTGAATTTATGGGAGTGTTAGCCTCATATAAATTTAGAAAAGGCATTGGATTTAGAATCAAACAAGCTTAGGCGTTGCTTCGGCATTAACAAGCCATTGACCCAAATCATGTATCTTCTCTTCTTTCTCTCTTTCTCTCTCTTTTGTCATCCATAAAATGAGGGAGTTGAAGAAAGAGATGATCTCTGAGCTCCTGTATTAAGTTAGGATTAAACTTTTCAGAGAATATCAGAGACTCAAAATAACAGAAGTTTAAGCAAAATAGATTTTTATTTCACTCTCACACAAAAATCTGGACATAGGCAGCTCAGGGTTGGTGCAGTGACTGCAGTCACTGAGACCGTTTCCAATTTCTGCTCCATCTGGATTCTTGTCCTCCTGGTCCAAAGGAGAGCTCTAGCTATCAACTCTATATTCATAACAGCAGGGTGATAGGAGAGGGGAAGAAAGGTACTACTTTTGTTTTCCTCACAGTGGCCAGAACTTATCACATGGCCATATCCAGTGGCAAGGGAGTCTGGGAAATGTAGTCTGTATTCCAGATAGCCATAGCCCATGCTATTACTTTAGAATAAAAGTCTTGGGTCACATGCAGCCTGCTGTTTTTTTGTTTGTTTGCTTGTGAATAACATTTTATTGAAACATAGCAGTGCTTATTTGTTTATACAAGACTGTGACTACTTTAGCACCCCAACATTAATTGTCACAGGCACTGTCTGACCCATAGAGTGGAAAATATTTATGATCTGGTCTTTTATAAAAATAGATAAATAAATAAAACTTGCCACCAATAGGGGACTACTAGTGTTTCTAGAAGAAGAAAAGGTAGTCATGGAGGAATAAGTAGGAATCTCTGTCATAGCTCACAAATTCTGTGATTCTATGATAAACAAATAGGAAACCCAAACAATTAATTTCATATAATATAGGAATAATTTTGAAAATGTTAATAAACACATTAGTTGCTAAAACATATAAGTAAATATTGAAACACAAAGTTCTTTTTTGCTATAACAGGTTGAAACTTGAGTTAAAGCTGTTAAATTGTCTTCTTTTTTATTCTGTTCACTTCCACATCTTATAGTGGTTGCTTTCATTTCTAGCCCAGTTGTCTAAGATGTTGGGTACTCCTTTCCAGCTTTGAGTAAAAATTTACTTTATTAGGCAGGTACCTTGCATAGCCTTCATCTTGGTGAAAATAAAAATATGAAAAGATAAAGGGCTACTTTTGATCCTGGTGAAACCCCCCCACCTCCCAGTGTAATATCTGGATCTGATAGTGGAGTGACCCTCACTGTGAGAGGGGTCCATAGCAATTAGTTGGGAGGTACGTTGCATTGACTGTTGCTACACTGTCATTTTTTCTTTTGTTGGTTCACATGTCATTTGGGGTGAAACTTAAAATATTTATTGCATTTTCTTATTCTTTTAGCTTTTTTTCTTTTTTCTTTTAGAAGAGTTTATTTATTTATTTGAGAGAGAGAGTGTGAGTGGAGGGAGGGGCAGAGGGAGAAGGAGAGGGCAAGAATCTTAGGCAGACTCTGTACTGAGTGAGCCTGGAACTGGCGTCAGGGCTTGATCTCATGACCTTGAGATCATGACCCGAGTCGGAACCAAGAGTTGGATGCTTAACCAATAGAGCTACCCAGGGGCCCCTCTTTTGGCTTTTCAAGATACATTAGTGTCTTCCTAAAAGAAATTTTATTTGCAAGTGTGTGATTTTATTATTCAAAACTAAGAGTAGATAAGGTCTGAACAATAAGGGAAAGAGACTATTGGTGTTTTGCTGAGAGATTTAAAGATGGATCAGTTGGTGGTGCTTGTCGTTACATTAGGAAGGCACATGAGAACCATGTCATCTGTTTGTTTTCTGTGCTTTCTACCCAATGCCTCCTTTAAAGAAGTTGATTTATTTATGGATTTCTGGAGGCTGAGTTCTAATAGACAGTAGGTTTTGTGTCCTCCAAAGCTGCTCAGACCATTAGATTATGAGAGTATGTTTCTATTTATAAAACTTATTTTGTGGGTATTATTACCTGGTGGAATTATGCATGTCTTTTGAAACAAAACATCTTTCAGTGAAAAGTACAGAATATATTATACTGATTGTTTTTCTTCCCTCTTTTTTTTTTAAAAGATTTTATTTATTTATTTGACACAGAGAGAGAGATCACAAGTAGGCAGAGAGGCAGGCAGAGAGAGAGGGGGGAAACAGGCTCCCTGCTGAGCAGAGAGCCCGATGTGGGGCTCGTTCCCAGGACCCTGAGATCATGACCTGAGCTGAAGGCAGAGGCTTAACCCTCTGAGCCACCCAGGCACCCCTGAAATGCAAACAACACAGAATAGCCAAAACAATCTTGATAAAGACAGGTTGGAGGACCTAGACTTCTTGATTCCAAAACTCAATAAAAAGCAATAATAACCAAGACAGTATGGTACTGAGTTAAAGCAAACATAAATATCAGTTGAATAGATTTGAGAGTCCAGAAGCAAACCCATACATCTATGATCAACTGATTTTTTGACAATGATGCCAAGACCATTCAATGAGGAAAGAAGAGTCTTTTCAAAAAATGATGCTGGGATAACTGGTCACATGCAGAAGAATGAGGTTGGACCCCTACCTCACACCATATATAAAAAATAAACTCAAAATGGATCAAAGGCCTTAAGGTAGAAGATAAAATTATAATACTCTTAGAAATAAACATAGGCATAAATCTTTGTAACCTTGGATTAGACAATACAACCAAAGGAAAAAATAGGTAAACTGGATTTCATCAAAATTTAAAACTTCTGTACATCCAAGGACACTATCAAAAAAGTAAAAAATGATCCACAAAATGGGGGAAATATTTGCAAAATATATATCTGATAACGGACCGATATCTAGAATATATAAAGAATTCATACAACTCGGGGCGCCTGAGTGGCTCAGTGGGTTAAAGCCTCTGCCTTCAGCCTAGGTCATGATCTCAGGGTCCTGGGATTGAGCCCCACATTGGGCTCTCTGCTTGGCAGGGAGCCTGCTTCCCTCTCTCTCTGCCTGCCTCTCTGCCTACTTGTGATCTCTGTCTGTCAAATAAACAAAATCTTAAAAAAAAAAAAAAGAATTCATAGAACTCAATAATAAAAGAAAAATAAACTAATTGAAAATTGGGCAAAGGATCTGAATAGACATTTCTCCAAAAAAGATATACAAATGGTCACATGAAAAGATGCTCTACCTCATTAGTTATCAGAGAAAGGCAAGTCGAAAGCACAATGAGATATAGCTTTAAACCCACTCAGATGACTATTCTCAATATTATCTGTGATATTAACAATTGAAGATTGGGAGAAATTGACATTCTCACAAACTGCTGGTAGAAATGTCAAATGGTGTACCCACTTTGGAAAACAGTTTGGCACTTCCTCAAGCTAGCGTCACCATATGATTTAGAAATTCCATTTCTAGGCATATATCCAGGAGAAATGAAACATATGTTTGCATTAAAACTTGAACATGAATATTCATAGCAATATTATTTATAATAGCCCAAAATAGGAACAACCCAAATGACCATCGATTAATGAATGGGTAAATCAAATGTGATATATCAGTGCAATGGATTATTTGGCCATAAATAGGAATGAAGTACTGATACATGCTATAATACGGGTGAACCTTGAAAACATTAGGCTAAGTGACAGAAGCCAGACAGAAGTATTGTATGATTCCATTTATATGAAATGGCTAGGATAGGCAAATCCATGGAGACTGAAAGTAGACTAGTGATTGTCTAGGGCTGAGGGAGGAAATGGATGTGATAGCTAATGCATACAGAATTTCTTTTGGGGGGTGATGAAAATGTTCTCACAATGATTGTGAGATTGGTTGTATATCCCAAATTATTGAATTGTACACTTAAATAGATGAATTGCATGGTATGTTAATTATAGCTCAAGGAAGCTGTACATTAAAAAAAAAAGAGGAACAGAATATTCAGATTAGTGAGTTGACTGTGTTTATCAAATGGCTGTTCTGGTCCTCCTCAAGAAATTGGTAAGATTAAAACAGTTTCTAAGGAGCAAATCTCCACTCGGCCCCCTGGGGGTAAGGGCGTTCTAACAAGTACGGTTAGGTGTTTAGAAGTTTGTCTCAAAATGTCATATAAATAGAGTTTTTAAAAATCTTCTTGCTTCTCCCAGGGGAGGGATAGCTTTGTCAGGCTTTTGTGGCTCAGCTATTAGTGGGTGAAATGACGGTCAACCATCCTCGATGGGAAAACTCCGAGAGCTGCTGGGTTTGGACAACAATGGAAAGGAGAGAAGTTGAAAACTGCTGACAGAAAATGGATCTTGCCCACAGGGCCTCTGAAGAGGCTTTGCGTTTGGCACCAGCCCACATCTGTAGGCTTTGCCTCTGTGAACGGAAACGAAGTGCAGTAACTCAACACCAGGGTCTTTGCTTGAGGCTTATTTTGATAACTGAAAAAGTCACCAAGACTTTATTATTCTCCTGTGAAATTTCCTCTGCAAGAGGCTTTTTCCTCTTTTGCAGTAATTTGGTTCAAACTTTCGCTATTTTGCCGTTAAGTTGCCCAGAGCCGGTGAAAAATGGAAGTAAACATCTGATTTTTGCATTTCATCATTTCAAGTTGTTTTTGCCCTCTGTGGTTTTATTGCCTAGATGCAGAAAACACTTAGGTTTCTAAGCCATAAAAGATGAAATATTAATTTGATTTGATTTTCGAATCCCTTTCATGATGCCGCTTGGCATTGGCTTTTATGTATGATTGTAGCCAGAGCTTTGCAAAAACCTGAAATGAAAAGTGTGGTTGTTTTCGCTCCTGAATGTACCTTTTTTCTACCTTTCCTTCGGTCAGTGCTCTCGAGACCTTGAATCCCCGAGATTGGGAATCTTGTATTTCCCTCCAGTTACCATACACAGTGTCCCTGTGTTGGCAGAATTGAAGAAAGTGTTATTCTGGGTGAATGAACCCTCTTCGCCTTAGTGGGAATTAAATACGACTTTATATTGGTGTCTCCATGGGGAAGTCATGGAAGCGGAGGCCTTTGGAAGCATGTATCCCATGGAAAGCCTTTATTGGTAATTCCAGCAAGGCTGGGCTAGAAATTTCAGAACATTCTCTATTGGTTGACTGCAGGTGGTCCCATCTGAGCCACACTGTGGCTGTCACCAGGTACTTGAAGAGGAAGCTGTGGTCGGAGAGGTCTGCTTCTGGCACCTTGTCCCATAATTGAAGCTACAGATGGGCAAAACACAAGACAGGCTGTCAGCAGCAGCCTCGTGTAAGGCTAGCTACACTGCCAGCTTATCTGCCTCCGGAGAATTCTTTTTCTTTTTTTTTTTTTTTAATTTAAATTTTTTTTAATTTAATTTTTTTTAATAAACATATAATGTATTTTAATCCCCAGGGGTACAGGTCTGTGAATCGCCAGGTTTACACACTTCACAGCACTCACCATAGTGCCTCCGGAGAATTCTTAAAAGAACTTCTTCCTTCCGGCCCATAGGCTTCTCTTGAGGAACTGGTGGCTGTTCAGTTTCATACACGTGGGCAGCTTTTCCTAATCCAGCCAAACGGGGCATGGTACCCCTACTTTTTAATTTGACTAGATGTTAGGCTATGAAATATTATGGATTTAATGAAAAACTGTTCTCTGCCTTAAAACAGCCACTGAACTGTAATATATATATATATATATATATATATATATATATATCGTTATAATATATAATGATATATATTCATTATAATATATGTAATAATATAATATATAATGATAATATATATAATATGTATATAATATATATAATGATACACCTAATCATGGTTTGTGAAGAGATTTCTGACATTTTTCACAAGAGTGGCATTGAGATACTAAAGAGAGAGAGATGTATTGTGCTTTTGTGAAACTTTGTGGACTTATGTATAGTTTGTGAAAATGTCTGCTTATATTCTCAGGGCATTTAAAATTTGCTATCATTTTAAAGGTTTGCACTTTTAAAATATTCTCTTCTTTTAGTCCCCTTTTGTTCTTTTATTCCTTGATATTTATTTCCCATAAGAAAATGTTTGCAAGGAAAAATAGAAGCTTAAAAGGGTAAAATAATCTACCCTGGGTGATTGGAAAAACCTTTATTTTGTATACAATTACAAGCATAGTCTTTGGAAAAGCTAAATGAATTTGAGTTTGTTTCCCTGCTCTATCACTCATTAGATATTTCTGTGATGTGGGAAGAAGCTGCATTCCTTCCAATCCAAGACACCATTAATTGTGAGATGCTCCGTGATTTTGAGTTATTATGAAAGGAAAATGCTTTTAATTAGATTATGACATAAGAGTAAGATACTTTTGATTGTGAGACAGTTCTGTTTCAAAGCAATTTGAAATACATGCAATTCTGAGAATGAGATGGCATACTTTATGTCAGTGTGTGGCATATAGTCTATACCTGTGTGTGTGTGTGTGTGTGTGTGTGTGTGTGTAAAAAGAGAGGGAGAGAGGGAGAAAGAGAAAATGAATGAATGAAAATGAACCCGACTGGACTTCCTTCTTTTCTGGATATCCATGCTGCTTTCTCTTCCCCTCCCCCGTGCCCAGCTGCCTTTCCCCAAGGTAGCCGGAGAACCTCCAAGTCATAATAGCTTACAATTATATTTTTACTGACTGATTCATAGTCTTACGTTTATGAGCCGTTTCTTTTTCAATTTAAGTAAAGAGAACTTTGGATGTGAAATACATAAAAGGGATCAGTGAACTGAGAGAACAGAGCATTGAGGACATCTAAGATTTTGAGTTCTTAGTTCACCACATTCTGCACCATTGTGACTTCACAGTGATTTCACAGAGAGAAGAGTTCTCAGAGGGCTGCTGACATTATGTGCTTTGTCACCGTTAGTGGCCTGGGAGTTAAACTTTTGCTAATAATGTTCAATTCAGAATTTTGATAACAGTGAAATTTTCCAGACGTCATTTAGTGCCTGCCAGTTTTAAACTGATATTAGCAACTTATTTTGGTCCCAAGTTAGATTTTAGATTTCCTCTTTGTAAAATAATATATAACCTAGTTATTATTATTTTTTAAAAGATTTTATTTATTTATTTGACAGAGAGAGATCACAAGTAGACAGAGAGGCAGGCAGAGAGAGAGAGAGGGAAGCAGGCTCCCCGCTGAGCAGAGAGCCCGATGCGGGCCTCGATCCCAGGACCCTGAGATCATGACCTGAGCCGAAGGCAGAGGCTTAACCCACTGAGCCACCCAGGCGCCCAGATATAACCTAGTTTAGGAATAATTGAAGACTGTCATTTGAAGTTTTTATATAATTTTTAAAATATAATTTTATATAATTTATATAATTTTAATACAAATTTTAACATTAGTTATATAATTTTATATAATAAATTCTAAATAACAAAGTTTGCTCTTTCATCCATACATTTCCAGGTCCTAGTAAGTGCTAGAAAGGTATGAAGATAATAAAAATATAGTCCCCACCATGCACAAAAACTTTACAGTCAAGCAGGAAAGAAAGAGGTAAACACAACAGACAGTGGCAGGCCTATGACAGGGGTCAGCCCTGGGTACCGTGAAAGTAAATTATTGTTCTTAACAATAGCGATAGTTGCACAATAGAAGTTCCCTTCCCTGAGCCTAGAACATTGTTGATGATGAGCGGATCACCTAATCTCATCCTGCCCTTTTTCAAGTTTTTTTGGTGTCCCAAATCATGCATTAAGCAGAGGTATATTTTATATGTCTATTTTTTAAAAAAGATTTTATTTATTTATTTGACAGAGAGAGACACAACGAGAGAGGGAACACAAGCAAGGGGAGTGAGAGAGGGAGAAGTGGGCTTCCTGCAGAGCAGGGAGCCTGATGTGGGGCTCCATCCCAGGACCCTGGGATCATGCCCTGAGCCGAAGGCAGAGGCTTAATGACTGAACTACCCAGGCGCCCACCCCTATATGTCTATTTTCAATACAGATCATTTCTATGTATTGACAAAAACTACAGTAAAGAGGAAAAATTCCTACAGTAGCTTTAATATTTGATAACTCAGTGAATATCATTTTTCGTAAAGACTTTTTGGCTTCACAAACTATACATTATAAGGGCAAGCCGTATTGCAATTCAGAGTAAAAACTTCAAAACTGAATGTTATGGAATAGTGTTTGATAGAAGAGAAAGAAAGGAAGTAGGACAATTAACATGTCCATTTGCTTGGATAAATAAGTAGATATTTATCCAACTAGATAAATTGGATCCAGTTGGAAAAATATTTATCCAATATAAATTCCAACTGGAAACCAGTAGGTTGTTCACAGACCTTTTTGGAAGTAAAGCAGGATCCTCTGCTTTGTGAGCAGTTAATCCATGCATCCCTGAGTTCTTTAGATTCAGATATATACACACAGTAACTAAACAGCTAACAGAGGTTTATGTGCTTAAACACATTGTAGCTAAATATCAAGTAAAGGTCTATATAAAAAGAACACGTAGAGGTTTAGTTGGACCATTAGGAGTAGTTTAAATTCACTCCTATAGATAAAATAGCATATAGAAATTTTGCCTAATTCCAATATATTTATTTGTGCAAATGTTAAGCTCATTCATATTAGACAGATAATAATGATGTTCATACTTCCAATGATGCTGATCACCAACATTTATTAAGTGTATACCAGGGGTCAGACACTGTTTTAAGCATTTCATTTTTTTTAAGTTATTTATTTATTTATTATTATTTAAAGTAATTTCTATACCCAAAATGGGGCTTGAACTCATGATCCCCAAAATCAAGAGTCATAGTTCCTCTGACTGAGCCAGGCAGGTGCCTCTGTTTTAAGCACTTCATATGTCTTAACGCATTTACACCTGACAACCTGTGAGGAAGATACTATTTTTAAAGATTTTATTTATTTATTTGAAAGACAGCAAGCACTGGAGAGACTGGGCAAGCAAGAATGAAGGGCAGAGGGAGAGGGAGAAGCAGACTCTCCGCTGAGCAGGGAGCCTGATGTGCGGCTGGATCCCAGGACCCTGGGGTCATGACTGGAACTGAAGGCAGATGCTTAACTGACTGAGCCACCCAGACACTCCAGGAAGATACTATTCTTACCCATGTTTTAAAGAGGAGAAAATCCAAGGCCTGGGAATATTCAGAAATTTGTCCAAGGACACACAGTTTGTAGGTGGCCAGAGCTGAGATTTGAACTCAGGTAATTTGTCCACGTGGCCTGCAATCTCACCTGCATTTGTCTCTTAGACATCTGTAACTGCTTTGGCTTCTATCCTCTACCAACTGTACCTTAGGCTGGGCCCCTGGGCTTGGTCCAGGTATTTCTGTCTTTCCGCATTCAGCCCTTCTCCCTCTCCCCTCGTACTCAAGTCCCTGATGCTTCTTTCCCACCCATCCTTTGTACGCCGCGGGTCCCATTCATGTCTTGGCCACTAGAGGGCGCGAGGAATAGAATCTCAGGGACTGCGGAACCATCCTGCCTGGGCTGGGAAAGGGGCTGGAGAGGGAGCAGAAGCTCAGAGGAGTGGAGGCATTAGGAGCGGGTGTTTTCTGGGGACTGAGGGAAGGGGTGTGCACAAGCCACTGAGGCGAGTTTGAACTCAGACGTGGTGAGTGGCAGGCGGGCAGCTTCTGCTGGGAGAGCCCATCTTAGATATTTACAGGTTTCCCTTGCTATCTGAGTCGAGTGTTCCAGTGAAACCTTTCCTAAGCTGAAATGGCATAAAGTGGAGACGCAATTACAGTTAATTTATATGGAAAAAATTTTTGAGCATTCCCAGACTCAAGAAACAACCTCTTTTAGGTGTTCCGGATACCTCTGGAACATCTTCCTAACGATGTGCAGACTAAATCAAGTTCAGAGCTGCGGGGCCTGATGCTAAGACACTGAGGGTAGTTGCCAGGGAAGGAGCTTGGCGGGGCCACTCTCACTGGCTCTGTAACCCTTTCTGCGAAGCAAATGCTGAGTACTATTTTCAGTGCTCACCTTTGTGCCCCCCCCCCCCCCATAAAAATGAAAATCCTCTTTGGGTTTCTTTTAGTTAGCAAACGCAGGTACTTAGGTCTTCCATAAATGCGAAGTGGTGTGATGTGAACTTGGAAAAGCAGGGGATGCCTGTATTTCCCTCTCCCCCCAAGGGGGTGGGGAACTGGGGAGAGCTAGAGAACAGCGTGATTGTGGGCCGGGAAACCAACTTCTAGCCCCTCCATGCTCTGTACAGTCTGGCTTCCCCAGAGCTGGGGGCTTTCAGAAGGGAGAGTGAGAAGGCTCTACTCTGTCCCCTGTGCCCTTCCCCAGCACCATCCCATATGCCTAATATTCTAACAATGGAACATTTGGGTCTCTTACTTAAGCTGGAGATCTGAATGGTCAGAAATTCTGCTTGGGTGGTGCAGTGAGATTTAGATGGCAGGGGACATTAGGAGAAAATTTTAAGGGGATCTTCACTCTGTTTGATATAACCTCATATTTACTGATGACAAATTCCCTGTTTTTTTTTTTTTTAAGATTTTATTTATTTATTTGACAGAGATCACAAGTAGGCAGAAAGAGAGACAAGAGAGGAGGAAGCGGACTCCCCAGTGAGCAGAGAGCCCGATGTGGGGCTCGATCCCAGGACCTTGGGATCATGACCTGAGCCGAAGGAAGAGGCTTTAACCCACTGAGCCACCCAGGCACCCCGAATTTTCCTGTTTTTAAGAGTTGAATACCAATTAGGATGCATAGTCAAGTAAATTATATTGCTTTTAAATGAAGACTTGAGCTATGAGCACGGAGATTTGTTTTGTTTGTTACTGTAGGGGTCTAGAACTGTATAAGTTTTTCAGTTGAAATAAGAATTTCATAGATGTATCACTTTCACCTTAGAGGAAAACTTTGCCTATTTATTCATATAGATAACATGTGTACTTTTCCTTAATGATGATGATACTTTATTAACCAGCTCATTTGAGCCCAGAGCTCTGGTCAATTTACCTAAAAGATTCCAGGGACCTGTTGGTTCCAGGAGACATCTGTGGCGATGTGGACAGAGTGCTGGGCTGGGAATCCGAGATCTCGGTTTCCCTTAGACTCACTCTCCCTTGTGTGCACTGCTGGACCAGTCACTTTTCTGAGCTATCAATTTCCTCATCTGTAAAAAGGCCATTACTGATTTTATAAAATCAGGACTCTGGTGAGGATTATAAAATGAACACTCATTGCCAGGCAAAGCTCAGATTTTAGATTAATCTAATCCTTCTCTGCTCCTTTACGTGGGTTGCTGAACATGCTGAAGTGAACCATTCAACCATGCTCCCTGGGCAGCTGCGGACTTCTGAAATCTAGTATCATCTGGACCCAGTGGACTCTCCATTTGCAAAGCCTATTACATATTCTTATTTAGCACTCACTTTGCTTTCCTATGATGATTATTCTAACCCTTGGCTATATTTAAAGTTCTCCATATCCCTTTCCTCTAAGAGTTAGTTTTGTTTTCAATTATACAGAAAAAAAAAACCACCCAGAAATAAAAACCAAAGCTATATAAAAAAAGAATTTATAGCATGTTATCAATTCTTTTTTTTTTTTAAGATTTTATTTATTTATTGGACAGACAG
Source organism: Lutra lutra (assembly GCF_902655055.1). Classification (NCBI taxonomy): domain Eukaryota; kingdom Metazoa; phylum Chordata; class Mammalia; order Carnivora; family Mustelidae; genus Lutra; species Lutra lutra. The sequence goes on from NC_062281.1 coordinate 64,053,624, forward strand.
AGATCACAAGTAGGCAGAGAGGCAGGCAGAGAGAGAGGAGGAAGCAGGCTCCCCAATGAGCAGAGACCCTGAGGTGGGGCTTGCTCCCAGGACCCTGAGACGATGATGCCAGCCGAAGGCAGAGGCTTAACCTACTGAGCCACCCAGGTGCCCTGCATGTTATCAAATCTCGAAGGAAAGAAGCACGGAAAAAAGACTGGAGTGAAATAGGCCAGAATGAAAGCAGTGGATTTTTGTTCCTTCATACTTCTCTGTGCTTTTCCAGTGTTCTCTTACAACATGTATTACATGATGTTTGCAAAATAATGGGGAAAAAATGAAACAGAAAAACTCTAATTTGAGGAGCTACCACCCACTTGCTGACTTATGCCCCACCATATTCTCCCCTCTCCTGTTCCCAGCCTGAATGAAGGGGTCTCTCTCTCTCTCTCCCCATCCAGTGCTAATCTGATTATCTGTGCTGTTAATTCCATATTCTCTTGACTCCTCAAGGATCTTGCATTGGTATTAGATAACCTTTTCTCTCCACATTCAAGCTCCCATTCCTTTTTAGTCTATTTTTGTCCCCATATAAATACACTTAGTCCCCTCCTGTCTTAACAAATGAACTCCCCAAGCTCCAACTCTACCTTGACCACTCTTACTCTAGACCCATACCCATTTTTCCTCTTATAGCCTAAGTTCTAGAAAGAGTCTGAATTCTAATCTCTAAATCCTCATCTCAACCTATTGGAATCCGGGTTCTTTCTTCACAATATCTATCCTTAACATTGCTCTTGCCAAGATCTCTAGTGATGTAGTTGTATCATTTCAGTCTTCACCTTATTTTTCTCTTCATACTTCGTTCAGTACAAATACTGCTACTTCTGTGAAGCCCTCCTTGATTTCTCCCAGGTAAGGCTCAGAATGCTTTTTATCCCCGTATTCTCCCTGTCTTTTGTATAATTGTTTTATTGTACTCTAATTTGTATGTTTCTGTTTTAGATTATAAGGTTCTTGGGGCAGGCTTTTTTAGTTTTTTAAAACTGTGAAATACAATGCACACAAAAATACATTAATCAAAATTCAGAACTAATGAGTAATCATGAAGTGAACATTTGTGTAACTGTTATCCAGGTCATGGCATGGAGTGTTTTCAGTAGTCAAGGAGCTCCCTATATCCTTTCCTGACCCCACCTATTCCCCTACTATCTTGGGTTTATGACACTTAACTTCCTGGGTTTCCTTCATAGTTGCACTGCCTGGATATGCATTCCTAAACAGATCATTTAGTGGTACCTGCACTTGAACTTTTTACAAATGCCATCACGTCTTCTGTTCTGTTTTGCTTCTTTCATTGAACATTGTATTTGTATGATCCATGCTCATGGTTGTATGTTATTATATTCCCTTCTGTTTATTGCTGTGTAGTGGAATTTTGCTACATGAACTTCCAACAGGCAATATATCTAGTGATGAATTTTTGGTTTATTTCCAGTTTTTGGCTATTATGAGGCTTCAAATATCTTGTACACTTCTTTTTTTTTTTTTTTAAAGATTTTATTTATTTATTTGACAGAGAGAGAGAGATCACAAGTAGGCAGAGAGGCAGGCAGAGAGAGGAGGAAGCAGGCTCACTGCTGAGCAGAGAGCCCGATGCGGGGCTCGATCCCAGGACCCTGAGATCATGACCTGAGCCGAAGGCAGAGGCTTAACCCACTGAGCCACCCAGGCGCCCCTCTTGTACACTTCTTTTGGTCCCCATGTGCTTGGGCTTCTTCAAGGTATAGATCCAGAAGTAGAATTACCTGTCACAGGATATGTATATCTTCAACTCTACCAGATAAAGGGCAAACTGTTTCTCAAAGTAGGTCTCACGATTTACATCCCACCGGCCGTGGAGAATGTCCATTGCTTGGTATCTTCGCCAGCATGTGGTAATATCGGACTTCTAAATTTTTATGAACACAGATGGTATAGAGTAGTATTTTACTATGTTTTTTTTTTTTTTTAAGTTCACGTCAGATGCGTAATGTGCCGAGGTCGTAACAAGGTTTAAAGGGTGGCACATATCACACAAACGCTTGAACACCCAATCATCACGCTTAGTATTTTACTATGTTTTAATCTGTATTTCCCTCTTAGCAAAGAGAGTGAACATCTTCTGGTGTTTATTGGCCAGCTGGATTTCCTCTCCAGTAAGGGGCCCATTCAAGTTCTGTTCACTTTCTTAGTGGGTGGCTTGTCTTTATTTTATTGCTTTGTAAAAGTTATTTTACTTTTTGGCTATGAGTCCTTTGAAAAGAAATTATACTATAAAATCATACACATTGAAGATTTGTTGATTACAGTATTTTTTATTTTGTACTTTAATACTAATAAGTAAGTAGAAACAGAGTAATTAGAAATCAAATTATAGCATATGGGACTTCACTTAATCCTGTCCTTCCCTTCTTCTCTCTAGGTGTAATTATTGTCCCCAGTGCTGGTGTTGGCATTGTCCTGGGAGGCTACATTATAAAGAAATTGAAACTTGGTGCAAGAGAATCTGCTAAACTTGCCATGATCTGCAGTGGTGTGTCTTTACTGTGTTTTTCAACCCTATTTATTGTTGGGTGTGAAAGTATTAATCTAGGAGGCATAAACATCCCGTATACAACAGGGTAAGTAGCTTCAAGAGCCATTTCATGTCATTCTAATTGTGAAAGTAGTGTAAAGCCCTGTAGTGTTTGTACCCCAGGGTCAGATGAGTGTTCCCCTCTGCCGGTGGGGGGGGTCTCCTGTGCACATGTCATCACCCCCAGGTGGAGCATGCGCGCGTGGAGGGCAGGGACCATGGTCTCTCCTTTGTCCATGTCCCCTTTCGAGACTCACAGAGTATTTCCCATGGTTTTTTTTTTGGTTAAGCAGATGAGGAGGAAATACTTATTGGGTCAATGAAAATTGTTCTTTTTTTTTTTAAAGATTTTATTTATTTGACAGAGATCACAAGTAGGCAGAGAGGCAGGCAGAGAGAGAGAGGAGGAAGCAGGCTCCCCACAGAGCAGAGATCCCAATGTGGGGCTCCATCCCAGGACCCTGGGATCATGACCTGAGCCGAAGGCAGAGGCTTTAGCCCACTGAGTCACCCAGGCGCCCCAAACTTGTTCTTTTTTTTTTTTTTTAAAAGGCAACATTTTAAATAGACGATACATTTGCATAGTTGAAGAACATAAAAGTCAATGAAAATACAATGTACACTGAAAAATCGTGCTCTTACTAAAGTCCTCAAACTCATTTCTCCAATCAAGGACAAACCAGGTAACCACTTGGATTCATTTCTTGTGCCTTCCGCCAAGGCTTCTTTCTATAAGAACCTATGACTATGTATTTAAAATTTTCCCTATTTAAAAAAAAATAAAAAAAAAATAAAATAAAATTTTCCCTATTTAATATCCAAAAGGTAACTCATACACACTTTTCCCAGCATAAAAAAATATAACAACATAGCTCGGACATCTTTCTGTGCCAGTAACAATAACAACAACAACAACAATAATAATACAATGTATAGTTAACCCTTATATTGACACTCTTCTAATGCTTTACATATATTAACTCATTAATCCTCACAACAACCCTATCAGGAAGGTTCTATCATTATCTTGATTTTACAGATGGCAAAATTGAGGTACAGAACACACATACCAGGGACGCCTGGGTGGCTCAGTGGGTTAAAGCCTCTGCCTTTGGCTCAGGTTATGATTTCAGGGTCCAGGGTTTGGGCCCCGCATCGGGCTCTCTGCTCAGCAGAGAGCCTGCTCCCCCTCCCCCCACCCCACCCCCGCCTGCCTCTCTGTCTACTTGTGATCTCTGTCTGTCAAATAAATAAATATAATCTTTATTTAAAAAAAAAACACACATATCGGTGGTATGCTGATAATATGTAACACATGGCTAAGAAAAAAGTTCCCATCTGTAGCATTTGACAATTTCAGAGGTGTAAATATCCCCACCATGGCTGATTTCAAGCTAACAATGTGAAGATGATGAACACTACACTAGGAGATGCCCAGTCACATACCATTATATGATATTTCTCTCATACAGGTCGTTAGACCTAAATAACCTAGTCAAGACATAGATAACAGTATGGTAAAAAAAGCTAGGAGGTGATGAATTGATTATTTACTATCTTTGTTTGTAACATTTATTTAATTGTAAGTTTACATAATTTAATTTTTAATAATGGCTGTGCTAAACAGTTGACAAAATCCTTGAAAACTGAGGATTTTGTGACCTAAGGTGGCTGTGCTTCATGTTACATAAGACTTAATCCAGACTTAACCCCAAACAATTCAGAGTCCATACCTTTAAGCACTCTTAAAAAAAAAAAAAAAGATTTTATTTATTTATTTGAGAAAGTGAGAGAGGGAGCATGGGAAGGGGGAGGTTCAGGTCAAAGGGAGAAGAAAACTCCCTGATGAGCAGGGTGCTTAATGTGGGACTCAGTCCTGGAACTCTGGGATCATGACCTGAGCTGAAGGCAGTCATTCAACCAACTGAGCCACCAAGTGCCCTAAACACTCCTTTTTTATTTTTTTAAAATTATTTTACTTAAATACAATTAATTAACATATAGTATAATATTAGTTTCAGAGGTAGAGTTCAGTATTCATCAGTTTCGTATAACACCCAGTGCTCATTACATCACATGCCTTCCTTAATGTCTATCACCCAGATACCCCATCCCCCACCCCCCTCCCCTCCGGCAACCCTCAGTTTGTTTCCTTTTTTTTTTTTTTTTAAGATTTTATTTATTTATTCGACAGAGAGAGATCACAAGTAGGCAGAGAGGCAGGCAGAGAGAGAGAGGAGGAAGCAGGCTCCCCACCAAGGAGAGAGCCCAATGCGGGGCTCGATCCCAGGACCCTGGGATCATGACCTGAGCTGAAGGCAGAGACTTTAACCCTCTGAGCCACCCAGGCGCCCCCCTCAGTTTGTTTCCTATGATTAAGAGCCTCTCGTGGTTTGTCTCCCTCTCTGATTTTGTCTTGTTTTATTTTTCCCTTCCTTCCCCTGTGATCCTGTTTTGTTTCTTAAATTCCACATAGGAGTGAAACTGTATGATAATTGTCTTTCTCTGATTGAATTGTTTTGCTTAGTATAATATTTTCTAGTTCCATCCATGTCATTGCAAATGGTAAGAATTCATTTTTTGATGGCTGAGTAATATCCCATTGTATATATATATATATACACCCTATCTTCTTTTTTTAAATTTTGTGAGCAATTTATTTTTATTTATTTATTTATTTTTTATGTTACGTTAGTCATCATACATCTTCTTTATCCATTCATCTGTTGATGGACATCTGGGCTCTTTCCATTGTTTGGCTGTTATGGACATTGCTTTAAACACTCCTTTTAATTGCCATGTAATATTCCATTTAGTTCTGTTTTGTAATTTAACCAGTCCCCATTTGAAAGGCAGCTTCCTATCATTTGTCATTAAAAATCATGCTGCAATAAATAACTTCATGCATAATCACTTCTTCTGTGTGCCATGTGTTTGTAGGATAAATTCCCAGAAATGAGATTGCAATGAATATTACCAAATTTACTCCCCAGGTGTTTTATCAATTTGCCCCTTCACCAGCGGTGGATCTGAGGATCGATTTCCTATACCCTTTCTAAAAAAGGGTGCAAAATTTTTCTTGGGGAGTTATGAAAACTGTAACTTTTATTTCCATTTGGGTTTGTTAGGATCTGCTCATTGGACAGAACTCTAGTGCCTAGATTTTGGTGCTTGCTGCCAACAAACCCCATTTCCTTTTGATTTTTAGTGGAGTTTTGTCTGCTAAAATGTTCCATTTGAAATTTGAATAAGAAAAGCTTTAATTTCACTTAGTTAACCTAGAGCATTAGGAAAGGGGGGAAAAAGAGGAACTACCAATCAGAGCTTATGTAGATGACAGAATATGTTCACTTGTCTCAAGAATCTTTTTTTCATCAGGAGATATGTGTATGGGTAATGCATTTACTGACACATAGCTTCTTTTTTTTTTTAAGATTTTATTTATTTATTTGACAGGCAGAGATCACAAGTAGGCAGAGAGGCAGGCAGAGAGAGAGGGGGAAGCGGGCTCCCTGCTGAGCAGAGAGCCCAATGCAGGGCTCGATCCCAGGACCCTGAGATCATGACCTGAGCCGAAGGCAGAGGCTTAACCCACCGAGCCACCCAGGCGCCCCGACACATAGCTTCTTTTAGTGCCTATTAGAATGGAATAGGAAATAAAGTGTTTAAAAATTTAAGGGTGGTATAGAATAGGAGTCCCGGTTCCTGAGTTAAATCTGAATTTGTATCTTCACTCTGCTTGGCCAGTTGCTTAACTGTAAGCCTCAGTATCCTCATCTGTGAAATAGGGTGATGATAATAGTGTCTTCGTCCCATTGGGCTACTGAAATAGAATAGTGTCGACTGGGTGGCTTGGAAACAACAGAAGCTTATTACTCACAGTTCTGTAGTTTAGGATCAAGGTACCTGTAGATTTGGTGTCTTGGGAGGCTCCACTTTCTGGTTCATAAGTAGCTGTCATTTTTTCTGTGTCCTCACGTGGTGGAAGGGGTGAGGCATCTCTCTAGAGTCTCTCTTATAAGGGTACCAATCCCATTCATGAAGGCTGCACCCTCATGATCTAAATACTTCCCAAAGCCCCAACCTCCAAATACCATCACACTGGAAGTTCGTTTTCAACCTATGAATGTTGCAGGGACCTAAATATTTAGTCTCTAGCAATGGGACTCACTTTCAAGGCTACAGGCAAGGATAGTATGGATAACATGTGTAAAGCTCAGCTCGAAGCCTGGCCCACAGCAAGTGCTCCCTGAAAGTTAGCTCTTGTTATCAGTCATCACTAATAAATCAAGAATAATTTCTACTTCTATTGAATTATTTTTATTACAACTGGAAAATAAATAGAATTAAGAAGTTAGAAGCAAAAAAATCAAGAGTCTCCTGACTAACCCTGCTTCCTAGGGCAGTAATTTTAAAATTCTTTTTAGCTGTCTCTTCCGGTATTCACCTCTATATTTTTTAGACACAATGTATAAATTAACCAAATTGGGACATTATTTATGACTTCCTATCTTAGTAAATGAGGAGTGCTGTTTTCCCTTCATATACTGTGGTCAAATCCTCCTTTGATATTTCTCATGTTTGATTATGACAGTATTATTAACTGCTGAGGCACAAGTGGTGTGTCATGATGAGCTTTCCTCTTTTGTAGAGCATTGATTTTCCTGGAATTTGTAATTGTCTTATTTTCATTATCTTTGTTTTCTCTGAATGTGTGTCTGTCTCCCCATACTCTCTGAGGGCTCAAAATACCCTGCTGTGATTTTTCACCTGTCTGATGAACTCCTGATTCCACTTCCCACCCCTTGGAGTCATCTAAATTAGAGCCCTAGTGCCCATGCTCCAGTCTGGACACAAGGATCTCTGGGCCTGCTGCTCAGCTATAACCCTGGGAATCCCATTGGCTTCTGTCTGTATTGATCCTTTGTTCCTTGGGCTCTGTGGATGTCTGTTTTTTGGCTCCCTCCTCATTTCGTGAGAACACATTCCTCCAGGAGCTACAGGAAGGCTAGGTAGGCTGTCACTTTTTTGTTTTTGAAGGTTTTTCATGAAATAGCTAAAAAAAAAACAAAAACCAAAAACCTATTATATTTGATTGTCAAGTTGGCTAGGTAAAGAATTTTTGATTGGATGAATCATTTTCACTCAGAATTTTGAGGTTATTATTCCCTTATCATCTGATTTTTCATGCTATTATGGGAAATCTGGCCTTTGTTTTTGTCAGTCTTTCATATGTGCCCTATTTTTCCCTTCTAGGAGCTTCCAATTTACTCCTGGTATTTCTGAATTTCACCATGATATACTTTGGAATGGGTTTTTTTTCTACTCCCTCCTGAGCACTTGTCTTTATTGTCTGGAAACTGTGTCCTTCAGTTCAGTTTCTTTTCTTTCTTTCTTTTTTTAAAATTTAAATTCTGTTACTCTTTTCTCACCACTTTTTCTCTTCTCTCTCCTTCTTTGGTCCTCTACTTATTCTTTATCACCTATTTTATCTCATTCTTTTGTCCTACTTTTTGGAAAGGTTTCTTATGCTTTATTTTTTCAGTCTTCTGCTAAATCTTTATTTTGGATATTGTACTTTGAGCTTCCAAGTTTCTTTCCTGATTTTTGATTGTTTCTTGCTTTAGGGGTGGAATATGTTCTGTTACTTCTCCAACATGATTGAGCGTTTCTTTTCCTTCCTGGATTGTCTATGTCCTTTGAATACCTGCTGTCTATTTACTTTGCTGCCTCAATTATGTTGGAAGTTTCCCTTACATTTCTGGTGACCCTTAGCTTTCTCTTAGTATGGAAGAACACGCATTTAAAAAGCTGGGTAGGTGCTCTGTGTCTGATAGCAGAGCTTGCCATTTGGTGAATCTCACTGTCAGGTAACAGGAGGGCAGGAGGTGGCATTTTTGCTGGGGTGCTGGGTGTCAGAACCCAAGGTCTTAGCTCTGGGTTGCTTTGGCTCCTCAGGAACAGGATTCTCCTGTCTCTGGCTGCAGCTTTGTTGGGGTGGGTTCAGGGTTGTAAGCCTACCTGCTGTCATTCTAGAGCTGGGAGTGTGGGGTGGTGATGGGAAAGTGCCTGGGTCCTTCTGTTCACTCTGCAGACTTTTACTTAATTCCCCTGCTACCATTCTAGTACCTCACCAAAGGTCTCCTTTATGTATGAGGCTCTTAAGTCCATAGACTTTGGTTCATTTTCTTCAGAAAATAAAGAGGTTGAGGAAAGAGTAGTCATCTACTATCTAGGGTGGGGATGGGAATCTGCTTAAAGTTGTATCATATTTGGACCACCCTCTTTCTTGTGTTGTCTGTCCTTGAGTTCTAAAGACCCTTTCTTTCCCTGATTACTGGCCTTTCCCATGCTCATGTATTTTTTTTTTTTTAAGTTTTCAACATATCCTTTGTTTTATTGAATTTTTCTTTTTCCATGATCTTGCTTCAATTGGACTAATTGCTCTCTGGACATAAATTATATCCTGGGATTTCCTTTCATAGATCTCAATTGTATCCGCTATTTGTTTGTTTATTTGTCGACTCCTTGTTTTGCTGAAGAAAAATACCCAGATGCTGTTGGAGGAAAGAGTATGTGGGAGTAAAACTTTCTGAGCCCGTCAGTGTATTAGTGTCTTTAGTCTTCTCTCACATTTAGTGATGGTTTGAGTGGGTATAAAATTATAGGTTAAAAATTGCTTTTCTGGGAACTTCGAAGCCATTGCTTTGTCTTTTAGCATCTAATGTTGCAGATAAGAAATTTAACTCCAGTCCTAGCTCTCATTTGTCTGTGGCCAACTTTATTTGAAAGTTTTTAGGAAATATTTTATTCAGGGTATTCTGAAACTTCATAAGGAATGCTTCTCATTCTGATTCTTGGCTGGGCCCTTCCAGTGTCACTTTTTCAGAGAGGCTACCCCTCCCTGCCCAATCTAAGGGAGCCCACTCTCCTCTCATTCTTTTTTTTGTTTCCCTTTAAGATTTTATTGATTGATTGATTGATTGATTGATTTAGTGGGAGAGAAGGTGCACAAGTTGGGGAGAGGGGCAGAGGAGGAAGCAGACTCCCCACTGAGCAGGGAGCCCAATGTGGGACTTGATCTTAGGACCCTGACCGGAGGACAGACACTTAACCGACTGAGCCACCCAGGTGCCCTCTCCCCTCATTCTTTATCCCATCATTCCTCCTTAGTCTCCTTATAGCACTTACTACTAGCTGAAATTCCCTCATTTAATTATTTGCTCTGCTCATGCCTCCTGTTTCTAAACTATGAGCTCCTCGAGAACAATTACTATAGTGGCCTCCATAATAGTTGCAGCCTCACCATCTGAAGCAATGCAGGACCTTTGTTGCATGAGGGAAGGAATGAACAAATGAATGTTTTGGCCCAGGACTTTGTTCATTACGCTAGGCACCCTCTGAGCCATCTTATGCTAACACGTCTGTCTTCTTTACCCCAGAGAAGTTTTCTTCTGCTATAGCTTTATTCTCTCCATTTTCTGTGCACTCACCAGGACTCCTGCTAATCCAACACTGGGACTTACAGCCTTGTTGCCTGGAATTGTGGTTTGCTCTCTCATGTTTCCTCTGTCCTTCGCTATGAGAGATTCTACCATACTCTGTCGTCTATTCTTTATGTAAATTTTCTTTATTTCGAGAACTTTTTTCTTTCTTATATTCTGAGTATGCCCTTTTCATAACATTTTCTGTCCTTTTAAGGAGTAATTATCTTCTCAGATCTGTATATATAATTAGATTTTTCTCTTAACTTTGTTTTTATGCCTCACATTTTGCCATTTAATGTTAAGGGTGAGTTTTTTCTGTTTGTTTATTCTGGACTTTACAGGTCAACAAGACTCAGTCTGTCACCCTTCAGGTTATGTGCCCCACCCTCAGCCCCCCTACAAAAATTAGGGAATTTTAGCTTTTTAAATTTCTTTCGATATCTTCAGAGAAGAGCTTTGTGGAGAATGTTGGGCTCTGGTGGAGGTGAGTGAATATGAGAAAGGAAGGGCCCAACAATACAGTTTTCTCTCCCTCAAGCCTCAGCTTCATCCTTACCTTTGGCTTCTGCCACATCTGGTGACTTTAAGCTCAGAACTTTCTGCAGCCTTGTGGAGGGTTCTGGGGCAGGCTGGCTCTCCTCCAAGGCGGGGGATCTGCTCATCACATAAATTTATGCCTATCCACTTGCTATTTTCGTGAAATTTGGTGTCACTTTTCATTCCTCATTGCTAGTTTTATTCCTTTTAATCTTTCTTGCTTTAATTTTCAATGCATTCTCAGCAGGGAGGGAAGGCAAACTCACTGTCTTACCTGCTTTTAAACTGCAAGTCCCCTCAAGACTTTGGAGCCCTTGCTTCGCACCGTATCTGTCTTGCCAATCCTGAATCAACTGACTCTGGGCTCTCCAGCACCATGGGCAAAAATTATATAATTGTGCTGATTGGCGCCATTACAAATTTATGAGTTCCAATCTTAGCAGGCCCTCATCTTTGCTGAGCAATCCATTTCTTGGCCCTACTCAGCTTCCTTTCCTATGCCCCAGGATGGCTGCACTTTTAAAAATTCTTTTCTTGAAGTGTTCTATCTTAGTCTTGATTTTCTTCTTGGGCATCCCAGATTCTGTGTTAGTGAGAAAACAGAGGCACCAGTAAAGAACTTCTTGACCTCATCTCCACTCCCGCCCCCCACAAACTCTTTGGTCAAAGGTAGGTTTGTTTTCAAAGAAAAGGACCAGAGCCATCAATTTTCTAGCTGCGTGGCCTTGCAAGAAAACTGCCATATATTGTTGAGTATTGGCTTCCTCATTATTAAATTGGTGATAATGTCAGTGCCACTGGGTTGCAAGCATAATTAAAGTAAAACATATGTAGTTGAAAAGTTAAAATACTTCGAAGGGTAAAAAATGAGAAGTCAGCGTCTCTTTTCTCCATCCTCAATTTCCAGTTTGAAGCATTCCAGTATTCCAGACAAATGTTTGTAGTTTTGGTTTTGAGGATTGTATTAAGGAGGTTTTCTGATATTTCCTAGTGCAGTATCCAGCACATAGTATGTGCTGAAAATGTTAGTTTTTTTTTTAATTTAAGATTTTATTTATTTATTTGACAGAGAGAGAGATAGAGCACAAGTAGGCGGAGAGGCAGGCAGAGGGGGAGTGGGAAACAGGCTCCCTGCTGAGCAGAGAGCCTGGTGTGGGGCTCTATCCCAGGACCCTGAGATCATTATCTGAGCTGAAGGCAGAGGCTTAACCTACTGAGCCACCCAGGTGCCCCAAAAACGTTAGTTTCTTGTCTCTTCTCCCTTTTCTTCTAGATCATACGATGCTTTTCTTCTTTAAACTCCCTTTTCTTCTTTAAAAGATGAATGAATGTCTGTCATCTCCCTCTATGCAGGGATGTTATTCATCTAGTGATGCTAAACTTGTAAGAACTTGATGAGAATAAACGTCTACATCCACATCTAAATCCATGATTTATGGTATACTTCTTCTCATTTAATTGTATTTAATGAAGAAAAACTTGAGTAGGTGTTCTGAAGGCTGCTTCAAGGATCCACTCATTCCAGTATTTGTAGCCTGACTTCAAGCAAAGTTTATAAATCAGCAAAATAAAAACCCAATTTCCTTGGAAAATTCCTCTGGGTTCCCAAATACTTCTAGGAAGATAGTATACTAATACTGATAGTATAGTAAAATTGAATTAGTATAAACACTTGGTAGATGGTGTAGGTGAACAGGCTTGACACTTTTAGAGTAGCAGTTCTGTTTGTGTGAGGAATAAGGGGACCCAAGGAGGGTGTGGGCTACATTTCAGTCTCTACTTGTTCCTATGGCTGGGTCCTTTTATGCAGTGTACAACCTGCTCATTAGTATGAGTTGGCCTATTAAGTAAAAACTGTTTTCTGTTCTGTATGATTTTGAGGCTTCATATGGGATTTTTTTTTTTCTCCTTTAAAGCCAACAAAGAGAGAGATGGAGGGAGTGGCAGTGAAAAGGGGAGTCTTTGTTAGGCATCTGTTTGGCTCAGGTGTGGTAATTGGCACCTGTTTATGTGTATCTTTTTAATATAATGCTTACAACATTACTGTGTGCATGATTATCCATGTTTTAATTAAAGAAACTGGGCTTAGAGATGAAGTGATTGGCCCACAGTCCTCAGTTAATAAGGAGGAGGGCTGAATGAAACCCAGCTGTGTGAGGATGGGCGCATTCGTTAATTTTCTGTGCTTGGTTTCCACATTTTTAAGGTGAAAATACTGACAGATATGATCTTATTGAACTGCCGCGGGGACTGAATAAAGTGGTTGGTTCATTCCTTACCCTGTCTGCCTCTATTCCCTCATCATGAAGATGGGTTAATAACAGTACCAATCTCTCAGAAATAGAGAAAGGATAAAATCCATACATAATAAGCAATTGATAAATAAGGATTTAAAGATTTTATTTGTTTGAGAGAGAGAGAGAGAATGAGAGAGAGCATGGTGGGGGGAGGGTCAGATGGAGAAGCAGACTCGAGCCTGATACGGGACTTGATCCTCGGACTCCAGGATCATAGCCTGAGCCGAAGAAGTTGCTTAACCAACCGAGCCACCCAGGGGCCCAATAAATAACTATTTAAAATGGTATTTTTTTTTTTCTCATTTGGAATAAGAGAAAGAAACTCAGAAGGATTAAATAACTTGTTAAGTCACACAGTCAGAAAATGGGAGAACTAGAATTTGAAGCCAGGTTTCTCTGATCCCGAATGCAGTGCTTTTCATTATTCAAATGTTCTGAGAGAAGGAAAAGCAACGCAAAGAAGCAAGCACAGTGTATAGGCCGCCTCCATTTATTAAAGCTTGTATGAGAAGCTCCGGGTTCACCAGCAGGGTAAATCTTCATGATGATCCATCTTTCAATTAGTATCAAATGCTCAAGAGGCACCTGAATACCAGCTGTGGGGTTGAGATGTTTTAGAAAAATGAAATTTTCCTGTTGTGCCAAAATGGAATCACAGCCTTTTTGTGGAACGAACCTGACATGTTGTTAGTGGTTCCCCTAGAAAATTCAGATTTGACAACCAAGATGTAGAAACAACCTAAGCGTCCATCGATGGGTGAATGGATAAAGAGAATGTGGTGTATACATCCAATGGAATACGATTCAGGCTTAAAAAAGAAAGAATTTTGTAATACGTGGCAAAATGGATGAACCCTGAGGACATCATGCTACGTGAAATAAGCCAATCACAGAATGACAGATGAAGAAGGATTCTGATTCTATGAGGCATCTAAAATAGTTAAGGCAGAACAGTCGCTTGGGGAAGTGGAACACGGGCAGTTACCAGGCAATGGACATCAAGTTTCAGTCGATTAAGAGGAATAAGCCCTAGGGAATCGGCTGTACACCACTGTATTGTACACTTAAAATTTGCAAGAGGGTAGAGCTCATGGTCAGTGTTCTAATCACAATAAAATAAAATTAAAAGAAAGAAATTCAGATTTGAGAATTTGATGATTTTTCATAATGAAAGATCTTAGGCACTCTGGTTAATATCCTGGCCCATTCCCAACTCAGTTACATTCCCAGCACCCACTTGAGCATAAGATGCATGGATGCCTGCTTGTCATGTTTCTCAATAGGGAGACACTTAAGGGGAGGCAGAAAGATGGTTAAGGGGCTCCTCTTTGGTTTACAGTGAACTGTAGAAGTATGTCAGATAAATTTATGTATATATGTATGTATGTATGTGTGTGAGTGTGTATATATTCTCTCTCTCTCTATATATATATAAATGAACTATAAACTTACTAATAAAAGTAGCTAGGATAATCCAGAGACACACCTACTTAACATCTCTTGTAAACTGTCCTCTACTTTTCAGGAATTTCTTTTAAAATTAATAATGTCTATAATAATAAATATATTATTATATATAATATATATTCTATAATAGTTCTATATTCTATATTCTAAACAGCCTATATTCTAAATACATTCTATTTTTTTAATTCTAATTCTTATTTTGAATACATATATTAGAATTCTATATTCTAAATATTCTATAATAAATAAGAGGTCTTGAGTGGCACCCAAAGCTTTAAATAACAGGAGAAAACTTCAGTGGGTTAAACTGTCTGTGAGACACAGTTTGACACAGACACAGGAGATGAATGGTTTTGTTAGAGAATTTAGAAGTGATTGGCCAGACATGTTAGGTATCTGGAGAGCTGGTAGTAGAGTACTACCTACATACACCATATTACAGGAGCAGGAGTGATGACAAAGAGGATGAAATGCATTTTGGAAAAGTTGCAACAAAGGTCTGAATTAGCAGGCTCTATTGAATTTCTGTAGTCTTAGCATTTTGGCTCAATAAAACTATATTGAGAGAAGTAACTTCAGGGAAAAGTCCCTACCTCTGAGATTTTGGACTTGGTTGAACTTGGTGGATCTCTCCATCCAACAGTTACTGCCAAACACAGGAAACTGAGAAAATGCTTCCTTGTCATTTCACAGCTCAAGAAATCATCCTTGGAAAAGTTCTGGCCCAATCATTCAAGTCTGAAGTAATTTCAACCAGAAGATGATATAATAGATCTTAGTTTTAAGTTCAAAGAGATGACACTTGATAAATGAAAGATAATAAAGCTAGCATTATTAAATGATTTATCAAGACTCGGTACTGTTGAACAATTCTGTACATGGAAAACAGATTTAACTCCATTTTTAAAAAAAAATTACTTGAAGAAAAGGTAAAGAGCAAGGAATTCACATTATGCAATGTGTTTATATAAAGTCTTACTTAAGTCACAGTGTTCACAGTAAATCCTGACTCTTACAGCTCTGAGATGATTCTGACATGCTTGTGTGAAATACAGACACACAGGTGAAGCCAAACATACTTCCTAATTCCAACTGCAGGAAGGGGCACTGGGTGGCTTAGTGGGTTAAGCGTCTGCCTCTTGATATGGCTCAGGCCATGATCTCAGGGTTGTGAGATCGAGCCCTGCATCAGACTCTGCTGGGTGTGGAGCCTTCTAGAGATTCTCTCTCTCCCTCTCCCCTCCAGGCACCATCCCCCCCGCCAAAAAAAGAGAAGAAAGAAAAGGAAAAACACAATAAATGAACAAAAAGCTGCAGGTTATATGTATATGATTCAATCTGTTTTTGGCTCTTTCTAGCTTTGAACTTTGAACTGAACTTTGACAGTATCTATCCTCTCCAGTATTCAATTTCCTCATCTAAAAGATGAAGGCACAGTCATAATAATTTTAATTCTCATGAGGAATAAATGAGATAATTTATATAGAGATCTTGGTACACAATTCCTGGAGTAAAAATAGGGCTATGTAAATGTTAGTTTTAAATGATAACTTTGATTATGATGATAATAATAATAATTATAAACCTGAAATTGAACAGCTATATATAGCCAGGGAAGCATTTTAATATGAAGCCAAAAATTAAGTGGAATCAAAAGGAAACATTCTAATTGAAATCTTCTTGAAGGTTGAGATAAATTGATAGCAATTAAGATATTATGAGAAAGATATCAAGTTTTTCTTGGTGATTAGTATATTGTGATAAAAGAGTATTTGCTACATGAATCATATTCTTCTAATCCATGTGACTTGAGCATAAGATGCATGGATGCCCACTTGTCAAGTTTCTTAATAGGGAGACACTTAAGGGGAGGCAGAAAGATGGTTAGAGGGCTCCTCTTTGATTTGCAGTGACCTGTAGAAATATGTCAGATGGGGAGGTCCAAGTAATCTTTAGGTCTTTTGGTGGAGTGATTTGACATACTTTGTGTGTGTGTGTGTGTGTGTGTGTGTGTGTGTGTGCGCGCGCGCGCGCTTGTGCTCACACTAGTGAGAAAGAGAGGGATTGAGACAGAGACAGAGAGATAAATTTGAGAGCAACTGTGTCCTTACTTACCCAGCTGTAATGGCCCCATGGTAGACGTTATGACTTATGTTAAACCATGATATGTTTGATTTTTATATATTACTATATTACTTTAAATAAACGTTGATCCTCAAGCAATTGATTTGATAAAGACTGGGCGACAAACTTGCTCATTTTCCCTTTTTTGTTCACTTGGTCTCCCTGTGGCTGGTTTTCTTGAAGTCTTAATGATGGCGGGCATGTCATTACATCTCTCATAGTTTCTTTAAAACCAGCAAGTGGTACTCGATGGTCTCAGAGACTGCTCCCATCTGTCTAGTTCTGTAATTCTGCAATTCTAGGTAAGATCTCATGTGTGACTCTCACAGGCTTGCATCTTGGACTCTGTGGGTGGTTGTTGGTCCACTTGTTAGTGAAGCCTTTTTCTATTTTCTCTCTCTCTCTCACTCTCTTTTGAGATTTTATTTATTTATTTGTCAAAGAGGGAGAGAGGACGCACAAGCAGGGGCAGCGGCAGGCAGCAGGAGAAGCAGAATCCTGCCTGAGCAGGGAGCCTGATGCGGGACTTGATCCCAGGGTCCTGGGATCATGGCCTGAGCTGAAGGCAGACATCTAACTAACTGAGCCACCTAGGCGTCCCCTTGAGGCCTTTTTCTTCACTTGGAAATGAACACTTACCTTGCCTCTGAGCTGCCAGGAGCCTTTTACTTGTAAAGCTAACTTGTCAGAAATGCTTTAGTTATTGGAAACGTGATGCACAGTCCCTTTGCACAGTGGAGGTGTGGTGTCCCACGGCCCTTGTGCATTTGTCCTCCCATGGTGGGTTCCCTTCAGGCTAATGAACGGTTGCTTAGTGTTATTCATGTTTACACACTTATACCCTTATTATAACCCAGCCTGTTTTCTGGAAAGTGAGTCATAGTCAAACAAGACATTATTACTCTTTAAAATGTATTTCTTTTGTAAAATCTGCACCATGTAGCATCTTAACCATGTTGGTATCTTTCCTTTTTTGGTGCCACTCTGGCCTTTTCCCCTAATGACTTTCTCATGAATGCCCACTTCTTTTCACTGCTATTTATGTTTGTTGCCTGTTTTGATTTTCTTAGAGCCTTACTGGATCGTTTCTTTGTTTCAGACATCATGTTCTCATGAGAAAAGCAAACATACCCAACGTGACCTGGGACTGGCTCTGTTTCTGGAACTCAGGAAAGCTTTTGCTTCCTGTCATCAGTGGGTTTTGAGCATCTGTTTATATTCTCCTAGATTCCTTTCTGAGTGGACAACCCATGAAAGAGAGGTGTTTGGGAGCTTGTGGAGGTCATAAATGAATATGAATCATGCTCTTAATAAGAAATTCCTTATAACTTCTTAATAGCAATAGTAAGAACTATAGTGTATGGATTTGGAGCCTGTCATTTTTAGTGACGAAGCACGCAGACATATAAAACCCCTTTTATTTGGTCATGGCTTGCAATGTGGCTCTTGAAGAACTAGCAAAGAGAACAGTAATGGACACAGAACACTTTTTATATGGTACCTGTTAAGACAGCACTAATCAGCATTAAAATAAATCATTTGGCCTCTCTGGACCTCCATTTAGTCATTTGTGGGATATAGTAGTAGGTCTGGAATAGGCTTTCTCACCTCATCCTCAAGACCACTAAGACTCGGGCAATGGGAGTCGTGCGGGGGTTGTGTGGGGGTTTAAATTGTGCATGAGGGCACAAATGTAGTCATCAGGGTTGTTGTATGTGGGGGTGGTGTGGGGTGGTTCTGTGTATTGGAGCACGTCTAGAAGCATCTGTGGCCCCTACCCAGTGAGTAGCACTCCCTTAGTTGTGACAACCAAAATGTCCCCTAGGGAACAAGATTGCCTCTGTGGAGAATTACTGGCCTAGAATCACATATTTTTAAAAACATAGAACAAAATAATATGAATCCAAGAGTTTGTGGGCATAATCATCAAAGTTTTATGACAAAATTTCTTCTGAGAGTCACATGAATGAAGAACAGGTTATTTCACTTTGCCTCCTTAGAAGCCTTTCTTCATAAGTTTTTAAAAAGATTTTATTTATTTATTTATTTATTTATTTATTTATTTATTTATGATAGAGAGAGAGAGAGCAGGAGCAGGGGAGCAGAGGGAGAAGGATTGCAGGAAGCAGGCTCTCTGTGAGCAGAGAGCCCTATGTGGGACTCAGTCCCAGGACCCTGGGATCATGACCTGAGCCAAAGGCAGACACTTAACCAACTGAGTCATCCAGGTGACCCTCTTGATAAGGTTTGAATACAGCTATGAATTTTTTCCTTTAATTAAAATTTGAGGACTCAGTTATCAACGTGTAAAAGAGAACACAGGAGAGACACCTTTGAACAAATAATGCTTTATGTGTGTAGACTAACACACAGAGTTGGGACGAGGAGTGGTTACTCAACACAGGCATTAAAGATAAGTTCTGGTATGTAAGAGACATTCTAGAATATTGTTGGATGGTGGACGGATGATGGATCTGCTATTACTCATGTGGTTTTGGGAACAGTATTTCATCAGTGACAAAAATAGTGGTCATAGAAGCCAAGGAAAGAGGTCACTGGAGAACCCCTTTCATTCTTCCATGGGTCCCTCCTGGGTCCCTGCCTGTGTCTGCTCTTCCACAGCATTTTCTTCTACTTCTCTCCCCAGCCCTATATCCTTACTTGCTCCCCCTGTCCTTTATATTTGTTGCCTAGATCGATTGTATTGGAACTTTTCATATTGTATCATTTCTTTGTATCAGACATCATGATCCTATGAGAAAACAAAACCTACCACTTTGACTGGGAACCCACATC
Organism: Lutra lutra; assembly: GCF_902655055.1. Taxonomy (NCBI): domain Eukaryota; kingdom Metazoa; phylum Chordata; class Mammalia; order Carnivora; family Mustelidae; genus Lutra; species Lutra lutra. The sequence continues at coordinate 64,072,928 of NC_062281.1, forward strand.
TGGGCATTCTGAAGTAAGGACTGAATCATTCATTCCTCTCTGGTTGTTTGAATCAAAACTAGTGATGTGATTCCCGTTCTTCTTTGAAAATCACTTATGACTCAATTTCTAGAGTCCCATGTCTTTCTTTGATAATTTCTTCCAGAACAATTCAAGTTTTTGGTCAGAGGAACCTGTGTCGACAACTGTGATGGATGGATTTTGCTGGTGCCCTCCTAATGGTGTTATTGATCTGGCAAAGGAAAGTGTTTCCTCTCTTTTATAGTTAAAGAAATCGAGGCCTGGGTTTGTTCAGACAGAAAGCTTAATGTCTACAATAAGCGAGTAGTTATACAGGGGTTAGAACAGCTGAGCCCAGATCTGTGGCACCAAGATGGAAGACAGAATTGACGCATGATACGTAATTTGATACAGAAGTCTTAATTTTATGGTACCAGAAGATTGAAACTTTTTTTGGTGCTTTGTTTAAAATGATACTAAATGATAATTATCCAAGGTGGTTACTTGACAATACCACAGCTTTGATTTAATGGGACTAGCTTCTCTAAAATGGACAAACTACGTAACGTCGAATGTCGAGAACTTTCTTTAGAGTTTTATTTTAGTAAATGTTGCTCATGACCTGCTTTTTCCTCTCTAGACCTTCTCTCACCATGCCTCACAGGAACCTGACAGGAAGCTGCAATGTTAATTGTGGTTGTAAGATACACGAGTACGAGCCAGTCTGCGGATCAGATGGAATTACATACTTTAACCCTTGTCTGGCTGGCTGTGTTAACAGTGGTAATCTTAGTACTGGGGTGAGTATTTTTCTCAAGTTCCTGTACTGTTGTTGATCCAACATCCTGTGACAAGGACATGTTAGGATTCACAGGCTAACACGTGGCTTCCATTCCTCTTTTCAAGAAATTTCAAATAACCTACAAAATACATCTTGACAAAAAGCCAGAGGAAAGAAAATTATGCAATGCTATCATTTTCTTCAGGGACGAAGGGAGCATGTGGGTGCAGTGACTTATTTCCACATCAGCCCTCTCCCACTTCACATTCTGTGCCAACTCAGTGAAACGTGAGAAGGTTGAATGCTAGGCCTCTCATTTCTTACTCTGCCAGGGCCCTTGTGATGCATTTGAAGGTCAAGATGACCACATTTGGTGCTGGCAGAAGAGAATAGGCGAGCACCTTCTTTGATCAGAGTCTGCGAAGATGGGCAATGGCCATTTTTCATAGAATATGAGTTCAAACTTTCTTTTTCTTTCTTTCTTTCTCTCTCTCTTTCTTTCTTTCTCTTTCTCTCTCTTTCTTTCTTTCACTTTCAGAGTAAAGATATTTCTGTCAGTTCAAGAATAGGCTATTTTGAGAATTCCCTTCCCTGTGAATTATAAATAAGCTGTAATATTGTGGGAGGTTTTCATATTCTACTCAGTTCTTTACTGAGCCTGATTTCATTCTTTGCATAAGGACAGATTGTAGGAGGCTGCTTTAATTAAAAAGTTAAGGTGCATTGGCTTGTATTGTGTAGGTGTTAAGGGATTAGACCATTGACGGTATGTTTTGGGTTTGTCATATTTGATTTCTGAGTTTTAAGCTATACTGATAAATGGAGAAATCCTGTTGCTGGCTCCCCATTATATAATTGGTGAGTGCCAAGTTGGAAGAGACAACAAGATCTGTTCTCAGTGGCTAAGTCCTTTCTTGGGAGTGAGCGAGGGAGTCCTCTAAGGCACAGTCCTCATTCTTAAAAAGAGGCCAGCAGTCCCTGAAGCACAGATGGCCAAACGGATCCCATTCTCATATTTGTTGCTACTGCTTCTCTAAGTGGCTGAGAGCTCACAGTGACAGGGAGTTCAAGCCTGATGTCCGTTCAGTAAAAACAATGTAAGAGGCAGAAAGATTCATTGGTTGCTTTTATTTGAAATACCTTTTTAGGTCCTTGAATTAGCTTATTTCAAACGAAACAGTCAATGATATGTTCCCTGGTCTTGGCCTTGGAGTCATCAACGGCTGCATCACGTGTTCTCTGCATTTATTTAACAAATATTTATGTTAGGTCCTATGCTGTGTCCAGGCTGATGCCAGGGGCTCTGGTGGGCACAAGTAAACAGAAAGCTTGGTTCCTGTTTTCGAGGGGCTTCTTTAATCAGACAGCCCAAGAATTGCACAGCAGTGGGAGCAGGATATAGTTGTGACCAAAATGAGCATATGGAATGTGAACGCTGTGGAACAGAGTGCTGAAAGCTCCTTATAAAAGTTAGGTTTAAACGATTTGGCCCGCAGACACTGTTGGATGCACACTTTAGATCATTACTGTTAGCAAGGAGGCTGTATTTTCAGTTAAATATTATGCATATTTTTTAAAATTTAAATTCAGTTAGCCAACATATAGTACATCATTAGTTTCTGATACAGAGTTCAGTGACCCAGCAGTTGGGTGTGATACCCAGTGCTCATCATATCACTTGCCCACCTCCCAATTACCCCATCTGCCCCTACCTACCTCCCTTCCAGCAACCCTCGGTTTGCTTCCTAGAGTTAAGAGTCTCTCATGGATTGTCTCCCTCTCTGATTTCTTCCCATTCAGCTTTCCCTCCCTTCTCCTATGAGCCTCTGTTGTGTTTCTCATGTTCCACATATGAGTGAGGCCGTATGATAATTGTCTCTCTCTGTTTGACTTATTTCGCTCAGCAAACATTACCCATCCTTAAATACTAGAGCTATTTTAGAGCATTTGACTTCGTCCTAATTTTCCTATGCTTTAGGTTGGCTCACAACCCATCTTTGCTATCCCTTAGATAAGGAATTACACAGAATGCACCTGTGTCCAAAGCCGGCAAGTGATCACTCCACCCACGGTGGGACAGCGCGGTCAGCTCCGTGTGGTTATTGTCAAAACCTATCTCAACGAGAACGGCTATGCTGTGTCCGGGAAGTGCAAACGAGCCTGCAATACCCTTATCCCATTCTTAATTTTTCTCTTCATTGTCACCTTCATCACAGCATGCGCCCAACCGTCAGCCATCATAGTGACACTCAGGTGAGAACAGCACTCTGCTTGCCTGGTGGCGGGGGGCAGGGGTGTACACTGAGAATGGCCAGAGAACACTGTTCCAAGCTGGGACTGGTGTGGTAAGGTGGAGAGGAAAGCAGAGTTAGAGTGTATGGGGAAGCACGCAGACCTTTGCCTGTTGAATTTATTAAGAGAAGTGTTTTCCCAGATCAGGAAGGGAATGGAAGGTTGTAACGTTTCATACCCCAGAACGTTCTTTATTCAGATGGGTTCTAGGTTTGCAGTTTAGTGAAACTTCTTTGGGGTGCCTTTGGCTCCTGAAGTCTGTGCCCTAAATGGTTCAAGTTCAGGGGCTGAAAGCTGTCACCATGTTAGCCACAAGGACCCTGACTCCAGATGGGGCAGGAAGTCATTTGGTGAAGTCTCTAAGTCTCACATACAGTGACGAGTATTATCTCCAACCTGGTAGGTAGGTAGTGCCCCCAGGATCAGTGGACGTTTCATGCTGGGCCTGCAGTTCAAAATGCAGATTTCATGAATTTTACGATCATATAAAGTTTTGGAGTTGAAACAAGGAAAGGACAGACTGGGAGATGTCATTTTCCAGCTGTTCATGCTGTGTTTTATTAGGTATCCCGTTTATGGTTTTTTGCTTATAAGAGAACACAGGCGTTGCTTTAATGGAAGTCCTGTTAAAAATGTTGACACTGACCCATTCAGATCAGTGTGTTGGCATTTGCCGTAAAAGCTGCAGTGGGCAAAGGAGGGAAGGGGACAGCATGGTGACGGAAACACATGCCCCCAGAAGCAGCTTCAGGGGACCAGTGGAGGCAGTGCAACAAAGTGAGGAGGAAAGGGAATCAGTCCTCATTCTCCCTTTACCTCTTCCCTGGCTTCTCAGCACCCCCCAGTGCTGGGCACCTGGTGGTCATACTTGCTGGGATGTCATTCTTAGCAGGACAGTTGGGCTGTTTGCTGCTGCTTCTGCACATTTTGGCTTCCTTTCTTTATGGGATACTGAGTTAGATGTATGATAACAGCACCGGGTGGGAAGACCCGTTGGTTGAATCTCTCAATTCCTCCGACAACGGATACTTACAGAGTCACAATGGTGTGTGCAGCATGGGGCAAATTGCTAGGAAAAGATAAGGAAGATGGGGAGAAGATGGCAGGTGCGTGGGTCCTGGGGAAGTGGACATGCTTTACCTAGAACTCAACGTGTATAGCACAGAAAAGATCAGGCACTTCATCATTTTAAAAAATGAATCCTTAATAATCTCATTCTTGAAACTTTAATTTTGCAAGAGATATTAAATAACCCAGATCAGGGCTGCCCATGTCATGGCAAATCACCAGCTGGCTTCTAACCCAAAACTTCAGAAAAAGAGCCCTTTAATCTTTGCTAATTACAGATCAATAGACTCCAGTCTTCCTGCCATATAGGAATTACTTGGAGCATATGTTTTGGGAAAAGAAGAAAAACATGAGGTGGTGGGAGGGATTCACTCTTTTTCTAACGTTTGACTTGTTTTGCATCCTTTCTTGGGACTCTACTTCTTTCTTTAAGTTCTTTCCTCTGTACTTTCCCTTGAGAAATTACAGGAATAACTTTCAGTCGACACACCTGCCCTCTGGAAAGTGTAGGCAAATAGAAAAAAAAAAAGAATGCAGTAGTTAGGATAAATTATCATATCTATTTTTTGACGGAACTGATTTTATTTATTTATTTATTATTTATTTTAAAAAATATTTCATTTATTTATTTGACAGACAGAGGTAACAAGGAGGCAGAGAGGCAGTCAGAAGAGAGGCGGGGCGGGGGGAGCAGGCTCCCCACTGAGCAGAGAACCTGATGCAGGGCTCGATTCCAGGACCCTGAGATCATGACCTGAGCCAAAGGCAGAGGCTTAACCCACTGAACCACCCAGGCATCCCTCACAGAACTGATTTTAGAAGCTCAGAGCTGATTTTGCCCCTTCAACCATGAACCTTTGGCCCTCCACCAATATTTACCCAGAAACAGAGTTAATCAGGACTTCTTTGAGTCTTCAATGAGGAGAACTCATTCACTGATTTAGCTACCTCAGCAGTCTTGTTTGGCTGTTGTTAATAAATTCTAGGAAATAAATATTTTGGCACAGCCACTCTTGCTCTCTGGCTCTGTACTAAGCAGGCTTGATTTGATGTTTGTTTTCTTGAGGCCAATGTTATAAAACATTTCTTTCTTTCCCTTCACCATAGGTCAGTAGAAGATGAGGAGAGACCTTTCGCGCTGGGAATGCAGTTTGTTTTACTGCGAACACTTGGTATGTTCCTGAATTTCCGCATGGGCCTCTTAGTTCCTCTTTACAGATGGCAAATTCTCATGGTCTTTTAAAAAATGGCAAGTCGATCATTTGTTACCCTTAGTAGTAGCTAGGACTTTATGGGTTAGCGGCGAGGGCACAACTTTCTTATTTTCTGATTTGAACTAGAAGCTACCCAGTCCTGTCGTTTGAGGAAACAGAATACAACGGACTTTAGAACAGTTTCTTTTTCACCATAAGCATAAATGTGGGCTAAATGCCCTAGAGCGTTTTTGGTACCATAAGAAATATTGAACCAAGCTATTATAGTAGGCTTATTATGATCCTGGCATTTTTGTCCCTTTATGACTTTTTTCACATGAAAGTGATGGAAATTGGCACTCGTATTATTTGCAAAGATTTTAATTTCTTACTTCTTTATAAGAATTTTATTGGGCCAGGCAAAAAGGATACCTATTGAGTTTTCTGAGAAAAGAAATTAAAAATTCTGAAAAGAAAAAAGAAATATCCCCAAATTGATACATCAGGAGTCCCCTTTACTTATTAACAAGAGAAGGTCATTAGCACGGTCTGTATATGGCAGAATTCATTAAGGCGTGAAGAACATCATTCTGATTTTGACAAACACTGTCTCACTCTGTCGTGTTTTGGGACAATGCATGGGAAATATCTTGTGAAGTAGTCCATTGCCTTGATCAATTTCAACGTATTTTTTATTGACTTCCCCATCATCAAGCATATTTTTTCTTTGACTAGTGGCAGTCTGTCATTTTCTTCAGCTGTTGTTTCTCCCAGTAATCAGTATCATTGTCCACAAGACAAAAAAAAAAAAAAAAATGAAAGAAAAAGAAATAGGTTTTTTGATTTAAATTTTTAATTTCCATTTTGAAGGGCGAAACACTTTAAAATGGTATCATTTGACCCTCTGAAACATTAATCTTCTCTGGAATTCTCAATTTATCATTACGCTGTGGTTGGTGGCCCAGTCTGGGAGTAGGGAGTTTTCTCCGGTCACCCTCAGAGGTTTCTGGTTGCATTGAGTGGGTGGCTTATTTTTTTGGTACCGATAAAACTCTGAAGGTCCCATTTTTCAAAGCCAGCTGGCGAAAGGAAATTCTGGCATGCTTTGATTTACTTAAGAAGCTTGCCTTATACTTCCTGTTGAAAACTAAAAGTTGTTTTCAAAGAAGGAAATTTGTTTAGCGAAGAGGTAGTTGAATAGGAAAAGAAAAAAATAGGTCCTCCTTTTTGCTCTGCTTGTCTTTGATGTCATGGAGCTGGGGTAGTTTCATATGGAATTGGAGGTAAAGGTAAGTCAATAGAGGGTTGTCGCAGTGTCAGGAATAAGTGAAAGGAGGACATTTCAGTCATCTATTTAAGTCAGACTTGACTTAAGTTCTATTGATTATGAAAAAGCTATAGTTGGGCCAACAAACCAATTTCCATTCCCCAAAATTCCAAACAAAAAGGGAATTTTAAGTATTTTAGTAATGTTATATTTTAATTGTAATGAACATACGTCATTTGAAATGAATACAATATATTTAAAAATACATCACTTAGTCCACCGACTTCCCTTCCTTCCTCACTTTTCTCTTTTCTTCCCCCTTTTCTCCCCTGCTCCTTCTGATCACTTCCTTGTATAAACTAATCGAGGATCCATGGGCTGTCCTGAGGGGTCCTCGGGACGCAAGGAATAAAAGACTTGGCCTCTGCCATCTAGGAAATTATGGGAGACAAATCTGCAAACACTTTCATTGCTAAGTGATAGTTGGTGCAATGAAGGTGTATACAAAATGCAGTGGGAATACAGTGGCATCTGAGTGAGTGAGGAGTTTAAAGGAGGGTTAGATGATTGTAAGGTGAACAATTTGGGGATGGAGCACATTTCAGCAAAGGGAGTAACATATGGTGAAGGAAGTCTACTTGGGTAGACTTTCTTTCTTATGGGAGTGAAGAAATGTCTATCTCATTGCCCAAACAACGAAGCTACTATTCATCACAGACGTTTCCTAAGCTTCAAAGATGAATTTTATGCCTTAGTTATTTCCATGCCCCAAATATCTTTATACAGTTTGCCATTTGATGTGGTTTCTGGCTTATAGGGGACAGTGTTTTCCTCGTACTCTTCCCGCACCCGAGGACTAGAACCCAACCCCGTAAGAACTAAGTGTACTGCATTTTAGTGGTTCATAAAGGGTCTTAGTATAGCCTCTTGAGTATTTAATGACAAAATCTGATTTTTAAGTTTAAAAGGATCGCCTGATTGAATTTTTTAGCAATCGACATTTTTACATATAACATAGAACAATAACGTATTCTAACTGAGTGGCAAATTGGAAGATTTAAAGTATTTATAATTCCGTGAACGTTTTTATAATACCTATATTATGATATAGGTATTATATTATAATTCTATATCTTATAATAAGATATCTTATTATATCTTATTATATTATAATAAGATATTATAATATTATAGTATAATAAGATGTGCCATAGTTAAAACAGGCACTTAATACAAGAAAACCACTGTCCTCAACAGGTCCGAGAGCAAACAAGCACCTTGCTCATCTACAGATCTGTTTTCTCTGATAAGATGGGCTAAATAACGTTCTTGTCTTCTTCTCTCCCGCTCTAGCATACATTCCTACGCCAATTTACTTTGGCGCCGTCATCGACACCACGTGCATGCTCTGGCAACAGGAATGTGGAGTGCAAGGCTCTTGCTGGGAGTACAACGTGACATCGTTCCGTTTTGTCTATTTCGGTTTGGCGGCTGGCCTCAAATTTGTCGGCTTTATTTTCATTTTCCTGGCCTGGTACTCCATTAAGTACAAGGAGGATGAGCTGCAGAGGCGACAGTGGAGAGAATTCCCTTTGAGCACTGTGAGCGAGGTGGTGGGTCACACCGACAAGGCCGATAAGTATGCCCGGACTAGATCGTGCCCGGCTTTCAGCAGCCAGGGGGATTTCCGTGAAGAGACTGGTCTGCAGAAAGGGATCCAGTACACAGCACAGACCTATCCGGGGCCCTTCCCGGAAGCAATAAGCTCCTCCCCAGACCCGGGGCTGGAAGAGAGCCCTACTGCCATGTAGCCTCCCTCCTGAAGCTTGAAAACGGAAGACTTTAGTTTTGTTGGTTGAGTTGAATATGGCAACTTGAGAAACACCCGTGCCTTCTTTTCTTTCTTTCTTTTTTTAACCTCTAAAGATGCAATCCTCAAACCAACAAAACTCAGTATACACAGCCACTATTGAGTGAGGGCTGGATACCTCAACTAGACTGAGAGCCTTTACCCCCTTCTCTCCAAGAAGGAGGAGTTCAGACAGATTTGTTACCATTTCTGCTATGTGAATTTCATGCTCGTGCTCCAGGGTGGCATAAGGCTGAGAGGCGCCTGGTTAATGAAATCTTGGGAAGTGTATTGGTAGTACATATCATTAGCATACACTCCAGACAAAGGTGAGCTTGACCATGACTTTGCATTTACAAATCAGTTTTTAAATATGAACACCTACTGTGAGTTCCGCTACAAAGCACAAACGGATTTGCCTCAACTATGCAATTTTGATTGGGAAAATGTAAGTGCAGCATGTTACTTTTTCTTTTAAGAGACTAAAGCAGATACATTTTTGAAAAGAGGACAATAAACCTTTCCTAAAGTACTGTTATTAGCATTTTAAGCCATAGCAGAATTATAAATCAGGTAGAATTTTTCAAATGCTTCAAAGGAATCATATGCATAGTGTGATAAAAGGAACAGCTACTTTATTTCATAAGACACTTTCTTTTTTAGTCTGTCTGCCCCATCATAAGGTAAAGAGTCTGCTGAATCGTCAATCTGATAGCTTGAGTGTAAACCCCGGTATTCTCCTGCCAGAGGCTTTAAAACTAATGTGCTAAACAGTATGGCTGGAACCTGACTTAAGATGCATCATAAGGAGAGAAACTGATGGCTTTCTCATCCAAAGATGAAATTCATTCATTCATTCATTCATTCATTTCAAAGATGAAAGCAGAAATTCTTTTAGCTCTTGTGGGCCCGCACAAGGGTAGCTAAGAATCGTAACCTTGACACTCAGAATAGTTGGAAAAAGAAATTCCACAGAGGTAAGACCGAGTCCCATCTGATCGTTTTAGTTATACGCCTAGAAACCCTAGCAAATCATTTTCTTTCTTGTGTACAGAAAATTGCTGTGGTTGCCCCCTGAAGTTGAGTAATTAAATCAGGAAAGCTCATACCTGTGATAAGAAAATCACTCTGAATACAGGAGGAGGCGGATCTGTGAGCTGTGAGAGTCTGATCCTAAGTCAGGACTGAAAATTACTTAAAATCAACTCTCTGTCATACTGAATTCCCTTTATCAGAGCTAGAACGATTTTACATCTCTCTTTGATTCTTTCCTCCTGTTAACCGTCCCGAAGTGATTCTTCGAGAGGATTTCTCTGTTCCTAAATGCACTTTGTGCTCATTATCCATCATCCTTTTGAGTTCCTCCCAGCACATCGCTTTGACTTAGGTGCCACACAGAATGCTTTCTACATGATTCTTAAGGTAGATGCTTCCTGACAGCACTCTGGACTGACAGCAAGTTAACTCATGGGGTCTTGGTTGCTCAGAAAAAGAATCCTGACAACCCGGATGTCGGAGGGACGCCGAAGGTCCAAATACCAGTATAATTGTGAACAGTTTCTGCCAAGGAGGCTATGATTATGTAGGGGCTAATTTAGGAACTGATTTCCTTGGCTGGCTTACACTCTTCCGTAGAGGGGAAGTGAGTGACAGAACTGTCCCGTGATTCAAGCTTTCTGCCCTTCATCCTTGGAGGAGCTGGTGGAGTTGCATGAACATTCCTGGGTTCAAGGTCATTTTCCTCTCCACCTAAGAACGGTGTTGTCAAATGGTTCTTTTGGTGGCATGTGGTTTGTGGCGAGGGTTATTACTATTAGACCGAATAATGTCTGGAAGGGGTGGAGCCAGTGGTCTCAGGTGACAAGGACTGCCCTCGAAATGGTCTCATTTGGCTGAGTCGTAAGTCTGCTGTTGCCTGTAATTACACTGGTGTCTGTCCAACTTGTCTCCACATGGTATATACAGAGAACATTGTTGATTCACTTAGTGTCTACTCTGGTGCCTCAGGGTTCCCCTTTACTCTCTAAAAGATCTTTGATCTTTTAGGTCTGTTAGAAAGTTTCCTTTTGTGTTAGAGCTGAAGATAAACAGGTTGGGGAGAGGTGGTATTTGCAAAAGAATTGCATCGAGAGAATTTGGATGGAATTAGCACCTTTTTTTTTTTTTTTTAAAGCTAAGATTGTTCTGTTCCAACACTCTTAGGATCTGTCTCTTCCTGGTAGTGTATTTTTTTTTTAAGATTTTATTTATTTATTTGACAGACAGAGATCACAAGTAGGCAGAGAGGCAGACAGAGAGAGAGGTGGAAGCAGGCTCCCTGCTGAGCAGAGAGCCCGATGTGGGGCTTGATCCCAGGACCCTGGAATCATGACCTGAGCTGAAGACAGAGGTTTTAACCCACTGAGCCACCCAGGCGCCCGCTGGTAGTGTATTTTGAAAAGGAGCTGCTCTCAGAACTCCAGGGTAGGAAGTGACAGATTCTTCACGTATAATTAGACAGTCCCCTTTCTCTACACTGAACAGTCATCCATCCAGTTCAGCAACCAGTGACCAATTCTCTATCAGGCACTATTTCAGCCAATTACCATCTGCTGCTCTGTGAAATTCTTCAGGTCGACTGGCCAAAACTCAAAGAAATTAGCCTAAATTGTATACCACAATTGTTAATATTGTACTTCCTCAAGTATGTGATACTTATAAATAGAGGGTGTATCATTCATGTGTTGTTGGTTAATGTAGAATAAGTAGTAAAAATCACAGAAGACTGAAGTTTTAGAATACGTACCGATCAAGAATTGTCCCCCAACTGCTTTGGGTCCTGGTGGCATCCTTGGAATATTGCATAGTCAACTAAAGTGACTATCTTATAAATGGCACCATTTAACTGTAGATATGAGGTTCTCACATGTTGGTAACTTTACAGTCACAACTCCTATTTTAAATTTAACTCCCATTTTCCATGAACTTAGGCTTCTAAATACTTGTTTTGGAAAAAGGTCATCTTGTTCTTTTTTTAGCCCTGTAGATTAATGTATTATTTGGCTTCATAGGCATATATAATATCCTTGAGTCTAGCCTATTAATTTAGAAACTCCCAGGGGGAGGGTGGGTGGTTGAAGCACATTTTTGTTATCTTCATTAGTATGAAGTCCTCTTTTAGATAGGTTTAATTCTTGAAAACTTTCAAAAGTCATTCAGAACTAAGGTCGGAGGAGAAAGGAGGAGCAGAGAAGAAACAAATTAGCTTTTGTGGAGTGTTGAGTATTTCAGAGAATTTTGTTAAGTATTTAATATACATCATTTATTTATTTTTTTTTTAAAGATTTTTATTTATTTATTTGACAGAGAGAGATCACAAGTAGATGGAGAGGCAGGCAGAGAGAGAGAGAGGGAACCAGGTACCCTGCTGAGCAGAGAGCCCGATGCGGGACTCGATCCCAAGACCCTGAGATCATGACCTGAGCCGAAGGCAGCGGCTTAATCCACTGAGCCACCCAGGCGCCCCTACATCATTTATTTTAATACTGTTAATAACTTTGCAAGATAACTATTTTTATTTTTATTTTTTTTCTTAAACAGATCATGAAAACAGGCTCAGAGAGGCAAAGATATTTGTTTAGGATTGTACAGAGTGGCCAAGTTAGTGTTCAGAAGCAGGTTTCTATCGCCATGGCTTGCTTCTCACACTATCAAATGCCTACAGTGGTTTTGGTTAACAAAGGCAAGTGTGACTATAAGTTAGTGAGGTAATGCATTTCATTTTTTGATGTGTTACTGTTCCTGAGGAGTAGAGAAATTATTATTCCTTTGTGTAGAATAGAAAAAAAATTTGTAGGAAACATCAAAATTTAATGTTTAGATTTTCAAGGTAAATTTACACTTATTTAGCTAAGTGTTATATTCAACATTGTCATAACATACCTCAAGTATTTATAGTTCATATTTAATATAGAACAAACCAATTTTGATGTTAGCATTGGGTCTCGGTAGAATTTCTGGAATGAATCATGAGGAAATACGGTTCAGATTTATTGAATCTGAGCTCTGGGGATTTGAAGTGTATGCTTTCCTGTTTGTTTCTTCCTCTTTCACATTGTTAACATTTCCATTAATTTTTAGTGAATATGGGTTTTAAGTTTCCTAAATAAAAGTTTTAAATGAACAGAAGCAAAGTGTTACATGTTAAATGAACATAGATTGTCACTATTAGTAGTTGTGGTCACAGATGGGAGCATGTACTTGGAAACGCAGCCATCAGAGAAGGAGGAAGTCATAATGGCCATCCTGCATTTTCACGAACTACAAAGAAGATTCTTCCTCAGTCTGCAATTCTAGCTTGCATTCTTTGGTGGACTTGGAGCCAGAAAATTTCTTTTTGGAGCCTGTTTTGCATCAACCAAAGAGCAGCTGCATGGTTTTTGAATGGACCTGAAGCATTCATGGAAATTCTGTAGTATGCCCAGGAGCGGTAGGAGATCCCAAGTCTAGGCGGGTAGCCTATTATACTTTTTTTTTTTTTTTTTTTTTAGCCTATTATACTTTAAGTGTGTGTGGACTTCAGACATCCTCTATGTCACAGAAACATGAGTCTAACTATTGCATTAGAGGGGCATATGGAGTATTCTAAGTAGCAGATGGATATCAAAATACTGTATAATCCCAGAATTGCCTAGACTGCAGGTTTGCTAGTTCTGTTCTCCAGACCAGTACGTAGCCTCTGCACGTTATTTGTAGTTCCTGTTTCCTGGTGTGGAATGGCGTGCCGTGGCGGACAGGAGAAGGTGGTAGCCTTGTGCACTTTATCTTTTCTGTTTTCTCTCCTTTCTTCATCTTCCAGGTTGCTGCTGGCTGTGTCTGTCTCAGGCTTCTTGCTACATTGGAAACAGATCTGTATATGTTTGAACAGGTCCTTTCAAGCACTTCATTTTTACTCAGCCTAAGAAAGGTCAAATAGGATGAAAACCCTCCTTGGGTATGGCTTTTGCAACATAAAAAAAAAAGCCTCGGTGCTACAAGTATTTAATGATGCATGCTCACCACAAAAATGCACCACTGAATTTACAGTCTCCCTGGTAAGGGACCGCATGTGCTTTGCTTTTGGAAATCTAGAGAACGTCCCAGAAAACAAACACTCGTTATTCTCATTACTACAGTTAGTCAATGAACTTGACGCTGCAAACATGAAGACTAAGGGGGCATACCTTTTTTTATGGAAAACTCAGCGCTTTTCGTATTTCTTTTAGCAAGAATAATCAGATGCTACAAATAATTTCAGAGAGAGGGGAAAATGATTTCACATAATCTTTTCTTATTTCTTTTCCCAAAAAACGGACACCCTTGTGAGGTGTTTTTAAGAATTGGGGTTTGGACGGTGTTGTCTTTTTCTGGTATTCTATTCCATGTTAAAATCAGAGGAAAAACTATCCAAAACTAAAGTAATTGCAGGGACATGTTAAACCAAAGGGGGTGAACAGTTTAAACTTTGTATTTAGAAATGAAAAATAAGAATAATCGATAAAACTTTATAGTGGGCATTTTTCTTAAAATACATACCTCTACCCCAAACCCCAAATGTTAATTTAGAAGCACTTAATAGGCAGATCCGCCTCTAACTTTTCAGTTAAAGGAGATGTAATACTGTGTCAAATAAACTGGCATTAGGATCCTGGTGGAGTGTGTGTTCAGTGTGCGTGTTTTGTGTGAAAGTGTGTTGGTGATGAAAGGCCGTTTTGAGTTGTTGCATAAAGGAATTTGACTTTGTGATTTTTACAATGAATATTTATTTGGAGATTGCTTAGGGGTAATTTAAAAGATGTATAATTTCCTTGTATTTAATGAAATCTCTTGTCAATGTACTAATAAACCTTGGTTTACAACATCTTGAATACTTGACCACTGAAAATTAAGAAAAAAAAGTAAAAAAAAAAAAAGAATAAAGTGTGTTGGATCGAAATTAGTTTGTCTCTGAGCTCTCTCCTGTTGGACAGCAGAGTTTTCTAAGGCATCCAAAACTTTTTGGGTGAGAGGAGGAGGGAGGGAGAGGAGCTCTGGAAATAACAGCATGAGTCAGGGACTGGAGCACAAAGTTGTTATTTTTAGAACCTTGCCTGGAGCCCTCCATAGGTGTAAAGCAGGGCAATTGATTTCCATTTCTCACTCAGTCACCCCTCCTGCTCCGCTCAACTAAAGGGTCACAGTGGCCCAAGATACAGGAGTGTCTGGGGGGGACGTGTGTGTCTGTGCTGGTTTCTGGATAAACATTTTCCTCCGTGGCCTTGTGCATTCATTGTGGAGGCCATTTATGCAAAGGGAAGATAGTACCCTCTTCCCCAGTCTACGTTCTTCTCTTCCTCAATGTGTGCCATTAAGGCAATTTTGAGATTTCACTCGACTCTCTTAAATATCTCACACATTCAAGGGAACAGCAGAATCATTCCAGATATTGGGCTTTCTGAAAGAGACACACCAGACAGTTTCTTTTTAAGAAATGAGGAGAGAGGAAAGGTTATGAATGTGGCCACTCATCTTGCATTAGCTCCAGACTTGGTACAACCTCAGCATCTTAAGAGCTGTTAAAAAGCATCCAGTTCTTTTCTTCTTTTAAAAATTTGCCAGCTGAGTGAAGACAGCCTCTGTAGCTTTGGCATAGGGGCCGGTGGGGGGGGAGGGGCGGGGAACAAAAACCCCATTTTTAATTGTGCAAAGTCATTGGAAAGCAAGGAGATCGATATTTGGTGTTGACTTTTGTATTTAAACGTCAAAGTCTGATGCAGTTCCAACTCATAATACCAATATACATCAGTAGAAAGCTAAAACCCTTCTTTGGTTTTCTGGAATGGCTGAGATCCTAGGTAAATGGCCAAGATCCTAGGTACCAAAGAAAGAGCAAGCTTGCCATGGATCAAGTTGTTCTAGCTGCGTTCTTGTCTAAATGTACTGCTGCTACTTCAGAAATCAATCAAATGGCAGCTTTGCCAGGGGCGGATCCTGGCTGGAAGGAAGCCTGTCATGAGTTGCACTAGAGTGACACCTAATGGTTATTATGGAAATTACATGCTTTACTAACCTCTCATCCCTTCCAGTTCTTGGGCTTGAGTTGTATGGGGATTTTTGTGACCATCTTCATTTTAGGGTGGCAATGACATGTCCTCTTCTGCTGAAACCCATTAGTAATTGGATTGGTTCTACTCTGGCTCTGGGTCACCTGTGCCGTTGGGGCTGGAGTTTGGATAATGAGGAAGAGGACCGGGGGTAGAAGACACAGATTCGGAATTCCTGGGTCCTGGGAGGCACACTGGTGTAGGGGCTAGAAATTCAGAATAGAGGGTAGATACCTTTGTCCACCACTTAAATGCATTTGCTATCAGAAAAGTGAGGCAATGCTCAGCACAAAAGACCTCAACATTTGTAGCTCCCTTTGTCTCCCAACCCTCTGCAGTGCTTTCCCTGACATCGGGGAGCAGGGACTCCCTAGTCTCAACAGGAAGTATCTGCTTTTTGAAAGTTATTTTCTCTGCTTATTTTACACCATAGTGGGCTCGCTCTGAGGACCTAGGTACTGTGCTGGTGAAGTCCTCAGTATCAACGACACAACTTGGAGGAAGGTGAGTCAATTAGACCAGTATGAACAACAGTTGCCTCAGGCAGGTTTCTTAGGGGCAAACGGCAAGGTCATGAATGTGGCTGGTCATTTTTACTCCATCGGCCTCAGAGTTGGTACAATATCCGTGTTCTCTTACTTGGGGAAAAGTAAAGCAAAAAATGGTCGAGATACTGTGTGTCCAAGGGGTGGGGGCGTTGAGGAAAGAGAAGATAAAGTTTGCTAGGATAAAAGGGAAAACAAAATATGGGAATTGAAGAGTGGATAAGATTTTTACCGGTTAAAGTGGGGAATTCAGAACTGGGAAGGTGGAGCTAATTTGGGGGAAGCTGGTCGTGACAGGCGAGGTGGAGGGGGAGCGGATGGGTGGATGGAAGGCTATAGCTTCCCGAGGGAAGAGTGTGTGTGTCAAAAATCACCGAACATTTCTGAGCAGGAGGCTGAGATCTGAGGCAGGTGGTGAGAGACAGCAAGTGCAGGGTGGGGTGGAGTTGGAGGGGGAGGGGAAGGGGCTTTCTCAGCAGCTTCAAGGAGAGACCATGAGGGCTTAAATGAACCAGGGTGGTGGACCACATGGAGGTATTATTTACTCTAAGGTCTTTGTTTTCTGCTAAAATAAATTTTGAAAAGTTTGAAAATAGTTTCCAACTAGATTTTGAAATATCAAGCAAATAAAATTTGAAAATATCAAGCAGAATTAGATGAACTGGGGGACTTTGAAGACCTTCTTATATCTGAGATCAGGGTAGCTCTAAAGCAAGTTCTGAACAACAGGCATTTAAAAATCTCTTTTCAGAAGGGCAAAGTGTTTAGGGACATTTGGCATGGGGTAGGAGTGTTACAGCTTCATTCCTTCTCTCTTAACCAAAAACCCCATAGAGAGGGTTATTTTATTTTTCTAAAGAAGGCTGGGAGGAGCCTCAGATATTACCTATTTTGGATATGGTCAGTAGGTTTGTGTCTCACACTTCACTACCGACTCGATGGTGTAGCCGGCTGTGTTGGGCAGGATTCTAAGGGTACAAGTGCTCTGGCTTCATGCGGGGGTGTCCTCATGCATGAGCAATGTCTTCCCTGGGCATGTTCTAGGAAAAGAAAGCCCAGAGGTGATGTAATTGCCATCCTCATTTCACATCTCTTATTTTACAGTCAAGGAGAGGTTATGCGACTTTCCCCAGCTCATAGGTAGTAAAATTTAGAATTCATGTCCATTGTTCTTTCCACTACTCTTTCCTACATGGAGTTTCACTATGGCTTCTCCCTTCCCTGATCTGGGGTGTGTGTGTGTGTGTGTGTTTGTGTGTGTGTGTGTAAATGGAGAAAGTGGAGAGGGGCGGGCCCTGCCTCTGTAAACCTCTTCCTCTTAAATCTGTAGGAAATGGGCTGTTGGGGAATCAGCTTAACCCTCTGGGCATCAGCTCCTCAGAAATCAAACAAGGTCAGTCAGCTAGCGAATTTCGAAGCACTCTTCAAAATCTGAATGTCTCTTTCATGCCCTTGCACATAGTAGGTACTGCATAAATAGTTACTGAATTGAACTAAAACGGAATTTTCTCCAGGATAGCAGCATTGGCTTAGTCACTTTTTGTGGGAAAGGATCAAGGAGGGAGGCAAAACGACGTGCCTTTGGTCAACACTACTATCTCAAACTCTTCTCTTGATGAATCTGTGGTGTTATGGACTGAATTATGCCCTTCAAAATTCAGGTGTTGAATCCCTATGCCCCCAGCGTGACTGTATTTGAAGAGAGGGCCTTTAAAGAGGTAATTACAGTTAAATGAGGTCATATGGGTGGGCCGCCATCTGATATGACTGGCATTTTTTGTGTTCTTCCTTTGTAAGAACAGAGGCCGGGGCTGCACACGCACAGAGAAAAGGCATGTGAGGACACAGAAGGTGGCCATCTGAAAGCCAAGAAGAGAGGCCTCAGGAGAAACCAAAGCCTTTTGGTCTTAGACTTTCAGCCTCCAGAACAGTGAGCAAATAGATGTCTGTTGTTTAAGCCCCCCTATGCTATTTTGTCATGGCAGCCCTCACAAACTAATACAGATGGTTTCCTCAGTTATCTCAGGACTGGGTTAACAGATCTCAAAGAAGTCCTTTGCTTTAGTTTCTTCTCCCTTTCCTATTAACCTTCTGGTCTCTGGACATTTCACAGATTGTCAGCCCTTGGACCTGCAGAAAAAGCAGCTCCTCAGGAAATCTGGAGCAGAAAGAAGTATATGGCATTTGTCAGTTGGGAAAAACCTGAAGTATTGGAGGGTGGTTGGGTCTTGATCAAAGTCTATGGTCCTGTCCCTAGTGAACTGAGCCTTCCTTCAGTGGATCTGTCCTCTTGCTTTTGGGAAACTCTATCTGTGTTGCCCAGAGCCAGGTATATAGTTTGTTGGTCTGGTAAAATGAGGAAAGGTGGGATTCCTTGTTCAAAGATCATTAAAGATGTCAACATGGTGACCGGAGACCATTCAACCAAACTCTGGGTCTATGTAACCAAGGGGGGCGTTATGGGGAGCCAGTTTGTGCTGCCTCTGCCATTGTCTCCCCGAAGTGAGGAGGCAAATCCACACTGAA
The DNA here is from genome assembly GCF_902655055.1 of Lutra lutra. Taxonomy (NCBI): domain Eukaryota; kingdom Metazoa; phylum Chordata; class Mammalia; order Carnivora; family Mustelidae; genus Lutra; species Lutra lutra. Next base: position 64,091,549 of record NC_062281.1, read on the forward strand.
ATTGTTAATTGGAGCATGTTCTAGAACACATGGACTTTGGGGCAGTTTTACAAATGTGGCCAATATTCAACCATGTCCATTGAGATCAGGACTCAATTTTACCTACAAAGAATGGGTGTCACACAAAAACTTGGTAATAAGCTCATTTCTCTGAAACAGGTAAAGTTTAAACACCTTTTATTTCAAGAAATATTGCTTCTAGACTTTCCCGAAGCCAGAGTTGTTCTATAAAAGTGTCACAGAATATTACACAAGATTAAAAAACACAGTATGCTTCCTAATAACTTGAAACCTTTTTACAAAGTACATCATTCATGACCATAAATATGTTTCTTCTGTCATTCAGCTGGTGACACACACATCTGATAAAGAGCTAGTTAATTTTAACATATGTACAAAGTCTATGATAAAGACTTAAAGTTGTCAAAGGTTCAACTATAACATATTAAATTTTCTTTAAAAGAGTTTACCTTAAACACTTAAAGAAAACATAATTTACCTATGCATTTGAATGATCTAAAAATAGAAAAAAATCACTGTTAAGCTAAAAAAAAAACCTTCTTGGGAAGTTGGCTAGGGTACTGGTAACTCTCAATGAGGTAATCCTTTTGCTGGTATTTAAAAATCTAATACATAACAAGAATATTTTCAAGAATACAGAATTTCAAAAGCAGTCTTGAATTATGCCTTTAAAAAAATCAGAACTTGGTGAAGTCCTTAAAAATAATCATATAACACATATGGTGTGTTTAAAAGATGAAACATTCATGAGTTTGTTTTATTGAAAAAGATTTCTTATATAAATTCAAGACTAAGCATATTTTCTCTACACTTGACCTGACTTGCCAGGTCAAGAAAACAAAGATAGAAAGGAAAAAAAAAAGTCGTCTGTCCTTTTATCCTGTTAATAAAATAATAAAAATTCAGCAATCTGAAGCGTATGATGAACACTTTGAGGCTAGGCACAGAGAGAGCAGGCAATCTTGGTTTTGTTGATTTATTTTTACTGCCAACATCGTTAGCCATGCCTTTCTGCTAATCAATTTTAGCAAGTCAAGGAAAACGCATGCAATGTTTTCTGGCAAAAGCGTACACTGAACAATATGTCATCCGTACTGGGTGTCATTCCTGGGGTCTGCTTTCCAGTGGTCACACTGAAAGCCAGTGAGACTATGAAAATGCCTATGGGAAGGGAAAAAAAAAAAAGACTAACCAAACAGACATGGCATTCTGATCTCAAAGTGCAAAATCATTGAACATGATGGCACTGAAAAGGTCCAGTGGTTAAAAACGGAATCAAAACCACATTATGCAGGCAGTGGAAAGTGTGCTGACAAATTCATGGAGGGCGTCGAGTTTTAGAAACTCAGAAAGGTACAATTCTAGCCATCTTGATTGGATAATATTTGTATAGACATATCCCTATCACTTTCAAAAGACACCACTGTTTGAGTCCTCCCCAAACAGACAAACGCACACACACAAGTCAACCTTTCTTTCTATTCTTGACACATGGTGAATCACAACGCCGAGTCCCCGCGGGCCTCCTGCTCGCGCGGGCGCTGACTTCTGCGCCTGTGTGCCTGGGGTAGCGTACAATGTTGGCTGTCCTGATCATCGTTGTTAGTTTCCTAATAAAAAGTTACAAAAATACTGTGTTTAGGGTAAGGTCACAATGTCCGCTAATTGGAGGAGAGTGGAAAGGAGGCACCGCTTTCTAGACTCTGTAAGCTCCGGTCTTGCCATTCTTCGCCTTGTTCAACATTCGCTTCTCGCCACGGGGGTTAGCGGGTCGCTGCCTGGCAGACGCATCGATCGTCTGATGAATGGCATCCACATCAACGGGCCCCGAAAGATGCTGCTGACCTTCAAAAACCGTCTTCGCCTGGACCGCCAGCCCGGGGCAGTTCGCGCGGCGGCCAGCTCCCGGGCAGCAGACGGGGGCCGGGCGGGAGGACCAGCTCCGGGAGGCCATTGCCGCTGAAGTCGGTTTCAGGATGATTTCCCTCTTCGTGCTCCGTCCACGTTTCAGTTTTATGATTTCTCCAGTGTTCAGAATTCAAATGACTCGCTTCTGGAATGTCGTTATTCCATTCAAGTTTCGTGTCTGGTCTGAATGTTGGTTGGTTCCAATGCAGGGTTGGAAGGTCAGCGGGCAGGGTCCAATGAGGCGCTTCCCCAACGCTAGGACTCGGGTCTTCGTCGGACTCCGCGGAAGCCCCCTCCCCTGGCACCGAGAGTTCAGCAGATCCAGCCGGGAACGCATCGCTTTGAGCAGTCCTAGTCTTATTTGTTGTATTTTGCTCATGGTGGCCGTTCAGCAGTGCAAATACTCTATCTACATCCTTCAAGTAATTAGTCCAGTCAACCAGACTAAGTGTATAGTTTTGTCTGTACTCATAGACACTTTCGTTCACACTGTATAAATCCTCCAGACCTTGCCAGTTGACATCGGCTGCGAGGCTGGGCAGATTAACCTTCCCATCCATCCCATAACTGTCCTCTGTGAAAAGAGAGACGGAGGTAGATTAGTGGAGAAAGTATTTCCTACTCATTCGACAAGCAACTTACATTGTTTTTAACAGGGCAAATCAATTTGAAATACAACGCTAAAGACTATTTTCCCCTAGTCATTTGTTGTCAGGGAGTGGACTTAGGTTACAGAAGCGACTGAACAGTAACACAGAATTGCAAAGAGGTTCAAACAAGGGCAAAGTTCTGTGATGAGGCGAAGCTGGTGCTGGAAATGCATGGCATCATCAGTCAGGGGGCTGCTGTCCTACTCCTGGCTCTCCTCAAGTCAACTTTGCGACCAGGACGTCATGTGAGTGAGGCTCTCTGAGTTTCGACCCCTCATCTGTCAGATGCGGGAATAGTTGTGTGATGGAAACTTTACTACCTACCGGGTCACTGGGTGAATGATGAATCTGAAAGGGTTTTAATGAACAGGCGATGCTTAGTCAGACATTTTTATGCTCCCTGGGCTGCGTATAAAAACAAACGTGACCGCAATCGAACTCTTCAAATCCGATGCTTGACTCTGCCTCTCTGATTTTGTTTTTGCCCTAAAAGTTCTATGCTCTAGATAAGTCAATCTTTGAATGGTTTCCACAGTGTACAAAGAACACACCAGCTTTCTCTCTCTCAGATCTTTCTACAACACCAAGGTGGCTCCAGTCCTGTGGAAAATAGCATCTTTTCTTTTGTTATGTCTAAGTACCATTTAGAAAGAGGCAGCCTAGATTAATGTGATCAACTACCCACAAGCAATACGGACCAACAGGAAGAATACATAAAACTACACAAAACCCACACTCTCGGTAAACAAGAAGATAGAAAATGATGTAATCTTCAAATCACCTGTAAGTTAAAAAATAGAAAGTTAAAACTGAGTCTCGACAGAGCTGTCTGTCACACTTTGGGCACGAGCCTTGGGAAAACAGGACAGACGAGAGAAGCAGGAAATGAGGTAGCAGCCAAGAGCTGAGTTGAAGCCATCACTGGAAAGAATGTCGACCTGATGTAGAAAAGACTGTAAGAATCCTGGTAAACCGCAGTGGCGACAACGAAGAAGAGACTCAGAAGTGGGTATGAATCGAGGTGGCAGTCGGAAAGGCAGGGAGGAAAGGACACAAAGCAAGAAGCAACATCCTTTGGAAACTGGGTGATAAGGGAAAAGGACAGCAAAGGAGGGGAAACGTCAGATCCTGTGAGGAAAAAAGAGAAAGAAATTGGAAACACACCACCTCCCCTATCATCATCCCCAAATAATAATAAAACAAAATAGTAGAAAGAAAGTATCTTGGATACACCCACTAGAAAGAATCCTCTTAAAGTAGAAATCTTGTAAATACTTGAAATCTATGAAATTAAGAAAAACAGCTTAAATCTATACAAAATTGTTATAAAAGAAAATAGAAAATAAGAACAACAAAATCTATCATCTTATGAAAATGCCAAATCCCCTTACGAAATAAACCATAAAGTGAAGAAAATCACAATACAACACTGCCAAGTAAATTAAATATTTTCAGTCAAGCACCCCAGGATATGAAAACCATCTTAAATCAGAAATTAAAGTACAAACCAAGGATCTAAGCCCTTCTTCAAGTATCAAGGCTACAGAAAAACAGGCCTAAAAATTAAAATGTAAGGATGCAGAGAACTGTCCACATCAGCTCTTCTTGAACAGTCTTTATCCAACCAAGAAATCACTGGAGCAAAAGGATTGATAGTGAGCGTTTAATGTACTTATCAGATTTAGGAGTCTGATAAAGATAGGAGAAGGTTCAAGAGATAATGTATACATTTTATATGACAAAGTAAAAATAATGTAACTAGAAATGGGAGGAAAGATAGAGAAGTTGAAAGAGAAGCTCATTGAGTTGAAATAATAGTTGGGAGTCAAAGAACTCCATTGAAAACTGACCAATGAGATAATAAAAGGTTAAATAAGAAACAGGGACTAGGGACATTAAAAACGTTTAAGTTCAAAGGCAACCAATAGGACAAAAATGCAAATCCTACAAAGTTCCAAAGCGGGAGGGGAAGACAACCATCTTTACAAAGAAGAAACTACCTGTAAAAGATGCAAAGTGAAATATGTGGAAACATAATAATAAGTGATACTCAATCTAAGACATGTCAAGTGGACTAAAAGTAAGTATGAATCTAGAAGACCTGGGTATATAATCAGTCAGGTAGTTCTCATTTAAATGTGTCCAATAGTATATTTCAAGGGTAGAAGACACACCTTCTCAAACACACATAGAAAGTCACATTACTTGATTATGTGTTCGGTCACAAAAAAAGAATCGGTAAATTGCATAAAACCGAAATATCACAAACACTCTGACACAATACAATAAAACTAGAAATTAATAACATTAAAACAACAAGAAAGCCCTTTGACCTGGAAGCTGAGGTCATCTGGAAGGAAATAGAAACCTAAAAGTGCAGAATTTTAAAAAATGATAATGAAAACGCTGTTTATTAGAACCTATGATGCATAAGGCATTATATTTATGCATCGTTTAAAGCATTCTTAGCCTTAAACACTTTTATCATGAAAAACAAATGAATTAAACACCAAACTCAAAAAGAAAGAAGATGTTCTTTCTTTCTTTCTGCAGAAAGAACAATGTAAATCAAAAGAAAGCACCAGGAAGGAAATGAGAAAGGTGAAAGCAAAAATTAATGAGGTAGAGAACAGAAGAATGACATACCTAACTAGTAAATCAAAATTCTGGTTCTTTACAAAAGTATCAAAACAGACAATCACTAGTTCAGCTATTTGAGAAAAAAGGGAGAAAGTTCATATACACGAAATAAGAAATGGCAAGGGAATTTGCGACGACGTGGATGGGATTAGAGGGTATTATGCTTAGCAAAATAAGTCAATTGGAGAAAGACAACTATCATATGATCTCTCCGATATGAGGAAGGGGAGATGCAACGTTGGGTGGTTTGGGGGTAGGAAAAGAATAAATGAAAAAGGATGGGATTGGGAGGGAGACAAACCATAAGAGACTCTTAATCTCACAAAACAAACTGAGGGTTGCCAGGGGGAGGGGGGAGGGAGAGGTTGGTGGGGTTATGGACATTGGGGATGGTGTGTGTACTATGGTGAGTGCTGTGAAGTGTGTAAACCTGGCGATTCACAGACCTGTACCCCTGGGGCTAATAATACATTATATGTTAATTAAAAAGATTTAAAAAAATGGAATTGTAAACCAGTTAGTAGGTATTTAATAAATTTGTTGAATGACAAAAAAAAAAAAATGGCAAGGGAGAAATAATCATTGAGATATGCAGAACTTAAAACACAAGAGGCCATTTTGTAGACCTCAAAGCAAATGAATTAGAAAACCTAGATAAGAGAGATAATTGCCCAGAAAAGTAGTTTATTGAAATTGACTCAATAGAAATTGAAAGTTTAGATAAAGCAATTTCCAAAGAAGGAAAAGAAAGGTTATTAAGAAACTACGAAGATGCACCAGGTCCCTATGGTTTCACAGGAGAATTTTACCAAGACTTCAAGGAGAAGAGAATCTGAACACTAGATAAACTGTTTCAAAGCATAGAAAAATGAAAGAAAGTTTCCAAACTCTTTTTATAAAGCAACTATAACATTTTTAGTTGTGGTAGGAAGAAAGATAGCCACATCCTGATCTTAGAGACTGTAGATCTATTACCTTCCATGGCACAAGGTACTTTTCAGATGTGATTTCAATTATGTTGATATGGGGGAGATAATTTTGAAGGATTTAGATGGGGCCAATGTAACCACGAAGGTCCTTAGTAGGGAAAGAGGCAGGGGAGTGAGAAGATGCGAGCTCGGAAGCCTGGGTCTTAGACACGTGCTTGCACATGCCCACACAGACACATACAGATTGAGATCTGAAGACCTACACTATGAACTCTGGAGATGTCGGGGAGAGCCCTGGACAAGGAATGTAGGGAGCCTCCAGAAGCTGGAAAAGACAAAGAAAGGGATCCTTTTCTAGAGCTCTTGGAAGGAACACAGACCTGCTTACCCCATGATTTTAGACCAGTTACACCCATTTTGGACTTCTGACTGCTAAAAATGAAAGAATAAATATGTGTTGCTTAAGACAGTGAGGTGATTTGTTACAGCAGCAATAGAAAACTAATATGATACCTAAAAAGGTAACACTAGTGCAAACAAAAAGAAAATTACAGACTGGTATTATTTATTAATATAATACAAAAATCCTAAGTAAAATATTACTGGAGAGAACTCAATATTAAATTTAGAAAATAACACACAATGACTTAATGGAATGTATTCTAGGAATGAAAGGTTGGCTCATTCTTAGCAAATCCATTAATATAATATATCATATTTGAAGATCTATAGAATAGAATAGAACAGACTAGAATAGAATAACTTTGGAATAAAATATATCATATTAGAATATAATATATCATATTGGAAGATTGAAAAATTATTTGAGCATCTCCATAGATGCTGAAAAAGGCCTTTGACAAATTCAACATTCATTAGTAATAAAAACACTAAAAAAAAAAAAATTCAATGGTTAGTTCCTTAACATGTAAAGATGTATACAACTTAGTTCTGAAACATGCCTTCTCACTTAACAGGGAAATCTGAGAAGCATTTTCACTAAGATCAGCAACAAGATAACACTATACTAGAAGTATTAGTTCATTCAAGTCGACAGGAGGGATCAGTCAGAACCAACAAACTGGAAAAGAAGCAAAGCTGGGGCGCCTGGGTAGCTCATTTGGTTAAGCGACTACCTTCAGCTCAGGTCATGATCCTGGAGCTCCAGGATGGAGTCCCAACATCAGGATCCCTGCTTAGCAGGGAGTCCGCTTCTCCCCCTGACCCTCTCTCCTCTCATGCTCTCCCTCTCTTTCATTCTGTCAAATAAATAAATAAAATCTTAAACAAAAAAAAAAAGAAGCAAATCTATTTCTATTCACAAATGTATGACAAGTATATCTGGAAAACCCAAGGGAATCAATGACAAAATTAACTGAAAAATAGAAATACTTTTTAAAGTAGCAAGATATAAAATTAATATACAGAAATCAGTAGCCCTCATATACACGAATGAGAACCCCAAAGAGGGTTTAATTATGGAGGAAAACCCTATTCACAAGAATAACAGAGAAGATAAAATACTTATGAATAAACGTACCAAGAATTGTGCAAAACCTATGAGAAGATTGTTCAGAAAGCTCCTGGAAGACCTGGAAATTTACTTAACCAGGTGGAAATATAGCCTTCGTTCCTGGATAGAAGACTCAGCATCATAGAGATACAAGTTCTTCCTGATAATTCTTTCAAAAACCAGATAAAAAAGTGGGCATACGACATAACCAGATAATCTACAAAAGTAAGTAACGTGGCCTTTAAACTTTCAAAAACATGTTCAACTTTACTCATAAGAAGAGCAATACAAATTCAAACCATACTGAGATACCCTTTCTTTCTCATTCAATTGGAAAAAAAATTTAGAACCTGGACAGCTGTTGAAAGCAGATAGTCATACAGTGATGGTGGGAATGCAAAATGGTACAAACCACATGGAGGGAAATCTGGCAGTATTTAATAGGTCCATATAGGCATTTAACTTTGACCCAGTAATCCTCCAACTAAGAATTTATTCTGAAGATAACCTCAAGAACATGAAACATATTTGCGCAAGGCTCTTTACTGCAGCACCATTTGGAATTGCAAAATATGAGAAGAACCAAAATGCTCATACATAAAAGAGTGGCTGAATAAATTATGGAACAGCCACACAGTAGATTACTATGAAGAAGTGAAAAGAGAATGGGAAGATCTCTATGAACTGAGGGAGAGGATAGATTTTAAAATGAAAATATTTTAAGTGAGAAAGAAACCAAGTGCAATCCTGTTTATATTGTATGCTATCCTCGGTGTAAGAAAATAAGAGAAATCAGGTATCACCATCTGCTTACTACCGCAACAAAAACACAAGAAGGTAAAGGAAAAACTGAGGAGTCTGGTTACCTACAGCGCACGTGTGGGAAGAGGTGGTGGGAAGGACTAACATTTCTCTCTATATGCTTTTGGCTCTTCTGACTTTTGGAACTATGTTAAAGTATTACACACTGAGAAAGAAAATTACACTAGCAGTGATGAGGAAAAAACAGAACCAAAAATGGAAATACAGACAGAAATAAACAAACTTTGGTCTATTTCAAATGAGTAACATAACCACAATAAAGGGGGAGGTAGCAGGGAGCTAGCCCCAGTAATTTCAAACACAGTGCTATTTTTGCTCCTTCTGAAGACAGAAAGACCTGAAAAATATACTGAACTCTAGTTAGCAGGGTTGTGTTTACTGTTGCGGGATCTAGCAATTCTAAAATTGCTTTCTGTGTGCTGTAGCATTTAACAGATGAGTTAATCCTTTGAGGATAATGGGAACTAGACTTCTCAAAGCTGGAAAATGAAGTTACTGTATAGAAACTAGGAAGACTAGAATGAACCTTGATCCTTTGAGTTAGAATTAGAGGTATCATTATGAACATATGGTTTGTAATATATCTAGGAATGGCTGTCAATATCCGTGCGTGTGTATTTTAGCTCTGTCTACCCAAAGGGTCTACATACAAAGATGCCTCCATAGCAATTTTACGCACCTCAAACCCAGATCTTGGGTCCAAATGCCAGTCCGCACTTAAAAGGAACTGGGGTTCTTTGGAGAAACGGCTGATTCCAGTTGTAGGGGAGTGAAACTACAAAGGGAACCTGCAACACAGGCCCCAAAGCAAGGGAGTGCTCAAAAGATAATGGGGACACCCCAAAAGTTCTGAAGGGACATCTGAAGGGACACCGTTGGCCAAAACTGGGATAGTTTGATCAAAATAAAGAATGGTAGCAAAGGGATATCCGTGGGATGAAATAAGGGTCTATGAATCCTTATTGCTATACATACATGTCTACATATATATGAGAAAAGGGCAATTTCTTCTTTGTGGTAGAGTACCACTTAAGAAATGTAGCAACAATAATCATCATTATTTGTATGTATATGTATATATATTTATATGTAGCAACAAAAATCATCATTTTGCAGTCATCAAAATGATTAAGAATGATAAAATCATCCAAAGCTAGTGAATAAATTATTAATTAAAGAAGGAAAAAATATGATTTTATAGTAGATTAACTGAGCAAACCACACCTGAACCAAGTAATCAAAGGTAAGACCACCCAACAGATGTCATGGATTTCCTTATAAGATATCCTGGGGAGAGCCTGAGTGGCTCAGTGGGTTGGGCATCCTAGTCTTGATTTTGGCTCAGGTCATGATCTCAGGGTTGTGAGGCTGAGCCCCACGTCTGGCTCCACACTTGGTGGGGAGTCTGCTTGAGATTCTCTCTCTCTCTTTCCTTCTGTTCCTTCTCCTGCCCCCACTCTCTCAAATAAATAAATCAATCTTAAAAAAAAAAAAGATATCCGGAGTGTACACTTCTATGTTTGTGGTATTCCTGCCAGAAATGCACAATTTTAGTCCAATCACAAAGAAACATCAGAAAAACCCCAATTGAGGGACATTTTACAGAATAACTGGCCTGTACACTTAAGAATGTCATCAATGCATTGCTGGGGGGAGGGGAAGGAAGGATACGGCAGCTGGGTGATGGACATTGGGGAGGGTATGTGCTATGGTGAGTGCTGTGAATTGTGTAAGACTGATGATTCACAGACCTGTCCCCCTGAAACAAATAATATATTATATGTTAACAACAACAACGAAAATGTCATGAATGGCAATGAAAAGTTGAGGAACTATTCCAGATGGAAAGAGACTTAAAAGACATGACACTTTACTACAGTGTGTGATTCTGGATTGGATCCCCGACCAGAAAAACAAAATCCTCCCCAAACCATAAATATGACATTACTGAGACAATTGGTAACATTTGAATATGGACTGTGGACCAGAAAATAGACTTGTATCAGCGTTAAATTGCCTGATTTTGATAAATGTACAACAGTTATGTAAGAATGTTTTTGTTCTTGGGAAATGCATACTAAAGCTCTTATATAAAAAGATACATGATATCTGCAAATTATAAATGATTCAGGGAAAAAAAAAAAGAAGTATATGTAGTGTATGTGGAGAAAGAGCCAGAGAACAAGAAAAAACAGTAAGACAAATGGGGTAAAATTTCTTGGAAGTGTTCTTGCAAGTTTTCTGTAACATTGTATCAAAATATTAGTCAAAATCCTTTTAGATATTAGAACTAAATTGTCCACATTTCCGTCCTGGTTTCTGCCAGTCCTCATCTCACAAAAGGAACCCTCTTTCTCGGGCCATTCTGAAGTTCTTTATCGGGGAGTAAGCATATGAGTAGGCTTGTTCTGAAAAGTGAATTTTTGAATAAATGTAAATGATTTCAAGTTCCAGGTAATTCTCATCCAATCTGGGAAATAGAAAGGTTGTAAAACCCCTAAGAGAAATGCAAAAGCACATGCAGGTCTCATACTGAGTCTCATTTCTTCCTGGATGGCACTTACTTTTAAGAGCATGACCACATAATGCGGGGCTCTAAGGGAGCTAAGCCAGTTAAGCTTCCGGCTCTTGCTTTGGGCTCAGGTTGTGATCTCAGAGTCATGAGATCAAGCCTCGAGTCAGGCTCTGCGCTGAGCAGGGAGTCCACTTGAGATTCTCTCTTTCCCTCTGTCTCTCCCCCTGCTCCCTCTCTTTGAAAAAAATAAATACATCTTTAAAAACATGACCAATAATTATGTCCCTGTCTACGCATGGGTAGCAGAGATCACATAAGGGTAGAGTTGTCCCTCTTTTGGAGCAGTGGTATAATCCACAAGGACTCCTGGTGTCCTAGGAAGCAGAAAGAGTAGTTTCTACAGAGACTGCCTGACGCCTACCGACTTCTTCAGCCTGCTCTGTTCCTGCTCCTCACGTGGCCTCTGCCATAGCCTCGACAAAACAATGTAGTTTCCTGAAAACACCAGGCTCTCTCCCTTCTCAGCCCTGGCATTTATTCCTAGAATTTGCTTCCCTGCCTCATCATCTGAGTTGGCTCTCAGCCTTCAAAATGAAATTTGAGCATCAACTCCCTCTACAATTTCGTGACCCTCTTATTCCCCCCATCGGGTTTCCTCAGCATGGTGGGAACCCCTCCATTACGCACCCACCTCTAGATGGTCCTGGTGACTTGTGTTCAGAAGTTCACTTTGACTTTCACCAGGATAGATGTCCATAATTTCAAGGGCAAGTACTAGGTCAACCAGAAATTCATAAGCACTGGAATTCTGTTGATGGTTGCTAACTAGAGGGATGTTTTCGCTGATACGGCTAGTCCCCTCCCAGGTTTCAGTTCTGAAGGCATTCATTTGATTTTCCAAAATTGAGAGAGCACAAGCAGAGTATCTGCGCTAACATATCCATTCCTTTCTCCAAAGCCCTTCACTGTTTTTTTGTGTTCTCTTTGAATATTTTTCTGAAGGCACGGAGTTTCCATATTTGGGACCAAAGCAGTGTGCCTTGTGTGTGACATTCGTGCTGCTTGAAACACAGCACATTTTAGGCTGAAATGGAATTCACTTTGGGTTTAGAAATTCCAGAGACTCTGAATTCAGTGTCCTGCACATAACTAAAAGCCAATCAATCATATGTACCTTTTTATTTGTTATGCATAGAAGATTTCTAGGGCACTAATTTTATTGATGAATTGCAAGAACACCTATTTATTTTACAGATACAAGACTATGAACGTTCCACTAAGGCAGTATAGAACTACAAATTGTAAGTTATGTGATTTATCTATAGATGAATAACTTTGCATAGTCAATGGCTGATTAAAAGCACATACCTGCCTATTGGGGCAAATGCACATAATTTTCCTTCTTTCTTAACATTTCATTATTTTAAAAAGCCTCTAATTTCATTACCCATTAATGGGATGGTAAATGTCCTTCAAAATTCTGGGGCTCTTTGCTATTTCTCTCACTATTCAACTTTATTATCAAACATTGTTCATAGAATGAATTGTGTAAGACTGATGAATCACAGACCTGTACCCCTGAAACAACTAATACATATGTTAATAAAAAAATAAATAAATAATTAAAAATGAATAATGTACATTCAGGGCTAAGCCCTTTACAGATATCAGTTCATGTAATCCTTATGTGTTATGTATCTGTGTATGATCACCTCTTTACAGATGAGAAAACGAAGTTAAAAGGTTAAATAAATTGTTTGAGCAAAACAGCATGGTATGGAGATTAAAAGCACATGCTAGTTCCAGACTCCTTGGGTAGGTACTCTATCATTTATCAGCTATATAATCTTGGGAAAGTTACTTGGTGTCTCTCTGACTCAATTTTCTCATCAATAAAATGGCAGTAACAGTGCTGCCTTCATAAAATTATTGTGACAGTTAAGTGATTTAACGTATGTAAAGAACTTAGGAGAGTGTGGGAACAAGGTAAGTTAGGTAACACAGCTAGAAATTGTCCCCAAATTAGAAAACAATGGAGCCAGACCTTGGGACTAAGCTGACCCACAGAACTGTCCTTGCAACTATGTATGTTACCTAATCTGATTGACCCAAATACTATCATATCTTTCTTTCTTTTTTTTTTTCTTTTAAGATTTTATTTTTATTTATTTGACAGAGATCACAAGTAGGCAGAGAGGCAGGCAGGGGTTGCAGGGGGGAACAGGCTCCCTGCTGAGCAGAGAGCCCGATGTGGGCCTTGATCCCAGGGCCCTGGGATCATGACCCGAGCCGAAGGAAGAGGCTTCAACCCACTGAGTCACCCAGGTGCCCCCTATCCTATTATTTCTTATAGGTTATAACACTCTTGAATATCTCCCTATTGCATTCAGGATAAAGATCCAATCCTGGGATGCAGTATGCAACCAGGGTAACCAAATTGTCTAGATTGTCCGGGAGGGTCCCTGTTTATGTGTGTTGGACTGGCATCCTCTTCCGTTAAGCATTTGTCCAGAATTTTTGGAATTTTAGTTTAGAAAATCATTTTTCAATACAATTATTTGATACATCCACTGGTGAAGTCATTGGTCAGCAAAGACACATATCACATTTAGATCATTTTAATTATTTTTAGTACTCCCTCTATGGTCAAAACATCGCTGTTTGGAAGACAAATTCTGTGGTGACACTACATACCGCACTCTTCATGAAACAGCTCTGTTTACGTCTTCTGCTCACCCCTCACATCCTTTCCTTATCCTAACTTTGAATTGACCACAATCCCCCCAAATGAATCTTGACTTTGAAAAAACACTCCCTTCTACTTGGAATGGTTTTCTTTCTTCAATATCCTATTCTAGATCATGCCAGCCTTGCCTTCCACATGCAGCCCTAAATGCTGCCTCCCTGGGAAGCTTCCCAGGATTCCCTGGGGTTGGGTTAGGGGCCCCACATGGCTCTTATAGTGTCATGTTTTTCCTGTCAGAGCGCTTTGTTTTCTATGTTGTAATCATAATACTTGACTATGTTCTCCTAGAAAGCAGTGGCATGCATAGAGGTGGCCATGTAGATTCTTTCCTTCTTTAACTATTGAATGATGAGAGAGGATTAATTCCCCCACCTTTCTCTCAATTTTGAAGCCAATTACAGGTAAATTTCGCTCCTCCGTTTGGAGGAAGGGTCTTCGAATCCTGCAATATTTTCGTTTCTTCTTCTATGATATAAGAAACAAGGCACTGGGAGTAGAATCACTAGTGGAAAAGTAAGACCAAATTCTGAGAATTCTTTGGGAGCTTAGATGATCCTGACTTGTCCCTGCCCCTGATCCTGACCAGGGTGGCCACTGTTGTGTGAAGAAAAATTAACCCACCAGTGGGCATGGCCTGTCTAGCAGAACTTTGGCTAGATTTCAGTGCCTGCGTCCCACACAGCAGCCCTGCCTCTGACCCACGTCCTAACAACTCTGACCCTCAGCCCTCTGTTACCTGAGGAGGCTGGTTCCTTTAACCCCAAACCTTGACCTTGATCCAACTCTTGGTCAAGCCTCTTAAACAGAAAAGTCCAACGGGGTTAGCAAGGCAGCTTACAAATAAAATGCACTTAGACGTGACACATGCCAATTATTTTTCAGTAGAACTGGAAAGAAATATGGAGAGAAAAAGGAAAATGGAGTCCTGAAATGTGACAGAGAGAAGAGAACCAGGTAAAACTTCATTAAAGCAACACAGAGCAGGGTAGTGGAGGTTGGGTTCTGTCCTTCAAGAAGTCCATGCAGTTCAGAAAAGAGAGAACTCTGGATTACCAAAGAGTGATGAACGAGATGGCAGTGATGGTGATGACTATCTCTATTTGTGTGACTATCTCTTATAAGACACAGGAGCATTCTTCGGAATTTTGATGTCACTATTCCCTTTCAAGTACTGTCTCCTTTGTGTTAATGTTTCATATAGCATATACACCTTACTAATAACACTCATCGTTCCTGGGGCTGATACATGCCAGGCTCCATTCTCATCTTCTTACTAAGCAAGGCAGGACTTGAACCCAAGGCAGACTGGCTCCTCCATGCTAACCAGGCCCTAACACCCAGCTCGCTCATCTACATCCATCTGCAAGGCGATAGCAGCTGCTCCAGGGCAGATGAGTCAAAACACGCAACAGCGAGGTGTGTAGAAGCCTGGCTGTGGAGAGTGAAGCGCCGTGTGGCCTGCTGGTCTCCAAAGGGCGGCACCCTGGGGGTCAGGGAGTAGCCCCACCAACATGAGGCCGCCCAGAACCGCCCCCTGCCCGGGGCTGCCCCACACAGCTGTGGGTGCCCACCGTACCTGCCAGGAGTATTTCCGGGACATCAAAAGGCAGTGGCATTAGCTTTCCTAAGCAATGGGAAAAATAAACACCTCCTCAACCTGTTGCTCCCATTCTATTTTGCAACACAGAAATGACTGCTTTCAACTTGAGCCAAAAATGATCTCCTGAGTCATGGGGGCTACTTTCTGAGCGGTGCCCTTACTCTGTGCTTGTCCTAACAGGAAAAATGACCCAGGGAGAGTCAGCCAGCCTCTCGGGGGGCCTAGCCCCAGGCACGTGCTACAGCCATCAAGAAATAAAATAAATAATGAAGCTGAACAAGGAACAGACTTGCTTTTCAAAAGGCCATTTTGAAATGAATCTAAAGATGAAATTTTCAAAATCCACAAAATTGAAGGCAGTTAAAACTATTATGTAGTCAATCTTGTGCAAGGTGAATGTTTCTGAAATACTGGTCTGCTGAATTCTCAAATTTCATATTCTTCAGGTTTGGTAGTTAACCGGTTTTCTCCAAGTCTTTTATAATGAGATTTTATGATTAAAAAATGCATTTAATTAGTTTTCTTAAAAAAAAAAATCAGAATCTTCTTGAAGAGTCCTGGCTTCTGAAGAAGCCTGTCAGGAGTGCCGTCACCGGAGGGCGGCATACCCGCAGACACCATCTGGAGACAGGATTTTCGGCAGTTCCACACAGGAGGTGGCTTGTTTGGCATCTGTTCCCTTTCAGTCCATCAGGACACCGCAAGCAGGAGAGGTCGCATCAGACACTGCTTTTGGGTATCCAGAGAGTCCCCAGGTGTGACCGGCAGACGCTCTCTCAGGAACCCTGATTCATGATTTCCCTCCCGCCTGCAACGTGGCTATCTGCTGACATCCAGCTCGCCCCCTGCCTTACAGAACGGTGGGATCCAAAAATGCCAGGCATTCTGAGTTACAGAGTTTCCTTAGATTTGTCCTTTGGTAGGGAATTTCGGCGTGGGGCGGTGGCGAGGCGATAGGTAACACTCTGTCACCTTGCACACACAGCCACCTTCTCAGACAGGTGACCCCATCAACAATGAGTCACCACGGCTGTGACAAAGGACCTGAGAGATGATGGACTTAGTGGTGGCAGCAGGGAAAGGTGAGGGAGGAGTCTCAGATGTTGGCCACTTAATTATGACTGGAGCTCATTTCCACATCCCTCCCCTCAAAGTTGTCTGGGGTTGACTAGATGGAGAAGAGCTCTCTGAGTCAGCTCTGACCCGGCCTGTGTCTGCAATCGCCTGCTCATATCTTTTTATCTCCTTCATGACAAGGAGTCAAAGAAAGCTCTACTGAAAATCCTTTCGCTGTAAAATTGAGGGCATCGTCAAATAACTGTAAAGTCAATATTTAGTGGTAGGTCCGTTTAAAATGTCACACTTTGGAAATGTCTTAAGGTGGCCCTTGGGAAGCAGGCGGAAGAGTGCCGGGGTGCGGGCTATTACCTCGTCAGCCCGTATCTTGGCTGAGACCAGCTTAAGAGCGGGCTTTTTTGCTCTGTCCTATGTGTGCTGGGGGTGCTGGGGGGGTCGGGGGGTGTACAGAGCCAGGAAAGGAAAGAAGACAGGAGAGAAGAGAAAAAGAAGAGATACATACGGTTATTAAGGATCCTTGAAAGCCCAACTTCCTTTGTTTTGTTAGTTGTTTACATCTCCCTTCCCCTCACCCCCCCCATCTTTCCCTGTTGTTTAGTTTCTGGTGAGGCCAGTGAGCTACCCTGGAAAAAGGGGAATCTGAGACTGTAGCTCGGGAGGCTGGAGGGTAGGCGGTGGGGCAGATAGGGTGCCCTGGCATGGGTCCAAGGAGGTTCAAGTTCCTTTGACAGATTCACCGTGCCTCAGTTTCCCCATCCTAGAGGTGGTAAGGTCAGTCCCCTCCTGCCCCACACGGCACGTTTCTGACAAACCCACCTGAGGTCTACGCTCAGAGTGGAAAATTATCAAGAGCTGATGGTGCCAGGTGTGTGGGAGCCCCCTCCAGAACATGATGAGATAAGAAGGATGGGTGTGGGGGTCAGAGGGAACAAGATGGCTGGGCTGAGGCCCATTTATGAAGTTTGGGTGCGTCAGGCGGTACTGTCTCTGTGCTAATGCGGAGACCTCTCGGTCCCCGACCCTAGTGCCTTCTCCTCACTCACCACCAGCAGAGCCTTCTGATGGTAACACTGATGCTTTTCACCACCCAAGTTAATTAAGGCTTCTTAGCAAGGAAGCTCTTTCTATTTCCTCCAACTTCAGCTTCAGAATGCTCTAGAAATTCCCATCACTCCTTCTGGGTCTTTGACATATTTCATAAAAATCTCAAACTAGTTTCCATGAAGCCTCTCCAGCAAATCCACATGTGAGCCCCACAAGGGAAATCATTCTCCCAACTTCTCCCCAGAGTTCCCAAAGATCATTCTGGTTTTTTTTTTCCCCCTTTCACATCATTCCATGCTTAAAAGCATCATCTAATGAGTAAATGCATATGGAGGCAATGCTCTGAGAGACACCCCGCGGTGACAGTCAGCTGATTAAAAGCAAAATGACAGATCTGCAACCAATGACACAATCTGGTGCCGAATGTTATTAGCACGTGCACGCACCCCACACTATGCTCTGTGCAACACGGCTAGAAACAGAAATTAGTTGAAATGGCTGGATCATGCAATTATTGGGAAAAGAAGCTGCGGGGGAGAATAAAAAAGGGTGAATACCTGTGCAGGTCATAGCTTCCTCCATCTTTATTTCCTGACATAGGAAAATACAAGAGTAATTTACGTTAGCTTTATAACTCATAATACCATTCACTACGTAGTTTTCCATGCACAACATCTAAATCCTAGAGAGAAACAGATTGTGTTAAATGCAGACAGGGCTGGAGTCCCACAGGACTTTTCTAGTAGACGGGTTCAAAATGAAGTTATAAATAAAAAGGTCTGAGATAAAAATGCAGAGGAGTTCATTTGAGACATGAGTGAAATGGGAAGGGAGGAGAGCCCATTTAAGAGCAGGAAGAGAAGTCCTTCCAGTCTCAGTACAATGCTGGTTATTTTGAGACAAAACACTTGGGGAAAAAAAAAAAGGGCCAATGGTCATCTCCCTGAGGAATTGTCTAGAAGGTAGAGAGGACTACTTTGGGCCGAACAGCAATCATGGGCTCCCCCCTCCCGGGTGTGTCATCCCATCAAGGGACTGTCAGACTTCTCTGGCAGTTACGTCACCACCTGTAAGAGAGCTAGGTCTTTTGGGGGAGAAATGTCTGGGTGTCATATTTCTAATGTTTCTAATAACTGCTTTAATTTCTAGGCCTTACTGGGCTTTTTTCCCCCCTCTCCTCTTCTTGGTGTATGGAGGGCTATGGTGTAAGGAAAAGCTCAAACAGAGAAGTAAGGATATCTGGAAAGATTTGAGCTCAGTGGGGTTGTGACCAAAAGACCTCTTTTGCAAATCAGGATTGGACTTTTTTGCTGGACATTCATCTGAGTAAGGTGTTAATGAAGAAGGATTGGCTGATGGCTATGAGGTGACCCCCTCACAGGATTTATAATTTCCTAAGGGACCTTCAAAGCTTGAAAGCCTCAGGACCCTACAATGGTGGAAATGACCGGTTGTGGACATTGATCCTCTGGGGATGGGCACTCCCCGCTTTCCGGTCACATGACCCAGGACTGGCTGTTGCATACAAGGGGTTCCTGCAAAGTGTTCCCCCTGCCTGGGCACCCTGCACTTTGCCCTTTCGGGGTTGGCGGGCTCTACTGACACGCATGTCCTTGCCAATGCCAGCTCCTTCTCCTTCCTTCTGTGGACCGCTGGAATTTTTAGTTCTACCAGAATTAAGAGGAAATCAGTATTACCATCAACTAGGAAAGGGCAGGGACAGACTGAAAAGATCTGCAGCTCTATGAAACAAAGCGATAAGTAAGTTTAACACAGCAGCCCAGAGAGGGGACATCTGGCTGATTCCGTATGGGCCCTCCAACGCTGTTAGAGCCCCAGAGAGTGCATTACTCAAGTATCTCTAGTTTCAGAGGGAAAATCCTGGGAAAAGAAATCTAATTCCCCGTGTTCCAGGCAGGGATTCCCCTGGGGCAGCTCCCAGCTGTGGGATAAGCAGAAACAGGGCACTGGGTGTTTCCGTCCAAATTCACCTAAAAAATTGAGGATATCCCAGTTTGCCTTGAGTCTGTATTATGTCTGTTGACAGCAAGAACAGATAAATCTCCCAGGCTTTCATCCTACCTGCCCCAGCGGATGCTTCATTCAGGAGGATTCACTAGGTGAACCGATGTGTGTGAGAAACTAGAATGAAACGCTCACCCAATCTTTGGGCGCATTAGCTGTTTCATTAATGCTCTCAGAGGTAAACTTAGAGAACACATTATATTTGGAATTGCCTGGCAAGCCTCCCATATAAGTATCCCAAACTCTCTGCATCTATGCCTGGAGACACTTCACAGGCAGAAAACCCAACAACACAAAGAATTTCCCAGAAAATACAGGAAAAAAAAAAAAAAAACCCTTATTCCCCGCTTACCAACTTCCGGGCCCTTCGGTCTTGGGTTGCACTGCTTGTACCCTTGACAGCTCCTGAGCTCCATGAGTTGTACGTGCAGCTGATTCAAAATACCCCGCTCCACCGTGTGCACGGTGTTGGTGAGCTGCGGACGAAGAGGCCAGGACGGGAGGGGTAAGCTCAGGTTCTGGCTAGTTTACTGTCAACAGCTGTCATCCCATGAAAACATACTGACTTACCTGATAAGGATCTGTATTCATATCAAAATACTCCAAAAAGCCAGTGGCGAACTCACAGAAAAGAAAATTATGCGTCTCGTTGACAGTCCGCAAACACCAGTAGGTGTTGTTGTTAGAACTCGTGCAGGCGCAGAACGATCCCACTGTTGGTAAACACAGAACAGTGAAATGAAAAGAATGAAAAAACAACAATGAAAATGGAGGCAGGCTAGTCATTCTAACATTTCCTTATCTTTATACTGCAAGGGGCACCTTTTCTGTCTTGTAACTACTATGTGGTTGGATGTTAAAAAAAAATTATACTTTCCCCCTCCCTAAACAATTTGCCGTGGGAACAGGTGGAAAATGGGGAAAGCAGTGGCCATCTATGATCATGAATACAGACTTCAGGCCAACGTGAAGTTTTCGGCACGTTCATTTGCCCTCCACCATTAGGCAGTGGTTTCTGAAATAAGGGTGAGAGAGTGGAGAATGGGGTTATTTTGATCTTTTACTGGTTATTTAAGATCTTCTCTTAAAAAAGGAAAAAAATAATTACATAGTACAGAGAAGGACGTTGTGCCCTTGCTTGTTCTCTGCGTCATGGTCACACTCACAAATGGTAGGCAGAAAGGGGATTATTTTGATCATTGTAGACAACTTTTTTTTTTTTTAAGATTTATTTATTTGAGAGAGAGAGAGCATGCACTCACGCATGCATGGGTGGAGGGGTAGAGGGAGAGAGAGAGAATCTCAAGCAGACTCCCAGCTCAGTGCAGACCCCAATTCGGGGTTCAGTCTCACGACCCGAGATCACGACCTGAGCTGAAACCAAGAGTGGCGTGCTTAACTAACTGCACCACCCAGGTGCCCCAACAATTTTTAACATGAAACGGGCTATGACTATGAACACGTTTCATACCACGCAGAGGTTCACTGGTTAACTGGTGGAAAGTATACAAAACAGATGTCAAATTAAAACAAAACAAAACAAACTACCTGGTCTTCTTTTATAGAAAGGCAGTTTCCAAATTTGTTGACCTTTCTTACAATGATAATTGCATTTTAAAAATCTGCCGTCCAGCAAATATTTTTTTTAAAACAATTGGGATAGGTACACTTAATGAGCATTCACTGTCCATTATGTATTTTGCATGTATTAACTCATTTAATCTTTTTTTTTTAAGATTTATTTATTTATTTGAGGGCGAGAGTGAGCATGAGAAGGGGGAGGGTCAGAGGGAGAAGCAGACTCCTTGATGAGCAAGGAGACCGATGAGGGACTCGATCCCATGACACTGGGATCATGACCTGAGTTAAAGGCAGATGCTTAACTGACTGAGCCATGCAGGTGTCCCTAGAGGGGATACTCCTACGACTACATACTACTTAACCCCCATCTAGTATCTTTTTTTTTTTTTAATTCTATTTATTTGAGAAAGAGAGAGGGAGAAGCAGACTTCCTGCTGAGCAGAGAGCCCGACCTGGGGCTCTATCCCAGGACTCTGGGATCACAACCTGAACTGAAGGCAGATGCTTAACCAATTGAGCCACTCAGGCACCTCCCTCCACCCCCCCCTCCAGCATCCAATATTAAACACACTATCCCCTCAAGCTGAAAAAGAGGTTTTAAACAACGAATGAGAAATGATTTTTTTCCCCAATTTTATTTTAATAGACTTTTTAGGGCATAAAAAGGTTCACAACAAAACTGAGCAGAAGGCACAGAAAATTTCTGGAGAGAACCCCATCCCCATGATGTCCAACCTTCCCCACCGGCAACATCCCTCACGACAGTGGCGCATCTGTGACAACTGATGAACCGACATTGACATGTCATCACCCAAGGTCCATAGTCTGCATTAGGGTTCGCTCTTGGTGTTGTGTGTTCTATGGGCTTTGACAAATGTATAACGCCGTGTACCCACTAGTCTAGTGTCACACAAAGCAGTTTCCCTGCCCTAAATGTCCCCATTGCTCCATCTATTCATCCTCGCCCCACAAGAAACGATTTTTCAGGCTGCTGTGCCTCTGGTGCCCCAGCCTGGATCTTGGTGGAGGACGGACCCCTGCAACCTGGATGACCCTCAGAGATCCTCACGCCCCAGTTTAGGGAACGAGATTAAACATTAAATGCTATGAGTCTAAGACTTCACTTGGCCTCAATGTGGCTGGAAATGAAAATGCAAACTTAGACACTGAAATAAAAAAGCATCAAAATGGAAAGATAAAACAAAAATCCTCAGAGATAGGACCGAAATCCACAAGAGTCATCTGGGGTTCCTGGGGTCTCCAAATCCTACTTTGAGAAACATTGATTCAGGTGGTCTCCTGGGCTCTTTTCAAGGAGAAGGTCTGCAGTGTTAGCTACTTCCTGGGATGGTAAGCCTTCAATCAGATGATGTGTCACAAAAATTGAGGGCACTATTTCTATTTTTTTTTTTTTAAAGATTTTATTTATTTATTTATTTGACAGACAGAGACCACAAGTAGGCAGAGAGGCAGGCAGAGAGAGAGGGGGAAGCAGGCTCCCCGCTGAGCAGAGAGCCCAACTCGGGGCTTGATCCCAGGGCTCTGGGACCATGATCTGAGCCGAAGGCAGAGGCTTTAACCCACTGAGCCACCCAGGAGCCCCCAAGAATGACTTTTTTAAAGATTTTATGTATTTTTTTAGAGAGCGTGAGTGGGGGGGAGGGGCAGAGGGAGAGGGAGAGTCATGAGCAGACTCCATGCTGAGCAAGGAGCTCCAAGTGGGGCTGGATCTCACGACCCTGAGATCATGACCTGAGCCCAAACCAAGAGTCAAAACTTAACCAATGAAGCCGCCCAGGTGCCACAAAACTGGGGAATATATTTCTAAAAACCAAAAACCAAAAAAACCTGAAACCAAAACCATGCAACACTTACAGTTCCAGAATGGGGCCGTCTGCCAGTGGTTGTTGTCGTGGGTAAAGCAGGTGAGGCCAGGCAGGCTGCATTCCTCCCCCTTCCTCTGGCGTTTCTTCTCCTTCCTCTCTTTCTTCCTCCTGCGGTTCTCCTTGAAAAGCTGCAGTTTGCTGTCTACTTCCTGAGCAGCTTCCCTGTTGCAGTAGAAGGGATGCGTTTGGGATCAGAAAGCACTTTCCTGACTAAAAATATTATCGTCCTTATGAACCTCACACAAAGAGGCAGACACACAATAATGGATGACTTTTCTTTTTCACAGAGGACCTCGAACTATAATAGGCAAGAGTGAAGACAAACTCGTAAGTGACAACTCTCTTAGAATTTTACTGAGCTTGAAAGGATCAACATTTTCTTTCTTATTTACATAACACTGGTGGAAAGGAATGTCAGCGTGAATCCATGGACCCGGCTGGCCACAGCATTTGGACAAATGGCTTAACTCCGTGGGGACTCGGGACTCATTGGCCATAAAGTCCATGGCTAGTGGGATTAGATGGCTTGGAAAGAATTTCCTTTTGCTATTATTTTGCCTTTTTTTTTTTTTTTCCATAAAGCACTCAACTTTTGTTGAGGCTCAATCCTAAATCCCCTTCACGTGCAAATTTTACTGTTATTTAAAAAAATGTGTATCTCTCCCAACTTTCAGAATTCAGCACAACTGCAGACCACTCTGTGGAACGCACCATCCTGTTCAAGATGGTTCCATTTCCCAATCACTGTCCAGAGAAAGCAGTGCATAGAATAAAATCCAGGTACCACCCCACAGACGGATGGAAAACACACTCAGAATTAGAATAGAACTCCTTGTGGTTCCCCCTCAAAGGATTCCAAAAGCATCCCTGTGGTCTCTTGGCAAGGTACGGGCTTTGTTTTCAACTTCTTGGGCTCTGGGCCCTCCTGATTAAATCTGCTTGCTAGCAAGCAGGACTACATGGAACATAGGGGCCCCGACTATGTTTCAGAAGTGCCCAGTGGACAGTCCTCCACTCCCAGCAAATGCGGAAAACAGAGACTCACTTACTTGAATGGGTGGAGATGACTCTTCACCTTCTCGTGCTTTTTTACACCTTTCTCTTTATTATAGTAGCTACGGGCAAGAAGATTGAAGAGTGAGTCTTCGTAGTCTCACATTCGATCAGACAGTTCATTTTATTTTATTTTTAAAGATTTTATTTACTTATTTACTTGAAAGAGAGAGAGAGAGGGAAAGCTGAGCAGGAGGGAGGGGCAGAGAGAGAGAGGCAGGCTCCCTGCTGAGCAAGGAGCCCAGCATGGGGCTTGATCCTGAGACCCTGGGATCATGACTGGAGCTGAAGACAGTTGCTCAATCAACTGAGCCACCCAGGGGTCCCTTAAAAAAAAGAAAACAACAACAACAACAACAACAAAAAGCAGAAGTGAAAGAAAGTGGTTACTTTAACGATCTTAGCTTAATAGGGCTTTTTTAACCTTCGGCTTAGATTTATGACATATTTCATTTAACCTAAGGAGTTTAGGTCATTATAGTATATGGTAACAAATTCAATTTATTAAGCTTTCTATTGGCATAAGAGAGAAAAAAGCCCAGTTCTTATCCCTGGAGCTTGTGGAAACACAAGTTTGGAAGCAAGACTGCCAGGGGGCTGCACTCACCTCTGTTTACCACAGGCACATTCCTCTGGTTTTCTCCTTTTTAGGTGTCCTCTCACTTCTCTTAAATTCTTAATTTTGTCTTGCAAGGCTTCAATCTGGAAGACACGTATTTGAACAATGACATCTGAAGATCAGGATTTCCTGCGCCGAGTGCCCCTCTTTTCACCTCGTTTTTTGTGTTCCATAATTCCGGCTATCCCCTGAGATGGTAATTAACTTAGAAACAAACTGGGCACAGAGTATGTCTACCACGATGTTCCCACTGGTCATGATGATCACGACCAGATGATCTTCGGGTCCTCCCGCTGATGTTCCCACTGAGACAAACGTGAGCAGGTGCCTTGCTTACGACTGGATCATTTCCTCGAAGAGATTTCAACAGGTCCTCGAGCCAACCCCCACGGTTTCCTCACACCCTATTTTGTTTTCAGACAGGATGATCACTATATCCCCAGGGAAAGATAAATACTTTGCTATGCTATTTTTCACGTAGTTGTCATTGTAAAAAAAAAATAATAAATAAAATAAATGAAATGGACACACATTGAGCCCCATCGGCCGCCATGGAGCTGGCGAGCCGGGTTTGCCTTTGGACTACACCTTCCAATCACACAGCCATGGCTAACCTCTTTATCAATGTACGCCTTGTGGTCCTTCCAAGCTCTGGCTGATTGATACAGTTCTCTCTCACAGTGAATTGTATCATTTGGGAGAATAAAGCACCTGCAAAAACAAACCAACCCAGAACATTAGAAATAGGTTTATAAGCTAATCTGCATTTAAAAAAAAAAAAACCCATTAGAAATAGCAAAGGGAACAACATTGTCTTCTAAACTCTTAATTTGGAGGCAAGCAATAGTTTGAAGCTGAGCCATAGACAAGGATACGTGGGAATGTCTCCTGGACACCCGGGTGGGGAAAGGATGGTGTCAGAGAGAGACTCTTACTGAGATCCCCCTTTTTTTTTTTTTTTAAAGATTTTATTTATTTATTTGACAGAGAGAAATCACAAGTAAACAGAGAGGCAGACAGAGAGGAGGAAGCAGGCTCCCTGCTGAGCAGAAAGCCCGATGCGGGGCTCGAACCCAGGACCTGGGATCATGACCTGAGCCGAAGGCAGCGGCTTAACCCACTGAGCCACCCAGGCGCCCCCCGAGGTCCCCTTTTATAGCAACGTTCAGTATTCATGTCTGCAAGAACAGCCACCACCAGAAAACTCCGGATTTGAAAACCTTGTCAACTATGTAGGAAACTTGGAGGTTTCCACAGTTATAATGGAAGCAAGTTGTCTGACTGAAGAAATGCAGAGTTAGAAGGGGTTATTATCCTATTCATTTTGTTACAAAGACCCTGCCTCAAGTACCTCATTCAGTTTGAAGCAAAGAAATACCCCTATGGCAGAGAAATATTGGGATAAGGGGTTGATCGGTACTGAAAGAGAAACAAATCCTGGTCTGAATCTCCTAGCATGTAATTCTAAACAACTATAGTTGACCTTGGAATGACACAGGCTGGAACAGCACAGGTTCACTTATAAGTAGTTTTTTTGTTTTTTTTTTTTATGAACACAGTCCAGAGCTATAAACATATTTTCTCCTCCCTCTTCCTTATGATTTTCTTAACAACACTGTTTTCTCTAACTTATACAATGGTAAGAATATAGTATATGATACATATGAAATAAGTGTTAATTGACTGTTTATATCATTGTTAAGGCTTCTGGTCAACCTTAAGCCACTAGCAGTTAAGTTTCTGGGGAGTCAAAAGTTATAAGTGGATTTTCAACTGTGGAATAGGGGGAGGGTCTGTGTCCCCAATCCCTGTCTTGTTCAAGGTCAACTGCACAGGCACGGGAAGACCAGTCCCAAAGATAAAAATCCTGCCAGAGCTCGTAATACCGGGCCTCCCCAAAGTGATAGAATGAGAAAGAAAAAAACCCTGGCTACTAAATTCAGAAAGAAAATTTTTCTCTCTCATGAGAGTAACGATTCTGGAAAGAAATGGAGAACCGAGGTGGTGCATTACAGCTGTGGGATAATCGTCTCCTTCCCTGTCTCTATGATTCCTGAGGCCCTCCCTGCCCTCTGGGATCTTCCCTGGTTAATTAGGTGTTTCTGCATCTTACCTCCATTCCCACCACATCCCACCTCTCCAGAAGCTTCTCTTGGACTCTCAGTCCTCCTTTGGGGTATGAGTGTAACGCTCCTCTGAGCCTCTACAGTGCCAGTCTTGGTTTCCATCTGTTTCTTAGACTCCCATAAAGGTAACTGTTCAAGGGCAGAGCTCCATGCCTACTAAATTAAGATGTGATAGAACTAAGATGTGAACCCAAAGCATGTGTCCAAATGTATGACTGTTTGGACACCCCCTTGCTTCTTAAACTCCAGTTGTTCTGTGGGCCAACCTCTGGACCCTGTAGAGCCAAGCAATATCACTTTTTATGAAGAAGCAAAAGAGTGGGGTGCCTGGGTGGCTCAGTGGGTTAAGCCTCTGCCTTCGACTCAGGTCATGGTCTCAGGGTCCTGGGATCGAGTCCCACATTGGGGTCTCTGCTCAGTGGGGAGCCTGCTTCCCCCCTCTCTCTCTCTCTCTGCCTACCTCTCTGCCTATTTGTGATTTCTCTTTCTGTCAAATAAATAAAAATCTTTAATAATAATAATAAAAAAGAAGCAAGACAGTGATAATGGAGAGGGGAGGATGACTGGGAACTCAGCCCCCGAGAACACCTAAAGCATTCCTACTTGTGAGTCACTCGGACGGTGGTGGGCAGGCCCAGGGCATTGTCTCTGTCTGCCAGCATTGCGTCCCTGTCGCCGGCAGCCTGGGGACCTCTGGGCCCCCTGTGGCCTTCATCGTGGCGCTTGGCAATGTTTCTGGGTCGCAACACTTGCAATTCCTCTTCTTCCAGGTTTATGTCATATATTTCGCCTTCAAATTCGACGGATAAGGAACGTGTTTGCCGGGTATGGACAAATCTGGGCTTGTACTCTGGAAATAAGGAAATACGCATTAACATGGGCTCTTGTCTGGGCTTGGGCGCTGCATAGCAGTGGATGGATGGCACACTCCCCTGGCCTTAGCCCTTCGTCCCTCCAGTGGAGGGGGGGGTGCATCTAAGTTCCTTTCCACTCACAGCAAGCTGTGAACTTCCGTACTGCGTTTTCAACGTGAACTGCTAAGGCAGTTTGTTTGCATAAATCTATATTCCCAATTATGGTATTAATCATAATACTGACTCTCATTGACTGGGCCTTTGCTATATATTATTCAGTTCATATTTATCTCTAATCCACAATCTTGGAAGACCTGTATTATTATAATAAATCCTTATATTAAGAAAAAACTTATTAGATTGCCAGAACAGACTCATAAATTTGGTGTGATGATTCTTGCGGACGGGAAAACTGAAGCTCTGAATGCTGCTTACATTTTGCAAGGTTATGGAGCCAACAGCTGTGGGAGCCAAGGCTCTAATCTACCAGATTCTAAAGGCCACAGTCTTTCTACAACGCTGGGCTGCTTTTACAAAAGGGTACATGTTCTTGACACCTTCTATTTGTACAAAAAAATAGAGAAAAATTAAATTTTGCAAATGCCTTTATCAGGCAGCTGACTTCTAATACCTGGCAGATGGAGGGCAATGCCAGGGGGAGGCCAGCATGGTTTCTGGTCTGTAGACGTGGTCAAGGCTCATAGTGTGCTAGACACGGGCTTTAATGCATAAACCTTGGCCCCTCCTTACCAGATGCACTTTGGCTCTGAGGGGACATACTCATGCGGCCCTCTTTCTCCAGCCTGCTGCTAAAATAGGAAGAAGAGAACACCCAGGCCATGGACTCAGAATGGCACTTGCCACAGGATCCCGCCATTATGGCAGTTCCCAGAGGAGGAAACGCCTCTGTGACAGTTAGCAGGGCACTGAGTGTGCTCATGAGCAACTCCTGCCCTCAAATAGGTGAGGTTCTACATGGTTTGAAAGCACGGCCCCAGGCATCTCCATTTGTGTTCAATGTCGGACAAAATCAGTGTTCGTGGTCACTGCTGGGGAGGCTGCCCCTTCCGGCTTTCCGTTTGATATCTTTGTGTAAATGATTAAACCTGGCATTTTCTCTTAGGGAGGAAAAATCTCTTAAATCAATCATTCTTAGCCTTTGGGTTAGGGATTCGTTTAAGAATGTGTTGAAAGTTAGGGACATCCAGAAAAATGTGCACATATATACAGAATAGACTTATCATTTTGGATAAAATGTTAGAAGGCTCACGATCCCTTAAAATCCATCTGTGAGGTCTAGGATAAAAAAGCCAGCGCTAAGAGCCTTTATTGTTCTAGTGATTGATTTCCTAATTTACAATGAGGGTACACCTGGCTGTCTCAGTGGTAGAGCACACGACTCTTGATCTTGGGGTCGTGAGTTCAAACCCCACGTTGTGTGTACAGCCTACTTAAAACAACAACACAGAAAATGTATTTTACTCATTTCCAAATCAGTATAGAAAAGAATTGCCACAGAAATGAGTCACTTTTCCTAACCTGCCACTAGATGGTACTAGACTCTCATTCTTTTAGGGAAGGTGCCAGACTGGGTTTTCACATCTGTATAATCACAGGAATTTCATAGTTGCCTGATAGAATTTTTATAAAGAAAATGCTAGGCAGTGCTTTTCATGCTGAATTTGACTAGTTTGACCCTGCCAGTCAACCAGAACTAAAAAAAAAAAATACTCTCCTACAACAGATGTACCTTTAAAAAAGTATATTTTTCTTATTAAATCTATAAGCAATGAAACCTCGAATTTTTATTTTCCTCCTTTTTTTTTAAAGAGCAGCTCAAGCAGACAAATCAGGACATTAGTATTCATGTAAACTAAAACTGACCTAAACTATACCCTCTGCTCCTCCCCACACCTGTTACCCCTTTTTAGCTCTTTTAGGTGTGTGTATAGTTTGTGTCTAGTACTTTTACTGAATATATTTTCATTCTATGCTTAAGTTAAAATGTCCACAAACCCCAGATTTCAACTTAGCTTCGCTCTTCTAAACAGAACAATTCTTTGCTTTTGGCGCTAAACCTCTGCATGGATAAGATCTCAAACGTAGACGGAGCAAGCCTTTCTTGTCTCCCTGTTGTCCATCGGCAGAGCATTCTGCCTTCCCCTGAGAGGCCCCCCGCGCAAAGCTTACTGGGGGTCCCCTGGTTTCTCAGGAACTGCCTTTGATTCTTTCTCTGGCTTCTGCCTCCACGATAGCCGGGCTCTCCGCAGCTGCATTCTTTGTCCTTGTCCGGGAAGCCGCGAGCGTAGAGGTTCCGCGTGCTGTGCTGGACCGTGAGCAGGTCCCCGGATCCTTTACACTTGTGAATTCGAAGCTTGCCAGATGTGTCCTCAATGCACTGCCACTTCTGCAAAAGCCAATGTGAAAGCAGGTTACCCATCCCGCTCCAGGTGTTTCTGATTAAGGACGGCTGCCTTAGGTTTGGGGCAGCATGAGAAACCCCCTTAAGGAGAGCCAAGCAAGAAAGGCAAGCTTCTAACTGAGCCTGCCATTCAGTCCAGACCCCCCTAACCCCGGTTCTCTTAGCTTTTTCTCTCACTGTAGGCAACTGCGGATGACAACGAAATCACTGGAAATCAGAACCACCTCCGTGACACTAGAGCCAAAAATTGATATATAAATCCCCGGTATCCAGACTAAACAGAGTCTTGAATGAAACATGTAAAAGCCCTTAATTCGCCAAGCCACAGAACCCAGCTGTCAGGGCTGTTTTCGCCAGACCCCTCTTTCTCTGGAGAAACACACATGGCGGCTTTGTTCTCGGGCCCCCGAGTTTCTGCCTCGAACCGTGGAAGACAGAGATGAGTTTAATCAGAGTCTACGTGGAGCAAGCAGACCAGCTTTCACACGGCATGAGCCAGAGTGTCAGGTCTTCTCTGGGCCTCTTCTTAGCCTTCTACAGACCCTGCACGCCCGGCAGAGCAAGCTGCTCGGGAGGACACATCGTTCACCTTCCCAAGAGATGGGCATGGGGGAGCTGGCCCAGGGTTTTCTTCTTTGAGCCTTCTACCAAGCCCACTGCAGACACTGCGGACTCAACTCTAGATCAACAGGACCCAGCATCGGGCTTCAGGTCCCATTCACCTCCCGCCCATGCTTCTTGAATAGCCATCTGGCCGAAAGAAGAGCATTTCACCTTGGGGGCATTTCATGAGCTCCTCCATATCTTACTTAAAGACTGAATAACCTTCCCCTTTCTTTTTCTTTCCCCCCCACTCGCTCCCTCAAATGGTAGTTTGGGAAGAACACTGACCCTGAATTGAAGTTGACCATGCTAGCACGTAGTGTGAGCCAACTTCTGTCTCTGGTTTTTGTTCCAGAGAAGAGTATCACCTGTATACAATTACTGATACCTTTCCTTAAGTGGATACATTTCTAATCAGTGGCCAAAGCAACAGTACCTGTCAAATTATGCATTTGTTGCATGAGTTAAATATTTTCAGTAAATAAAAAAATCATCCAGTAAAAGATGGTTTTCCCTGCACCACCGTGGATCTCAGATGCGCCCTCCCCCCATCCCGGCTTGGAACCTGTACCATACTTTGGATTATATTTTAATCTCCAAGTGACCTAATGCAAGGTAAAGTTTAGTCAAAGGTCCCAGAGGTCCTGGTGAGCAAACGACCCTTGTGTACAAAATGGGGTTCAACCACTCACCGTGGAGCGAGGTACAGTCTTGGCTTACTTTCTCTTACTGGAGCCAGGTGCCCTCTGTAAGTGTTGAATTATCAGAGCCGCCTTCTGTCTCTACCTCAGAGTTCCCAAATCCCTGGTTTATAGGGCTTGGGCTGTGATCTTGCTTTACCCCCACACCCTCTTGGTGCTACTGATTTTGGTCATTTCCAGTGACATCAGATGACAATCTTCTTTGTGGCTTGACCAGTATATCCTCCTCAATGTCTATCCCCTCCATCCAGAGAAGCAGGCTCAAGAGACAAGGTGACTAACTCTATTCACAAAGCCATGAAAAGGCAACACAGACAAGAATAGTCGAGGACCCACTAAGTTAGAGATGATTTAACTGACAAAAAAAAGCCAAGTCAAGTTGATTAGGCACCGGGGAGTTATGTGAGCTCAGTGGTTCTCACACATGGCTGGGCACTGGGAGTTTCCAAAGCTCTCCTGGTGAATCCAATGTGCAGTTGGGGTTAAGAACAAATAACTTCAATTTGCATCTGGTCCCTGGAACTTTCTGCAGCTGGGACCCATGGCAGGGGCAAAAGAGGTATTTGTGGGTCTAAGCAGCTTAGAAGGATGAGTCTTTGAGAGGGGCATATGCATGTTGCGGCCTGGGTATGCAAAGGAAATTGTGTCTAGAAAGGTACTGATGTAATTGGATCAGAAGACGACTCCAGCTGCAACAGAGGAATACTACCGACTTGTCTCTACAGGCAGGACTATGTGCTTTCTGTAAGAGTAACCAGTTTTCCTTACTTTTTCTCCACAGTTAGCTGACAAGTGAGGGAACTTAGTGTTTATAAAGGTTGAGCACAAAGCTGTGTGTGGCCTGTGGCAGGGTTCTGTCATTCAACGTGGAGACCAGTGGTTTTCAAGCCTGGGTTTGTAGCCCTTCTAGACACATCCCATGAGCTGGGAGGAGGTACCGTGAAATTTTCAAAAATAGTTCTCAGGAAAAAAAAATAGTTCTCAGAAACTATCATTCTGTGTATCATTCTATATACCCTATAGAATAGAATAGAATTTCTGCTGACAGGAAGTGTCAGCAGAATAATCCGTAAGCTTTTTAAAGCTCCAGAAAAATTGGGAATCGGTGGTGCTTGAGTGTCATTCTAGATCTGTATTTGTCTTAAATCCAGATGGTTGAGGACTTGTCCATCAATCTGGGTAATCTCTAACTCAAGCATCCCAAAGCTAAGAGTTTGCTACTTGATGCATATGCTAGCAGAAACAGTGGCCGGGGGATCCACAATTCAGCCTCGTAAAGGCTTAAGAAATGCTCTATTTTCTACCAGACAGAAAAATATGGTTAACTTTATTCTTGAAAAATAATGGTCTTGTGTCTTTTGTGGCTCGAATTTTTTTCAATTTCAGTATAAACATTGAATTTTAAAACACATAACTACAGTGAAAACCCTCCTAGTTTTATAGTCACGATGCATTAAAAAATTCTACTTTTTTTGTGTGACCTGAAGAGCTGAGGGTACAAGTAGATTCCTCTAGAACAGAAAGTCTAGGCAGAATTTTTAATGATTTGGTCTATCTGGAATCCAAACTGCTTTTCCCCATTAGCCAAATTCCTCGCTAATGTCCTACAGGGCAGAGGTGAAGGGAGGGGGGGTGTTTCTTTTCTGAAGAGATGAATTTAACCAAACCTGAGATCTGGCACCATCCCGGGTACGGATCATATATCTCACAAATCAAATATGCATGTATATATGGATGCGTACATACACACGCATATACCCGCTTATACTATAGGTATATGTATATGGATGCATACATACATACATGCATATACCCACATATATTATATGCAACATATATTAATGTATACGTACATACATGCATATATCCGCATATACTATAGGCATACGTATATGGATGCATATGTACACACACATATACCCACATATATACTCACATGTATACACCTATACACATTCTTGTATAAAACAAGAGCTACAGAGAAAAATGCCAATGATTTTCTCTACCGTGGGCCCTTTGAACAAGCTGTAGACCCTATTAATAGAGTCATTAGCGAGCGGCTTTAAAAATCTCAGGGAATTGCTCTGAAACTCATGCCACAATCCCCTTAAATGCTCAAAAGAAAGAGAGGCAATGACTTGGCATTGCCTTAGAGCTGCAGCAACCAGATGGGAGCGGGGACTCAGAGGAGGCAACCTCCCAGGGGACGCGGCTCAGCCTCCCGGATGTGCTTTGTTGAACACGCACCTGCGCTGAGGTACAGATAGCGTACTTGCTCCCTCTTATCTACTCTCTGGAAGTTTATCAGTGAATCAGTGAACTGCCAGATCCACTGTCCATCTTCCCTGAACCACTCTCCCCTTCCGTAAATTCCTCTGCCACTTCGTGGGACATCCTCTCGGTTTTTCTCCTGCATCTCTGACTCCGTCTGTACCAATCACTTCATGTACATTCATTCCACAGTGATTTCTGCATGCATTCGGCAAGAGAGGGGCTCAATTACACTATTGAAATAATTTTGTAAGTTTATATTAGGATTTCATTTTAGCCTTTCCAACCACACTGGAATTTCAAATTAAAGGCAAGGACCATGTGTCACACTCCTGAATTGTTCTCTGACGTTAGCTCAGCATCAAACCACTCTGTTTAGTAATCGTGTCTTGGTGGCCTTGATTGACTGTCTACACTTATATGTAAATAACATGTGATGAAGAAGAGATGGCTGGCCCTTTTGATACAAGGATTCATGTGTGTAGCTTGTTTGGTGGAATCAAACTTACTGGAAATGAGACAAATGCCCTTCAATCAATTCCCTTCAACATCATTATCATCACCTGTGGAACTCTTGATGCCAGGTACTGGTCTAGAGCACTTTATATAAATTTATCCACATAATCACCACTATAACCTACAGTGCTACCATAACTCATTTGATGGAGTAGGATTTTGTAGTGGTGAATATCACCCATATTCCTCCTGGGACTTGAGAATGGCATTTCATATCCATGTCGATGTGGCTCGGTGGCAGAAGTCTGGACTTTCAAACCTAGAAAAGTCTGATTTCAACTATCAGCTTTCTCACATCACTATGTGTCCTTGAGCAAGTCAGCTCTACCATCAAGCTTCGTGAGTATTAGAACTCATTCAGGAGCAGGAAGAACTCAGTACTCGGTAGACACCCAACAAAGGCAGTTATTGTTATTATTATTGTTATTATTTCATAGACTATCTCCCTCTGCACACACAAGTTAAGTTTATTACTTAACCTGGTCTTATGCAAACTTAATGAGAGGTAGTCATTTTTAATGGAGGCAAGTATTGGATTAGGGATATGAAGGTAAGTATTGGGTTTGGGATGTGAAGACCTCCATTTTCATTTTGTTTTCCTGCTAACTCTACGGCCTTAAGCAAATTACAGAATCTTTTTGTTCTTCCAGATTCCACATCTAGTAAAATAATACTTGCTTCTCCTGGCCTCAAGGATATGCCATGAGAATAAGTCGTTGAATATTTTTGAGTTCTGAGAAAACGATGCACTATATAAATCCAGAGCAATACTATTATAATTGACCTTTAACAACGGTTATCCAATCCTTGCGCAAGTTCATGTTTCATGCTTGCAAATTGTATATAATACAATAATTACTATTTAGTGGGGAGACTGTGGGTTTGAATCACACAGATCTTGGTTTGAACTCAGACTTGTCACACCTCCAGCTCTGTGACTTCGGGCAAGTGACTTTCCCATCTGAGCTTTAGTCTCCTTATACTTAAAATGAGCATAAGATCTCTTCTACAGAATAATTTTCAGGTATAAAATGTTCTGTGTAAAGTGCCTAGCATAATATTAGTTGAAGATAGAGCTCTGGTTACTTCCCTTTCCTGAAGTACCTACCAGATAATCATTATAGTTTCTACATTTTTTTTTTTTTAGTTTCTACATTTTTAATTGCAGATATTTTTCAGATTGATTAAGAATGTTCTATATTCTTATTTATGCCTACTTATTCATGAACAAGAAACAAAAAAATTTGACTACAGCTTTTTCAAAAGTACACTGCAATGAAAGCTTAATTTTACACACACATACACACAAACACACGTGGATTATTTGTCATCATTATATGTCTTATTATGTGGATTTGGTCATAATGCAGGTCAAATCATGTTCTCCAAAATAAAACAACCATACAGTAATTTTGGGATAACCTGATTAACCTTCAGGCCGGTACCAATATCGTAAAACACAGTTACCTGCCTGTGGACATGCATTTAGATTTTCATCTTAACACTGGGACTATAAAAGTACCATATAAACATCCTCGTTCATATTGCTACTTAGCCGGAGCCATTGTCAGATTTTCTTACCAGTCTAAGTAGAGTTACTTGTGCTAAGATTTATTTCCTGTCTTCTTTGAAATAGGGTGAGACGGGAGAGGGGAGAAGAAATGGAAAGGAAAGAGAAGCAGGAGAAAATATTTCTTCCTTCAGATTTTCATCTGGATAATCCTTTGTAAAACTCAATAATGAAAGGTCGAAAGGAGTGTTGTTCTTACAGTCTGGGGAAAGCACAACTGGTACACTGACCTTGGCCATCAAGTGATAGCCCGTATTTGTCGAGTGCTTATTATGTGTCAGGTACTGGTTTAGATGTTTAATACACTTATCTCTTATAACCTTTACTGCGACCCTCTGAGGCAGGTACTTATTATTATGCCCATCTTCAAATGAAGAAACTGAGGCAGAGTTAAATTGAGTAACTTGCCCCTGGTCACATAGCAAAAAAGCAGTGGACCCAGGATGCAATCCCAATTGATTAGGACCCCAATAAAAAAAGAGTGGTAGAATGTGAGGCTTCTCAACAGCCTTGGTGGAGGGAATAGCATTTGGGAAGCAGAGGCAACAGCTTACAGCTGCCGCTGACGAGAATGCTCTGTTTACAAGCAGGGAGAAGGGGATCCTGCCCAGAGCGGGCTGTGTTCTGGAGTAGTGGGAAGCAAGAGTGTAAATTAAATCGGGTGTGGCCGCATTAGTTAGTTTATAAGTAAAATGGCCTTATGTTTGTCTTTTTTCTGACTCGTTTGGGGCATCGTTAAGTATGGTTTGACATTTAAGCCTGTGGTTTGTGTTTTAAAAAATGCACAGAATTCAAAACATCGAGAGGCATAACTATTCAGAAATGTCCTTCAGTGCAGGTTGAAGAGGGGAGGAGACAAGGTTTTGCGGCCGGGTGGGCGGTGCTGAGCTCCATGCAGACAAGCGTTCAGCCAGAGGGTGGCACTGGGGCTTGGTCCTTGGGGCCGTCCCTCTGGAATAAGGAGGGCCGTGGGCAAGGGTCTGTGAGCCATGCTGAAATTTTAGCCAGGGCTCAGTGAGTTTCTGGAAACAGGCTGTCAGTTCCTGGCAAACTTGCCCGATCTTACTGGTAACTGCCTTTTATTCTTCCTCTGCAGCTGGTCACAAAAGGTTGAGGATCTGTGGTCAGAGGGATAATTTTGGGATGAGAACATAAATCCTGGAGCTAAACCAGGACATTCAACAAGCCACATTCTAATTTCCCAAGTAGTACCCGCTTGCTTGATCTGGGGTTCTTCCGTAATGGTCAACAAATCTTTGATTTCATATTGACACAATAGTAGAAAGGCAAATGAAATTGCCAGGTTGCTGGAATTTAACAACTCACAAAGGACATGTAATTTTCTTTATCAAAGAGAAAAACAAGCTTTTTTCAAACAACAGAGAATAGATGAAATGTACTCAAAAACTGAAGGCCTCGGGAATTTCTCTTTTATGTAACTCCTATTTAAGGAGTCAATCTCTATACCTAGAAGGAGAAACATAGAATAACTTTTTCCTGGCATGAATGATTCTCAGTCCTGGCCGCTCAAAGAAATCACCCAGGAGCTGGAAAACAATCACGGGGTGTCTGGGTCTCATCCCCAGAGGTTCTGTGTTCCTTTGTCTGGAGTGAAGCTTGAACATCAGCATTTGTAAAGCTGCTTCTGTGATTCTAATGTGCAGGGCTTGGGAACCACTTCCCTAGATGCTCTAAGTGGGTCCTAAGCTCGTGTGGCTTCCACCAGGCAAATGCCATCTATAATTTCAAAGAGAAAATCTACTCTTACATTTTTGAAGAGGCAGCATGTTCTGGGGAAGAAAGGATGAAGCTGAGAGTGAAGAGTTGCAGGTTCTGACTTTGAGTTTGTGGCTTAAGATTTCTGGATCTAAATGTCCTTATTAGAAAAAGGATACCTTTCAACTAGGAGATTTCTAAGACTCCTTCCAACTTCAATATTCTCTGACTCTAGACCTCTGGTTCTTAACTATGTTAACAAATACAGATACCTTGACCTCACCTCTGTCCCATTAATCTGATCGGTTTTGGGGGGAGGCTATATATACATTGATATTTCTTTTCCTTCTTTCTTTCTTTCGAGAGGGGCACAGGGAGAGGGGGAGAATCTTAACCAGCAACCCCCGCCCAACCCTCCTACCCCCACTGCCCAGTGTGGAGCCCAAGGCTGGGCTCAATCTCACAACCCTGAGATCATGACCTGAGCCAAAACCAAGAGTTGGACGCTTAACTGACTGAGCCACCCTGGCGCCCTTACATCGATATTTTCCAAAGCTGCCCAGGTGATTCTAGGTGCGGCCAGAATTGAGCATCACTGATGTGAGTTCTTTGTTGAGCCAAAGTCTTTTCAGATAGAAGCTGAGATCTGCACGTGTGTGTGTGTGTGTGTGTGTGTGTGTGTGTGTGTAGTGTGTGTCATACATAAATCTGTACATAATGTGCTTGGGGGTGTGATGCCAGCTGAGAGAGTGGCGGGAATTCATACTCAGCCTCATATTAATTCAGGAACACAGAAGTAATGCAAACACATATGTCCATGCCGTCTTAATTAGTCCCTGCTGCTTGCTCTGTTCACAAAGTGGAAGAAGTATTGCCAAATGTCTGGGATTCCAGCCCATTTGAATTCCCTGTTGGCTTCACAGGAATGAAAAAGCAGGTAAGATGGTCCAGAACAGAAATAATGCCCAACATTCCCACGTAGCCTTGTAACTCATCTAGCACTTTACATATATGATATCACAGAATCCTTATGAGACTGAGAGTAATTTTCTTAACTTTAGGGATAGAAAACCCAAGACTCTTAATCCAGTCCCCAAATACACAGGTAAAAAGTAGCGGATGCCAATATTCTAACCCAAACTTTGTGATGTCCTATTTTCTTTCCTTCATTTACCTCCTTTGTGCATCCACATTGACCTTGCCAAGCAGTCCTTAGGGGACCAAGCAGGGGGGTATGGTTGCATGGGTGAAATACACTGTTTCTTTGGGGGTTGAAGTGAAGAGAATGGGGTTGGTATTGTGGGTTTTTCCTCTCTATCCGTACAGAGTCAAACCAAAGAGAAGATTGTGTTGTCTTTGAATGGAGCTGGTTAACCTTGGTCAGAGGAAGAGACGCAGGCCACCGGCCAGGTGTGCAGTGTCAAGAGAAGAGATTAGATTAGAGTTCATTCTAGCCTTAACTGATGCCTTGATCCAGAGCAAAACAATCTCATTCTTCTGGACTTTTCCTTTTTAAAAGTCACTGATACTGTAACTAAAAAGATAATCTTCAAAGTAACCAGATAGAAAACGCACATGTCCCAAAACATAAAGATTCTGTAGAATACAACCGAGCTATCAGGTTTGACCCACAGTTTCCGTAACTGACTTGAAGAGGCTCAAAAATTTCCA
This sequence comes from Lutra lutra, assembly GCF_902655055.1. NCBI lineage: Eukaryota > Metazoa > Chordata > Mammalia > Carnivora > Mustelidae > Lutra > Lutra lutra. Next base: position 64,130,628 of record NC_062281.1, read on the forward strand.
GAAGTTCTCAGATTTTTAAGCTATAATTTGAGCATCACCTATAGAAAGAAAGAAATCGCCATCCGGGATAGAGTGTAATTCTCTGTTCTAATAATTCAGGCACTTCTAAAAGAAATTATTGCGGACATTTACATATATTCATGTGATATAATCTAAATTCAGACTGATTCACATTGAAATAAAGCAGCAGAGGAGAATCTCAGGGAACCAGGCATTAAAGCATTTCATGGCGGGCAAAACAAGTTTAGAAAACTGTGAAAAAATGAAGTGACATTCTTAACACAGTTAGCATTTCACAAGAGGGAAGAGTTTGTGCCAACATACCGTAATCTAGTTGAGACTACATTTGCCCTTTAGGACATGTATTAAAATTCCAGGGCAAGCCATATGAGAGAGGTTTGCAAAATTGTATACTGAAAGGTAGGCAGTGTACCTTATTCTCAAAAGGGTGTAATGCTTGCCACTTGGAAGGCTAAAATAGTAACAGAATCACCAATTCGTGTGAAATATATTTAACACCAAACATTTCCAACTCCTGAATAAAAGCAAATTAGTCTATTGAGGCTGGCTCATAAAAATCATTTTAGAGCTACAAAACAATTCTGAGGTTTTAGTCATAATAACACTTAGCGCTTCCTTGAGAAGGATCTGAAGACATCATATTAAAATATAATGAATAAGTCTAAGCTTCTCCACTAAACACTTGAAAATTAAGACTTACGAGAACGCCATGAAGGCCTGGTTTTATCCCTTCCTTCATCAACCTCCCTCCCCACCTTTTTCTATTTCAAAGGAATCCCCGAGGACAAAAAGTCATGAGGAAATGCAGAAAGTATGAGGCTCAAGTTGTTTATTGTGAATGTCTCTTCAGTAAGCTAGATACCATATCACCAGTACAACTGTGATGCCCTACATTTATGAGGTCATTTTAATAATGACTGTGTATCCATTTCGTGTACCTGGTATCCTGAACTGGTATTGGCTAATTGTGTGGCTATCTAGAGGTCAGATAAGTTAAAGAGAAGAAAAGACTCAGAACAGATGTGAACTTCTCTTTGCCTCGTTAATGTAACTGACCTTGGAAGGCGGCAAGTGGCCCGAGTTTTTGAATCCTACAACTCATTTCGATCCCAGCTCTGCACTCACCAGCTGCCCATTTATAAATGGGAACAACAATGCCTACCTCATTGGACGGATATGAGGATTAAACTGAGCTAATACATACTAAACTCCATGTATAGTGCTTTATGTAAGACAAATGTAATAACTATTATTTTTCACTTTCCTTCAATTTTGTCTCAATGACTTAGGTAATTCCTCTCTCATCATGATACAGTACTTCTTTTAGCTAGTGTAGATGTCAATCAAGAGTGTTTTAAATAGTTAGCATTCATATGTTCTCACTTTCCTTAGAAACAGGCCTGTGTTAATTCATCATATGGTATTTCTTTAGTTCTTATTGATAATAGTTGGTGTTCTGGGTAGTCCTTAATTCTATAGTAATTTTTTTTTAAAGATTTGTTTATTTACTTGATAGAGGGGTGGGTAGGGGCAGGAGGACGAGAGAGAAACTCAAGCAAACTCCCTATTGAGTGTGAAGTCTGACACGATCTCACAACCCCAAGATCATGACCTCCCCCAGAATCAGGAATTGGACACTCAACCCACTGAGATACCCAGGCACCCCATTTGTAATAATATTTCCATTAATAAAAATAATTCATTCTAAGGAAATAGTTGATGTCAGAAATTTTGTGAGCAGAAGTAGAAATAATAAACAAACACAATATGGCTTCCCTTTTCACTTCCCAGTCTTGGTCATGATTCTCTCCTCCTCTGTGGGTTCGATGACATCTGACTTTAGTACAGGATGGGAAGACCCGATCATGTCTCTTGGGTGGTTCAGTGCCCAGGGGCTTAGCATCTTCCCCTGGATCTTGACTAAGTAGTTTCTTGACCCTTCTTGATAACCAGTTATCAGGACTCCAAAGGGTGATGGCTACTCCTCAGGTGGAACCAAGTTGCTGATCTTTCTAACCAGACTACCCATTTCACATGTGTGATATATTGAACTGGTGTTGGCTAGTTGGGTGGATATCTAGTTCTCTCTGAGGGCACCATCTTTTTTTCACTGAAGGGAGCCCAAGCAGTGATGAGGAGGCCCAGTTTAGACCAGTTAGAGAATTCTCAGTCAGAGGAGAGCTGTCACAGCGAGCGCTGCATGACCACTATGAAAAACGTATTTATATATAAATGTACATTATTTTATATGTTGAAATTGTTAAAATTAGAAATGAAGAAGCATGTGACCTATGGTGAAGACAAGCTGTGTCACTCACCTGCCCAGGCTGTTCACAGGCTGTCTGGTACCTGGCCTGCTGGCACAATTCTTTGACTCTCTCATATTTGGGCAAGTGATTTGACTGTTGGATATTCTTGCTGGATTCTTCTTTCTTACGTAAAAACTTCCTTTGACAGAAAAGAAGAAGTTTCTGATGTGAGAAATGATCTGATTTACCCACCCAGTGTATTTTCCTTTTCTCTTTTTCTCCCCTGCAGCATGACTCCTCCATGTTCTTCAAATGGCGTGAAATAATTGATAAGACCTTGTCCATAGGAGCTCAACATTTGCTGACTCCTTTGTGAAAATTATAAGCCAGGTACTAGGAAGAATTGTTATCTCCCTAAAACATTAATTTCAAAATTTTGGGCATAAGTGTCTAGCTTTAGATTCATATGAATGCTTTTCTCTCAATATATGTACAGAAAAAAAAAGAGAGACAATGAGGATTATGAATCAAAAGGGGAAACCCAGAAGGGACTCTGGAAATGACAGTCTCATATGTGTACTTAAAACTAGGAAAGGCACTTAAGGAAAGGAAGGAGAAAGGAGAGGGTGAGGCAAGACTTGGGAAGGAAGGAATGGACTGGTCCGATTCAGAACCGAGGTCGAAAAATGCAACAGTCAACGCTTTGGTCCCGTTGTATGAGAACTTATGCTTTACAATTCTGATGCAACAATCATTACTGTGCTAGCCAGTGGAGAATGAGTAGCAAACCATTCAATCTTGTGACCAAGCTTACGAAATCTGCATGCTTAGTAAACTGGAATAAGGGGGAAAAATACTCAGCAGGGAGAGCTGCCCACTAGGCCTGGTTCCCAGAAGCACCCCAGGAACCAGTAATTACCCTCTTTCCACGAGGAACGTATCACGCCAAATTCTGGCTTTCTTGTTTGTTCGAAACCTGAAAGCAAAATAATAATATTTACTGTTGGTATCTGGACGTTTTTCCACATGCATCTGTGCTCACAGTTTATTTAAAGAAACATCTCTCACTTCCCGCAGACCGCGACTGCCCCTCCATCAGTATGCTGTTCACAAACAGCCAAGACATTCTCAGCTTAGGGTGATTCTCATGGGCAAGACATACTTGGCCTTCACTCCTTTCAGTGGCCGGCTGGCTCTGGGGGGGCTGAGGCGCTTGGGGCTGACTGAGGGAAAGCGAATGGACACACCTGTTACCTGGCTTTTCCAGATCCAGAAGTTTGAGGACGGACTTGCCGTCCACATCGGAAGGAGTGTCGAGCCCAGCGATGTCCAAGATCGTCGGGGCCAGGTCAATGTTGAGAACGATCTGTGGGACTCTGCAAAGGGACAAGTGGTCACTCCCGGAACTAATGTCTGTGTGGGTGGCATGGAGGGCCACTTTCTCCACACCGATACTTCTTGGCCTACAACCTTCTTCCCCCTACCTTAGTCTTTCACACATAAAACTGTTTCACCTAGATCAGACAATTCTCAAAGTGTTTCCAATGACCTGAAGAGATACAATAACTTTCAAAGAATCCTTTTACTACCATCGTCTTCTCCCAGATGTAGTGGCAGAGGAGGCACATGGAGGAGATTCAGAATATCCGGGTTCTGAGCCCCAATGCAGCCACTTCCAGAATCAGGGACTCTGAGAGAGGCACTGGTGCTGTGCCAAGCTTCTTCTGTGTTAGATCAGGAGTCTAGGCTGGGGAGTGCCTGGGTGGCTCAGTAGGTTAAGCGTCTGCCTTTAGCTCAGGTTGTGACCTCAGGGTCCTGGGATTGAGCTCCGCATGGGGCTCCTCCCTCAGTGGGGAGTCTGCTTGACCCTCTGCCCTCCTCTTTCTTCATGCTGGCATGCCCCCCTTCAAACAAATTAGTAAAATCTTAAAAGAAGAAGAAGAAGAAGGAGAAGGAGAAGAAAAAGAAGTAGTAGTCCTGGCTGGATGCTCCTTAAGGACCATTCTGGATTTGAAATTCCACTTGGATTCTTTTCTTTAACTCTTTCCATAACTTGTTTCATGTATGCAATCTTGTTTTACACTGAACATTGTGATATAGATGGCAGGGAATATAAAACCCATTTTGTAACAGGAAAAGAGAGATGCAGAGGGAGGCAGTGACATGTCTAATTTTTCCCAAATAATACTTGTCTACTTTTCCCAAGTAGCAGAAATAGAACGCTAGTCTTTCAGACCCTTTTTTCTTCTAAAAGAAAATCATGCTTTTTAAAAATTTTATTTTCTTTAAAAATTTTTCTTTAGTAATAATTAAAAAAAAACAACTAGAAGCAGGCACTGTTTCAGTTTTTGTTTCTGTTTTTAAAGACAGTGTATGTCTGATTCAAAGAAAGTACAGATATGTCCCTAACGATCCCATTCTATGTCTGTGAGCACAGGCCGTGAGATGTGGACTTTGGTCCATTTGGCAGAATTAGTCATTAATAGTTAATTTTCCTTTCTCTTTAAATAGCATACTTCAGTTAATTTAACATTTTGCATGGGGAAAAAAACTAAGATTTTCATTTTCTAAATTACCAACCTCCCCCTACCTACCCCCTTTTCTGTTTTGGATGAAAAGAAACCAGACCCTGAGATTGATAATCGAATCATCTCAGATACACATAAGCCATGATAGCCAAATGTTGCAAGCAGAGAAATACGTACATGGATCCTGGTTCTACACTTGGACCACGAATAAAGAAAGGCACACGGATATCAAAGTCGTATGGCATGGATTTCCCCTTGACCAGTCCAAACTGGCCGATATGGTAACCGTGGTCAGCGGTGTAAATGATGTAAGTGTTCTCCAGCTCCCCTGTCTCCACGAGCATATTATACAGCTGAAATACAACGGAGACAAGATGGGCAAGATGACAAGAGTGTTGTCGTGATTTTCCCCGAAAGTCTTCCCCATTATTTGTTAAAGGCAAGTGTCACTTCAACAAGGCTGAGAAACATGATGACTACATGTTCCAGTTGCTTACAATCCTGGAAAATGTCTAATAATAGAGTAATGTAACTTTTTTGAATCTGGCACATTGTTCTTCAAGCTTTTGTGCACCTATTAAAAAAAAATAACAACAAAAACCAAACAACAAACTCTACAAACCAGTCCCTGCCACCTAACTTACAGGTTTTACTTCGAAAATCCACTGTTAAAGCAAATTTTATCATCACTCTTTCTCAAGGATTACGGAGAGGCTGCTTTGGAGCTTGAGCCAACTAAATCCAGCCTCTGGGCATGTTTTGTTTGGCTTCTGTTATTTTTTTAAATTCAGGAAATTTCAAATAAAATGTTTGTATTTCTGGTTTCCTTTGAAAAGTCAAAAGAACTCATGATACTGGATCTATTTTCCTACGCAGGAAAAATAAGCTGGAGCTGAGTAGTTGCTTCTTGTTACAGATGTGGGCATTTAAAGTGCTGCATAGTCCCGGCCATGCCCTATCACTTTATACAAGACCAGCTTTAGGTATTTACATTATTTGCCTAATTCTTGAAGGTATTTTTGAGTGTAGCTCTTGACTTAAGGTGTTTTGATTTTGTCCTTTCTTTGCTGCTGGCTCCAAAGAACCAAGCCTGGAGAGCTAGTAGAAGGGGTCAAGATACGGGAGGGAAGATAAAGTCACTCAACACACACGTACACATATTCACGCACACAGGCTCTCTCCCTCTCTTGAAAACACCTACGAGACGAAGATGGAATTAGGAAGAATGGATCTACACCAAGGAAGCTGGACCAAAACCTGTCACTGAGGCAAGTTTGTGTACTTACCCTTTCCACAGAATCATCCACCGACATCAAAGTCTGAAGCCTTTTGCGATGTAGAATGTTTGTAAATTCCATATGGATGGGCAGCATGGGTCCCGTGTACTGCATAATCCAGTGCTTATCCATGTTTGGTGCATAGTTATAACTAGGGGTTCTGAAAATACCCAGAAAGGATTCTTATTATGTATAATTTTAGTCAGGTAGAGAAAAATCTCAAGTTGAAGGTTGTGAAATAATCATTTAGGAAAGGTAATTTAGACATTGCTATTTTTGTCTCCCACGGGTCTTCTATATTTATAAGAAGAGCTCAAAACTTCACTACACCAAATATCACACATCCCCAAAAGGCATATGGATTCAAATTTATAAAACCTAGATGGGCAGCTAAAAAGGTAATTAGTGCAAGTTCATTTGATTCATTGAATAAAATGTGTAAAAAGACATCAGGATGATCATGTAAGATCTAAAGATAAAATTCTATAACACACAAGGGGATGTTTTCATGGTGATGTTAACTCTATAAATGTTGTAGTTAATTAGGCTATTAGATATAGTCACAAAGATGTGGAATAATGTATTTTTTCCCTCTTGATTTTACTGGGCTATTATATTGATTACTTACATATGTAGTCTATGAGTTTTTCTCATTCCTAACCTTATATATAGATACCATTAATTTAATGGGCTGTGCTGGAATTAAAGCCAATCTATTTCTGCCATATACATGCTTATCCATAAAGCCATTCTTTTTATAGACAATTCAATACACGTGCAGACACAATTTTTGTCAACTACAGGGAGGTGGGTCTTATTCCTCTCGAACATGCGGGTTCAAGCCTATATTTAATTTATTGCAGAAATCCAAGTGGTGTCTCATACATTTTATTGGAGACCCACAAAATATGTTGCCTTCTTTTTGAGATCTAACCCAAATCCCTTGACTATTAGATGCTGCTACCTCATCCTCCTGTGCCATCTTTTATATTACAAAACTGGAGAAATAGGGGCGCCTGGGTGGCTCAGTCAGTTAAGCATCCAACTCTTGATTTAGGCTCAGGTCATGGTCTCAGTGTCCTTTTGTTTGGGATTCTTTCCCCCTCCCGTACCCTCCCCCCACTGCTCCTCTCCCTTCTTGCTCTCTCTCTAAAATAAAAATAAATTTAAAATAAATAAATAAAATCTCAAAAAAAAAAAAAAAAACCCAAACCCCAAACCGAAAAACCCTAGAGAAATAATCACTGTGAGCCGAGTGAATTCAGGAGCATTTACCGTGAACTCTGCTGGTTTGCTCTAGCGCAAATTTCCCTTGGGGTGAACCTGGAATTTCTGAGCTACACAATTGTTTACTGGGCTACTCCTATGCATGCTGAACAATATAAATGCTGCCTGTTGTTATACATTTTCAAAATCTCACTTTTGATAGTTGAAAATGCTGTTTTGGGGTGTCTGGGTGGCTCAGTCAGTTAAGTGTCTGCCTTTGGCTCAGGTCATGATCTTGGGGTCCTGGGATCGAGTCCCACATCAGGCTTTTTGCTCAGTGGGGAGTCTGCTTCTGCCTCTTACTCTCCCTCTCTGTTCTCCCTCTCTGTCTCTCTCTCTCAAATAAATAAATAAAATCTTTTTTTTTTTTTTAAATGCTGTTTTGGTACCACTGAGCTTCTTGGATGCTAGTTAACTAGCAGAAGTACAACAGCACAAATACCAGCATAACAGTGAGCACAGAAGACACTATCTCTAAAATTGTATAAATTGTGCTCAGTAGTGTAAGTCAACTCCTTTTTAAAGGGGCAGATTTGCAGAGTAGGAAAAGCAAGTGTGGTTCACTTTGCTCATCTGTAAATGGGGATAATAGTACCTTTCTTAAAAAGCTCTTTTGAGGAACAACAGATCTATTTGTCTATCTCTATCTATCTAATCATTATCAATCATCTCTCTATCCATCTATCACCTATTTATTATCTATCTATCTATCTCTATATCACTTAAAAGTGCTAGTACAGAGGCACATGCATTTCCTACATGAGCCAATAAACATTCTATGTAAGTGTCTGGGTGGAAAAATCCTGTTGCATTAAAAACCAAACAAGGTCTCCAGGTATCACCTGCTATTTTTTTTAAGAGAAACTTTCAACATAAATTTTCTTATGTTTACCCGGGAAATGACTCATGAACCACTTGTCCCGTGTTTTTGGCCTGAAAGGGTTCCTGATATCTAAAAGTGAACACGGGTGGAATCAGCCTCTTCAATCTCAGGGGCTCATGCAGTAGGAAAGGATGTAAACCCTGTTTCTTATTCTTCACGCAGCATGTCGTGGTACAAACAGGATTAGATGGAGAGGCTGAGCAGGATGACAGAGGGGGCTTTTAAGCCCCATCTGAGAGGGATTTTCACCCTCAGGGGTGGCTAGAGGTCAGAAAAATAGAGCAAGTGGGTCGTGAAAGGTTCCCTAACCATTTACTGATACGTGTCTCGAAAAAGAATAGGGCTATAAAAGATCACACGTTTCTTTATAATACCTAAACATCTTCCTCTTACTGCCTTTGATGTTGGTTTGCCTTAATTTTGAAATAAACAGAGTTGACTTTTTTAAAGCCACAAAACCTCAACACAAATAAAAATTAACAATAGGGAACCGAAACGAAGACTCGCAGCAGGCAAATTATATCTTCTACCAGCTACCTTGATGTGCTTGGCACAACTCCATCTCACTTTGAGGAATGGGGAAGGTCGCAGCAAATTACAAGCCTCCAATTGGACTCCCGGATTTACACAATGACATATGTTAAATCTGGCTTATATTAAAAAGGAGAGTTCAGGTCTGTTGTCAAAGATGTCCTTCCCTACCCCCAATTGCCTTTTTCTCCCCCTCCCCCTTTAATTTCTCCAAGTGGGAGCTGACCCCCAGCTCTGGAGCTGAAATCCCAGGTGGGATCTCAGCAGGGGGTAAGGAGTGGGGGGGGGGGATGCATTTGCCTTTTAAAGGAAGACAGCCCGCCCCTGCTTCCCACCCACTGAACAGCAGCTGTTCCGGGGACCTGCAGGTGGAAGGTCGGGGGTCGCTGGAATTGACAATGTTGCTGAAAAGTGATCTTTTGCCAAAGACCTGTGGTTGCCTCCTGCTGGGGTCTTCCAAATTCCTGGAAGATGCAGCCTTCTGTCCTCCAGTGATAATTAAGGCTTGCTTCCCTAAGAACTGACTCACAATGACTCAAACGGGGCCTGGAGCCCTCAGCTGGAAGAGCAGCCACTGAAAGGAGCAGGTAACTGTTTTGGGGAAAAGTGAAAAATCACAGTTCCGATTGTTCCAGAATGTTTGGGGATCAGACCTGAAATCTCATCCCAGCTCTGTTACTTACAACCACGTGATCTTGGCAACTTTTTTTTTTTTCCCCTCTAAGACTCTGTTTCTCCATCTGTGTAATGGGCATAACGACTTCAGAGCTTTGTGAGGGTTTAAGGAGATTTCAGTGACTCCAGAGAACACATCCTGGGACCACATCACACTCGTTCTCATGGGTAGCTGGGAAAGATCTCATCATTTAATAGCTCTTTTGGTTGCTGTGGCAACCCTGAGGAGCAGGCAGGACACTTTATTCCCATTTCACAAATGAGAAATTCCTTCCCGGGGCTGGAGTTCCTCCCATGATGTCACAACAACCAGAGTCCTGCACCAGAGTCCCCAAGGAGCACCTCAAAATCCCTGTCATTCAAAGATCTGATGATACATGCATTCCTTTCTGCCAAAACTAAGTCCTAAAATCCTTAGCCTTCATCCATTAGCCTTTTCTGCTCCCCATTCAAGTACCTCCCACCAGCTGCCCAGTATCTGCTTTTGCTGACAATACAAGATAAAGTCGGACCCTCCAAGGCAAACTGGATGCATCAGCGAAAAGACATAACACTGGCTCTTTGCTTAAAAACTGAGAGGAGAGATGACTAAGTTGTCGTTTTTAAGTTTCTGTTGCTTTAAGGAAAACAAAATCCACTTTGGGGGTCACAGTCGCATGTGCCTGACCTGGTAAGGCTCCTTCTTGTCTGTTCCAAGAAGGATTTTAACCAGTAATTCTGCATTCCAGGCCTTACACTCTCCCCCAAACCTAGACTATTCTCATAGTTAAAAATGTTAACCTTCCCCCTGTGAGGCTTCTCTGCACATCGCTTTTTCTTCGTGTTTGAATTTATTACTCTGCACTAGATCCTTTGACCTCACATTTGTGACTTCAACCTTTGCCGTCCACGCCGATTCTCTCTGGGCTTTGATTCCCTCTCCTCTGCTGCTTATTGGCATAGCGAGAACACGAATCCTGAAAATCAGTAATGTCACCTTTCTTTTTGATAGGTGGGTATTTGGGGAGAATAATTCTCACTAGACGAGAAATGGTTTTAAGAAATGCATGTGTTGTGTATGAAATCCATATTCCGGGAATTGCAAAGAACTTAGCAGTTCATTTTTCCTGCTGATGGCCTTTACCCAGTGAAAAGAAAGACATTTCTAGCATTTCATATCCGCACGTGTGTTTTCTTCATTTGTTATTTAGTCTCGGACAACAACAAAAACTCTAATGATCTAACTCTTAAAGAGCACTGGTAGTGGGTCCGTCATTCTGTGAGAAATGAAATAGGTTTCAATTCCCAGAATAAGCTAGTTATATAGATTTAAGACACTCACTCAAAGCATTAAATTGGAAATTCTATACTTAATCTCCCAGGCCACACCATCTCAGCTTTCACTCAAATTGAACTTATTTAATTGACTTTGTAGAGATATTCCCCACCTGAGTTCAAATGTCTTTAGGTAGGTAACATTTGAACGCACGCAGAATAATATCAAATGATCTTGATTATAGATACCGCAGGAAACTAATTTAACAAGTCTTCTAAGATGCTGCAGACTCCAACAGAATTGTGCAAACCCACACATAGGAGCCACTTCTAATATTAACTGTAACTGTGACGAGTGCTGAGCAAAGCAGGGGAAGTACAAAGATCACCTGGGGCCAAGAGAATAGCTCCAGCTTTGTCCCTGTCTACTTACGTGACTTGGGCAGAGCCATTTGGGTCTTTTATTTTTTTGAAATAGAGTTTGGGCCTTCATTTTTTAACCTAAAAAGTTATGGCATTCAATGATTTCTAATTTCTTTAATTCATAAAACCCACTGCTTAAATATTTTTATGCTATCAAAATATGTTTTAATGTCACCTGGGATTAACACGCTTATTCATCTGCTAAACAAAAAAATATCTGGCAAGGGATGGGGAAGGAGCCATGTTCCCCAGACACCAGAATCAGAGAGGTAACACTTGGCCCTGCCTTCTGGAAAGAGCTATCTTGCCTAACTCCAGGGCCTCATTCAAACTGTATCTTGTGTGAATGCTGCCCCCTGGAGGTGTGCAGTTTGACTTCAAGGGTCTGGGTAAACAGCCAGTGCCATGGGATATGCAGTCAATGACAAAGAGAAGAACAAAGTGGGAACACAGGGAGGGAGTGATGAGTTCTGCCCAGACTAAAGATTCTTACGGAGAATTTAAAATTCTCTCGTCTTCAAAAGCATTTTCTTTTACGGATCTGTGGAAGCAATGAAGTGAGGATGTGCAAATTCCTCTAAGGGAAAACATTTCTTTCCCATTTCGGACAACAGAGGTGTTTTAAAAACTTTGTTCTGAGGCTTACGCAGAGGTTGTTGTCCCTTTAGCACACTTTGTCATCCCCCAAACTGCGCTTTTAGACCAATTCTTGCAAGTTAGAGGAGCTGGATCGTTCTACCAAGAGTTTAGATTTCTCTTGAACCGGCGTTTGTGTGTTCATACGCACAATCAGACACATTTCCAGGGACAGGGGAAAGAACTGGTGTGAAATGGAATAATAAAAAAGTTTCAGTTGATAGGGGGATGGTTGGTAGGAAAGTTCTGAGGGAGTCTCTCAGCTTCCCCCAGAATCATAGGGTAGGTAAATGGAGTCTCCTTTCCTGTCACTGCTGCACATTATCATGTCATGGCGGCCAGGAGAGAAAAGCTGTGTCACAGAAAGAGTGAGGGTCTAGCAGTCCTAGGAGGATCCTGGGAGGTAATTTACCGAAAAGGACAGTAGGGTCTTCGCCACAGGGAAGAGCTTTAGGATAAGGATTATCATGTGTGATGTTATGACGGAGACTTCCTCAGGTATCACCGAGGCCTAGAACAGCTGAATCGTTTCTGATTAAACAGTGCCTCCTGTCACGAGGGGTCCATGTCTGTCCTCGTTCTTAGTTGGTTGGCAAAACCTTCAGCCTTGAAGTGTAAAACCAGCAAGCCAGTGTTGGCCCGGCTTCCTTCCTTTGTTGGGAGTGGAAAGTACCGTGGAAACACGATGCATTCACTCCGGTTGGAGAGGGCCAGATGATGACTGCCTGAGGCCACACGAAAGGCACCTGGATACCGCGTGACCACCAGGGAAGGCCACCGCAGGGAACGTGTTCACATTACTTGCTTCTCCCAACAGGGGAGTGTCTACAGCTTCTCCTGTTTGCAGAGGGCTTGCCAAACATGTCTGCAAAGCATGCTCGAGTGTGTGGCGAACGTTTTTGCTAAGGAAACCCGCCATTCAGGGGCTCCATGCTCCACAATTAGCTGCCTGTCTTCATCTGTCTCACTCCTTTTGTCTACAGACTGAACTGTGGACCTGTGCAGTCACTCACGGTGACAAGAGCCGCACACGGACTCTCGCCGGCCCCCTCCTCCGCTGAGCGGCAGCCAGGGAGGCCTGGGCAACAAAGACTCGGCTAACCCAGGCCTTTGAAGGCCTGAGGGAGCCGCAGCGGCTCTCTCCATGCCAGGGGCACCAAAGCCCGAGGCTTAGCAGCAAACAGAGGCTGAGTCACCTAGCCAACTGCATGGATTTTCATTTTCTAGGGCTGAGGGTGTTCTCCTCACTGGCACTTGCTCGCAGCACCATTTTGCAGCTGGAAAAGATAACACAGCCCAGATGGGTGCTTATCCTGCCTGGGTGTTTAGAGCGGCCGGGTGCGAGAGGCTCGTCCCAGTGTGAGTCTTAGCTTGTCAAGAGCTTTGTCACATCACAGTGGACACCTATCAACTTGTCATTTCTTCAGCTGCTTCCCCTGAACGTGAAGTTGAACCAAATGAAATCTCACTTTTTGTGGGTCAGGAAAGATGGCCTCAAGAAAGAGCAGCTTTATGTGGTTCATCTCAATGGAAAGGATCAATAAGGATCAGCGTCCATGAAGTGGCTTCTGTGTCCCAGGCCCTATGGGGGGACTTGACCTGTGCTTCCTGTCTCAGTTTTTGTTCATGATATTATGTCAAAGTGCTAGTATTATCCCCATTTAACAGATGAGATGATGGAGTTTCCTAGAGGTTAAAAAAAGAATGCCCACAGGTTTAGTAGTGGGAAGACATGAAAAAGGAACCCATGTTTGTTTGTCTCAAAGGCCTACATACTTTCATTCTGTCAAGTGAAGATTTTTTTTATAGTCACTAGTAAGCCACCCAGGTAGTTCACGTGAACTCAAAAGAAATAACTGAAACAATTTTCATGAGAAAATGACTGAGTCACTTATTCTGTCACTACCCCACCAAATGACCTCCGGTGACTCTGCTTACGGTCACGTACAAATTCAGTCAGGTCCTCAAAATTCTGCTAGTTTCCCTTTCTGGCTTTATCCCTTCTTGCTTTCCTTGTGCTCCATTTTCCTAGGTCACATCTTAGATCGTCTCACATAACGTGGCAGCCACTTGTCCACGCTGCATTTTCTAACTGAAATCATCTAGCCAGTCTGTAGGATCAGCTGCAGAAATCGTACTCATCCTTTGAGACCTGCTCTGAACGTCTGCTGGTCCATGACTTTTCCATGTTAAGAACGCCTCTTCCTCCAAACTTCCATAGCCCCTTGAAGGCCTGTCCTAGTACTTATGCCTTCTGTTCTGACTGGTGCTATGGCTGTTTGGACACTTGCCCATCCTCCCCCCAAGGTAGAGGCTGGGGCAAACTCATCCTGTAAAGGGTCAGAGAGCAAATACTGGGGGCATTGAAGACCATAATGTATTTGCTACAACTACTCTGCAGTTGAATTGTGAAAGCAGCCACAGATAAGACAAAAACGAATGAATGTGGCTGTATGTCAATAAAGTTTTATTAACAAAAGCTGGCGGCAAGCTGGATTTGGCCCCAGGGGGCCCATGCCTGTCTTTGCTCCCTGGTTTCTGGTTGTGAGCAACTGTGTCTTCCTTGTGCCTATACCCCAGCTGTACTGGAGAGCACCACTCATAAATATTTGTGGAATCAAATAGAATTTGTAATTGCTGGGCTTGGAGATGCTGTGGTTCAGTGATGATGAAGGCCCAGGGAAGTCTGCAGATTCCTCTCCTCCTACAATTGTCTGTGCATGCCATTGGCTCTCAGAACCTCTTGACCTGCGGCTGATTTTTCTGTAGGCTCAAGACCTTGCCCAGAAGCTTCAAAGCAGGCTGACTTCTAAGGAGCCATAAAACACCACATTTTGTCAATGCCTTCTCCTCAACCTCACGAAAACACCGGTAAGGGTTACAGTTGTAGCAAACCTCCTTAGGCTGAGCATCTGACAGTGTAACAAGAAAACCGACACAGAGTGATTTTCTGATTCGAAAAGGAAAGAGAAAGGTGGGTCCCGCTGGGAAGAAAACTACAAAGACCTTTCTCTTTCACTGAACCGGCAGGTTGCCCATCTGTAAGTGATCTGGAATGGAGAGCCCCTCGCCATTGTGGGCTTTGCTCATGAATTTTGTTGCATGGTTATATGTAGGTAGACCTTCTAGAGGTTTGTATATCCATCTACAGCATTTTTTCCGAAACACAGCGGCTCACCCAGACCGCATTCCCCAGGCGCTGGGGGAACCTGCTTTCTTTGTTGACAATAGTTCATGTTGAGATGCTTCCATCCTTCCATCCTGACTGGGCATGTTCAGCAGGGGGTCTGTCCTGGTTTTATATCTACTGTTAGTTCCTGTCCTCAGTTAGCTCTGACCTCCTTCCTTCTTTCTAAATCACTTGATATGGCAGAGACGACCTGAATACCACTGGCCCAAAGCCATGAGTTTACTAGTTATAAGATAAAAAAAAAATAAGCATATAAGGGAAGATTCTTCAGGGATATATAATGACCAGCAATAACAGTGCCTTCGGTATGTCCCTCTTTCCAAAAATACATTTACTCAATTTTCTTTCTGTCTAGGATTGCGGCTGGGAAATCAGTATGGGTGAGAAGAGATGCTACTTCAGCATAAACAGAGCAAGAACCAATTTTGGAGGTTGAGTGTTGAAGGAAACATACCAGTTCCCTGGTCCCTACTTTCCTGATGGCGGATCCTTCCGTAGACACAGAGCCAAGCGCTCTGTCGGGAAGGCTGCACGTTATTGCAACGGACGGGAAGGAAGCGGGTCAAGGGAGTAAAAAACAAAATCATGTTCTTTGCTGCCAAAGCATCCGGACTTTTTCATTCTTGGCTAGGGGGAGTTACCAGCCTAACAGGGCTCTCTGCCTCGCTCCCTCCGCACCCCAACCCCTCTTCTGGGCCTCCCCTCCCCTCCTTACCAGAGCTCCTGCTTCTCAAAAGGAAACATCAGGTTATTTTAAAGCCGTGACCTGAGAAGGCCTCTCGGGCAAGCCGGCGCAAGCTGCTTTCTGCAGGAGTCCTAATTGCACATCTGCAGCAAAGCCGACCCCCGTATTCTCCTGGAAGACAGACCCGTGTTTCTACCACCAGAGACCAGGGGGCGCCACTCTGCCGCTACAAGGAGCATACCCTTGGATGGTTATTTTTATGAGATCATGCTCAGGGATATTATTTAAGACAACGTAAGGGAACGCCTGATACCAATTTCCCCCATTCACCGTAAGTGCTTCTCTTCCTTTCCATTTAGCTACTTAACAAAGATTGGACATACTGTGACTCCTAATCATGCCATGAGACCTGGTCCTTATGCTGGGCCCCGTGGCCAGCCTGCCCCGTGGTCTCTTGGCAGGAACTGGTTGATGTTCCTGCCTCGGGAGACGGGGCAAGGAAGGAAATGGGGTGAGGGAGAGATGGGAGGTGGGGGGTGGGGAGCAAAGAAAAGGCCCGTGTTCAGCAGGTCCCAGAACTGATGTTATTACTCACATGTGTTGGGAAGCATTGGGGTACAGTTTTGAAAACTGTGGGGCCGAGTCCTCGGGGCCGTGGGGCGCAGCGTGGCTGATCACCATCATAATGGGCCTATGGGGATACATTCTCTTAGACATTTTGAAGTAATTAATGCTCTCGTTAGTGATTAAGTCTGTGAAGTAGTCCTGAAACATACATTTGACACAAAACAAAAATTACAAAAGGTGACATTCATCAGACGGCATTTGCATACTGCTTTCTTCAGAAGCGTCTCACTCAATGAAGGCATGAGGCCTGAAGCGGGAAGGAAGGTGATAACTTCCCAAAGCGGCAAAACATCTTCCCAAAGGGACGAAATCAGTTGCCAGTTACTTTCTAGGGTGACTAGCTTAGTAACACGCAAAAATTTTATTTTAAGTAAGGGCACGACTTAGCAATTAGGAAAGAAAAAGAGTCCAGTCAGTCCTGTTTGCCCAAGATAATGATCAGATCTGGCAATCCAAACACTAGAGCCCATGAAACACCGGATACATATTTCATTCTCAGATTTCATTGATGTAATTCTTTGACAAAAAATTTAATTACTTCAAGGGCAGGAAACACCCACGCCCACTACAAAGTCACAGTTGCAGAACACGCCCACCCCCACACACACGTGCACGCGTGCACATGCACAAACAAAAGGAAAGGTCTTTTCTTTAAATTCAAAATGCACCTGTGGGAATTATACAGTAATTGCTAAATGAAAGCCAGAGCTCAAATCTGGGTGCACAGGGAAAAGCTGCAGTATTTTATCAATTAATTCACTTGAACCAGTAAATATGGGGAGCATTTGATTTCCTGCAGACTATACTGTTAATTGCACAACTAAAATGATACAGCTGCTGGGATTTGAGCCTGACCGGCTAATAAAATGACTTGAGCTGCCATCCGAGGGACTGATGCAACTCCGTAAGGGGGAAGGAAGAAATGGAATGAAAAGGAACGATGAAAACTTAAACCACCTGCTTCCTCTAAGTGGGTACTGCTGGCCTGGAGCTCCACTACAAAGTTTATTCAGAAAGTGCCCAGACAGCATTCACAGTGTCAGAGGCTCCCAGGCATGACTAATCACATGTAGATTCAAGGACCAGCACAGCTGCCAAAGCCATGCCCAAGGGAGGAAATCTGTGTCACATGTCATTGTGAGGACAACTCCACAGGCCATCACCTTCTTCCATGGGAGTGTCTGTTTCATTCCTTTTTCTCACTAAAAAAAAAAAGCCATATATTCTTTTTGGACACAGTTGTCTTTGACACTTAATCAGCTGTGATAATGGGCAAGTTACGCTAATTTTAGTCTTTGGAGGGAATCTTGATTACTTTGCTCTCCTTAGGACAACAGGGAAAGAAAGGTTAATAGCTTGAACAAGGAGCATGAAAGCATCCCTACAGATAAAAAATGATGGCAGTGACAATTAGCGCACTTTGTAGGACATTGCTCAAATCTGCCTCCAAGGTCCCCGCCAGCTCTCCACTTTGATGAGTCTGGAATCTTATTAGCAATGTTTGTGAATTCATTTGCATTCATTGTTTTCTGAAGGGGACGGAAGAGCCAGACTTACACCTTATCTCCTACCAAGTTCCTCCAGCTCAAATCAGGCCAAGCATAAAGCCAGCACTGTGCCAAAATTAAATCAAGCTCCTTCTCTCCGATTTCCACCAATGGCTCTTTCGTAGTGATCTACGCTACATAGAGCAGATTGCCGGCTTCTTTTAGAAAAGTGAGGAAGAGCTGGGCATGGCTAGAAGAGAAGAGGATATTTTAGGCTAATTAGTGGGCTAAATTCGAAGATATTTTCCCCTTCACTCTTGTCGTCTGAAAATTGTTTTATTTTTGGTTGGCAATCACAAAACCTTTGTGAATTTTAAAAAGTCTAATCTGGGATGCATTTGTCAGAGACACGGAGGGACGTGTCGATTTCAGTTTCTGTGAACAGATTTGGAAATCTGAGGGTTGATGGCCCCAGAGAATGCTGTGGACTCTGGCTGCCATGGGGCAGGTGTCCTTGTCACATATCAATGCTTGGTCAGACAGGAGGAAAAGCAAAGAATGTGGTTTCCTGACCTTCGATTATTGTGCTTGTCTGCTCTAAACCTGAAGCCACAGATGAAATGCACTTTCACGCCAGTGAAAAGCAAAATGGTACAAGAAGAACACTGGATTATGTGGACAAATCCTCTAGGGAGCAGAAAAATAAAACAATATCACGAGACCGAGGTGGAGGCGTCTATGATTTTCTTGATGATACTTCATCAAAGGCTGATTGCCTTTCATCCTAATGAGGGAAAAAAGAATCACTATTCAAAGTCAGTGTTCCTTGAAAGTCTTTTTCTTGCCTGGAGTTTAAAATTACCTTAAAATTTCTCATTCTAACATTGTGAGAACATAGAAAGCCAATCTCGCGGATAAGTTAACTCACTGAAAATGGCTTTTCCCCATTATGCACAAAGTAAATTGATGCAGTGTAAAAGTGCCTGAAAATTACCTTTGCATAATCAAATCCATGCTTTTCTTTGATGCCATTGCGACAAACAGTGTAATTATAGAAACGAGAATTCTTGATTAATCCAAGCCATTCTCGCCACCCAGGAGGGATGTAGCTGCCATTATATTCATTGAGGTATTTTCCAAAAAAGGCTGCAAAGGGGGAAAAAAAAGGATTATTTTCTCATATGAAATGATTAATCACAAATAAATGCATAAATGCATAAGTATGAAATTAGGATTTGAAAAAGGGGAGTAAAACCAAAGTAAACCTTGCTAACAGTGAATGCCGAAATAATAGTGTAATACTCTGATTCTTTGGCAAAGTGACAGACGTACATTTCCCTTTTGAATAAAAAAGCATAGCACCCACATACACAGATTATAGTGCAATAAAATCACCATAATGATCATGGTACTCAGGGTGCATCCATTTCTTGTGGGTCTGCTGGGATGAAAGCAGAATGTATCCTTTTGTTAAGTTGATGTAACAGTCAGAGAAGTAGCCAGTGGCAATGTGGAGTGCTGTCTCTGGGCAAATACTGGGGGACTGAAAATTCAGTCTTGGTGAGAAAATTAAGTTTTCTAACTTACTATTTGTGAGTTAAAAATTATGAAAACAGTATAGAAAAGCTTGTCTTTGGGTTTGCATATCCAGAGTACAAATTTTCCAAGTCAAGGAACCACGGTAAACTCCATTTCTTAGGCACGTGGTGAGGGTTTCTATGCCATACACATTTTATGGCATTGGTGTTCACATTATGTGTCTTTTATGAACGTGTATATCTATTCTTGATAATGAAGGATTCTGCTGACACAGAATTACTGCACAGATGACTAACTTTCATAGAATCATAGTCGCACACAAGTATGTGGGACACTGACACTCTACTGCTCATTGAGGAGGCCCCTGGGTGGACTTCACATTTCTAACTTTGGCATGTCACTCCCAAGGAAGGCCACTGGGCAACAGAACTTACGATCCTGTTAGAGGGAAACTTTGGATTTGGATGTGGTCCTCTGCCACAGTTGATGAAAGGAGAGGGGCAAAGAGGAGAGAATAAGTAGGGCAGGTTGGGGTTTTGGGAACAAAATGTGTTAGATCTTGAAGTCAAATGCCTTATAACTATCAGAAGGGGAGCCAAAAATGAAAGAGGGTATCATTACTTTTTTTCCTTTCTTTTCTTTCTTTCTTTCTTTTTTTTTTTTTTTTTTAAATATGTTCACTTACTCTAATCACACTGCGTACACCACGTTATCACCACGGAACGTAAATTCAGGTTAGACAAGAGAGCTTCACAAGTGCAGGAAAGCATTCTGGAGTATACCCAAGGTTGTGGGTAAGGTCTGACCAAATCACCTTGCTGAAAAGTCATTAGCTACTTCGATTATAGGTAATGTGTCAACATTTAGGATTCTTACAGAGAAAATACACTGCATACGTTTAAGAAGTATTTCTCCTTTACCCTTGCCTTAGTACTTAAAATCCACATTTCTATTTCAAGATGACATTCAAAAATTACTCTAATACCGCAGCAGTGTAGCTCGAACTCGGCAATTACAGAAAAACCAAACTGGGATCCATTGTTAAAGTATTCTCATGTTTACATGAATGATCCTGAGATAAAGCCTACTTCCAAGCAGCTGTGACCGGTTTTATAAGGTTTGGTGTAAACACACACACATTTCCATTTGTGGGGAAAGCAGAGACTGTTATAGCCCATACGCTGTTCTGAAAGGGTTCTTTAAGAACCAACCAGCCCTCAAAACTGCAGGACCCAATCAGTCCGTAAGACAAGGAGGGTACTATTCCGAATAGTTGTAATTCCACCAGGAAGGCAGGCATAAACAAGCCCTGTTCTGGGTAACCTACATGTTTGGTCACTGTAGTAGCCATAAACATAGCCTTCCCCTTAAGTAAGAAGGAGTAGAGAAATTTTTATATATGGATATAGAGGGGTGTGTGTGTGTGTTGTGTACACACACGCTTAGACCTGCGCATACGTGCATATGTAATATACACATGCAGGCAAGCTTTAATTTTTCTGATTTTTAATCAAGGCCGCCATCTTTCGTTTTAGGGAGAAACTCTAGCTAGCTAGATGCCTTCCGTGTCAAAGTCACTGTGCATCTTCACTAAGCAGGCTTCAGGCGCCTCCACTTACACACATGAAGTAAGGTAGTTCCTGGATGACGAGCCTGGGAAGATGAAAACAGATCCCTGAATCAGGCAGTTTACTGGTATTGCTTTTCAAGCACGCCTTTCTGAATCTCAGTCTCGCCCACGGCACGTCATATCTGTGTGTTGATGGGCTAGCTAGCTCGCTTTCATCCTGATACACAGCTACCTGTAGGATACCCGCAGCTGAATGTTTTCCTTACTCTTCATAGAATCGTCCAGAATGGAATGAATTCTTTTCCCTTCCTAGTTTACTTCTCTCCTCAGATACCCTTTTCTTCTCTGAGAGTTATAATCGTCTTCCTGGTTGACCAGACACGGCACCCCAGGGCCTTCCCCGGTTCACCTGCTCCTTTGGTCCTGTTGCTACGCAGAAGCCACCACCTGAAGGTTCTATGTGGATAATAGCTCTTGAACCTGCCCCTCTTTCTCCAATGACTTGACACCCCTCATGAATACTCTCAGTCTCCTGCCAGCTCCCCTAGCCAGCCTTCTGGACCTTTCTACTCTTAATACCACCTTCCTGAAGACCGACTCTGGGGACATCACCCATTGTCTCAATCGTGGATGGACCCCCCCCCCTCCTCAAGTTTCACTTGATAGAATCAAGTTTCATTTGATAGCATGCCATGCAAGGACAAAATCCCTTTCTTTCTTTCTTTTCTTTCTTTCTTTTTTTTTTTTTTTTAAAGATTTTACTTATTTATTTGACAGACAGAGATCACAAGTAGGCAGAGAGGCAGGCAGAGAGAGAGGAGGAAGCAGGCTCCCCACCGAGTAGAGAGCCCGATGCGGGGCTCGATCCCGGGACCCTGGGATCATGACCTGAGCCGAAGGCAGAGGCTTTAACCACTGAGCCACTCAGGTGCCCCATACAAAATCCCTTTCTTTCCATTTCCAACCCCAGCCCACATTTCTTGGTTATCTGTCCCTCTCTCTGAAGAAGGCATTTTCTCTGTTAGCTCTGGTTTTCACCTCTCTGCCTTTGCTGGTGCTAGTGCCCTCATCTCCCCGCCATGTATCAGGGCTAGACCAGGTGACATTCTAATCCCAGTCTTTGCCCAATCCCCACAGCGATTTGTCTCTGTGGCTAGAAGGCCATCTTCGCTTCCCTCCATGTGCTACAGTCATGCTCGTATGTAAGGTAATCCCCCTTAGCCTGTAGGGCTTTGAGGGCGAACACTGTCTTTGCCTCATCTCTGTACTCTCCCTGCTCCTCATCCTTTCACATAGCATAGGGGACTTCATAGCTTTTGTTTCTCGCACTGGGGTTCATGGGCCTCTGTGTATTCTGGGGATTCCACAAGTTCTAGACTGATGTTTTCACTGGAATCAAAAGTGGCTGAAGCTGCCATTTCTGATTAATTTTCTTTGAAGAGCTAACTCAAATCGAGAAACATAGCAGTGTTTATTTGTTGAATGAATGCTTACATGTTGAGTCTGCAAATGAGTATATCCATCAAGCAGTCAGTTGGCTTAATGCCCACTGCCTGGTTACCCAGCCAGGCCCCGGAGCCGATCGAGGGGTGTGGGACAAAGCATACAGGATCTCAGGTCAGATAGGACTCAGGATTTCCCTCTGAGCTGACTACGTGCAGAGGAATTCTAATGAAGGTTTCTCGTCTGCAGAGACCAACCACCTTTTCACAGAGAACCACGAGATGATTTTCCTTTCTGACGAAAGGCAATAATGACTTCTAGTCAGAGGGAGCAGACGAGGGCCACACCCCACCAACATGACCTCAGAGGGGACTATTTCCAGGCACTTTTCACTCAATAAGCTCAAGCCCGTCTCTGTCCTCTGGCCTGCTCCTCATCTCCAGGGTCCCCCCAGCGCCTCCCCCTTTTCTCTCCTTTCATCTTAAAAGACGTAGAAGAGTACAGGGGTTTAGAGTATAAACCCTGGAGCTGGCCTGCCTGGGTTTAAATCCTGGCCATGCTATTCGTCAGCTGTCTGTCCACAGGCAAGTCACTTGGCCTCTCTTCACCTCCAGTTCTCCCATCTGTAAGACCATGAGGATCATAGTAAGAACAGCGGTAGGGTTGTCGTGAGAATCCGGTGAATTAAAACATATGTAAAGCGCTTCAAACAGTGCCTGGCACCTAACAAGGGCATATTAAATGCCACCTCTGCTCATATTCTTATTAGCAGCTCCATTACTATGGTCCTCCCAACCCTGAGTCCTGACTCGAAGTCCTTTACCACCCTGTGCTATGAGGAAATCTTGTCTGAGTTCTGCACTTGTGTGCTTGAAAATATTTCTACATCTTTTTCCTGCCCAATCAGACTTATTTTGTGGCAACAGATTCCCATGTGGCTTACATTTTCCTGCTTCATTAGTTTGTAGATTTTTTTTCTGGCTTCATTCATTTTGTTCTCTGTTGTCTTTTCCACTGGGGGCAGCCATGACAGGTCATTCCTGCCCTTCCCTCATGGTTGTCCTCGTTGGGTTAGTTACCGCTGCTTTCTACCCATTGCCACAGCTATCGCCCCTCCCTTAATCCTCCCCTTATAAACTATCCCTTCAAGTCTCTTTATAGTCCCTGTTACCGGCTTCAGAACTCCCTCCAGGTTTTCGCTGTCTTTGAGCTAATGGAGTGTAAAATATGTACTCAGGATTCCAGATGTGCCCTCACCCATCACACTCGTTCCAAGAGAGACCAGGACCTCATGCGTCACCACGCGGCACCCCTGGTGCCCTGGGCTTCAAGTTACTCTGGCTTTTCTTGTTGCCTCGTAACACTGAGACTCATTTGTAATCACCCCTGGCCTCTTGCAACATTACGCTTCCTGGCAGCGCTCTGCAATTGATTATCTGGGCTTCTAATTATTTTCCTCCAGATGTATTAAATCTCTTTCTCCCTCCCTAAGGTGAATTTTGTTTTCTTGCCCATAATGCTATTGCATTACGTATAGTATGAAGTTTTTCTTATCCTTTGGCATTGGCAATTCAGTCAATTTACTACTATGGGAGTATATCCCGAACACACCATCTACCCGTCCTGTATCGTGTTCTTCTCTGAGACACCATTAAACACTTCCCTTCACGGCTATTTGAGAAGGTGGTAGGGGGGTCAGGTGACAGGGTGAAAGATCACAAAAAACTGATTATAATTAGTGTTGACTTTATGTCATGCTACTTCTGTCCAGGACTATCTGTTACATAATACTTTAAAAATTCCCCTTCAACTTTTTTGAAGCAAAGACCTTTCAGTCAGCAATAGGAACTACACAAAATCTTCTGATGCTGTGGAGAAGTTAAATCTTATGTAATATAACAAACGATACACTAATTGAGCTTTTACTCCATGTCATTGATAGGCTTGGGGTCACAGGATTTTATTGGTAGTAACTGACAAACTAACAACATACATGATTTTGAACCAAGTTAAAACTGTAATTCCCCAACTGGACTGTAAGTCTAATGAAGACAGGGATCTTACTTTATATCTTTTTATATCCCAGCATTTAGTGTAATTCCAGGCATAAGTAGTTCAAAAAAATGTTTGCTCGACCTCATGTTACTATCAAAAATCTGTAATGCCATTATTCACTAAAATTAGAATATTTGTGTGTCTTACTTTAGGTCATCTCTACATTTTTAAAAAATCCCACATTGGACAACAAATAAAATATATATGCTGCAAGTAACATAAATAAATTTCATAAACTAAAAAGACATGAAATCAGAAACTTCCTTTGTCCGAATTATTTTGTTACAAAGGGATTTTTTTCAAAAGAATTTACTGCAGTTCTTCATTAAATATAGCCCCTTCTCCCCAAATGATTAAATAAGTCAGGTGCTTAACAGACTGAGTCACCAAGGGGCCCCAAATATTTAAATTTAATTTTTAAATTTAAATTTAAATTTAATTCACATGTGATTAAACTAAAATTTAATTCACATGTGATTTTATGTATCATGTGTTCTGACTGTAACTTGAACACTACAATCTTTAAATGAATCAATATAAAAATTATAGGGATTATAATAAAACTACAGTATAATTTTGGACAGGAAAAAACACTAGGAATCATCCTAATTTAATCTCTGTATTACATATATGAGTTGGAAAACTAGCCTATGCAAGTTCTCTAAACAAATTAAAGGCAGAGATGCGATGTGGCTCTAGCTCTCCTCAGTCTTGATTCAGGGATTTTTCTGACATTTGTTGTTATCTCGCAAATGTGGATTGTTACTTTTACCTTAAAACTAATGCCAGGTTTTACATTCAAGTCTCACAAGAAATTCACACTAAGTTTTTTTTTTTTTTTTTTTTGAGTGGACAGTCAGGTAGGATATTCATTTTTATGATAGATAATCCAGTATCATTCCCACTTCACTTGTCCGAACATAAAATACAATAGACATGTTGCTGTATTTTCCCCTTTTGAACATTTAAGCTGTTGGAGAGTCATATTTTCCATGAGTAAAGTTAGAAAAAATTCAGGCTATAGCCAGTCCAAAAATATGCCTCAGTTCTGAGAAAGAAAAATCATGTCATATGATGGTAAGTATAATATTGGATCAATTCAATCCATTGAAATCCATGTATTCTGGATGCCTCCCAAAATCTGTCTCTTAGTAATTTGTCTTCTTGGAGTTATTCTTCATAAAACTGATTACTGCGTTGTGCTTTTCTCTCGATGAATATTTATGTATGATACATATTTCAATTTCTTACATTATTTTTCTTGGGTTCTCAGCTAAACATTCCAGATAATGTATTCATTATTAGAAAAACAATAAAATCTTTATATATCAGCTTTTCCCCCTCTAGGTTAGTAGATTATAAATGATTATGTTTGTTTAATACCCCTTCACTCATTCTCTTGACTTCTTAAAATGCCTGTCATCCTGATGTTCTTATTTGTGTATTTTTGAATGGGTCTCTATCCCTGGCTAGATCAATAAACTGTTGTTAAGAAGGCATCTTTGTTTCCTAATCACCTGAGATTCTTCATTATTTTCCTATCAAAGATAAATTTAAATTGTATAGATCTCTATCACTGCCATTTTCGTTTTCCAATTTGTACTTTTGTCTGATTCATTAAGGGGCACATCAACATTAATTTTCTTCTGTGAAGATCATCCTTTTTCTATTTCTAACTATTCAGAAAAGTCCTTGTTTCCTTTAAAGAATTCCTTTTCCTCTCTACAATGACTCACTATAAATCCAATTATTACCTAAGTGTCCTGACCCCTGGGCAGAAAGAAGGTTGGCCTCAGAATCAGACTAGGTTTCCAGGAGCAAGTCTTCTACTCCGAGAGAAGACAACTGGGCTTCACAAAGAACCTGACAATTGTCACTGGGACAGCCTTATGGTGTGCAGTGTCATTTGAGACCCCACCCATATAGGGCAGGGTAGCACACTGGCAAGAACCCTGAAGACCAAGGTCCTGACACCTGCTCCCTGCATTAGAAAATCAGATGTGTCACTTTTGATCTTGGCTTAAATTTGCTCACCTGAAAATAAGGGACTCGAACTAAATTCTCTCTGTTTTATCTTATGTCTTATGATCCCTTGGTAGGGTAGATACAGCATATTCTAATTGAAACAAGTACCAGAATATGCTATGCTTCTTAGAAGAAACCAATTTATTTTATCTTAGTGACCTGGTAAACTTTGCAGTGGATGGCATTTTGATTTTTGCTTTTGCCATCTGGAAGCTTAGTTCCACATAGGCACCCTCCCCCCACAACTCCACAGTGGGAACTTTGTACGTCTAGCTTTGCCTTGACTTTTACTGGTATGTCTCTTCATTTCCATTTTCCAGGGTCCTTACTGTGTTGTATCCTGGTGTGTTTTACGTGTCCCTGAAGAAACTCTGGTTTGAGCCATGACAGAAACGTACATAAAGAAATAAGATGATGGAAAAGGAAAGACTCTGGAGTCAGATGTGCTGAATCCAACCCAAGACTGGTTAACCTGTGACCCTAGACAACTCTTGAGTCTTTTCATCTTTGGTAACACAGACAAAGCCAGAAGAATTCAGTGAGACAATTCCGTGAAAGTGCCTGCTGCATGGTAGGTCAGCAACAAATACTAATTTCCTTCTTTTCCCTCTTACTTTTTTCTCCTTAGTTTCTTTGAGGTATTACTGACAATCGAAAATTGTAATATATTTGGGGCCCCTTGGTGACTCAGTCTGTTAAGCACCTGACTCTTGGTTTCTGCTCAGATCATGATCTCAGGGTCGCAGGATCAAGCCCTGGGTGGGGCTCCACGCTCAGTGTGGAGTCTACTTGTCCCTCTCTCACCCTGCGTTTGCGAGTGCTCTCTCTCTCTGTCTGTCTCTCAAATAAATAAACAAAATCCTAAAAAGTTGTAATATATTTAAGGTGTACAACCTGATGGCCCGAAATACTTAAACATCGTGAGATATTCACCACTGCCAAGCCAACCAACATATCCATCACCTCATACCTCTACTATGTTCCCTTTTCATTTCTTATATGGTGACAACACCAACCCTCTTAGCAAATTTCAAGTGCACAGTACAATATTGTCAACTAGGGTCCCATTGCTGTACACAGTTTCTTCAGAACTCATTTATCTTCTTGCTTTTTCTTGATTTGCCTTGAAACAAGTTAACAAAACCTAGTGGGCCACTCTAAGTCCTGGCAGGTTCCCTGTGTCATCCTGCATCTCTATTTCTTATGACAGACTTCGTCCATATCACTCTGGATATGGGGAGAGTCCCCATCCTTCAAGCTATGTATCTGCTTCTAGGTTTTAAATGATAGGGGGCCTGGGAGTTTGAAAGGCATCAATTTCACATGATGCTTCTCACGAACAAAACACAATTTTGTGGTTACAATCAGGAACCAGGCTTTAGGGGAACGTTTCTGATTTTGCTTCTGCGTTGGTCACACGGTATTTGAAATCCCCACCTCAGTTATGAAACAAAGCCAAGTACATTTGCTGTCTCTGAACCCTACAGGGATGTTTGATGGATTTGCAAAGTGCCTTAGAGCTCTCAGATGAAAGGTGCCATAAATTTAAATCACTTACGTGAGAAAACACACTTAGGATAAGGTACTCTGAGTAACCTAGTTTCTTTCCAAAGCATAAGCAAACACCCTTGAGAGTCATGGGAGGAGATTTTGAGATGCTTGTGAATGACAACACTATCATAGTCAAAATCAATATTTTTATCCATAAATAACAAGGATTAAGTGCCCACAGAATGCTCTGCAAAAGAAGCAAATGGCCTCATATTTTTCAAGTCCAGTGGGAAAGATTCATTTCATTGTTTAAAGGTATTTAAGAGAATGCATTTGTTTGAAACCCTTTACTTCTTCATCTTCAGAATAGAGAATCTGTAGACCTAAAAATCATTTCCAACGAGATTTAATGATGATATCTTTAAATCTTATAAATCTAGGTGGCTCTGAAAAAAAAAACTAGTTTTGTTCTCCCACTCTTCTATAAACATCCTTGTTGCCTTTCAAAAGGAAGCGTTCAGAAAACCCAAGAGAATATCGACATGCTGAGAATTCTCTCAGGTTTTATTCAAAGGTTTTGGGGGTTAACCTTACCAGAAGGAGCTTGTTTCTTTCTTAGAAAGACTGGCATGACATTTATGACTTCTCCTGAAAGAGACCCCCAATTTTCAAAAGACCAACTAACCAAAAACCTCTCCTTGCCCTGCACAGGACTGAGGATGCCTTCCCTTCATGGAAGATGGGCATGAACACATGGGACCTAAAAATAACCACAAATTGGCTAAAGAAACTCCAAATTCTCTCGATTTTAGGAATGAATGAGTAAATGAATCAATAAGGTATACCCCACTGGTTTCTTCATTTAGTTATTTATTAATTCAAAAAATCATTATGATCACC
The DNA here is from genome assembly GCF_902655055.1 of Lutra lutra. Lineage (NCBI taxonomy): Eukaryota > Metazoa > Chordata > Mammalia > Carnivora > Mustelidae > Lutra > Lutra lutra. The sequence goes on from NC_062281.1 coordinate 64,159,383, forward strand.
TATTGTGTCCCAGATCTTGAAGTAGATGCTAAACAGTTTCAAAACCTTTGTTGATTTCTCACTGAAACAATCAGCAGGAATTTACTGACACCTAAGCCAAGCCTCAAACTGAACCATTATCCCTTGAGATCTGGGAGTTTGAGGTAAGCAGGTAAATGGGGGTGAAAACTGTTCTGTTGCAGATCCTCTTAGAAAATTCCAACCATTGTGTGCTCTGATGAATATAACATTTTCATAATGTGCCCCCCTGAGCATCACTTTTTTTCTAAGGGATCTCACATTGGTACATTCTTCAGAGAAAAAAAAAATGGATGGGGAGGCTCCTGACAGAGGGAAAAAACAAAAAACAAAAAACAAAACCAAAAACCTACACTACTTCCAATTGTTGGAACTTTATATATTTCATGACACGAGGCATTTTCCTGTATCTAAGAAGTACCAGCAGAGGTTCTTTGGCTAACAAGTCCACGTTTACCTGTTCTGTAGCCGGTGTTGTTAAGATATACAGCAAAAGTCCGAGGTTCATGCATTGCCTGCCATGAAGGTGAGGAGCAGTTCTCATTGTTGGTGTAGACGTTGTGGTTGTGCACATACTTTCCGGTGAGCATGGAGGACCGGGAGGGGCAGCACATGGGGGTGGTCACAAAAGCGTTGGTGAAGGTGGCTCCCCCATGCTCCATAATCTTTCTTGTTTTGTTCATGACTTGCAGGGACCCTGGAAGGCACAATTCCAGCATTGTTTAGCAGAGCACACCGCATGAACACCCATTGATGTCATGTCACTCAGTGACTCTGTTCCCCTGATTTATTAATTTCCCTCCATCGGTTTGAAGGAGTCGATAATTTGACAGCTCCCATTTCCAGAACAGAATTAAACATTTGGGATCCGACCATCTCAAGCATTTTGCAGAATAATAAAACACATTTCAGCTTCTCCTCGCCTTACTCACAAAGAAAAAAAAATGCAGGCTAATCTGATAATTAAAGCTAGAATTTTAGATATGGAACAAATTCAAAGGCCAGCAGCCTTTTGAAGATTACCAGAGAACAAGAGCCTGTTACACAGGGCATCAAAACCCCAACCCACCACATAGGCACAAAGCTTGTGACCTTGAGGAGGTTACTAGTTACAATGTTTTAATCGTAGGAAAGTAAAGAGGAAAACCATTTTTTTCCCCTGTTAAGTAAAAGGTCCTCCAAAATGCCTGTCTTTAATTTAAAAAAAAAAAAAAAAATCTTCATTGTAACTTGGTATCCTCTAGCGAAGTCACCAAATACCTACCAGTTTTTCCATCCGGATAACATTGCCAGTTTATACTTTCACCTGTTTACATGTAATATTAAAAGGGAGATTGTTTGCTTATGAAAGAGCAATGATTCTATTGCACTCCAAAGTATTTGCATAGAGTAAAATATTCCACTTTGACTGCAAAGGATGAAATTGTAACTTAAGATTGCTGGGGGAGAAAAAAAACGACTTCGATTACTCTATCCAGCCAAATACTGCCGCTGAAACACATCCAAATACTGCAGAAAAAAAAGCACAGGCTAGAATTCAATAGTCTTTTCAGGACTTGTCAAGAAATGCACTACAGAGCGCCACAGCCAAGCCTATTGCATTTGAATCCTGGAGCCTCACATTTCCAACAGGTCCCACTTCTTCCAAAGAAAGGGAGAAAGTCTATGTAGTTTTCCAGCAAGGAAGGAAATCGTAATGCAAACCAGGCAAGCATTCAGAGCAGAAGAGTAGTGTGCAATGGTCCAAAAAGCCACAGTGAGCCTGATTTTTTCACGTATTAGCTCTTACTGTTCACATGAAACATATGAAAACAGGAGGAAGGTTTCTAATTGGGTCTCATTAGAGCTCCCTAAAACAGGCTTTAGTGAGGAGGATTCCTAACTGCTTTCCCCCCCCTGGTTGTCTTTGGGGGATCAAGCAACATTTTTGTAATTGGTGAATAACGTGGAGCTAGTGCCCACTTCATCTCTGGGCTGCTCCCCCAAGTGTAGCATTAACAAAAGAAATGGAAAATTCTCTGCTGCCTCGGTCTTTAGCAGTAAACTACCTAGATGAGAACTGACGTATAGAAATCACTTGGGGATATTTGCAAAGCCACGTAAGAGCATGGAGATAGCAGTAGTGGTGCAAATAAGGTTAGAGAGGACCGAAGGGGAAGGCTGATGGGAGTTCTGAAACAAGAGACGAGGACAAATGGAAGGGGAGCAGGAAGAAAAACACAAGATGGGCGAAGTGTTTTTCGTGGCAGTGTGGGGAGGACAGTGTGTGTGCTCTGGAGGTGGGAGGATGTTGAGGGATGAGTACGGCACATTGAATTCCTAGGATGAAAAGGAATATGGGGAATTCTCTTGATGAAACATAGGAGGTAGAGTTAGCGAATGGCTTTGAGGCTGGGCAGAGATACTTGGTCTTGATAGAAGAGCCAAAACGAGGGCAGAATTGTTTCTCTGTCAAAGGCATGAATGACACGGCATGGAAAACACCTTCAAGGGGAGTTGTTGTGGCAAAGGGGGATGGAGGTATGTGCACTGAAGAGGAAATACGCTGGTCCATCAAGGTTACAGCCGAGAGGTCGCTAAAGCCATCCGGCAATGAGGTGATGCAAACCTGAACTGGATTGTGCCTCCAAAATGGAGGGAGGTTCGAAGAAACAGATCCCAGAGACGTTGTCATGCATCAGAAGGTAATGAGTTGACTCATACCTCAATGCTTTCAGCATAGGAAGAAAACTGGGAAAGTAATGGTTTCACTGTTGCTTAAGAATTAGCTAAAAACACAGTTGTCTTGTAGAAGATCAAGGAAGTCCATTTCAGAAATGTGTTTTATATTTATTGATCAGATGGGGGAAACGTCCTGCAGATGGAAACAAGTAGATGGATGGAGACATGGGAGTGGGGAGAGAGCTCAAGGTAGCAGGTCACATCTCTTCACTTATTCCTCTCGCCTCTTTACCTCTCTGCAGTGCTTATTTAGTGTAGTATCTGGAATTTTGGGAAAACTCAGTAAAAACTACTGATGGATTTTCACTGCCTACTGCTCTCTTTATTACAAAGAATGGGCTCTCAGTTTCCTTTATGAGCTTTAGCTCCACTCATATTTAAAAAAAGCACCAGAAACCATCCTCAATGCCCCTGAATCACCAGCAATCTTCTGTTTACAGACTCATTCAGACTGCACATATAGGATGGTAGGTGGGAATTGGATCTAAGGTAAATAATATATAAACTGGTACTAAAACTTAGCCCAATTCATAATCTGGATTTACCCCAGCAAGGGCTCCCCTCCCATTCCAAATGTCACTCCTTTAATGAACTAGGCAGATTATGTTGAGGTCCTAAACGAGCTGTCCAAATTCCAATCAGTCCCCAAGTCAAAGGGCTTGTTGAGGCCATCTGGTCCCCAGAGTCACCGTAACCACTGCAGCCCTGCAATTACGATTCATAAAAGTGGGTATCTGGCCTGAATTTTCTCAGTAAAGAGAAGATTCTGACACAATGTTCTTCCAACTTTAAACATCACTTGGAGCGTATGTTCCATCAGGATTCTGGGCCCGCCCTGAGATGCTGATTTTGGAAGACTTCTGGAGGCACTGGATGGAGAATTTGCACGTCTAACAACCCCTCTGGTGAGGCCCTGGCGAGGCCGCTGCTCCCTGCCCACGGACCACACTCGCGCTCACAGAAGTAGTCCAGGTTGGACACAGAAGCAGGGAAGCCTAGAGCTGGGAGAGACTTCGGCAGGTGCCCCTCAGCGGCTCAGCCCATCCCGAGGCTGTAAGGTTCTGCAGACAGGAACCGGAAACATCCCAACTCGGACTTCCTGTCAGCCAGGTTCTCTTCAGAGGCCTTCATACCCATCTACTTGTTCAGTCCTGACGGTGAGCCTTCGTAGCAGGTGCTCTTACCTATTATTCCCATATAAATACCACAGATGTTGAAACTGAGGGGCAGAAGCGCTAAATAACATTCGAGGGACACACATACCCTAGGGAGCAAAGCCCGGAAGCAAAGACAGGCGATCCGCTCCAGACACCGCGCTCTGAAGCTCCATCTCGGCTGAGTACGGGCTGTGACACTGACGTTGTCAAGACCGAGAAACAGAGGTGTCTGCTCAGAGTCAAGATACGTCTCACTTTCCACAGCCTGATATTTTCTGCTTCATCTGGCCTCTTAGGGGAGACACTGACGCACACGAATGCCCGCCTCCCGCCCACCCTGCCCCCAGGGGCTGAAGTGATCTCAGGAGCTTAGGCCCAGTGAGGGCTGAGTGGGCTGCCCACATGTCTGTCCTGGCGTGAAATGCTGCCTCTGATCTTGCTGGGTTCTCTGCAGAGGATGGAACACAGGAACGCTCTTTCCTCTGAGTGAGTGGGCACTGGGAAGGAAAGCACGAGGAAACTTCTTTTTCACCACTGTGTGATGATTGATGTTGGGCAGTAACATTGTCTTGCACGGCCTCTCTCACCACTGAGACCGCACTGTGGAGACCCTCAGTTTCCTTGGGAAACTCTCCCGAAAGCTACTCTGTGATAAAACTCGTCATTCCGCAGGTACAGCTGTAGGGATGAATGAATGGGACGATGTCCTGCCTCGCTGTTGGAAGGGCTCAGTTTTGTTTTAAGCTGCAGCTACTCACCTCCCTGAATTTCAGGCCTTTGGGGCCTACAACGCCAATCGTGCTGATTCTCAGTTATTAGAACTATTATTTTGTAGGAATGAGAAGACGCTTAAGGCCGAAAACTCTAACAAGATTCACAGGGCAGGGGGGCACCTGGGTGGCTCAGTGGGTTAAGCCTCTGCCTTTGGCTCTGGTCGTGGTCTCGGGGTCCTGGGATCAAGCCCCACATCGGGCTCTCTGCTCAGCGGAGAGCCTGCTTCCCCTTCTCTCTCTGCCTGCCTCTCTGCCTGCTTGTGATCTCTCTGTCAAATAAATAAAATCTTAAAAAAATAAAAATGATTCACAAGGCAGGACTTAGGAGGGTAAGAAAGAGACAGCTAAGAGCTCTGAACTTGAGCTTGTGGGGAAACATCTGGATTTGGCCACAGATCAGGCTGAGCAAGTCACCTACTCTCTTTTGGTCCAAATGTCTCATCTGTAAAATGGAGCTAAGAATCATTCTCCAACTAGTTCACAGGGCCGTTCAGGAGCAAATGGCAGGACAACGCTCGCTGTTAGAGCGCTTTACGCAAACACGTATTATCAGGGGGCTGGGGCTAGACTCTGCATATGCCTTAACTCACCGTGTTAATTTTCTCCTGACTTTTCAATTCCCCTGTCTGTAATCTACATCTGAGTTCTGAAAGTGGGGATGAGACTAAACAGGTTGCCACAGACTGAATATTCGTGTCCCCCACAAAATGCATATGTTGAAACCTAATGACCAGGATGGTGGTATCAGGAGGTGGGACCTTTGGGAGTCGGGATTAGATCATGAAGGTGGGCCCTCATGAATGAGATTAACACCCTCATCTAGGAGACCCCACTAGGCTCCCTTGTCCCTTCTGCCATGTGAGGATACCTAATAAGACAGCCATCTGTAAGCCAGAAAGCGGGCTCACACCAGATACTGAATTGGCTGGCACCTTGATCTTGTACTTCCCAGCCTTCAGAACTGTGAGAAATAAGCCATAAAACCATCCATCCATTTTGTGGTTGTCTGTTCACGACTAAGACAGAGGTCAGCTATCATTTCTATGTTTTAAGACTTAACATGTTAATGCTGGCTTATAGTTAAAAATATCAGTTCTCTCCCACGCCACACACACACTCCCCTTGCGCAAGAAGCCTGACTTCATAATCATTTAAAATTGTTCTTGGAGGTGGAAGCCCGACAAGGTTGCTATGAGGTGACTGTCATTGGGTCCAGTAGCTGGTGTGGGGGCACTGCTGACTGGTCTGGCTTGAGGACAGAGAAGATCCAGGCCACAGCTGAGTCCTAGATCTGCCAAGAAAAGCTGTCCCAGTGCCAGAGTTCCAGGTGGGGACCGGGGGTGTCTGCAGTGCCCCTGCAGGGGTAGGGGTGCTGTAACAGCAATCAGCTAGAAAGGAAGCTACTGCTGGGTCAGCAGTGACTGGGAGGGGAGAGATGGCACTTTTCAGGAATCCTGCAAGTTCTAGCACGTTTGCAATTTCAGTGGAATTTTTTTAAAGAATCAAGGCTCGAGGAACAGTACTTTGGATGGAGTATGGGGATAGCTTATTGGGACTGGTTGGGACCAGGGCCAGGAATTTAAATCATTCTACATACTCCGACTCATTTATTCTCACATCATCTGTGTGAAAAAGGTCAGCAGAGAGAAAATGTCCAACTTCTCTGAATGACTTTTCCAAAATTACAGAGAGCTTGAATTCCCTTTACATGTCAAACTTTACAACAAAACTTCATCTTTCTTGATTCCAGTGTCTTAGTGTTTGGTTATTCAATGGTTTGTACTATGAAAGATTGACGTTTTCATCAAGTCTGTTTATCATGGTCTGGAAAAACTCACAAAACCAGAAATTCAATAATAAGTATTGCCATTATCATCTCTTAAGGGAATTCCAGGCATGTGGGGTTCAAATGCACCTGGCTTTCTAGAGAGACACACCTCCTTGCAGACTGCAGTGGTTCATGGTTTTGTTTGTTTGTTTGTTTGTTTAAGATTTTATTTCTTTATTTATCAGAGAGAGAGAGATCACAAGCAGGCAGAGTGGCAGGCAGAGGCAGAGGGAGAAGCAAGGAGCCCAATACAGGACTCCTCCCTGCCGGGCAACGAGCCCAATAAGAACTCGATCCCAAGACCCTGGGACCATGACCTGAGCCAAAGGCAGCCCCTTAACTGACTGAGCCACCCAGGCGTCCCTGCAATGGTTCATAGTTTGATGAACAATAATGACAAACAAGCACAACTTTTATTAATTGTGTGGGGTTGTTTCTAGATGTCATCATTTTATTATGAGCTACAGTTAATGCTTTAAGTATGTAAATGGTCTGTACTAAGTCCTCTATATTCTATTGCTAACTTCTCACACCAATAGTTATCTTTACAGTAAAATATGAAACCCTAAACGGTGATATTGCCAATATTAAAAATAGCTATATTGATCTGTTGAATATTTTAATTCTGAAAGCATAAGAAAAAAGTAACATGATAGAAGAGTACACGTTTTTTACCAAAACCATGGGGTGGGTGGAAAAAAAACCTAGAAATTTCAGCAAAAGCCCAAGGGAAGAAACGAGACTGGGGAAGAAGGGACCAAAAAGCGATAATAAGTCCATCTGGAATGTCTCCAGGTAACTAAGACTCATTACTTTTTTTCCCCCAAAGAGCAAAAGAGGAGACTAGTTTCTCAGGGAAATGGACTGAAAATGTCTACAGGGTTGGATAGAGAGGTAGGCAAGTGAAGACAGCCAGGTGTAAGAAAAATCAGGGAACTTTCATCTTTTCTGTTTTTGACATTTGGTAGAGATGTGGGTGTATAGAGATTTCCCCGACCATGAGAAAAACAGCAGTATGGGCAGATGGTAAATGGCTCCTTGGCCGAAATCTTGGGGAGCAATGGAGAGTGGTGGGGACCATGATGACCTGAGGACAAGCTCCACCTAGTGGGGCAGTTTGATTACTCTTCAAGCATATACCTGATTGCTGTCTCATGGGAATGCGAGCTCTGCTCTCCTGTTTCTGGATTTTTCAAGAAAAGTCATAATCTGAAATTTTTTTTTTAACAAGAAATCATCTGATTTTTAAAATGTCTTAATTAAAAACAATACACTGGTCAAGCAAAACACATCTGTGGGCTAGCTCAGGACTATAGATCCCAATTGTGACCTCTGATTTAAAGACAGTATTTTCACGTATTTGTGAGTTCTTAAATCCACATGTGATCTGAAAGAAGCAATGGGCCAGCATTACTGAGACGTTGGCATCAACTCAGTTTCCTAAGAATTTAATAAATGCCACATTGAGTCAGATCAGCTCCACAGTTCACTGAGGTCAGAGGGGCACCAAGGGATACTTTTGGAAAGATTTAGAGTTTAATTTCTTTGACTCTAGTCTTAGGAAGTCCACCGAGTTCCACGAGCATTTTGATTTTGTTCTTTTTGATTTATAAAATACCTAAGTGCAGGAAAATACTAGAATAATGTGTCTCTAAGCTTTAATATTTTTATTTTTTATTTCTTTCTCTTTAAAAAGGTTTATTTATTTATTTATTTTTACTGGATCTTTCTCTCCTTTTTTTTTCTTTTTAAAAATTTAAATTCAATTAATTAACATATAATGTATTATTAGTTTCAGACGTAGAGGGCAGTGATTCATCAGTCTTACATATAATACCCAGTGCTCATTTCATCCCATGCCCTCCTTAATGTCTATCACCCAGTTCCCCATCCCCCCACCCCATCCCCTCCAGCAACCCTCAGTTTGTTTTCTATGATGAAGAGTCTCTTGTGGTTTCTCTCCCTCTCTGATTTTGTCTTGTTTTATCTTTCCCTCTCTTCCTCTATGATCTTCTGTTTTGTTCCTTAAATTCTACATATGAGTGATATCATATGATAATTTCTCTGATTAACTTATTTCTTTTTTAGCATAATACTCTCTAGTTCCATCCACGTCATTGGAAATGGTAAGATTTCATTTTTTGAGGGTTGAGTAATATTCCATTGTGCGTGTGTGTGTACACACACATATATGTACACACACATATATCACATACTAGGTCAAAAATCAGGTCTCAACCAGTATCAAAAGATTGGGATCATTCCCTGCAAATTTTCAGACCACAGTGCTTTGAAATTTGAACTCAATTGCAAGAGAAAATTTGGAAAGAACTCAAATACATGGAGGCTAAAGAGCATCCTACTAAAGAATGAATGGCTCAACAAGGAAATTAAAGAATTTAAAAAATTCATGGAAACAAATGAAAATGAAAACACAACTCTTCAAAACCTTTGGGATGCAGCAAGGCGTTCCTAGCTTTAATATTTTTAAATGTCAAGCTCTTAAACTTAAGCTTTTAAAAAAGTTTAATATTTGATGATAATTGCTTCAGTTATTGTTTTCAAGTTTTAAGGCAAAACGTGGAATTATCACTGATATTCTTGGTTACTCCTCCTTCTCCAGAAGAAACCATCATCCCAACTTCATGTTGATCATGTCCATGTGTGTTTTTCTAGCTTAAAAGAAAGTGTAAATCTTTCACCTATTAATATAGTCTAAAAACCTGAACTACTTACAGGTACAGACACGACCTAAGTTACTGCATAAATTGTGCAAAAAGTAAATCCAGACATTAGGGGACCAGTGGTTAAGTCATGTCATCTTTTCACAGATTAACTTTTCTCCTGGGATAATGATCTTTGTCCTATCCACCCAACTTGGGTGGGATGAAAACAAGCGTAATGAGAACGAGTGTTCTTTGGAAAAAGATAACATACAAGGTTCTAGCACTTTTATTAATGAATTCCTTATGTGTCTTACTCCCTTCACAAAGTACTAGTTTATTTTGTTTGTCCTCAGACAAAGTTGAGGGAGTGGCCCCCATTCCTACTGAGTAAGAGCTTTCTTTCCGAGCTTGATTTCATAAACTCCCATTATAAGCCTTCTCAGCCTTTGTCTTCCCAGACAAAGAAGTAGAATAGTTTCCTTCTTTCCCCCAAAGAAAAGCATTCTATTACAATTTTTGTCATTGTTCTTCTAAGCCTTTCCTAAGTCGGTTATATCTTTCTTGAGGTATAGTAGCCAAAATTGCCTGCAGTATGACAGGTGCAAATAGTTTTGTGATTCTATTCTATGTAAGCATCTGGCAAGCATAGCAACATGTAAGTAAAAATAAAATAAAATAAAACAAAAACAAAGCAAAACCCAGTCATCTGAAAACCACAATGAGATACCAGCTCATACCCATTAGGATGGGTATTACAAAAACAAGAAACAAAACGCCAGAAAATAACACATGTTGGCAAGGATGTGGAGAAATTGGGGCCCTTGTGCACTGTTGGGGGGAGTGTAAAATGGTGTGGTTGTTATGGTAAACGGGATGGAGGCTCCTCAAAAAGTTGAAATCGAGTTATTAAATGATCCATTTCTGGGTATTTATTCCAAAGCATCGAAAACAGGTACTTAAGGAAGTATTTAAATACCTATGGTCATAGTAGCATTATTTACATAGATTTCCAATAATCAAAAAGTAGAAGAAACCCAAGCTTCTATTAACAGATGAATGGATAAACAAAATGTGGTATATACATACAATGGCTATTATCCAGCCTTTAAAAGAAGGAAATTCTGATACAGGCTATAGCAGCAATGAGCCTTGAGGACTGGTATTAGGCTAAGTGAAACAAGTCAGTCACAAAAAGACAAATACTTTGTCTTTGTCATAAGTGGTTTAATTCCACTTATATGATGTACCTACAGCAGTCAAATTCATCTCTATGAATTTGTCCAGTAGAATGATGGTTACCAGGGCATAGAGTTATTGTTTAATGAATACAGAATTTTAATTTTGTAAGGTGGAGAGTTCTGGAAAACGGTTGCAAAACAATGTGAATGTACTTAATACTACTACCTGCACACTTAAAAATGGTCTAAGGATGGCCAAAATAAAGAAACAAAAAAACCCAAGTCAAGTCTAGAGCAGTTTGGCTCAAGAAGGATTATGAGAACATTAGAGAAGTCTAGGTGAAAGTCTCCATCAGGCAGTGTCCACTACCAAGAGCATAGTTGTTAAGGTAGAGAAAGGAGGTCTTTCTAAAGTCTACCCCACGGTTCACTGTGGTTCATCATTATGTTCTGCCAATGAGCTAATAAGACCTATTAAGATAGTAAGACCTAATAAGACCTTCTGTTATCTCTCTTTCAGAACCTAGAATATCACTATGCATTTACGGCTTGCTTTTAGGAAGTCCTCAATAAATATTTGTTGAAGGACTGATGGAAAGCATCATGGTTAAATGTTAGTCCTACATTACTTGGTCCTACTTTCACCATCGACTAGTTCATCACAGCCTACATGACTTCTCTAAGCCTCATTTTACTTATGTGCTAATTAAAGAGAGTAAGAGCAGCTACTTCACAGAGTTATTGGGAAGAGTAAATGAATGAATGCTTAGCATTGTATCTGGCTAGAAAATCAAGAAGGAGGGGCGCCTGGGTGGCTCAGTGGGTTAAAGCCTTTGCCTTCGGCTCAGGTCGTGATCCCAGGGTCCTGGGATCGAGCGCCGCATTGGGCTCTCTGCTCAGCGGGAAGCCTGCTTCCTCCTCTCTCTCTCTCTGCTTGCCTCTCTGCCTACTTGTGATCTCTGTCTGTCAAATAAATAAATAAAAAATCTTAAAAAAAAAAAGAAAATCAAGAAGGAGGTAGAGACAAATACATAGGAAACAACTGGGTTGATATAACCTGGGCTACGAGTTGTGTCTATTATATCCACATGCTTCCACTTAGTGAAATATTTGCTCAGGAAATGTTTGCTGGATAAATTAACTAATTATAGGGTGAAACTAAAGGCTGAAATTTTGAAATCTGTTAAAAAAATTGTCAAATGAGTCCTTAATTTATTTTAAAGACGAGGACTGTATATTGAAGAGGTAGACTACGACAGATACCTGTATTCACTTCTGAGAATTTTTTTTTAGCATTCTCAGGCCCCCATCGGTCCACTTGGAATCTATTCAGCACTTACTATATTTCCTGCATGGTCCCAGTAAAACACTACCTTGCTCGCAGGCTAGTGGAAGAGACAAGTATGGAAACACATGATGGATTAAGGGCCACGCTGGAGGCATGTCCAAAGTGGTACAAAGGAAAGTTCCATCTACCCTGCTGGAGGGGAGAATGGTTTTGGTGAAGAAAGACCCCCGAGGGCAAGGCATTTGAATTGGATCATGAATAGGTAGGGCTTCTCCAGGTGGAGAGAGAGGGAGGGGAAAGACAGAGGAGACAAGACGTACAAAGTAATGAAATGTAGGTGAGGGAGATGAAACCACCAGATACCTTCAAGGAAGCATGAGTTATTTCCATGAAGCACTGAGCAAAAGTGGGGGAAAAGGAAGAGCCTCATAAAAATGGGCAGCAGCCAGATGGTCCAGAGCTCATTTGCTATGGAGGAGAGTTGCTTAATCCTCTTGCCAATGGGAAACCATGGCGAGTTTTAAGCAGAACAGACCTGATCAGATACTGGCATGATAACTCCAATCATGGAGTGAAGAATAGGCAAGAGGCACCAAGACTACGGGAGACCGGTAGGTCAGGGGACTGACTAATCAGTTAGGGAAGCACTAGAGAAAAGAGAATGGTCTGGAGATCTTGGCTGTAATGAAAGGGATGGATTTGAGGGCTGTTAAGGAAGGTGAAATCAAATGCGTTCACCTCATTTTACTTGCTCTATAGGTAAACGAAAACTTAAAGTACAAGCCACACTCATACTAAAGTCATACCTCCGAGGCTTCACCTGGGCATGTTGCCATAAAATCAATACTCTTCTTTATTTTTATTTATTTATTTATTTTTAAAAGATTTCATTTATTTATTGACAGACAGAGATCACAAGTAGGCAGAGAGGCAGGCAGAGAGAGAGGAGGAAGCAGGCTCCCTGCTGAGCAGAGAGCCCGATGCGGGGTTCGATCCCAGGACCCTGGGATCATGACCTGAGCCGAAGGCAGAGGCTTGAACCCACTGAGCCACACAGGAGCCCCAATACTCTTCTTTAAAAAGTGAAGTGAGAGACAGCAGACTCTGCAAAGCAACTTCAACAATCATTACCTGCTGCTGGGTTTTACTGCACAAGCTTCCAGCATAACCCAAGGGGTTAACTCCGTTGGGATTCCATGACTTGGTATCAAACTGGAAATTGAAATCCTCCTCCATGGAGACCATGTTCCAGTATGGGGGGGGGGGTTGCTCCTCAACAACCCTGGCCTGCAGAGCTCTGTAAGAAAGCCCAGTTGCTCTGCTAGCACTAAGTCCAAGTTCAGTTCTAGGGCTGAAAATGGGTGCTGGTGACAATCTGTAAGGACGAGCCTCTTATGCATCCTAAAGTCCTGTGAAAGGTCATACCTAGATTTACAGACAAGACCATAGAGCTGGGCCATTAAAGAAAGTGAGAAGATAAGAAACGGAATCAGATGGTTCAGCAGCTCTGCTGGAACGGCCAGAATTTGGCAGGCTCTCCAAGCGTTCTGGAATGAACCCACGATAGCTAATTCTTCAGAAAAGCCTCATCTCCAGGGTGGTAGTAGTGAATTACCACCAGGAGACACATAGAATACTGTAGCTTTTAATTACCTAGCAATTATCACAAGCTCTGAACATATCATTCACTTTAATAATAATAACAGAAGAGAGTAATAGTATCTGTGTTCGCATACATGGCATAGAATTACAGCCATAAGCTCATGCTCTTGGAAACAATTTTGCCCAAATATATGACACTTCTTGATCAAGAAAACCCAAGGTGCATAATCGAATCCTTGACTTCTATAGTACCCGTGCTTGCTCTTTTTCTCTCTCTCCGTTTACTCTAGGACCCTCCCCAGTTTCGAACACTTAAGACCAGAGAAGTCATGTTGAAACAAAAACCCAAAGCCTTATAATCAATACAAGTTCATTTTATAAACTCAGGTTGCTGGTTAAGACCCTCCAGTCAAGGACCAACCCCCCGCCCCCCGCAATGTTCACTCAGTGTTACTGAAATCAGGCAAAAGGTCAGCACATCATTTGCACAAAAAAGACTAACAAGTGCAAAACCCAGTGTCTCACCCAGCTCCACGTCTTGATCATCAGTGAGCACAAGAATAATGTTGGGTCGGATGTTCTTTCGCTCCTGCTGTATCCGTCCTCTGAACCTCTGGGATCTGACGGTTGAACAGAGGCTCCCCAGCAGCTCTGTGCCCAGAACAGCAAGAACCAGAGCCCAGCAAGTATACTTCATTGTGTTTGGTCCAATGTCACGAAACCGACAGAATGTCTCAGCCTCCTGGTTTCTGCAGGTCTGGGCAGTCAGAGCAAAAGCGAGAGGGAGAGATGAAAATGACATCCAAACCCCAAACACAGTTGCAGAGAAAGGGCTACAACAAAGTGAGAGCTGGTACATGAACTGTTAGAGAGAGGGCTGCACATGAGTCAGACGTGGCAAAACCCTCCCAGGCGCTGGGGAGGTTTGTAAGCACTTGAATATTTTGCAAATTCACTTTTGTCCTTTCTTCTCCTTCCAACTTTTCCTATTTCAAAATGCATTGCCAAAACAGAATTTCCAACACAGGGCTCAAATATAAAAGTCTTCTGACAAAAGCTAATACCTTGAATTAGGTATCCTGGCTGAATAATCAATTTCTGTACTCAGAGGTTTTCAGAACTTCTGCAGATGGGGTCCTAGAGGGGGAGAAGAAACAAAGGAGATGTCAGTCAAGGTGGAGATGTCAGTCAAGGGTTTTGATATAGATTTTGGTGTGAAGTAGTCTCTCGAAATAGCATACACATATACATACACATATATGCACATATACATAAACATACACATATACATACACACACATATATACACACATACATACACATACACACGCATATACACCCATATACATACGCATATACATGCACACATATACACATACACATATATGCATATATACATATGCACACACATATACACATACATACATATACGTATAAATATACATACATGTATACATATACATACACATATACACACATATACATATACATATATATGTGTATATATATACACAAAATCCATACTCCAAAAGGGAGGAACAGGAGAAAACTATTCACAGCTGCTAACAAATGACTCAAAATATATCTTCATTTCATAATCAGCTCCTTAAAGTGGTGACATGGGTCCCATCCCTGCTCACACTCTGACAGTCCTTGAAACATCCCCAAGAAAACTCAGGCTGGACCAGGCGGTGCCCGCAGCACCTGCAAAACCAGGGGGGGTTTGGGGAGTGTTTGTATCTGGGGAGCGGCTGGCACGAGGAGGGTGTGCTAAGGGCGTGCTGACTCACCTGCATAGACACTGAGTACTTATGAAGCAGAATCAACTGCAAGACTGTCATTTGTCATCTGCATTATGTCACTCACTACCCAGGAGAGTTCTTTCTGCTGACAAAGACTTCATAGTAGGTGACTGGGAGGGCAACCTTGCCAGCCCCTGAAAAGCTCCTAACTGTCCTCCATCAATCGCCAGGGGAAGGGGTGCTTCCTCCGGGCGAGGCTTGTCCCTCTGTCCAGCCCGTGTCCTCAGTGTGCCAGCGCCTAAGGGGACCGAGCCCTCCTTCAACTGTCAGCACTAGCCTCGCTATCACAGAGCCCTGGCGCTGCACCGCCGGCAGACGGGTTTTGCCGCAGCACATCTAAACCTGCAAAGCAAAATGATTGATTGCTCTGAAGCCGGAGGGTACAGTCTTCCCTTCCACATTAAAATAAATAAATAAATCAGATCTGGAGGGGAGTGCTGCGAAATCTTTGCAAAACTGCCCAAGACGAGACTTCTGAAAGGATTGGAAGAATGCCCCTTTCACTTTAGAGCACTAACCTGCTGAAAGCATTTCTCTTGGACCTCTGATAGCAAAAGGCTCATTAAAAAAAAAAAAAAAAAAATCTTTCTTTTGGATGTCACAGGGGAATGTCTGCATGGGAATTTAGGCCGCCCTAAAATTAATTAGATAGTGGCCCGGTTCGTCAGCCACTCTGTCCCCACACACCTGAGGGTCTGTATTTTGAATTGCAACAATAAACTGACATCAGATAAACAAGCGTAGCGAATCGCCAGGCAGAAGAAGAAAAGGGACTCCACCGCTCATTTCCATGCCTTAAATTCTGGAGGGTGACGCGGGGCAGTGGGAGAAGAAAGAAGAAAGCCTGTGGACTATTTACCCCCAGCCACACACATTATTTTGTTTTACACAAACACACACACCCCTATTATTTTAAACTTTATGAGCTGTTTTGTAAACAGTTCTAATGCTTTTCACTCTGCAGCCTGTAATTACTTTGAGAGAGAGAGAGAGGGAGAGGGAGAGGAAGGGAGATGCACTCTATAGGAAATAGATTTTAAACAAAAATCTAGTGCTTTTGGAAGGCAGAACTTCAAACCCACCACCTCCCATGGATCTTGTGGCTCTGAGAAAGTCAATACACAAGGATTTTTTTTTTTTTTGGTAAGAACTCAGGGTTATTTCAGTGATTGGTGTACGTGGTGAACACTGAAAGCCAGCAATTGTTCTGCACTGACTGGTTTCTGTGCATTTGTTTCAAATCGTGAGAAAACTGATACGAGCAAGAAAGACAGGAGAAGGAAAGAAGGAAGTCAAACAATGGCTGTCTCCCGCAAAGCAGCATCAGGCTAAACAGTGACGTGCAGAAATTTCTTAGAAGCTCGGTCCTCTAAGTAGCAAGAGTCTGCTCCCCTCTCAAAGCCTGCAAGGGTGGGTGAATAGAGAGCGAGCAGGAGTCTCTTGGATCCACTCTAGTCATAACCCAGCCTCTGCTGACAGTAGCGACCAGGAAAGTTCAGGCAGACTCCCGGCGTCGTGCAAACAGCAGCACTGGGAGTTTAAATAATCAACCCCACACGAAACTGAAAAGTCTTCACAATTAAGATGCTGATAACATTCCCTGGAACCCGACCAACATTACTGCTTATTTATTTTATCTTATTTACTTTGTCTCTTCCTTTAGGAAAAAGAAAATTAGCCTTAATGGTACCTTGAGTAAACGACACTGAACTACATTGAAAAGGATTTCCTAATGAAGAAAGGGGAGAGCCAAGTGGATACACTTTTCTTTTTTCCTATGTGACTTTCCTTGGAGAGTTAAAGGTTCAGAAGAAGCCTACAGATTTTTTTTTTTTTTTTTTGCCATAGTTTATTATCGATTCAGGGAGTACATATGTAAACGAGGAGAAATTAAGTAGTGCAGAAACCTGGACTTTCAGACAGGTCTGACCAGCAGGAACATGCTATCTTTACCTCATCTCCCTTCACTAAAACACAAAACACACCACTCTGGAAAACCTGCCCGCAGACAATTCCTTATTCAAAAAATGACCTTTTAAAACTTGTCATCCTCTCACTGCCTGGTTTCCAGCTCCAGAAGGGAAAGAAGTAAAGAAGAAGGAGAAAAAAATTGACAGACAAATACAGAACTTGACTAAGGAGACAAAGATGCAATGTTTAAATCAGATACTTTGTGGTGGACAACAAGTGTCCTTAGAGACTAACAATTTGTCCTGAGAAAGAGCAGAAAAAAAGAGAGAAATGGTAAAGGGGGCTTTTCTCACACGCGGCAAGTGAGCTCGAGGAATGGTGTTGTATTGATGAATCAGGATCACAATACAAGTCGCCTTTTCTTCAAGCCCTAAAATGAAAACACCAATGGTAGCTATAGCCAGTTGATATGGAAAGTTTGTAGGGCTTTGTTTAGGGCAGTCATGCCAAACTATAAATGTGACATTAAAAGTTTCAAGTCACATATAAAAGGAAAAACAACAACAACAACAACAGGCCAGGGAGACTTCAAGCCAACGGGATGGAAAAGTCTAGCTCACACATGCTCAGTGAGCAACACCCCACATGAAATCAAGACCCTTGTTGCCTTAGCAGCTAGACGCTTTGTCGACTGCAGTGGTTCTCAAGGTGTCCCCTAGGACTTTGGGGGAGTCCCTGAGATTCTTTCTAGGGAGAGTCCACAAGGTCAACACTGTTTTGATAAGAATACTGACACATTCCCTTTTTTCACTTTGTGGACTGGTAGGTAAAATCGTTTTTGTCTGAATAAAGGGAGCGTCACATACAGTTAAAGAAAAAAAGCCAGTTTCTTTCAAGGTGAAACCGTAAAATGACTAATTGTATTAAATTCTGACCCTTGAACACACATCTTTTCTTTTTAATTTTGTTTTATGAGCCCGGAGATACATGTAGAGCTTTGTTGCCTCTGGAGGTGTGAGGATAGTCGAGGAACAGCACTTGTGTGACTGAGTGACAGGTTCCTCGGGACACTGCTTTTGGCTCATGGAACACTATTTGTACTTGAACGGATTACTTGGACTTGGGTATCTGGCAGACATCTCTTAAGGAATAAATGAAATGAGACTGTCATTTCAAGGAAAACAGCTGACAATATTTGTTGTATTTGTTGCCAATGATAGAAATCTAGCTTCCAAGCTAAACTCAGAATTTAGGAAAACTTGGATCTGCTGCCATGAACTTGACAGCTTCTCAATATGTAAAACCTTTCAATGACATTGACGTTGATATTAACAAATGTTATTTTTTGGTATTAATAAATGAAATGTGTCAAATTTAGCATGTTTGCATAATTCAGTGAACCAATATTTCTCAAATGACCAAGTAAAATGCTACGGAATCACACATCAGCAAAAAAGCTTCAAAGTGCAAGATGACCATTGGATTTTAATGTAACGGAGTATGAAAGCTCATTGATGGGGTTTCAGATTACTTATGACAACTAATCTTTAAGAAGTCACCACTTGTCAAGTTTTGGCATAGTATCAAAGGAGATCTACAAGTGTCTGAAAAAGCCATTAAAATACTTTTCCTTTTCCAACTACTTATCCATGTGAGGCTGCATTTTATTACTTTATTTCAACCAAAACAATATATTTCAACACATGAAATCCAGAAGTAGATATAAGAATCCAGCTCTCTTCTCTTCAGATAAATATGTGTAAAAATGTAAAATAGTGTTGAGGCGCCTGGATGGCTCAGTCAGTTAAGCGTCTGCCTTCAGCTCAGGTCATGATCCCAGGGTCCTGGGACCGAGCCTCACATCAGGCTCCCTTCTCACCGGAAAGCCTGCTTCTCCCTCTCCCACTCCCCTGCTTGTGCTCCTGTTATCACCATCTCTCTTTCTCTGTCAAATAAATAAATAAAATCTTAAAAAAAAGATTTTATTTATTTGAGAGAGAGAGAGAATACAAATGGGGAGAAAGGCAGAAGGACAAGCAGATGCCCCATTGAGCAGGGAACCCCAAGCAGGACTCAGTCCCAGCAGCCCAATACCATGACCTGAGCTGAAGTCAGACGCTTGACCATTTGAGCTACCCAGGCTCCCTGCTCTGTTGTAATTTCTAATTATCAGTCGATATAAGCTACATTATAAAAAGCTCTTGAGGATCTTCAATAAATTTTAATAATATAAAAGGATCTTGAGCCCCAAAGCTTTGAGAATTGCTGACCTAGCATATACCCAGCACCATAGTTAAGCCCAGAATTTTACTTCTAAGGCTGCAGATCTGGCCCCATTCACAAACATATTCATTGTTTTGTCCCTTAAAGCCCTGAAACTGTCCTAAGTTCTAAATGCCTAGTATAGGGGCACCTGCGTGGCTCAGTGGGTTAAGCCTCTGCCTTTGGCTCAGGTCATGATCCCAGGGTCCTGGGATCGAACCCCGCATCGGGGTCTCTGCTCAGTAGGGAGCCTGCTTCCTCCTCTCTCTCTGCCTGCCTCTCTGCCTACTTGTGATCTCTGTCTGTCAAATAAATAAATAAAATCTTAAAACAAACAAATAAATAAATAAATAAATGCCTAGTGTACAAAGAGGTTGTTGATGAGTGATGACACCTTGTGATTTGTTGGTTTGTTTTCTTTTTAATCTGAGGATGACATAGAATTTTACAAATGCATGCCCACGCTACAAAGTATGTTAGAGACAGGATCAGAACAACCCACTTAGCACAGAAATAAACCTCTCAGGGATGGGGCAAAGCAATTATTTCTAGTACAAAGCAATGCCACCCCATAGTTAAGGCAGAGAAAAAAAAAGGGACACCATAAGCAATCAAATCAGCAGGAGAGATTAGGCCAGCGTTATACAATTCTTCAAAGCTGAATTTAGCCAGAACACACTTGGTGTATCCAAGGAGTGAAGTAAAATAGGATTATACCAGCAAGAAGCTGGTACCAACATCCGGCCCCCTTTGCCAACGGCCAGTCTACATACTCACTTCTGAGGGTCTGTTTACATGGCCCCTTTCCCTTACCTTTGGCTTTCAAGTTTCCCATACATTACTTTTTTTCTTTAGGAGAAGTCTTCAGGACATGCTATCTTCTTTATAATATACGGAAACCAAGAAGGAGCTAATTTCTTCTTTTAAAAACCCCATAGCTGGCAAAGTTCATCTACCATTAATCCCCAGAAAGCCTATTTCCTGATCTAATTTATTACAACTCCAAGCAGAGGAGATAGACAACAGTCTCCTTCTGGTGCAGTAACATTTTTTACCCCTGTAATAATAAATCTCTTCCAACAACTAGAGACAGCTGAAAGCGTTCATCTCTGACCTAGAGCACCTTTGGGGAAATACCGGGCTAAATGAAGAACTCCTCCTCCAACAATATTTGCTTTCCTTCCCTTTCTCCCTTTCTACTGTTTCTCCTGCCAACACATGAATCCTGAAATTGAAAGGAATCTTGAAAATTTATCTATTCACCAAATTGTTAGCATTGGTTGTCCCGGGGTTTGGTGAGGGAGAGGAACAGATTTTGTTTTTAATTCATTCGTGTCTATATTGGATGTTTTTTCCCCCAATGGCCTGTTGCATTATAAAGATAGAGATAAATAAATGCAGGATTTCTACATTTGCCCTCTGTCTTCTCAGGGAGGAAGAGGATAGATAGGAGGAGCAGTGGTAAGCACGAAGTGAGAGGCGATAGCAAGAAATGTACTTTGGAGACCAGCCCCACAGAGATAGGAACTAAAATCACACAAAAGTGATTTTTACACCAAGGGCATTTTCGAGAATGCCGGAAGTCCAAGACGAAGATTTGTCCAGCTTCTTTCAAGTAGGAATTAGCAAAATGAAGGAAAACAAAGTGGTCTAAAAATTATGAAAGGAACCAAAAGGATCTGATATTCTTTTTTTTTTTTTTAAGATTATTTATTTATTTGACAGAGAGAGAGAGATCATAAGCAGGCAGACAGGCAGGCAGAGGGAGCGGTAAGCAGGCTCCTCGCTGAGCAGAAAGCCCAATGTGGGCCTTGATGTGGGGCTGGATTCCAGGACCCTGAGATCATGACCTGAGCCGAAGGCAGAGGCCCAACCCACTGAAGCCACTCAGGTGCTCCAAGGATCTGATGTTCTTGAAGCAGACACTGTGAAATGACTGAAGGGTCTAATAATGTCACTAATTGCTTGGGGGGCAGTGAGAACAGTGGACCAAGAGAGGAAGAAAAAAAAAAACCAAACAAACTTGGAGAATCTTGCAATAAAGTTTTTCGAGCCTCCAACATGGAAGTGACCCGGATCATATCTAACATTTCATTGGCTGTCATTGTCACACAACTCTGTCCAGTTGCAAGATGGCTGAAAATCTCGGGGAGCAGAGGAAGTGTTTACTGAGCACTACTGTCTATGCCAGAAGCGTCAGGTTTCATCAGCACCTTATTTATTTACTTTGTTTTCTCTCTCCAGATACACACACAGGTGTGTACACTCAAGTACTGAAAATATGTATATAAATACATTTGGACATGTATTTCAAGTAATGAAGAAACATAGTCTGGGTAACTTAAAGTTCAACCATTCCTAGATGCTAAAAATGTACTTTTAACAGATTTATAGATTCCTGGGGGGAACATGTTTCATTTTAGTTTCTTTCCCTGATGTACAGAATCTGCTACAATATGAATTTAAAGTTCCACAATTCTTGCAATACATTTAGTTGAAGAAAATATTTATTTATTTGTCAGAGGGAGAGAGAGAGAGAGCACACGAGCAGGGAGAGCAGGAGACAGAAGGAGAAGCAGGCTCCCCTCTGAGCAAGGAGCCTGATTCAGGATTCGATCCCAGGACTCTGGGATCATGACCTGAACCAAAGGCAAATGCTTAACCGACTGTGCCACCAGGTGTCCCCCCAAAAATATATATTTTAAAGATATTATTTACTTGTTTATTTGACAGAGAGAGCACAAGCAGGGGACGGGGAGAGGGAGAGGGAGAAGCAGGCTCCCCGCTGAGCAGGGAGCCCAGTGTGGGGCTTGATCCCAGGACCCCAGGATCATGACCTGAGCTGAAGGCAGACGCTTAAGAGACTGAGCCACCCAGGTGCCCTTGAAGAAAATACTTAAAAAAAAAAAAATTAGATGCTATATTTATATTCAAAAGTGTTTCTCCAAATATTTTCTTGTAGTTAAAATCTATGTGAGGAGGGGCGCCTGGGTGGCTCAGTGGGTTAAGCCGCTGCCTTCGGCTCAGGTCATGATCTCAGGGTCCTGGGATCGAGTCCCGCATCGGGCTCTCTGCTTGGCAGGGAGTCTGCTTCCCTCTCTCTCTCTCTCTCTCTCTCTCTGCCTGCCTCTCTGTCTGCTTGTGATCTCTCTCTGTCAAATAAATAAATAAAATCTTTAAAAAAAAAAAAATCTATGTGAGGAGGGATGCCTGGGTGGCTCAGTCGATGAAGTGTCTGCCTTTGGCTCAGGTCATGATCCCAGGATCCTGGGATCAAGTCCTGCATTGGGGTCCTCCTTACTTACTTAGCCTGCTTCTCCCTCTGCCTGCTGCTCCCTCTGCTTGTGTGCTCTCTCTCTCTGACAAATAAATAAGTAAAATCTTTAAAAAAATCTGTGCGAGGGGCGCCTGTGTGGCTCAGTGGGTTAAAGCCTCTGCCTTTGGCTCAGGTCATGGTCTCGGGGTCCTGGGATCGAGCCCATCGGGCTCTCTGCTCAGTGGGGAACCTGCTTCCTCCTCTCTCTCTGTCTGCCTCTCTACTTGTAATCTCTGTTTATCAAATAAATAAATAAAATCTTAAAAAAAAAATCTGTGTGAGGAAAGAGGAACACCTGACTTTACAATATTAATTAAGCCACAGTCAAAAGAGTTCCACTGGCCTACTTTCTATGCCATCAAGATCACCACAAATATAATGCTCGTTAACATTTGCTAAGAGTTTCACTACAGCAGATTAGAGTTACAAGTTCCTTCTGAGGGATTCTGCTGGCCTCACACAGAGTGATGACCAAGAAAGGGAGTCTTCGAAACAGAGTGTGAAAGATGAATGTGCATTTCAAAACAATGCTAGTTCCTAAAGACTTAGGGGCAAATTGGAGAGTGACTCTCCCTCCCCCTCAGCCCTCTTCCCCCATGCACCAAATATATTACTTACAGGACAACCTCTTAAAAACCAGACATTCATATTTAAGTCAACTCCTTTGCTCAGAGACATTTTCAATGAATCTACAAATTCATATTAGTTCATGTATTGATATTTCAAAAGCGCTCCTTCACAATTTGTGCTGGGAAATACTATTTTGAGTTTTCTTTGTATTACTGGCTAAAGATATAATTCCAAGTCTTTTTTTAAAATTAACAAATATATTTTAATCTGCAAAATATCTTCTTTTGTACATTTTATTTATTTTTCTTTCTTTTTTTCTAAAAATTTTATTTTTTTTCAGTGTTCCAAAATTCATTGTTTATGCACCACACCCAGTGCTCCATGCCATATGTGCCCTCCATAATACCCACCACCAGGCTCACCCAGCTCCCCACCCCCTCCCTTCCAAAACCCTCCGTTTGTTTCTCAGACTCCACAGTCTCTCATGGTTTGTCTCCCCCTCTGATTTCCCCCAACTCACTTCTCCTCTCCATTTCCCCGTGTCCTCCATGTTATTCCTTATTCCAAGTTTTTTAATGACAAAATCATCTTCAACAAGTGCTTTATATGTACCTAAATCCTTACCTGAGCCTTAGATTGTCCTTTAGTTGTACGCTTACCTCCGAACGCTAACAAGCATAGCTGTGTATTTATCAAGTAAAAAGAGCAACTGCACTTAAGTTTCAAGTGAAACTCAGGCCTGCGATCATGGAAAATACTATTACAGGGGAACACACTGAGTAACTAATAGGTCTATCTTGGCAAATTAATTTAGTAACCTTAGCATAATGCATGCATAAAGCATATAATAAATGCACATTGTCTGCCCTTGTTGACGTCCATCAGATACATGGCATTCTTGTCCACTCAGATTCATCTACCTACCCTCAACTCATTATCTGGACCTAGAGATATTTATCAAGGTCTTCAGATTGATCAGCACATGAAGAGACACAGCGGGAGAACTGTAAGACCATAAATTCACTAACATTTACCGATTCAAATGATGCTGCTTGCACCAAAAGCCCTGTAGGAACATGAAACTTAAAATAGGCCTTCTGTCTTAGCTTATTGTCTGGACAGAAGCTGAGAAAAATCGTAGCTAATAAAAACCCATGTTTGGCTCTCTTGTTACACAAGAGTAAACTTTATGATGTTTTTAAGCTGAAGAATTTCTAGAATGAAAATTTTGAGTCATATTATCATCTGAAACTATTATTTGTCATATTTGTAAGGTAACTGTCCTGCTAAGGCCAAAATTAAGATCTCTGTCTGTGGATGTTTGAGGCAAATTTATGTTATTTTCACTAGAGGTTCTCTATAAATAGATGTTTACAGTTTGACCAGTCCTAGATTTCATCTAGATCACAAACACTCGATGGAGTGCTGCTTCCAGAATTTACTTTCTCACTAACTAGTCTACTTTGTTTTAAACCTTCATTTCTCAGCACACACAAGAACAGTACTTGTCACACAAAGAAGCTGATATAATTAAACCAGATGATGTGCCCCACAAGTAAAATCAGCCATTCATGAAAGCTGGTCACCAGAGGCCATTTCAAACAATGCATATTTCAGAGTAATCTAAAGTAATCCCTTCTCTCTACTGATTGGGTTTCCAAGAAGTTTTAAGCACATGTGTGCTGCGAAAAGGAGGCTTATTAAAACCTGATGTGATATTAGAGATTATAATGCAACAGGATTGGGTTGATTTTCATATCTGAGTCTTCAAAAAGAAAGCAATTTTCAATGATATGTGTAAGCTTACTCAAAACATTCTGCATGCAAAGGTAGACAGTGTTTACTTATTAATTAAGAGAAAAAATAAAGAATGGTCCCTGCTAACTGAATGGGGTTTATACTTATATATAAAATTGGCATATGCAAGTGGAGGAGAATATAGAAATTAAGAAACAGGACAGAGGAGCAGAGGGGAAGGGAAGGAAAAATAAAACAAGGTGAAATAAAAGTGGGAGCCAAACCAAAAGAGACTCCTAATCATAGGAAAAGAACTGAGGGTTGTTGGAGGGGAGGGGGGTATGGGGTCACTGGGAGATGGGCATTAAGGGCACGTGATGTGATGAGCAGTGGGTGTTATACACAACTAATGAATCACTGAACTCTACCTCTGAAACTAATAATACACTATATGTTACTTAATTGCATGTAAATAAAATAACATAAAATTTAAAATGAAAGTGGAAGAGAAACTAGAAAATAGTTTTCACTGATGGACAGATAGGCAAAGCACAGCAAATATTTGCAACTATGCATAGTGAGGAGCTTGGATTATTTAGAAAATTCTTTGCAAAGTTGTGAATCTCTAATACATCATTCTTCTGGCTCACCATGGTGAAACATGATCAAAATGGGTCCTAGAACAGCATTAGACAACTTAAAAATATTAGCGATCATCATTTGTAGAACTGGATTCTTACAATTTCTGAGTAAATGCCCATGGTTTAACAACACCTCCAGAACTCAAGGCTCTCTGGGGATTTTACTTGTTTTTTCCTGATCCATTTTCTATTTTCTAATTGTGCAGTTGACTCCTGGACAACATGGGTATGAACCTCATGGGTCCACTTATACATGGATTTAAAAAAAATAAATACAGCACCATAAATGTATTTTCTTTTCCTTATGATTTTCTTAATACCATTTTCTTTTCTTTAGCCTACTTTATTGCAAGAATACAGTGTATAATACATATAACCTAAAACATATGTGTTAATCGACTACATTATCAGTAAGACTTCTGGTCAACAGTAGGCTATTGGTAGTTAAGCTTTTGAGGAGTCAAAAGTTATACTCAGATTTTTGACTATGCAGGAGGACATCAGCTCCAACTCCTGTGTTGTTCAAGGGTCAACTGTATTTAGTTTCAATCAAGGATGAAAATATAAAGAATTAGATTTTTTTTAAAGATTTTATTTATGTATTTGGGAGGCAGAGAATGAGAGAGAGAGAGAGAGAAAACGAATATGAGAGGGGGAAGGTCAGAGGGAGAAGCAGACTCCGTGCTGAGCAGGGAGCCTCATGTGGGACTCGATCCTGGGACTCCAGGATCATGACCTGAGCCAAAGGCAGTTGCCCAACCAACTGAGCCATTTCAGGATCTTCTGCATACAGCTCTAGATCCTTGCAAAGGACATAAAATGAAACATGTAAATGTCATGAACTGGTTTATGAAATTAGCAAAACCCAACACCCTGACACACAGAAAATGTGCTATTCCTCATTGGAACACTGCTTCATACACCTGATCGTATATGAGAGAGGAGGTTAGCAGCAGTGCTAAACGGAGTTAATGTGCAGGACAAAATCTAGAGGACACGTAAAAATCTCTTAGTTTGAAGGTTATAGACTGAATGTTTTTGTACTCCCTTCAAATTCGTATGTTGAAATCCTAGCCCCTAATGTGGTGATATCAGGAGGTGGGGCCTTTGGGAATTATTTAGGTCATAAGAGAACCCTCACATGGGCTTGGTATCCTCATAAAAGGAATCCCAGAGAGTTCTCCCACCCCCTTCCATGTGAGGACAGAGAAGATGACTATCTGTGAACCAGAATGCAGGCTCTCACCAGACACCAAATCTGCCAAGCACCCTGATCGTGAACTTTTAGCTTCCAGAATTCTGAAAAATAAACGTTTGTCATTTAAACCCCCCAGAGTATGTTATTTTTGTTAAAGCAGCTCAGATGGACGAAGACAAAGGGATCTTAAAGCTTACCTAGATTAACTTCTAACTAATGAATAAAACCTCCCTAGAGCATCAATGAAAACATGCCCATCTGGGTAACACAGAACTCGCTAGAACATCTGTGTGGTTTAGGGCAGCTTCTAAGCTTATTGCTCCAGCATTCCCAATTCAGGGATGGGGTCTATAAAATTGCATTTTTGAGAAGTTCCTAGTGATGCTGATATGGATAGTACTGGTCCAGGGTAAAGCAATCAACCCCATTACAACTTGCAAAAAGAGAGGTGCATGGAGCCAAGTTTGGGGAAGGTCTTTCAAGTCCTCTTCAGGTTTTGCATGGGCTAAGGCAGCTGAGCATTCACCAGCCAGGGCTACTGATATGGCCAATTATTTCATAGCTGATAGGACTCTTCAAAAAAATAAGTAATTAAGTAATTAGTTAATTAATTAATTATAGATGGGAATAAAGAGGGAGAAGAATTGGAAGGAAGAGGGGGAGAATCTCAAGCAGACTCCGCCCCAGCGCAGAGTCCAACTCAGGGCTTGATCCCATAACCCTGAGATCATGACCTGAGCTGAAACCCAGAGCTGGACACTCCATCAACTGAGCCATCCAGGCTCCCCTCCACCCACCCCACCATAGGACTTTTTTGTAAGATCGCCTTTTGTGGAGTTTTGGAGAAGGCAAACGTTCTACACATTCAGACTTCAGTAGGCGTGGACAACAGAAAGAGTTTTCCACTGGAGAGAATGAAACTTCCCTCAGCAAATTACCAGAAGTGGCTTTTGAATGACCTTCTTTTTTTTTAAATTTGTCAGAGAGAGAGGGAGAGAGAGCGAGCACAGGCGGACAGAATGGCAGGCAGAGGCAGAGGGAGAAGCAGGCTCCCCGCCAAGCAAGGAGCCCGATGTGGGACTCGATCCCAGGACGCTGGGATCATGACCTGAGCCGAAGGCAGCTGCTTAACCAACTGAGCCACCCAGGCGCCCCTGAATCACCTTCTGATGTCCCTTTCTATACATTCCTATTCAACTGAAGAAGGTAGGTCCCACAAATCCTTGGCATATGGGAACTACTGGAGTCTGACAGTAACACGGCACAATGTTGAAGTTTGTTATGTTTATTAAACAATTTTTATATACCAAGATAGGCTTATGACCACTCCATTTTATTTTAGATCTTTATATAGTTATTACTAGCTATTAAGGAGGCAGAGTGAGTTATTTGCTTTTGTTTTAATGAACCTCCCCCAACCCCAAACCAGTTTTCCAATTCTGTCCAGCTCTTTGCCAAAGAGCTCTTTGCCTCTCACCCCACCTATCTCCTCTTTTTTGAGGTACTGGCTGACAGGTAGAGATGCAGCAAAGTAATGAACTCTGAATTACACCATGACCCCAAAGTAGACCCACCCACTGTAATGTGCACGGTACCTCAGGTGTTCTGGGGACCCTAAGCTGAATTCTCCCGACAAAAGGGAACTGGGAAGATAGGACAGAACTAACCAGGAGAGCAGAGCCAAGGGCAAGGGAGCAAATTTCCAAACAACATTGAGTGCTTCATTCTCACAGCAGCACTTCTCAAGGAGATTCAGAAGGAAACTCAGAAGGATTCTAGTCCCAGCCAAGAAGGGGCAAGAATTTTGGAGTTTGAGTCCTCCAATTGTCTGACTTCAGGAAGAATATTCCGTCCCTACATGCACAGCTGTGGGGACCAGAGCATGACTGAGAAGTGGTGCATCTTGAATTAGGGGCCTTTTCTCCTTCTTCCCTCCTCCCCTCCCCCGTTCATGTGATTATCTGCTGCTTCTTCATTCCTCAAACACTGCTGACCCATGATCTCCCATGCCCAGCCCTGACCATTTCTTCACTTTCTTCTTTCCTTTTGCTCTCCAAGTCTCCAAATTTCTTCCATTTCCTGCTAGTGGATCAGTCTTTCCCTTTTATCAAGAAGTAACAATTTTCACTAATATCGGTGGAACAGTGACCGTGTATTAGACCTTTCATAGTCCTTGCTTCATTTTATCCCCACCACATCTCTATGAAGTAGGTACAACTCCTACTCATTATTATTATTATATAATATAATATAACATATTATGTTATATTAAATATTATATTATTATTATTTTTTTAATAAGGAAACTGAGATTCAGGCTAGTTAAGGAATCTCTCCAAGGTGGCTCAGTGAGGGACAGAAATGGAGCTACCCCACACTAGTCTTTGTTAACTGTTCTGTGTGTGGATTTTTTTTTTCTGAAGTGTCTTTTCACTTTAAAAGATCTTTTACGCCTGAAGAATTTTGAACTGGTGAAATTAACGGGGAGAGTTTTTTGGGGCCAAAAAATGGGTGTGTTTCCAGGTACCTGAAGAATTTTGAACTGGTGAAATTAACGGGGAGACTTTTTTGGGGCAAAAAAATGCTCGTGTTTCCAGGCACCTGCCACTGAGACGTACAGTATCTATCCTAGGAGAACACAACGGGGCATCAGCATTGCGGCCACATACTATGTACAGGCCCCCTTTCACCTTACAAACAGAAGGGGACCCCTCAGCGCTCAGTAAAACAAAGAGCCGTTGCTGGGTGAGACAGTGGACTGGCGTGGCTGAACATGAATATTCAGGACCACGAGTCCCAACTCCGTGAATTTGAGGGTCTCCTCTATTTGTATTTAGTATTGTGTAGTTGTGAGACAACTTGCAATGATTAATTAATCCTGGGTGCCGAGGCAGAAGGTGAAATAATTTGTGCACAGTCACGCCGTTGGTCATTCTCAGGCGGTGCGTGAGTCTTGGAGTGCTATGTTTTCCAGAGACAGAAAGAAGATCGGACTTGACTTTCTGCTTTTGTGCCTGTGATCCAAGAGATCCACACCCCCCATCACCCCTCCATCCCTGAAATTTTCTAAAAGGAAGGGCAGGTGGCTGCCAGCTGTCCTTAATCCACACTCTCATGACATCATCCTCAATATCTCCAGTCTCTGGAAATTCCACCCACTGAGATCCCACACGCCCAGCGAGCCTTGTGCTCCAGCCCCAAGGAGGCCACAGGAACCCTCCCTGAGGCCCGGCTTCCTGGCTCGCTGGGTGGAGGAAGCACAGTCTGGTTCATATACTGCTCGTGGCTGCTGGTGACTGTTTCCTCTAGTGTAATTTTGATTGAGACTGTTCACAATAATAACTCAATTATCTATCACAGTGGGGGTAGGGCGGGTCTCCAAATACGTGAATGTTCATGATACCTTACTTTATTTCGAGGCAGAAACTTAAAACAAACAAACACAATGGAACCATTCTAAGGCATACTGTCTTTGCCAGAAGAACTCCTAAAACTCAGGGGCTTATCATGGAAAACAGGCTATTTCTCCCCATGTTAGTTACATGGCGAGTGCAGAGGGTAGTGTCTCAGCCCTGCTCTACGGTGTGGCTTTCTTGAGTTTTCTTTTCAGGACTCAGGCTGAGGCAGCAGCTCCTGGGTGAGATGCACCATTCTCATGACCCACACCAGGAGCCAGAGAGCTGGTAGAAATTTGGAATGCCACTCAAAGCATCTGCTCAGACTTGGTGTCTGCACACCTGCTTATGCGCCCTTGGCCAATGCAAGCCACATGAGGGTGCCCAGGCTAGGTGGGGACAAGTTCTGTTCTCTGGACAAGTCCCACACAGTGGGCAGGGACGTTGAACTCTCGTCACTTCTCTGGTGGGGTATGGATGGTGATAATTGGGGATTATGAGTTAATCTACCTCAGACACTTTCAAAAATTAATTATATTTTCAAAGAATACCGGGAATGAGATCACTC
Organism: Lutra lutra; assembly: GCF_902655055.1. Classification (NCBI taxonomy): domain Eukaryota; kingdom Metazoa; phylum Chordata; class Mammalia; order Carnivora; family Mustelidae; genus Lutra; species Lutra lutra. The sequence goes on from NC_062281.1 coordinate 64,190,014, forward strand.
TTTTGTTTTGTTTTTATGGCTCTGGATCATCAGTGTTAACAATTCAGACTTTCCCTAAGGGATATGAGGATGTGAAAAGCTGTTTGACCAATACGTAAATGACACAGGACTGATACTGCTTGGAATTCCTTATGGATGCTTTTCACAGTATGGTTTTTGCCTCCTTTGCACATATCACTTCTAGTTACTGACTGTATCTGCCTCTCATAACTCCACTTTCTTTCCTCTCATCTGCCAGAAAGATGGCTTGTTGGACCTTGTTTGATCTGCGTTTAAAGTAAGAGTAAATAAAGTACATGGGCGTCTCTCTCAAGGGCAGTATATTGGATTTCGCGCATTGGTGCTGTGACAAATGTTTGGATGTAGGTCCTTCATGGAGTTATTAGATTCCTCTTTTTTTTTGTCTGTTTGGTTGAGAGTGTGGGATAAATGAAGTTAGGGAAGAACAGACTTTGGATAAAGTTCCACAGGAGAACCCCTGCTTTGCCATTTTCCATATTTAACAAGAATTCTTTTCTAGATAGTTGGCTAAGCATTACAACTACCTGCCACTTCTTGATCAATTCCATTTCATTTTACTCTTTAAAAAGATTTATTTATTTATTTGAGAGAAAGAGAGAGAGAAAGCATGAGCATGAGGGGGGAGAGGCAGAGGGAGAGAATATCAAGCAGATTCTGTGCTGAGTGAGGAGCCCGATGTAGGGCTCAATCCCATAACCCATGAGATCACGACCTGAGCCAAAACCAATCATTGGAAGCTCAACCAACTGAGCCACCAAGGCCCCCCCATCATTTATTTTAATTGCCATCCACATTATACTCAGCAATCTTTTGTAGAGCTGCTGATTAAGAGACTTAGTTATGCCTTACTGGAGATAATGGATGAATGAGAAAGGAGCCCTATCAAATCGATAGTTCCGTACAATGCTAGGTATAATTCTGTTCCAGAATGTGGGCACCTGCCCTCTTTCTAAAGGTAGGAAAGACAGGTAGGAAAGAACACTTCAAAAGGTTCCAGAACTCCTTAGAATGTGCATGCTATTCACTTTGGGTTTATGCTACCTTGAACATCACAGTGGAGTCTGAAGATCACCTTTTTGGATGAAAACAAACCCTTAAAAGCCATTATTTGCCCATCAATATAGGTGAAAGTCAAATGTTTCCAAGCTGGTTCACAGATAAATATCTCTCAGCTAAATGCAGTTATTCTCTGAAAGCCTGACCTTATGTTGATAATAATTGAACTGGGAATAAGATTTTTCATATGTTTAGGTGTCTTCTTATATCTCAAATCCCATTAGAAGATACATTTGTTCTTTCAGGAATAAAATAACTCCTATGTTCACACTACCCCAGTTCAGGAAAGACTGTCATAAACCATCAAATTTGTTCTTTCTCCAGAACTCAATAGGAAGGAAGAGCCAGGATTGCTACTTCTTCTCTAATGCAATGCTACCCCCCACAGGAGGTTCATAAGGCTCAAGCTGAAACTCATCCCACACTCAGGCTTTGGATTCCGCAGCTGGTGGCTTTTTCCCCTAATACATCAATTCTTTTTCTCTTTCCCTTGTTATTTTGTGAATGATTTCCAACTTGATTATCCACGGACAAATATGTTAAAAATAGAAGGACCAAGGTAATGTGCAAACAGGCAAGGAAAAAAATGTATTTGTATGAGTTGTAAACTCCTTGTTGCTACTTTTTTCTACAACTCAGACAAATGGGTGTTTGTATTAAGTTTTGTTTATTGTTCTGCACAAACCCACTGACCTATGAAAATACAAAGAAGTAAGAACATCCCTAGTAATAGGAATAGAGTGAGCTAATGTGTTAGTGTTGCTTTCTAGTAATTTTAGCAATACTATTATGTTGATCAGAACATTCATAATAGAATCATAGGCTTAAACATATGGGAAAAACAACTTTTTGGTAAAAATATGTCTATGAGATAACTTGGATTGAATTTTTTTTTTCAAGATTTTATTTATTTATTTGAGAGTGAGAGAGAGCACAAGCAAGGGGGAAGGCAAAGAGAGAGGGAGAAGCAGCCTCCCCGCTGAGCGGGAGACCGACGATGCGGGACTTGATCCCAGGACCCCAAGATCATGACCTGAGCCGAAGGCAGATGCTTGACCAACTGAGCCACCCAGGCACCCCTTAAGGATTATTAACTTGAGGTGAGTCTTAAAAGATATGTTCATTTTAACATTTTAGCACTCTTTTCACAAACACATGGGAGGAAGCTGGATTGATTATACTGCTGAAAATGTTTTTGTAGTTGACATGAAACTTGATGAAATAAGAAAAGATTGTGTGGTAGGGAGTGAGCACCTTCTCGGGAGATGGCTGCTGGAAAACTGTAGTTTTCCAGGTAGGAGTCATGGGAGAGAGGACAGCAGGGTGGGACAGTTATTCCTGGAAGTTCACCTCGCCTTGAGTCATTGCTTTGCCTGACTCCGGGGATAAAGGAAGAAGCCAAAAAAACATTCCGTAGAATGATGACAAGGTACAACGTTGCTTTATTTTGTCTCTGATGGCAATGACCTGGTTTCCTCCATGCTCAACCTCCTATAAATTCTGTTACTGTGTGTTGAAAGGGAAAAAAATACATTTTCACTTTTGACTGATGTAAATAGTCCTAACTTATTTGGCAAGGACTTCTCATTGTCTATCTTATCATTCATGAGCTTTTTCTTTCATAACAAGATCCTTATTTTATTTGAGTGGCAACATGCCTGGCTTTAGGTGACATCACTTAGCTTCCCTTGCAGTTCTCTGTGCCCACATGACTGAATCTTTTCCAATGAGACATAATGAAAGGGTTGTGTGAGTCTTCTAGAAGATTCCGTACAAGAGTGGGAGTGGCCATCTGTCACATAACATGGCTGGCGCTTCACTGGTCATCCTTGGACACAAGGATTCTCGCTAATGGAATGCTCCACAGTGGAGCAGAGAGAGAATAGAGGCCTGGGTCCCCAGTGACCACTGTCCCAGCCCTGCCAGCCTGACTCTGAATTTCTTTTACTTGAGGGAATAAAACCTTTTGTAGCTAAGGCACTACTTTGATTTCTACTATGTGTAGTCAAATTCCCAATGACATCGAACTAACACTATTGTTTTTCTCATTCTATCACCATCCTAGATTTGAAATGTTAGGAAAACATGGCCTTTTAAATCAAACCAGACGAATCTGGTTTATATTCAGAATAGATTAAAAAAAAAAACAACAACAACAACCCAACAACCTGTGGTTAATGAGCGATTTAAAGACACAAAGAACTACACAAATAAATGTGTAATTACAAAGTATGGTAAGTGCTATGAAATCCATAGGGGCAAGTGAGAACATGATATTCTCTCAGCAGGCATTAAGCTCCAAACTAATATTTAAGGCAGTGTAAGGTTTCTGGGTCAATTAAAGAATGTTAGAAATCTCTCATTAGCTATGAAAATGAAAAACAGAAATAGATTCCTCTATCTTTTGGTAATTTCCCAGGATTCAAGTGGATTTTATTGTGGTACAAATTGCTCTTTAGCTTCTTAAAAAAAAAAAAATTAAGTTTTTTTATGTGGACAACATACCAGTACTACATCTGAATCTTCTTTTCTTTTTTTTTTTCTAGTATGAATACTTTCTTAAAACTGAAGGAAACTAAGTCACATATTTTGAAAATGAATCCATTGAGAATAGTGAATTTTAAGAAGGAGATTTCTGTAATCAATTAACTATTCCATCACATTGAAACACTGATAATTGAAATCTTAAAAGAGTTTTTCTTTACATAGGGGCGCCTGGGTGGCTCAGTCAGTTAAGCATCTGCCTTCAGTTCAGGTCATGAACTCAGGGTCCTGGGATCAAGTCCCGCATTGGGCTCCCTGCTCAGTGGGGAGCCTGCTTCTCCCTTTTCCTCTGCCCTTCCCTTGCTTGTGCTCTCTCCCTCTCTCTCTCATGAATAAATAAAGTCTTAAAAATTTTTTTCTTACATAAAAGGAGCTAGCGTTATTTCTGCAGTTAGGTAGATGTGGCTGGTGACCCGTTCAAGGAAGTTCATCCAGTCCAACGTAATGCAGCCTGTATCCTTCGCGCCTGGGTACATACTTAGGCTGTATTTCCAGACCAGACTGTGCAAAACTTGATGATAACAAAAGCAACTCCTCTGCAGGAATGTTGGGTATATTTATTTATAAGAAAAACTTAATTATCTCTCTTCACCTACAGATCTTTTCCCTTTTCCATCTTTACTCCTGCAAATAAGACTTTTGTTTTTAGTTGAAAATAGGAATTCTGCCTTTATTTTGTTTTCAAGGCTTTCCTGAAAAATTCAAACTCCTAAAACTAAAGGTCCCTGTGTATTAAAAGAAAATTTTTAAACTTAAAAAAAAAACTGGTGTCAATTATGTGTCAATTACACCTCAAATTAGGATTTTGTAAACTCAGATTAGTAGCAAATGACATCTATACTTGGATGGTGAGACTGATTCTATAACAATTACTAAAGGCTAATTCAAAGTTATCACTGATAACTAGCAAAGTTGAGAAGGGAAAAAAGTATGAATCCACAAACCAAAAGACCTTATTCAATTTGATTTATGTTTAACTACCATGAAATGGAAATTATTTGGTAAATTCAATTAGTCTAGCTTATGTTTCCCCAAACTGTTTCGTGTCACGGCACACAAAGAAAATAGTAATACTGGTTATGAATAGTGCACAAGTCTGCTCATGGCTCAGAGGGGCTCTCATGGTTCCAGACCTCCCAGTCATCCTGAGGTCGATGAGGTAAACACCTTGACACCCCATTATAGATTTGTGATCCATTGCCAATGCAGAATGACCGCTAGGATGTTGTGATCTAGAAAGACAAACTGGATTATCAGGATTTTAATATCGATGTGGCTCTCTGCCCCAAAATGTTATGTACAGATATTAAAAACAGAAGATTAAAAAAAAAGGCTTAATTTCTATACTTGTAAGTATATACTGTATTTAGTAGTGTTTCTTAGAGTAATTTTAAAAAGAAAGTAATTTGATTCGATATGTAAAACGAATTACATAATCAATTAAATCTCCACCTCATAAAACCACAAAATCATAGAAGTCATAAACTCAAGCTCATAGACTCATCAATCAGGAGTAGACTTCAGAAATCATTTTTTTTTTTTCCCTTGAAGAGAGATGGGGTAGGGGAAGAGGGAGAGGGAGAATCTTTAGCAGACCCCGTGCCCAGTGTGGAGCCAGATGGGACCTGAAATCATGACCTGAACCAAAACCAAGAGTCAGATGCTTAACTGACTGAGCCACCCAGAGACCCAACTTTAGAAATCATCTTGTGTGACTTCTTCTTCTTCTTTTTTTTTTTTTTTAAAGATTTTATTTATTTATTTGATAGACAGAGATCACAAGTAGGCAGAGAAGCAGGCAGAGAGAGAGGAAGGGACGCAGGCTCCCTGCCAAGCAGAGAGCCCGATGCGGGGCTTGATCCCAGGACTCTGGGATCATGACCTAAACCGAAGGCAGAGGCTTTAACCCACTGAGCCACCCAGGCACCCCATGACTTCTTTTAAAGTTGAGGAAACTGAGGCCTTGAGTGATTGATAGCACCATTTGTATGAAACTATACTGTACGAAGATTTCACATACGTTTTCTAATTCGAATCTTCCAGTAGCTCCTGGTGGCACTGCTGTTATCCGTATTTTTTCACAGGAGGACCCAGAATCGAGAGGCTCAATGGTTCACTCCAAACTGCTCTTTCTCAAAGTGCAGAAGGAAACCCGCACCTTGTACCTTCCTACTCCATCGTGATCACATTTGAGCTTACATTGTATCCGATGCAAAACTAACTTTAGCCAGTTTCCTTCTAGTTCCATAAGTATTTTTGCCTAAATCAATTCTGTCTCAGGTTAAGGGACTTGCTGAAATGATGAGCTGCATTTGTGTGACGAAGAAATGTCTTCTGACCCACCACACCCACATACTTAAAATTTGCGAAACTCTTTCCAACATTCTTTAGAGTGTGTGGAACTCCCTAGGTTTGAGAGCAGTAACTCAAGAAATGTAAGTAACTCAAGAAGAATGAAAAAGTGAATGTTTTCAGTGATCTACAAGTTGGTGGATCCAACTTTAATCTTCCAAACATTTCCATCTTTCTTCTTCTTCTTCTTTTTTTAAAAAGTAAGTCTTGTATCCTCTGCTCTGGAAATCAAACATCTCTATTGAGCCATACATGCAACTACTCACAGGATTCACATGTTTTATCAAAATGGCTTGCTCTCCTCCCCAAAAAATATTTGGAAGGAAGAACTTTTTTCATAGGTTCTTTCCCCCTTGAGAACTTTGGGATATCGTGACACCCTGATTAAATAAGACATCTGGGGTTTCAAATACATGTTCAAGGATCTCTATTTTTACTTCAAAAATGTTGAGTGATTATCTTTTCTTTTTACTTTCTCTTCCTTCTACTCATTCATCTGATTGAAAAGTGTCCTATAATTCTCTTTTCAGAGCTAAATCGCCTTATCTCCATACTTCTAAGGTTAGTATATAATAGCGAATTCTCAAATAACGTTAAGGTAAACAAATGGTATGAAAAAGTGAATGCATTTTCCTTAGTTCCACTGCCTGTTTTTCTGAGTAAAGACACAGATAAAGTTCAGTGATCTTTCACACTGCCCTGACAACACTGGGCAAGTGTACCTGGCATTGTGTCCTCAGAGGAAATGTCAAGTCGTCCTTACCTAGGTTGAGGCTATTTGGGGTCTGCTCTGGTCTCACAAATGGCAGCCACTTCAAGTTAATATGCTTTACCATCATATTTCTGTAAAATGTAGATGCCGTTTCTATTGACATTGGATTGAGTTTGGTGGGAAATTACAGATGGACCTGGAGATATCATCCTATCTTCCCTGTAAATCTTGTCCTGTCCTTCCCACCCCTGACCCACCATTCTCTGTCTCCCTTTCCCAAAACACACACTTCTATTCTGTTTATTCCCTCATCTCTTCCTGAATTCTCCTTTTTAGGAATCATTTAGCTGTACCATAAAGGAAAGGGTATGAGCTTTTTATGTTATAGATTTGTATTGAATGGTGGATTGTTTTTTTAGTCCAGGTTCATTCAGATTAGTTTAGAGTGATCCTAAAGGAGGTATTAATAAGCCTCTACTGATTTCATTAATGAAATGTTTGCCATCACCTATGTGACAGGTCCTGTGACAAAGAGTTACAAAGAGTTTCCCCCAGGAACTTATGATTGGTCTTTCATTTGGGTCGTAACTGGCAAAAGGAGAAAGAAGGCATAACAAATATGTTTCTAGAGAGGAGCTCTCAAATGGCTTCCTACAGCAGGAATGTACACTCCTAAGGAAATCACCAATAAAATGAGAAGTCAACCTACTGAATGGGAGAAAATGTTTGCAAATCATATATCTGATAAGGGGCTAATATCCAAAAAAATATAAGGAACTCATACAAGTCAATAGGAAAACAACACATAATTCAATTAAAAAATTGGCAGAGGATCTGAGTAGACATTTTTGAAAAGAAGACATACCGGGGCACCTGGGTGGCTCAGTGGGTTAAGCCTCTGCCTTCAGCTCAGGTCATGATCTCAGGGTTCTGGGATCGAGCCCCGCATCGGGCTCTCTGCTCAGCAGGAAGCCTGCTTCTCCCTCTCTCTCTCTTCCTGCTTTTCTACCTACTTGTGATCTCTCTCTCTCTGTCAAATAAATAAAATCTTTAAAAAAAAAAAAGAAGAAGACATACCATGCGGAGAAAGGGGAACCCTCCTACACTGTTGGTGGGAATGCAAGCTGGTGCAGCCACTCTGGAAAACAGCATGGAGCTTCCTCAAAAAGTTGAAAATAGAGCTACCCTACGACCCAGCAATTGCACTACTGGGTTTTTACCTAAAGACACAAATGTAGTGATCCAAAGGGGCACGTGCATCCGAATGTTTATAGCAGCAATGTCCACAATAGCCAAACTATGGAAAGAACCTAGATGTCCATCAACAGATGAATGGATAAAGAAGATGTGGTATATATATACAATGGAATACTATGCAGCCATCAAAAGAAATAAAATCTTGCCATTTGCAATGACGTGAATGGAACTAGACGGTATTATGCTCAGCGAAATAAGTCAATCAGAGAAAGACAACTATCATGTGATCTCCCTGATATGAGGAAGTGGAGATGCAACGTGGGGGGTTTGGGGATAGGAAAAGAATAAATGAAACAAGATGGGATCGGGAGGGAGACAAAGCATAAGAGACTCTTACTGTCACAAAATGGGGGGAGGGGGGTAGGAAGAGGGTGGGGGGTTATGGACATTGGGGACGGTATGTGATATGGTGAGTGCTGTGAAGTGTGTAAACCTGGTGATTCACAGACCTGTACCCCTGGGGCTAATAATACATTATATGTTTATAAAAAAAAAAAAAAGAAGACATACTGATGGTCAACACACCCACGAAAAGATGCTCAGTAACATTAATAATCAAGGAAATGCAAATCAAAACCACAATGAGATATCACCTCACACCAGTCAGAATTGCTAGTATCAGAAAGACAAGAAGTAAGTGTTGGTGAGGATGTGAAGAAAAGGGAACCATTGTGCACCATTGCTGGGAATGTAGACTGGTGCAGCCACTATGGAAAACAGCATGGAAGTTCCTTAAAAAATTATAAATAGAACTACCATGTGACCCAGCAACTCCACTTCTGGATATTTATTTAAAAAACCTGGAAACACTAATTTGAAAAGACATATGCATCCCCATGTTTATTGCAGCATTATTGATAATAGCCAAGATATGAAAACAACCTAAGTGTTCATTAATGGATGAATGGATAAAGAAAATGTTATATATATATATATATATACATATATATATATGTATATATATATATATAGATAGATGGATGGATAGATAGATACACACACACACAATGGCATACACAATGACATACTATTCAGACACAAAAAAGAACGAAATCTTGCCATTTGTGACAACATGGATGGAACTTGAGGGCATTATGCTAAGTGAAATAAGTCAGACAGAAAGACAAATACTATTATATCCTCACTTATGTGTGGAATCTAAAAAAGCAAAACAAAACAGACAAAACACTCCCTCCCCTGAAAAAATAAAACAAGCTCACAAATACAGATAATAAATTGGTGGTTGCCAGAGGGGAGATGCATAATGGTGGGAGAAATGGGTGAAGAAGGTCAAAAGGAACAAACTTCCACTTATAGAATAAATAAATCATGGGGACTTAATGCATAGGATGGTGGCTCTAGTTAATAATACCATATTGTACGTTTGAGAGTTCTCATCCCGAGAAAAAAAACTGTTTTGGTTTAAAGATTTATTTATATTTATTTGAGAGAGAGAGAGCACCAGTGGTGGGAGGGGCAGAGGGACAGAATCTTTAAGCAGACTATCTACAGAGCACAGAGCCTGATACGGGGTTTGATCCCATGACCCCGAGATCATGAGCTGAACTGAAACTAAGAGTTCAACGCTCAACAGACTGAGCTTCCAGGGGCCCCCAAAGAGAGAAACGTGTAACTATGTGTGGTGATGGGTGTTCACTGTGGTGAGCATTCTGTAGTATACACAAATATCAAATTATTATATTGTACACCTATCAAATTATTATCAAATATCAAATTATTATATTGTACACCTAAAGCTGATACAATGCTATATGTCTGTTACATAGCAACTGGGGGGAAAAAAAAGAATGTACACACTCCTCACTGTGGTTGGCTCTGCATGGGACCAGGCATGGAAATGTGGGCAAGAAGTCAAGAAACGCCATCACCTCGAGAGAAACAGCTTGTGCCTTTCCTCTGGCAAAGAGACAGCACCTGCTTCTGGGGTAGGAGGGGGCGATGGGTTTGGAAAGAAGTTCTGAACTCGAGTATCTGCTCTCCCACTAACTTGTGTGATTTTGAAGTCGACACCCTTTCCGAATCAGTGGTTCCTCATCTCTACCAAGTAACATCCTTGCCTGTCTTCCAGACTGTTTTTACTATCACATGATTTAAAATTGGGGCACTGCTTGATAAACACGAAAATGTCTTATACAAATGAGGCACTCTAATATCTTGGTCTCTATCTGCAGAAAATCATCCGTGTCATTGTGTCAGGGGGAAAAGTGGCTTAGGGACTTTCCACTGTCTCTATTTCTTATCACTGTCTCTATTGGCGGTACAGCAATCATTCCAAGAATGACAGAAGGATCTGGAGGTTGTATCTCTTTTCTCCTTCTATTGTGGCATCTTCCCCACCTATCAGATCTGATCAATTACTTTTCGTGCTACTTTTGACATCTAAATGTTTATCATTCTGTTTCCTTTTCTCTATTTCTTTCTTCACTACCATCGATCATACCTTCATCTCTTTTCCAGATCATTATAACAGCTTCTAATGGTCTTTCTGTCTCCTGTCTGCTTCCTCTTAAATTCATTTTCAATTCACTCAGGCACCATAACAATCTTCTTAGATGCTAGCCTGCCTAACCATGTCTCTTCTCCCCTCAAAATTAATGCTTTCCTAGTCACGGCCCTAGTATTAAAAACACCTTCTAGATTCAAGCACTTGCAGATTGTCCAATGTATTATTTGCCCAACCAACTCCACTCCCACAAAAATGGCAGCCCCTTTTTTATTTGCTGAGAAATACAGACATCAGAAAAGCTTTTCTTAATCTCCCCCTGCCACTCGAACTTATTTTCCATCGCCAGAAATTCTGTGTTCCTCCTCTGGACTCTAGTAATATCTTGTGCATTATCTCCACCTTTGAACTATCATTTCCCCCTCTAGATCCCACTGGAATCTGGCACAGCATAGGGGCTTGGGAAATGTTTGTGGAATAAAAGAACGGATGTCGACATGGAAATGCACTTATTCCCTTATGGGTATTTCCGGAACCCAGATGTAAAATATTTTAAAAAATATATAGGCTACGTTACACTCTGGTCTTTTCAGCCATATCTAAACATCCAGTTAGTAATTGCTTAGGGCAAAATGTTTTCATATTTGCATGTCATAGTATATGAGAAAAGTTAGGACATTTAAATGCCTCTGTCGACTAACATGTGATTTTTCATCTTTAAAAGCCTTTCCTTTTTCAATGAGCCTCAATGTGTCCAAGAGGTCATTTTCATTCAGTAGGTTAAAAAAAAAACAAACAAACCAAACAAACAGGGAATGAAAGTTGTGACCGTCTGACTTTATTCCCAGTTATTTGAAAGCTGTTTTGTAGCTCCCAAGTTGGCCTTTCTGAGTACAGAGGCTCAGGTATTTGGATTCAGAAGCGGCCCCTCAGCCTTGCAGCGTGGGGAAAATTCCCCGACAGATGTGCCCCGTGCTCTTCAAAGCCAGACCCGGACACCGACAGGTATCCAGCTGCAGGGCTCGATCCTGACTTACCTCACTGTGTTTATAATATATAATGTTTTATAAACCTCACTGTGTTTATAATATATAATATATAATATATAATATATAATATATAATATATAAATATATAATATATACTATATAATATAATGAAATAAATGAAAGCTTGCAAAAAGAAAGAAGACTGGAGTGTGGGAAGGTTCAGACCTGACAGGATTTTCTGTTTTCTCTCATTGCCCTGTTGTTGCTCAGGACTTTGTTTCCAAGCCTTGCTCTGCAGAAACCAACACTAAACCTCCCTCCCTCACCTTCTAGACAAGTGCTTTCAAAACTCACTGAACTTTCTGACTCTGTGGGGTGGACTCCTGAATATTGACGTAGTCTAGAAAGGGTTTCTGGCCCTTGTGCACTGGCAAACTTAACCTAGAAATCTCCAACCAAATTTCTAGTCATGGATGGCAGGCAAATGGCCATGGCGTTTAGGGTTTAGCTTCTGTGGCGTTGCGCAGCAGACTGGGGGAGGAGACGCAGGACTGAAACAAAAGAACTCAATGGCTCAAAAAAGTCAAGGCAAGCCAACAAGCTCATAAACAGGCAAAACAAAACAAAAGCAGGCTGATTGCTTCTCCCCCCAAAATCGTTCTCTAGGGTTGTATAATATTTTAATTCCATGCATCTGGAATGAAATAAGAGTTCTGGGATGACATAGCCTCAGAGGAATCTGAAAATGAGCACAGGAAGCGAGAAGCTGAGAGTCAAAGTTGCTGTCTTATATTGCCCAAAGCACTACAGGTAAAGGATTCTCATTTCAAAGGTACCGAATTTGCCTTGATGTCCCTGACATTCTGGCAGGGTATTAAGCATTTCTGCAGGCCACCCTGTCCTTTGTGGTAAAAATGGGAAGCATGGAACTATAATATCAGGGAATGGCTTAGTCATGAGGGAGAGTCTTCTTGAATCGTTCACATTCCTGAAGTACTCCTAAGATGCCCATCCCCGTGCTGAGAGCAGAGCTGAGACATTTCTATCTATTTAATATAATGTGCTCTTGGAGACCAGAGGCGGATCAAGAACATCTTTTAACAGAATTATGCATATTTAATGATAGTTTCTGGCAGCAGAAATCCATTCATAGGACATGAGGAGGTTATTAAGAAGAAATGGATGAAACTTCCAAGCTACCTTAGGGGATGAGAAACAGTTTTCAGCTAGGGTACCAACAGTCACCCAACAAACCTCTAAGGAGCCCCACTGTGTACCACGAGCTGTCAGGAATGCCCAGAAATCCAGGTATTCCTACCTGGTTTGCTAACTGATCTCTTTCCACCTGCAGACAGAAACTGAGAGAATGCCTGGAAAGGCTCAACTCGGAGCTTCGTTCTCTCCCAAGGGCACAGGTGCTCTTAAGGAGGTGCACAATACAGGTCAGAGAGGCTGATAATAAAAACTCACATTTATTGAGCCCACAGTATGCACCAGGAACAGTACAGGAACTCCCTACACAACAAAGGAAGTAGGACCCTATTTTCCTCATTCTCAGCTGAGGAACTGAGGAGGAGAGGTCAGATGGCTTTTCCGAGGTCACATGACCTGTCACTGCAAGGTTAACCTGGGTTACCATGAACTAGGACAGCATGATGCCTCCCTGGGAGGGCCATGTTGAGTAGGTTTTCTACCATCTCACCAGACTTCCTGGCAGTTACCACTCTATGTCTTGCGTCTGTGGTTGATTCTTCTGAGACGCTGGTATAAAAATTGGAAAATGCCTCCGCCACCCTGCTCTAAATGAATAGGAACTAGTGAACACTAGTGCATCAACTTCCAAACATCCCTAGAAAAAGGACATATCCTCAAGCACCCGCACTCCGGGGCTTCAACCTCAGTAATTTTATGTTTGTCAAAGGATTACCTTAAAATGCAACCTCTTTAGCCTGGAGAATGTGGCTAATGGATTATATCATTATAACATAATAATAATAATATTAATAATATCTAATTATATTATTATCCTGTCACTTTCCTTGGCCAAATGTACTTAGTAGCAGGGTGTCCTGCTTATCACGGCTATTAATAAACATGAAGAGCAGACTGCAAAGAGAGTTGGAATGTCCTTTGATGTATTAATGGTAGGACATCAGCTATTTTTAATTTAATTAATTGCGAATGATACTCAGGATCATGGAGTTTATATAAAGTATAAACAAAATGAGTTTCTGTAGCATGTCTGATGAAAGGTAGAAACATTTCCTTTCTGATCCTCTGAACACTGTTTGAATAAGTCCTAGATGATGCCTTCTTTATGAGCTACAGGACAAATTTATGTGGGAGCCTTCCTTGCCACCCACATGGCCAGTTGGATATAGTCTTTTTTTTTTTTTTTTAAGATTTTATTTATTTATTTGACAGACAGATCACAAGTAGGCAGAGAGGCAGGCAGAGAGAAAGGAAGGGAAGCAGGCTCCCCGCTGAGCAGAGAGCCCGATGTGGGGCTCGATCCCAGGACCCTGGGATCATGACCTGAGCCGAAGGCAGCGGCTTTAACTCACTGAGCCACCCAGGTGCCCCAAGATATAGTCTTAAAACCAAACAGAAAATGAGTGCAGTGCCAGCCAGAAAACCAGGAGGTCTAGGGAGATTTTATATATATATATATATATATATATATATATATATATATAAAACACCTGGGCATAAATACTATAAAAAATCATGATGGAATCAAATTGATGGAGGTTTCTATGAATGAAGTGGTTTTCCCCATCAAGAGGAGTGAGGTGTGAGCCAGAGGGTACAGGGCTCTCACGGGTTCTTCTTGGACAAGGGCGATTGTGTTCTTCACTGATAGGTTGCATGTGTTTTTCCAATTGGCTCTATTTAGTTGGAACCTTCGTCCTAGCTAAGCCAGGTTCATGGATTTTAAATGAATAGATACATAAGGCTAGAGCCTTACTTCATGTATTGTGGTGTTTGCCTTTTTCTGATCCAGGAATTGTTCCCTATTTTTGGCAGTGACTCTGATTTTTGGCCCTGGAGGAGTCATTTCTCTCCCTTTGGTATATGCCTTGAACTTCCAGGGATATTCATACTTCCCTCACCTCCCCCGTAGAATGCTTTGTCTGGGGGGCATTCTTTTTCCCTTCTCCTCAGCAAGAGGGATCGTTTTGAAGATTGACCATTGACAGAAGCCAGATCATTCAGAATCATGAGACTTCCTTCAGAGGTTTTGTTGTTAGAACTTGGAGGAAGCCAGTGCTCTGTCATCCATTGACTTAATACTGTGAGGATGAGATGCTGGCGCTCTAGCAGCCACATTGCAAACATGAGAGCATAAACATGCCTAAACATAGTGCTCTCTATAGCAGGCAGAGCCAAGAGAAGGGGTGAAGAAACACAGCAGGTGATACTAAGTGAGTTCCAGGATAAGCCCTCATTGCAGCGAGCAGTATAACCTGAAAGTATTATTTGTAAGACCAATCATTCCCTTGTTACCTAATGCAGTTTGGGGTGATTTTTTTTTTCTTATTTCAGCCCAAAGCTTTTAATGGATACATAGGACATATAATAATACATATGTATGTTGTCATATATTATATATCACATATATGTATAGGTCAAACCTTAATTTAAAAAACAGCTTGCTTTTGTTTAAAATGATCCTTACGAAGTCTACTATTATTTCACTTCCAATCAGCCCATTTCTATCTGAATTATTTAAAAATTTTTCACTTAAGTCTTAATTAATTATGAATGGTGACTTTGTGTTTAGGACAATTTAAAAATACGGTTCCTTTTAAATATGTATGACATCAATTGTATCAATATAACACATTCATTTCATAGGCCTGTGAAGTCTGTAATCTTGCCAACCTTGTCAAACTGCCTTTGGCTACTGTTATCCTGTCTCATTTCTCTTAAGTCTCAAAAGAGTAGTGAAATAAAATCCTTTTAATTCACTCATTTGTCGAGGAAATGCAGTTCATGACAGATGGAAGACCAAGCCGAGCTCACCAAGGTTGAAGTTTGAATCGGTCATAAAATAGATATGAGCAAAAGGAATGTAATATTCCTGTTTTTCTGGCGATTGTTTCCATGTATTAGAAAACCTAAGTGACTGGTGATGCTTCTAGAAATATATTCCTCTTCTTCAGAATTGGCATCGTCAAGTCCACTAGATTCTTGTTTCTTACGGCATATAACTAATTCCCATAAAAGCCAAATTAATAGTAAGTCACCCAGAAGTTGACCGTGCATGATTTAGTGAAAATAGCTATTGAGTATCTCTTAATCAAGGAGTTTCTCAAAGAGCCATTTGGCTCTAAAGATGTAATATTGTATTACAGACATTTAAACAAATCATTTGTAAATGTTTCCTGAATTTTTCAATTTTCATCTGGTCCTTGGAGATTGCCTATTTAATTAGGAGCTACTTCCTGTAAGAACTGGAAGTAAGCAAACCTGTGTTCGATAATGGGAAACGTACATTATCAAGTATACTCAGCCTCAGGATGAACTTTGATCACGCAACTCTCACTAAAGTTATTAATAGAAGATTTTCCTAACCCATCAATAGCTTCCTTCTCATTCCCATTCCATGTCATCATTTTTCCCGTCATCATAACTGCTGAGCATAAAACTCTCGTAAGCGGGGAAAAATAGCCAACTTCACAACCAACCTTGCGAATATTTTCTTCTGGTCTTTTTTTTGCCTTTTAACTTTGATTTTGGAGTTTTAAGCTATTCACCACCAGCCTTTGATTTTTAACATCATACTAGCACCAGACTGGGGGTGAAAAGAACCACATTCTTTTCAAATCGGTTTGGTTTTTGAACAAATCGCCCAAGTTAGGTTTCATCACTCTCCACAGCCTGCAACAACCTTGAACTCAGTGGGATTACGGGTATCAGTGACCAGGTTTTTCAGCAGCTTCTGCACCAAACCAAGCATAGAGAAGACTGTGGTAGAAACAGTAGGAGCCAGATGAGTATTCTTAATCACTTGACCAGTCGGGATTCTAATCTGTGATTTTCTTAGTATTAGTACATCCAGATTAGTCCGTTTCCATATCTAAATCTTGGTTGTACTCACAAATATTCAAATCAGTAGTAAATCTATGCTATCTAGTCACCCCCTTTCTTCTTGCGTATTTTTTTTTTCATTTTCCTACTGTAGAATGCATTTAAAGATCACACAATGTACTCTCTTTTTCCGAGGGTAGCCAAAGCACAAGCTTCTTTCTGTTTATGAGCAGGCTTTTCTAACAGTTATTAATAGCAACAAAGTATTTGTTGTTGTTTTGGGGGAAAAAAAAGGAGCTAGTGACCTGTTTTTCACAATGATAATGAATCTATTCTATTCATATGGCTGTCCGTTTTTCCTTTTCTCAAAGAAATGAATGTTGTGGTTTTTCCCCCCCTAAATATTGAAAATTCTTTTAAGGTTCAATGAAGCTTAAAGCTTTCTCATGTGTCTATTTTGAAACAATTATTTTAAGACAGAGTGACTTGTTTCCTTAAAAGACCCTGAGGCAAAAAAAAAAATGCTTTTTAATAAAAAGATATAAAGTTTGAGGTTATATGAAGAACAATTCTGTAATCAGAATGGATACAATACTTTGTCTAAAGGCTTGTTTCTCAGTGTTCCTGAGCAAGAGTGACTTTGCAAATACTCTTGCTTCCTAACCCCTAACTTGTTTGCCTTGGAAGGCCGGCAAGCTAGAAATTATCCTGTCGTAGGTTATTTGCTGGCAAGTGGTTCTCAAATCTTTAGCTAAAGAGTGCCACTGCCATTAAGGATGTGAATTCCTGTGCTTGATAGCAAAGCGTTCCCTCCGTAGAGAAGTGGTGGTGTGTTTAATCAGTTTAGAACTGCCTCTTTTTCTTGCGGTGACACTGAGCTGCGGAACCACCATGCAGCAGAAACAAAAGAAAAGGTCTTCTTGGTAATTAGAGAGAAAGAGAGAAAAGGCATGGATTATAAAATGTGTCTCCATTTAAAAATTGATTCCAGAGTAAAAAATACTTCTAAGATGACATTGAGATGTAGGGTCTCCATAGGGATCTCTCTTAGTCCCAGTGCAATGGACTTTTCAGCTTCCATATTAATTACTGTAATCACAACTCTGAGGCAAACACACATATTGACTAAGAAGGGCTTTTTTGGAGAATATAATATGAACAAGTGTTGGGGGTAAATAACAGGATACTAAAAAAATGAGAAATCATTTTTTTTTTCCCCCATCAGTAGGAGCCAACGTTCAATGGGTTGGGATGGAAAGGGAGGAGAGGCGGGTGGTGGCTTGGGCAAACATTTGTCATGAGGACAAAACCTGTGTTCTGAGCTCACTATGGGCAGAGTGCACTATTGGTGGGGCAAGGGAAGTTAAAACGGAATACTGTTATTAAGGAGGTACTAATATATTTGGAATCTCTTCATTTACACACATAGAAAGATAAAATAGCTTTTTAAAGATCAACACAAGTCCCCATGGGACAACCTGAGGAGACAGCACAGACACAAGCTAGGCCTGTCATTGAGAAAGTCAGTTTTGAGTGGTATTTGGGCAGCTTGGTGGGTAAGAACACAAGCTCAGGAAGACCTGGATTTAATTTTTCAAATCTCTCTCTTGAGTCCTGAGTGTTCTTGGGCATGTGCATTCCCTTGTCAGTTTTCTCTTCTGCAAAATGGGATAACAATCGTGCTGATCGCCTCATACCGTTCTTGTGGGGATTCCAGAACTGGTAAAAGTGTTAAAGTGCCCACATTCTGCCTGGCACCCAGGAGACCCTCAACAAATGCCTTGTCCTTTTCTCACTTTGTTCCACTCCTTCTGAGCACCTACTTAGGTAGGATACCGACGACTTCAACCTCTTTGGAAAATACAATTGTCTAATCTGATATGTTGGTCCAAGGGGATAGAAGGTATTAATTTAGAATTGGGTTAATGCCACTATTGAGGTTTAGCTAGATTTTTCTTTTTCTAAGACAAAGGAACCAGAACAGCTGTCCATAAGCAACCTATGACTCAGCTGAACTCTAGAAAGAGGTAAAATCCATTCAAAGGGTCCAGATGATTACGTGAGTAGGAGACAAACAATGAAATCTATAGAGAACATCTAAAAAGAGTTTTAGGCATTAGGCCATGTGATTTCATCAATAAGAAATTAAGGCAGAATAGGCATAGCCATGTAATAGTAACCAAATTTTAGTTTTCTGGAGATTTTAATTTTCTCATTTGCAGTAAAAGGTGGTAGTTATATTTAACTGTCTCTAAGATTCATTTTAGCAATGAGTCTCTAAGAGTAGCAGACTAAGCCTTCCCAATGGTCCATTATGTCTCAGATTCCATATAGACTATGGTTCTGACCCCCCGCAGGTAGCCAGTAAATATGTGTCAAATAATATGAATGTGTATGGAGAGTAAGTCCTAGACTTGCCTGCTTTTTCTGTCTGCTCAAAGTGCTTGATGTTTGAGTGTCTAGATGAGCCTTATCCTGAGACACAACTCCTGCACTTGGTGTCAGCAGTAGGGCAAAATGAATGGGGTTGAGAGTCCAGTAAAACTCCTCAAACTCTAGCTCTCCTGGGATGGATGGAAAAACAGATTGCCTGCTGCAATCATAAACTGTTTAAATGTATCTATTGCCCTTATTTCATCTCTCTTTTGGTCTTTCTCTGAAGTAGAAAAATGAACCCAAGTCACCAGACAGTACTGTTAATGAACTGATAATGCATAGTAACCAACCCCCAAAACAGTCCCACAATTCTCAGCTCCTGATATTTACATCTTCATATCATTCCCTCCCACACTTAATAGGGCAGACCCATGTAACCTATGGTATATGGTGGAAATGATGGTGTCACTTCTGAGGCTAGGCCCTATCAATCATTGCTGCTCTGTCTCGATGTCTTGGATCACCTGCTCTGGAGAGAGTGGCTGCCATGTTGTGAGGACACTGGAGTAGCTCCTGGGTGAGGACCCCATGGCAAGGAATGGAAGCTTCTCATTAACAGCCAGGACCAGTGTGCCAGCCGTGCGAGTGAGCCATCTTGGAAGAGGACCCTCCAACCCCAGTCAGTCCCTCAGATGACTGCAGGCCTGGTCAAGGTCTTGCACTGCAATGTCATGACCGACCTGAACCAGAACTTCCCAGGTAAACCGCTCCAAATTACCGACCCACAGAAACTGTACGAGATAATAGACATTCACTATTGTTTTGAGCCACTTAGATTTAGAGTCATTTTTAATGCAATGATAGATAACTATACAAGAGGCTTCTAAAAGATTGATCCCAAGAGTGATGGTGCTAACTGCTAATCATTTATGAGAATATAGAGTAGAAGGGTCCTAAAGTTTAGTAGCTATACCAATGACAAAAAGGCATTTTCTAACGATTTTTTCAGAAGATACTCATTTCTTTCTCCATTTCATATATATAAGCACACTTTTAGACCTAGCACAGTGGCTTATAATAAGCATGGCTTTGGGGACTCTGACAAATTGGGCTTCAATATGGAGCTAGTGTGCTAGCTCTTAGAACTTGTACAAGTTAGGCTTTCTGGACCTCAGTTTCCCCAGTAATAAACTAATGCTGTAGAACACACCTCATGGATATTGTGAAGGTTAAATAACCCAATATATGTGAAGTTTTTTGGAGAACAGCTGACACATAGAAAGTTCCCCATATTACCATTTTTATCACCAATTTATTTTTACAACCTAAATATTTTAACCATGTCATAGTTTCTTCATTTTCCATGATCCATGAATTCATTCAGTCAGTTAAGATGTTTTCCAAATTGAATCTGGAACCTGAAACAAATAAGGAAGGATGATTGGAGAGAGCCACTGTGGCTCGTCGACTGTTCTGCCCGGACTGTTCTGCCCGGGCTTCCTCCCTGGCCTCTTCTGCTGCCACCACTAATACTGGTCACTCAAAGACCAGGCCATGTTGTCTTATTCCCTCCCCACTCCCGGACCTAAAAGACACCCCGTCTCAGGGTACGTGGATATAACACTGTCTTCTAAGAGTGATAGATCTGAAAGTTGGATTTTTATTTTTATTTTATTTTATTTATTTATTTTTGAAAGTTGGATTTTTAAAAGAAAGCTTTAGAAGGGAAGCTTTCCAGGGTTCCAGTCGAGTTTACCAGGATAAAATTAAGGAAAGCCAAGTATTGTTAGAAAAAAAAAAATCAAGAGTTGCCTCAGTTTCAAAGCCCAATACTAAATTGACCAATCTATTGAGAATTTGGTCTTTTTCCACTGTGTTTTTCTGTATGATGGGAGAAATCAGAATCCACTTCTGTTTGTGAGATCTTTAATTCCCATGTTTATTTGTGTCATGGTGAATTGTAAACTCCAGCCAATCACAACTGTCCTATCTTACAGGGATTGTTGAGCTGGGGATTTAGTGTGGTTCAGAATATTAGCATATTTATGCACTCAGCCATTCTATTTGAATTCAGTGCAGCGAGGGGGTGCAGAGCAGACTTGAACAGCAGGTGGTTTCATCAAAATCTCCCTGAAACTCTAAACTCCTCATTTTTAAGGTTAGGAGGCAATGTGCCAAGGGTCATGTGGGGGCAAAGGGCAAGAAGACTGAAAAGGATTAGAGGAAGATAAAGACCAAGCAGTTGGACATAAAAGAGTTCCTGGAAAGCAGAAAACTGGCTCGGTATACCACATTTTTATTACTTGGCTTTACTCATTTACATTATTTCGCTGAAATAAGCAAAACTAGCCTCCCTTTAGTTTACCTCATTATACTAGAAGGGGGAGGGTGTTAAATCAAACTATTTAGAAATTCCCTTTTTCTCATTTCCCTCATCCTCATCTCTCTCTGCCCACCCCAGAGAAACACACACAGATTCTGCTATTCAAGCAACATTTTTCATCCTGCGTTTTTCCCGCAATTTTAAGGGAAGGAAACGCAGATGTGTGGACGTGCTATGTGGGTGGGAACCAACAGGATGAGAATCTCATTCATTTTTAAACCTTCACATCTGTGTGGACAATGGTTGTTTGTTTCTCATTTAATCTATCTATCTATCCTTCTGACTATTCTCTACTTACTTAGGAACGTGTGGTAAAATACATCCTTTCAAGACACCTGCAATCCAGTTTTTTGCGTAACTGGTATTTTCAGTACACCAAAACTCTGTGCTTACTGAGCCCCTAAGCTGCCCAGGAATCCCCCACTGACACCAGCCATTCCATCTTGGAGCATCTGGAATGAAGTCTTTCGTCCCCTCTGCTGAACCCTTTGTCCTTTCTGACCTCTGGCTCTTTCCTCTTGCTCTACTGGTCATTTGCCTTGTCTTTTCACTTGCCCCCAATGACATGGCTATTGTAAGGTGTTTGTATTATTTTGGCTTCTACTACAAGGCCTTCTATGTGACAATCTGCTAGCTAGAGGGTTTTTCCCCCTGTTATTTTCTCTTTTCATCTTTTCTGGGCATTGACAATGTACAGATTGAGAATATGGTCACAAACTGTTAGAAACGAGGCTCTGAATACAAGTTACTTCTGCATTCGCAGGGTCTGTCCTAAAGGGTGCTCATAATCAGGATGCCTGGGTGGCTCTGTTGGTTAAGTGATTGTCTTCGGCTCAGGTCATGATCCCAGGCTCCTGGGATCAAGTTAGGTCCTGGGATCAATACCCGCATCGGGCTCCTTGCTCGGCAGGGAGCCTGCTTTTGTATCTCCCTCTGCCTGCCACTCTGCCGGCTTGTGCTCTATCAAATAAATAAATAAAATCTTTAAAAAGAAAGAAGAGTGCTCATAATCTCTGTCTGCCTGTGATGTCAGCCCCGGGGAGGCAGAAGGTTGTCAGCAAACTGGAGGGGAGTTCTCCAGAATGTCAACAAATTACCAGCTGAAGCCAGATGAGAATCATGCACACTGACATTTTATTATTTTTATTGCTGAAGTGTCTAAATTACTTTTGGATTAGTTCTAGCTTTCAGATGCAAGAAAACATTACTAGTATCATTATTATTATAGCTCTCTTTCTCATGAAGCAAATTCTCTAATTTGAGTGGAACTAAAGTAGCCTCTCACTATAAACTTCAGGAAATGAGTATTTTGAAACAGAAGTGTTTTTTAATTTTTTAAAGAAGATTTTATTTATTTAGATAGAGAAAGAGTGAGTGTGGGTGTGTGTGAGCGGGGGGTAGGGGTAGAGGGAGAGAGAGAATCTCCAGCAGACTCCCCGCCGAGCTTGGAGCCCAACGTGGGGCTTGATCTCACAACCCTGAGATCACAGCCTGAGCTAAAATCAAGAGTTGGATGCTTTACAGACTGAGCCACCCAGATGCCCCTGAAATAGCATTTAAAAAAAAATTGGCTAATAATAAAAATCAATCATTTTAATAGAACTAATAAAATAAAACTAAAAAAAGATAGGTTGATCTTGGGGAATAAAAGTCAAGAAACTTAAATTCTCCTTTGCACTGAAGAATAGCCTTTGAAGATGTGGTTTATGTTGAGAGTATCCAGGAGAGCTCTCTGGATATTTTTAAAAATTTTTAAATTTTTTTCAGTGTTTCTCTGCTTGGATATTAATTGCACTTCTAATATGGCCCCACAAGGAAAGGGATTTTGTTGCTGGCTGGCGAGAAGGTTACAGGGAAGTACTTTCTGCCATCGTCCTAAGCATCCTTAAGCTGGCAAGAGTGGACAGAAGCCTGTCATTTGGTCATACAGCAATTTGTACTTACAAACTTTACAGTTCTGGGGAGGTTCTAGTGAATTTACATTGTTAACTTCTGACCACATTTTTCTGAAATACATTCTAATGAACAGTAGAGTGTGAATTATCACGGAAGAGCTTGAAGAAATACACCCTCTGTCTTGGAGCATCTGGAATGATGTCTTCTGTCCTCTCTGCTGAGCGCTGGGTCCTTTCCGACCTCTACCTCAGACTGGAGTCAGTGCTAAAGACTGTTGCTACCCCTATAAAGACTGTTTCTAGCAATCATGCTGACAGAAAGCTTCAGTGAGTGTTACTTCAGCTCACATGTGTGGTCATTTTAGAATGTAAGCGCTCTGGTAATTGAGTTTAAATAAATTTTTTAAAGATTTTATTTATTTATTTATTTGACAGAGAGACAGCCAGAGAGGGAACACAAGCAGGGGGAGTGGAAGAGGGAGAAGCAGGCTTCCTGCTGAGCAGGGACCCTGATGCAGGGCTTACCCTAGGACCCTGGGATCATGACCTAAGCCGAAGGCAGATGCTTAACGACTGAGCCACCCAGGCACCCCTAAATAATTATTTTAAGTTAAAAAGATAGATAAGAAGAAAAGAAAAGAATATAAGCTCTCTGAGAGCAGAGTCTGTGGGTCACATCCCACATTAGAGCCTCAGTCCCGAGACTAATATCCTGCACGTGCAAGGCATGCGTTGACATTTGTTGAAAGGATGCCTGAGCTTTGCCCTTTCAGATAAAGTCCACAAAATCCACTTCACAAAGTATCGGCTGCCTGGAAAGCATATAGTAATTTATAACATTATTATCATTTATGGTAAAGTATAAACAAGATCCTAATTTATCAAAAACCCTTTGACTTAATGGTTTTTTTCCCATTGGACTATTTCATTCTCCCTACCCAATTTCCTTAAAAAGGAACAAAGAAAGTTTTTTTCTGGATTCCTGAGTTTTCAAACAAGTCACCTGGTGTCATCCTTGTTACTGCTCATCAAGGCAAAAGACATGACTCACAAACATGAAAGGGGGGAATTATACCAGGGAAATTTTACCTGGCCATCCTCAATTTCATTCCAAGGAAAATAGGATTCCTTTCCACCACAAAACTGAATTTACAACAGGATTAACAGTCAAGTAACTTAGTCCCATCGAGCACTTTCTGAGTATCTGTGGGCTCACACCGTACAGAATCTGACCAAGGTGCTGTTCCTGACTTCCAGGAATTTTTCTTTTTCCCAAATGTTCTTATGGGATCAAGGATGGAATATGGCTTAACTATGAAAGTATTAAAATCTGATCATATCCTCTGAGCCGTCACTAGGACAAATACCATGAATTACTTTTGCAGCCATAAAGCCTGTATAGGTATCATTAAGATATATTCACATCAGAATGATCTTTTGTCGCAGTAAGGAGAAGATGCAAAGCCATAAAAAGGGGGTAATAGAGCCACCATTCTACATATAAAGCACTATCCACCATCCTTCCGATATTCTGGTTCTTTTTCCCAGAGAAGATACTTGGTTTATCATTGCCATAAAGCAAGCCTAGTCCATCTATGCTTAAATTGGATTCTTTCTTCTGGGTTGTTGTTGACACCTCTAAGGACTTTCTTGAATTTATTTCACTGTAAAATAAGAAGCAGCAAGTTGTTGTGCATCTGATAGCTTCTGGTGGGGATATGGGGGAAAAATCTCATTTTGGCAAAATGTTACTTCATATGAAATGTAATGATTTATCCAGGTTTGTATATAAATATGTTATCCTTGAGTACTATAGTTCTAGAAAGTTGAATATAAATTTGGGTAAATCCACTGATCCAGTGTTATGCTCAACTCTTTCTTAATGCCCTCTATCCTGTCTTCTTGCCTGCCTGCCTTCTTTCTTTCTCTTATTTCCTTCCTCCCATCCTCCCTCCCTCCATCTTTTTCTCCTTCTACTTTCCTCCTTAAATCCATATGCTTTTTTATTTCTCACCTTATTAAAAAAAATTAGTCATGTTATTAGATTACATAGCCTACTACTTCCATAGTTATCAACTGACCCCAGAACATTCCTCTGCATTTCAAAGTGATTTTAGCTTTTTCTTTATTCTCAATCTCTCCATTATGCCTGCCTTAATTCTTGGAGATTTCCAGGTTCACAGATGTGAGCTCCCCAGCACCATTGCTTATTACTTTCTGGTCACCTCTCTTTCACTCTAGTTATTCCCAAGGCCAGCTAGTCAATCCATACCCCTGAACAGTACTGGAAATTGCCTCTTGTCCTGTCATCTCTGTTTCCTGCATCTTGCCCTCTGCCATTACTCAGTCCTCCAGCTGGCCAATCCCAGCAAGTCCTTGACATGGCAGAGCTCTTCCGTGCTTTGATCCTACCGCTCTTGCCTGCCCTCACTCCTTTGGCGTCCTCATTCCCCTCCTTATCAGTTAAAGTCATTGTAATTAGTCCTTTGGTATATGCTGGAATCCCTACATCCCCCGCCTGTCCACCACCTTTGTCTAGGACACCACAGCCCTAGTTAAATCCAACTCCCTGCCTATACCACTGCCCCATGCCTGGAGAAAGACGTCACCCCGCAGGGACTCATGCTTTACCCCTGCCATGAACCTCAAGGAGGCCCCAAATCCTGCCAGGCAACCACACTTGATTTCCTCAGTCCAGCTACTCTTCCATTCCCTGAGAGGTCTGTTTCTCATCCTTTCCTCCCTACTCACACAGCACTCTTCTTCACCCTCGTTCTGAGTCAATGACCTCAGTTCATCCTTCACTGAAGACACAAGAGCAATTGGAAGAGATCTTCCACAGGGTTCCCCCATCAATCTCTGTCTGCTCACCCACCAGCATCTACTCCCCTATGTTCTGCCTTCTCATCTACTTGAGCCTATGAATTCGCCACGTTCTTTCAGTATGGAGCCAATTCTTCCACCTCTGTACTAGGTTCTATTTCTTCACACCTATTCAAAAAATCAGAGCTCCAGCAATGCTCCCCTCTCTTGCTCAGATCATTTTTCCTCCCACAGTTACATCATTCCCACCAGGGTGTAAACATGCTGTCATTTCTTCCATCTTGTAAAAAACATTCATGACCTTACTTCTCTCACCAGCTACCACCCCTTTTCTCTGCTCCCCTGGCAACAGGCTCCTTGGAAGAGTTGCTATATTGCTATCTGAGTCTCTCTCCTTCATTCTCTCTTCGATCTGCTTTCTCTCCCCCTATTTCAACCAAAGTTGCTCTCATGCACAAAACCAGTAACTTCTAAGGAGATAAATTCAATGGTCTGTTCTCAATCCTTATCATACTGGACCTGCCAGATGTAGTTGATCATTCTTTCCTTCCTGAAACATTCAGCTTCCAGGAGACCAGGATCTCCCTCGCCCCCTCGGATTCCCCCTACTTTGCTGGGTTCCTTCTCAGTATCTTGTGTTGACTTTGCCTCTTCTCTTTGACCTCTTAATATCGGAGTAACCAAGAGGCTAGTCTTCACTTCTTTTCTCTGTGTATACTCACATCCTTGTTGACATCATGCTTATGACTTCCAAATGCAAATCTCTACACAGTCTTCAAATAAATCCAACTGCCAATGCAATGATAACTCCTCTCCTTAGAGGTCTAAAAGACATCTCAAACTTGCTTCCCAAAACTGAACTCTTGATCTTCCTTCCTAGAATGCTTCCTACTGCAACCTTTCCAAGCTCAATTGATGGTGACTCTATCTTTCCAGTTGCTTGGGCCAAAACATTCAAAGCATCTTTGGTTCTTTTCTCCCTCAGCCCCCATACACTTTCAATCAGTGAGGCAATACCGTTGGCTCTATCTTCCAAATTAGCTAGCATCTGATCACTTTTTGCTACTTCCACTGCTTTTGCCATGCGTATGTCTTTCAGTAGCCTTGTAATAATGCTTCTTTTCTTACCTTTGGCTATCTACAGTCTGCCCTCCACGATACCATAGAGAGAGCCTTTGCCAATATAAATCAGAATTTCCTCCTTTGTACGAAACCCTGTGATGGCTTCTTTTTCATCTGGAGAAATAGACAAAGTCCTTCTTATGCCTACAGGTCATGTGCTCACCTACTATTACTTGTTTGACCTAATTTTCCAACACTGTTGTGTTTGCTCACTTCATATTTGTCAAAATGGTGTCACTGTGGTTCCTCTAATATGTAGGTATCTTGGGGCTTCTGCTCTAAAAGTTCTCTCTTTCTGGAAAGCTCTTCCTCAAGATACCTGGTCACTCTTTCCTCATTGCTTTCAAGTCTTTGTTAAAATCTTACCATCTCCGTGATTTCCTTGTGAAACCTCTTCAACACGGCAACCCACCCCATTTTCTAATTCTGCTTTACTTCTCTTATTCATAGTACATATCACTTTCGAATGTACTATATATATTTTATTCATATGGTATATTTAGTTTTATTTTCTGTCTTCTGCTTCTAGAATGTAAGAACCACAAAAGTTAGGATCTGTAAATATTTTATGCACAAATACATCTTGAATACCTAGAACAGGGCTTAGTCATCATGTGACAGGTGCTCAATGAGGATTTGTTGAATTAATGAAAGCAGAAGATAAAGGATGGAACAAAGAAAAGGTGAATTAACCTGGTGTCTCTGAGCTATGTACTTGGAAACCTTTTTGTTAGACTTCAAAAGAAATTTTCTCAAAATGTTATTCCTGACACTAGAGCCTCTATTACTGGGTCTGTTTGGTTTCTCAATTAGGAGGAGTTCCAAGTCTCTGAGAAATTCTCCCCCACATTATACTAAAACAAGGTGCTACTGCACCTCAGCCACTAGTTAACTATTACGCACCCTCTGGGGACATTACATATAAGCTTTTTATTTTTTATTTATTTATTTATTTTTTAAAAGATTTTTATTATTTATTTATTTGACAGAGAGAGATCACAAGTAGACAGAGAGGCAGGCAGAGAGAGAGAGAGAGGGAAGCAGGCTCCCTGCTGAGCAGAGAGCCTGATGCGGGCCTCGATCCCAGGACCCTGAGATCATGACCTGAGCCGAAGGCAGCGGCTTAACCCACTGAGCCACCCAGGCGCCCACATATAAGCTTTTTAAAAGATGGAACTCGGTAAGTGACCTCATTTTAGGGTCTGATATGAAATCACAATTCAGGGCAGGTTCATCTAAAGCTTGGCCAAATTTTATGTAAACCGGACTCACACTGAAAGAGAACCCAAGCTGATATATCTTTTCAAATGGAAACTATGCAAAATTCAGTGGCTTCATGTGGCTTCAACCCCAAACCAGGCGGAACCTGAGGCTTTGGCCGAGGTTTACTTTAAATTCTTAACTGGGAAATAGAAACAGAGGGAGTAAGCATTGGAGAAAAACAAAGTGAAATAAAACCTGTAGTTTTGAATAGTTCTGGAACCACAAACTCAAATCATTGCTCTCAAAGGTCATCTCACTCAGGCTTTAAACAAGTACAATCATGATTTTGAAATTATAAAAAAAAATGTTTTTGTTTTGTTAACCTATATTAGAATTTCAGGGGTCCTTCACACTCATGTGGAGACCAAATTATTTTTCCGTCTGGCAGGGTATGTCATCAAAGAACAGAGATGAAGAGGTGACTTGCCAAAGGTACCTGGGAGAATGAGCCAAAGGAGCTGACATCTCATTCACAGCTCAGTCCCTTAACTTAAAGAACTGCTGCCTCCCATTGAAGGAAACCAGAAATAGAGTCAAAAGAAACAAAAGGAAATTTTAAGAACCCTGTGGATCAAATGAGAGTGAGTATTAAAAGACCATGCTTTTAATAATGAAAGTATTGTG
The DNA here is from genome assembly GCF_902655055.1 of Lutra lutra. Classification (NCBI taxonomy): domain Eukaryota; kingdom Metazoa; phylum Chordata; class Mammalia; order Carnivora; family Mustelidae; genus Lutra; species Lutra lutra. The sequence continues at coordinate 64,218,929 of NC_062281.1, forward strand.
TGAACCCCGATTTGATCTATGGAGAAGGAATAATTTATCAGGCGTGTGGTTTGAGTGTGTGTGTGTGTCTGCATGTGTGTGTGTAGGACAAGAAAACATCTGAATTTTAGGAACCCTTTAAACAATTAAGTAGAGATATTCTAATTATAGGAAATGTACCCATATCCAGAGATTTTTTAAGCATCAGAGATTTTGAAGGTATTTCCACAAATCTTACAGTCCTCCAAATATAGATGTTTCTTCTATGAAATTTGTATAGATACTGTATTAAGACTGCAGAGAGAAACCTTTAACATGAAAATGCAGGACTCCTTTCCCACTCAATTTGTGTAGTTCACAAAAGTTTGACTATCATTCTCAGTTTAAAAGTCGACTTTTTGATCATAGAAAGAAAGCTAGATAGACTTCTGAAAGACCAACTCAATGCATTTTGTAATTTAAATAAAAAGCCATCACAGTCCCTCAAAAGATGAAGGTTAATGGAACTACAGTCTGGACATCTATAATCCTGGCATATGCTTACAGGTAGAAATCCCTGAAGGTAAATATTGCATTTGCCAACTTCATGGACTGAATGTTAAAAACAGCCACTATTACTTTTGATTCTACTATAATTTGTCCTTACTGTTCTGTAGGTACTTGAAAACATGTGATCTCTGTTTCTGGACACTGGCATGTTACAGCTATTAGGAATGTTAAGTAAGCTTAACATAGAATTTGTCTACCCTAGCATTGATCTCTGGCTAATGTGAAGTCAGCTGTTGAATAGATTTTTCTCTATTGCTTAAAAAAGCACATATTAAAAAAGTGCTTAGATATTTACATCAATGTCTCAACTGAATATAGATACCTTAAATATCGTCGATCAGTGTAACAATTGTCATTCATTCTTTCATTCAACAATATTTATTATGCCTGCTATGTGCTAAACTCTATGTTAGGCATTAGGAATACAGAGATGAATGAGATCTTGTCATTGCCTTGAAAGGTCTTAGTGATTAGTGGGGAGAAAAGAAAAAGAAACAAGGTTTGACTACAAATGTGGTGGGTCTCCTATTTCTAATCAAGATGGAGTAACTGGTATTAGACTAGTCCTCTTGCTATAAATAGTCAGAAAACTGGACAGTGTATATGGAACAACTATCTCAGATGCTGGACAATAAGCTGTGATCCCTGAGAGAGGGAACGTAAGGGAGGTATGTCACACTAGACACTTTCTGGAAGTGGCACCAAGAGGGATACCCAAGCAGAGCTGACAAGAGAGTGTAATTTGGGGAGGGAAGTGGAATTTGTGGGATAGAATATGAGAGGAGGGAGGAGCAAAGAGAAACAGCTCTAGAAATCTGTATGGGTTCTCCTGAGTGGTTGACTGAGTACTAAGCTACAGATGTGTGGGGTGAGAATCCACAAAGCTGGGTAAAGGATAACCACCAGGTAAAATAACTACTGGGGAGCTGTAAGATTAACAACTTAGAATACATATGGATGGAATACTTAAATTCAGACCAGCCATGGTGGGAAGAACTCACTGAACACACATGGGGCACCCAGTAGAGACCTGAGAAAGCTCAAGACCTAAGAGTAGGGCTCACTAGCCCTAGAGTGTAGATCACCCTAGATTTAACCTAAAGCAACTTACAAACAAACTTTAAAGGATTCCTAGCTGATCCTCAACTAAGTTAATTGTCTTGCCTGAACAAAATCCAGTGTTCATTAAAAGAAGACACCCAAATCGGGCATTCAACAACGTAATATTCACAATATCCAGCAGCCAGTCAATTATTACTGGATATGTGAAAAACCAGAAAACGTGGAGAAACACTGGTTATAGAAAGAAAGAAAAAAGAAATCACAAGAAAAAATATAGATTGGTGACGGATATTAACTGGACTTACTATGGTGATCATTTTAAAATATATACAATTTACGATCATTACATTATACATCCAAAACTAATATAATGTTATGTTAATTATACTTTAATGAAAAAGAGAGACAAAGACTCAGAAATGACAGAGATGAATGAATGAGCAGATGAGGAATTTAAACAGCTATTCCAAGTATGCTCAAGGATTTGAAGGAAAACGTGAACATAATGACGAGCTACATGGAAACGATTAAAAAGAACCCATTGGAATTTCTAGAGCTGAAAAGTACAATATCTGAAAGGAAAGGCTTTTCAAAAGTGAATGTACTCCCCAGGGCCTGTGGAACAATTTTAATATCAAGTAGTCTAACATGCATGTAATTGGAGTCCTAGGAGGGAGAGTGGTAATGGGAAAATATGTGAAGAAATAATGACTGAAAAAAAATTCCAAAAGTGCTTAAAAAAATGTAAGCCCTCAGATTCCAAAAAGCTCAACCAACTGCGAGCATGACAAATACAACGCGATGACTGCTATACCAGAACACACACAAATGTAAGCCTATGACAAACTGAAATAAAATATGTCACTTTCCTTGATCAGTGTGTGCATTAATTTCTCCTTCTTTCTGCACATCCACTTGGAGCCATCATCAACACCCTCCCACTCCCAGCTTCCTGTCTTACCGAGGGAGTGTCAAGAATTTTGCTTGGGAAAGGAGGTGGGGTTTTACCATGGAGGCACATAATATTCACAATATCCAGCAGCCAGTCAATTATTACTGGATATGTGAAAACAAAACAAAACAAAACAGAAAACGTGACTCCTAACAGGGAGAAACACTGGTCATAGAAAGAAAAGAAAAAATCACAGGATGACCGTGGTGAGGAGGAGTAGAAGGAGGCAGAAGCAGATGATGAAAATTCAGAACGAGGAAACAGAAACTCTTTCTTATTCCTTCCTTGTTGTCCACTGGTTTCTTATATATGAGACATGTTTCCTCTTACTTTTCATTCATGTTTTACAATTAAGTTACCCCATACTTGCTATTTAAGGCCCTTGGGTCCAATGAAACTTATGTTCATTTTGCTGCATCTCTCCCCTGCCTTTTTAGTGCCTTGAGGTAAACCCCCACTTCCTTTTCCAACCAAAATTCTTTTCATCTCTCCTAAAACCCCTACTTTCTGGTTCTGCAATTTATTTCTTATTAGAATTTCAGACCTGAGTAGATCATCAGCATTGGCTTAGGACGAAGGAGGAACCCCAAGTTTTCTTACAAGGGCTGGGGAAGTAGGTGAGGGGATGAGAAGCATGGACGTGAAGATTGGTTTTTGGCTTTACAGACTGTCTCATGAAGTGCTTTGTTTCCCACCAAAACGTTATATATTTTAAAGATTTTATTTATTTGACAGAGAGAGGGAGAGAGAGCACAAGTAGGGGGAGCAGCAGGTAGAGGAAGAAGCAGGCTCCCCACTCAGCAGAAAGCCCAACGTGGTGCTCCATCCCAGGACCCTGGGATCATGACCTGAGCCAAAGGCAGATGCTTAACCTACTGAGCTACCCAGGTGCCCCTCCCACCAAAACTTTAAACATCAAGCTTAGATTTCTAAGCAGGCCCACTAAGTGTATCTGACCCTTAATGGACCTGTAAAAATATAATAACATCAATAATAATATTACTAGATAATATAGATTGAACCACTGGTAATCTAGTTTATAAGTGATCATTTTTAACATTATCCATTTGTAACTAGGAATCTGCCCATATTTATAAATATCTATTTCAACAAAAACATTTCATTTCAGTTGTTGAGAAAATCTTGAGTCAGTTTGAGTAAGGGAAAATAAAATGAAAATCACTTATGTTTTCATTCTTTATTCTCATTGCATTTTTTTCTGACCAAACTCAGGTGAGAAGTATAATCCTCATCTGAGGAGCGATTCGATTCTTGGGAGGACATAGTAGGCATAACTGGTAGAATCTGGTTGTGCGATCTTTGAGCTGGAAGTAAATGAACACTTATATTACAGGTAAGACAATGGAGGGCCAGAAGGGTTAAGTAGCTTGCCCAAGGTCACACAGCCACTTAAATATACAGCTGGGACAAAGCTCAGCTTTCCTGAAACTTTCCCTTATACCACCACCCTCTTATTATCTTTATAGACAACAACAAAAATATAGTCTTGACGCCCTTCCTAGAAAACTCACTAGGGGCATGTATTCCCACTCGTCTTTCAGATGTTAGCGTCTGTTGGAATCCTTTTGGTCTCTTTTTGTGCCTCTGGCTGACGTACTGAAAGTTGGCCAGGAAGCCCTGCCCACACCAAGCACATGGGTAGGCTGTCCTCTGGTCCAGCCACTGGGGATGACAGAACGCCCTGAGGTGTGGTGGCTCTGCTTTTTGTCTCATGGGTCTCACAAAGGCTTTGTTCATACCGAATTACCTCATTTCAGGCCCCCAGCCACCAAGGGGGCTTTCTTGCTGCCTCCATCCTGCTATTTCTTGGTCCTGAATGGTCACACCATGAGGCTTGCTGTTGTCTCTGCAGCTCCCGTGTCCAGAGCATTATGGCCTTGCAGAGTGATCTCTCGTAACAAGCTACTTTTAAGAGACATTGATATCTAGCGAAGAGCTTTGGGGATCATTCATTCCTTGTTCCATAGGATCCTTATCTTTTCTAACAGCTCTGTAGGCACTGGGTATCTCTCAGCCAACTCTACAAGCCAGATGCCAGGCCATGGGCTCCTCCTTGGTATTTAATTCTGGGTCTTTTTGCACAATAGCGCTTTTAAACATTCAAATACTTAGGCAGAGAGAAGAAAGATTACGTGAGTTTTAAAATTTGTAACTGGGGAGCGCCTGGGTGGCTCTGTCGGTCAGGTCATGATCCCGGAGTCTCAGGATGGAGCCCTGAGTTGGGTCCTGAGATGGAGCCCTGCTTCTGGGTTGAGCCCTGCTTCGGAGCTTCATGCTCAGCGGGGAGCCTGCTTCTCCCCCTGCCCATCCCCCTGCTCCTGCTCTCTTTCTCTCTCTCTCTGTCTCAAATAAACAAAGGAGATCTTTAAAAATAAAATAAAATAAAATAAAACAAAACAAAATAAAATTTGCCACTAGGGACCTCTGAAGCATGGATGTCTCTTTCTGGCAGTTCACAAAGTTCAATATTTTTATTTTTATTTTATTTTATTTTATCTTATTTATTTTTATTTTATTTTATTTTATTTATTTATTTTTATTTTATTTTATCTTATTTATTTTTCAAAGTTCAATATTTTTAAAGCATAAGTTGCAACTTTGTTTTTTAAATTAAAAACAAGCATTTCTTGTGCACTTAACTACTCTCAAGTACTGTGCCAAATGTAGAAAGAAATGAAAGGACGATACTCGTTTCAAAAAGCACACGGCCTAACGTGAGGCACAGGAATGTAAATGACAGTGTGGTACAAACGAGACAAAGAAATGTGAACCATAATTAAAGTATAGCTTTTGCTAAAAAGTGGTAAAGGAATATTCTGGCTCTAGGACTTTCCAGAGCTCTACCCAGGAAGGGTGTGTAACGGAGCATGAGCAGTCTGGCTCGGAGTGTCGGGGACATGGGGATCTTCGCAGGCACAGGCTGGGAAGTTAGATAGGGCCACATGAGAGGGAAGGAAGAGGAGGAGGAAAGTTCTGTGCTAAGACAAGTTGAGGAGAGAGATGAATGTTCCTGGATGCATGCTATCGGCTCGCCTCTGCTTTGCACACACCTTCTCTCTGAACCCCTCACAGCAATATTATGAGGTAAATGCTCTTACCTATATTTTACCAAAAGGCCATGCACCTTGCCCGATTCCACAACTAGTAAATGGTGGAAAATCTTTACTCTCTTTTCACTGTATCATCTATCATACTGGCGGTCCTTGGATGGCCTGAAAGGTTTGTACTTGATTCTTCACAGGGTGGGATGGCCATGGCTCTGTTGTTCAGTAAATACCGTACCATGAGTTGCTGAGGGGGACGATGGGGAGAACAACACTCACTTTTTCTATAGTTTTTCTGGTACAGTAGGGACATGCCAGCTCCGGGCACAACTACATACCTAACCATAAAGAAAGAGAAGTGGAAAACCAAACCCCAAGTTTCTATTTTAAGATCCTGTGGCAACACTGGATACGTAGAGTTTTGAATTTTATATATGAAATGTCATTTTCAGAAGTATTAAATATAGGCAGAATTAGTGCACTCCACTGGGTGAAAAATTGCCAATACTTAGGAGCGCTCTCTTCAAGAAACCTCTTTTATCATTCCCTGAAGACATAGACATTTTTTCCTCTCCTTTCAACAAGGGCATCCTAATAATGGTACAATTAGAAAAACAGGTGCCTCACAGCTGTCAGCCTGGAGCTCTGAAATGATTTCATTTAAACTGAAGAGTTGTAAAACTCTTTAAAACATTTAAACATCTTTAAACATTTAAAACATTTAAACATTAGACATTTAAACATCTCAGTTTAAAACATTTAAACTGAGAGTTGTAAAAAAACAAAAAAAACAAAAAGCAAACAACAACAACAACAAAAACCCCAAAAAACTCCATCAAGTGTATGTTATTTATCAACAAAGGATTTAAAAAAGTTTCCCTGAGACAAACCCATTTTACACTTCTGTGGGTCTCAGAATATAGACTACCGAATAAATATCCAGCTCTTTGGGGTCAGACAGAATCTGGGCCTGCTGAGTCATCCGGGTCTCTACAGGGAGGATCTTTGTCTTTTAGTGACTATCAGATTTTACCGGTTAGGATCTGCTAAATCACAGCTGGATGAGGGAAAAAACTGAACCCAGGTCTCAGCAGATCTAAAGAGAAATTGGGAAGTTAAAAGCTGATTTTATCACTATACTGATAATATACTTCCAAAGTACTTCTCCACGTATCACGTTATTTGGGTTTCCACAACTGTTGGAAGTGCACAGATGTACATCACAAGTGTGTACACAGAAGGTGTTATGATTGCTATTATTTGTGAGGCCCTCGCCCTACTCCTGTCTGACACCAGTTCCCACAGGGCAGTGCTGGGGCTGGTGACTGCTCTCTCTGTAGTGTAAGTGTGTGTGTGTGTGTGTGTGTGTGTGTGTGTATGTAAGTGTGTGGAATTATGGGCAAACGAATACCATGGGAACTTATTGTCTACCCGGTCCTTTTCTAGATTTTTAACATTGCCACAAATAATAATAATTCTTAACATGCATAAAGCACTATATTAAGTGCTAGGCATTGTCCTGAGCCCTTTATACATATGGAAACATCTAATCCTTTGAACAGCAAGACAAAGTATTATTACTGACCCCCATATTTCAGATGAGGACATTAAGACACAAAGAAATGAAGTTACACGGTTAACCAAGATATGACAAACCATTCAAACCCAGGCAGTCTGTCTCCCAAATCTGTGCTCCTAACCAGTATGCTATGATTCTTCCATGTATCACTGTAAATTAGAAACCGAGAGGGAAAGGATCACCTTGGCTGGTGATAACTTTGAATTCCCCAAGGCTCTCCAAGGCAGGAAAGCCTCTTTTTACATTCCTTCAACACAAGACTGTGTATGTTTTCAGACATCCATGAAGGCCAATATCTCAGCCTAGTTATTAATGGGTACATACATGTTCTTACTGCCTACATGAGTCCGAGAGGGAAAAAAAAACCCAACGTTTTGATAGAATCATCATCTGTTGTGTTTAGTAGTTGGCTGTCACTGGAACAACGCCTCATACACATATACCCCAGTCCTACCATACAAACTCCATCTTAATATTTCTACAACCAGAGAGAAAGTTCTTCACACTAAGATGGACTTCCAAATGTGAAACGTAAATTACATTCCTATCCCTGCACTCAGAAGGGACATTTCAGTACGTGCAGAATACTAAGCTGATATTGTATCAGTCATTTAAAAGAAATTCCTGGGGTGCCTGGGTGGCTCAGTCAGCTAAACGTCTGTCTTCGGCTTATGTCATGATCCCATGGTCCTGGGGTCGAGTCCCATGTCAGGCTCCCTGCTCGCTGCTTCTCCCTCTCCCTCGGCCTGTCAGTTCCCCTGCTTGTGTTCTCTGTGTGTGTGTGTCAAATAAATAAATAAAATCTTTAAAAAAATAATAAAAATAAAAGAAACTCCTGGTGGAAAAAGCAACCAGAAAATGAAGTATTTACCTAAGAGAAAGGCAGTCTTATGACAGAGAGCAGAGGGATGTCACTTTTGTCTCTGGCCTCTCTCTGAGGGAATGCAGATGATGGCAATTTCTCGATCCACTTTAGTGCTCGATGGGAGCCAATCAGCAAGATATGAAAAGCACTAGCATCCATCCCCGGGAAGTTAATCTTACACATCTTTTTCCCCCCTAATCGTAAAGATTATCGGGAGTCAATCCCTAGTTGAATTCCAACAACTATAAGTGTGTGTAATACAAGCTGCTTTATTCCACTCCTATTTTTAATGCCTCCACCATTAAAGATATTTCATTCAGAAGCTTTTCTGAAAAGTGCACTGAATGCATAGTTAGAATCCAAGTGATTCTATAGCCTTCCTTCTTCGCCGAGCATTTTTGAATTATTGCCAACCATCAAAAATACACATTGGGATTAGTTTACTGGCAGAGACATAGAACTAAAAGAATAATGAGAGAGAAGAAAGGTGCTGGGAATAGAACAGTATAACGGGAATTGATGATTGCCGTGCCATACCTTAGCCTTTTAATATTACAGCAGGAGCACGGGATTGGGCTTGAAGGGTTCCATACGTCTGCTGCTCCCCAGACTTTCCCAGTCTTTATCTTATGTTTACAACAGCCTAGTGACAGAAGTGGGACAAGTATATTCTCATTTTGTAGAAAGTTACACAGTCGACAAAATGCCTAAAGTTGGCACCAACTCTTAGCGCAATGTTCTTTGAACAGCAGAATTTTGTGACTAGCAATATTCTGGCAAACTTATCATCATCAGAGATACTCAGTATATCGACATCCCTTACAGCACGGGAAACTGATAGCTCTGAATGGTTGCTAGTCCCTCCCCTGTGGCCACTGTGCATTACTGAGCAACATCATGTCTGGCTAATCTGGCTAGCCCTCCCATGAATATTTGTTTTAAAGATTTTAGTTATTTATTTGTCAGAGATAAAGAGAGAGAGAGAGAGAGCACAAGCGGAGGGAGCAGCAGGCAGAAGGAGAAGCAGGCTCCCCGCTGAGCAAGGAACCTGATGCAGGACTCGATTCTGATCTGAGCTGAAGGCAGATGCTTAACCAACTGAGCCACCCAGGCGTCCTGGCTCCTTTGAATATTAGAGAATAGATTTAATCTGCTGGGGCATTCTTACTTTATGTACTACATAAATACATTTCAACACAGAGAACGTATCATTTTTTTTGGTAAAACTATAAAAGTAAGTAATTTTTAAATTAATTTTATGGTGAATCCCATTGTAAGAAGCCATGCTTGATTTACCTGCTTTGTTAAGAATGGATTTGCTTAAAGTAACACCTGCCTTTTACATGCTATTATCAAATGGCTCTGGTTAATGGACTTAGATCTCTTTAAAGCCTGCTAGAAAATAAACGGAAAAGAAAATTAAACACTGTCTTGAGAACCTGAGGGTTTCTCATGATGCTGATCACTTGTTTGGAAATATTTTGGTTACTTTTTATTTTTAAATAATTATCCTCTCTCAAAGCTCCTGTAGCCTCATCACCTTTCATTTAAAAATAAAGGCAGCAGAAACCACTGAAATTTGTGTTAGAATCTGCCCCCGCAAAAGGATTCCTTCAAAACGTGCCTCTTTGCCCTGTACTAGCCACAGTCCGCAGCAACTTTCAAGGACATTTGTCATATATTTATAGATATATATATCTCCATGTCCCCTATACCCGTGATGACCACGCAAGATTCCCTAGTAATTTGAAAGTAAAATCAAAAAGCAAATATGAATTCTTACTGCAATCTAATTTTGCTTGTACACTTTTGTAAAGTCTACAAAAGAGAGAAGGACTTTGTCCCTGAAAATACACATGCACCTCAAGACCAGTGGTTTACCAACATTGAACACTAAATTTTGTAAATTCTGTGCCCTGCAGATATGAATGTAAAAAGCCTACAGTGTTCTAGTTCTATTATTGTAAATACCTGCACAGCAAAAATGTCCTAAAAAAAAAAAAAAAGCCTTAGTCAATGACTTATTTGTTTTAAGCCCTATAATACAATTACAACAGAATCTTAATATCAGGATTTGACCCTATCACCTAATTATTCCAGGGATGACTTCTTAAAAAAATCTAACCTTCACTGGTAATTGTGATGCCCTCTTGTGAACCTGAAGAGATGAATGAGGTCAAATTAGGACATCACTGAGAGAAAGAATCTAAATTTGAATATATCTGCCACCAGTGGCTCTAGGGATTCAACATCGACACAAATGAAATACTTCCTATGTAAGCAGAGTTAATCAGGCCTAAAAATGCCCTAACATAGAACAAGGCAGTATTTCTTTTCAGAAAATGCAATTTTTTTACTGAGAAATATATTCCGCCTTAACTTTAAAATGCCATTCAAAATTATCCTATGAGAAAGGGCATCAGTTTAAAACATCTGGTCTGAAACCAAGCTGTAGAGTTGCATTCTGCTTCTTAAAATTCACTGTTATAAGAATCCAGACTTCTTCTCTCCTAAACTGTGGCTAAGTGATCTTAAAACAAATGTTGTGTAATCTGTGCGGGTCATTTTGGCACTGGATGGAATGATTCTACCTTTCTCATCCATCCTGAAGATGTCTTAATGTGAGCAGGGCCCTTAGACACTTCCTAACAAGCATCGCCACAAAGTAATCTCTTGTAACACTTATGGTTGCAGGCACAGAACAAGACCATTGTGTGTGACCTGATTTCATTTCAGTGACTGTCCCAGTAAAGAATGACATCATCCCATTCTTTTTTTTTTTTATCTCCACTTGTGACTGTCCCCATCTCCCCGCCCCCACCCTCATCATAATTAAACTGCTCCTCTCCCTCCCCCTCTGCACTCCTCATCCCCAGGGGAGAAGCTATTTTCCTCTTAACTTCCTGCCTGAATGTATCATTATGGCAAGAGCAAAGAGTTTTCCTCTGGTTGGTTAATATCCCCGGAGTTTGTTTCCTGGCCATATCAGACAAAGCTCTATTCTCTTGGCAGCCAGAGCGTACTGAGAGGACCATCTGCTGGGACAGGTCTCACTGAGTCAGATGGAAATAGAGAAAAGCTAGCGAAAGGTGGCACAGGCTGATGGGTGCAGTGTTTCTCACCCTCTTAAAGTTGATGTTTTCTTTCAGCACAAATTTGTTGGTGTCGAGGAGCTACTGTCTAAACAGCTCCATTTAACGGCGGGTATGCCTGTGTGCACGTTGGTACCCACGCGCACACTAGCTCTTGCTTTATCACTTAGATTTGCATGATGACTCACAGGGGAAAGTATTTAGTTTCGGAGGGATGAAAGGACGATGCAGGAGAAGACGTTAGCCCCACATCCGTGTAATAGAGAATGATGCCCCAATTCAAACTAATGAACTATGAAGACACTGCAGGAAATGTAGATCGTTTCGATACAATAGTGAAAAGAATCAGAATAAAATTGTATATTCTCCGAGTTTCCAATTACAGAAGATATTAAGTGGTACCTTATGAAACTGCTAATTTTGTAAGTCAAGAATACTCAAATAGTGGCAATTTTCTATGATTCCTCAGGGCATATATTCATATACAAAAAACTTAAGGGGCTGGAGTTAAGTGTGTGTGTGCTTTGCCACACATACACAAAAATCATATTGGATCGCTATTACATTGTTTTACAGCACATGCATTATTTTAACTGACACTAGGATGTGCAATGAGAAATGTTAAGGGCAAGAATGATCACAAGGGAAAGAGTTAGCTTCTTAGCACCCCCAAATTCAGCTCTTTATATTCCACAGCAAGTTTAAATGCTTGGTGGATACCCAGACAAAGATCATTTGAGCAGTTTTCAGTGTCTAAGTCTGGAGGTGGTCCCTTGAAAAGATGTAGTTTACTATTACAGTCCATGGACAATTAAAAAAAAAACCTCTTAAATGTAAATTAAGGTATTGAGTATCACTTAAATTATTGGTAATATAAAAAAATAATCAAGTGCCAGGGAGGCACAGCCAAGACATGCTTATGATAAAATTTCCCATCCTGTGTAGGCATCAAGAGGGCTAGGAAAGGTCTTAATTTCCTTACAAACAACATAGCTGCTGTTCTAACTTATCCCATCTGTGTGCCCCAAACCTTGTCTGACAGTGCAGTTTTTGAGTCCAGAACGTACAATAGTGGCCATTCAGATTTTGGCAGGTGTATTTCAAGCTGAAAACCAGGCTCTACAAAAAATAACAGTCTGTTCCCCAGGTGTGAACATTTTTGACAAGAACCCTCACGATCTCCCCCAAGCTGTGAAATTTAATTGTCCTTTTGTTGTCTTATTGTATGTGCACACCATCTATCTTTCCTTGGACCGAGAGAGAATCTTCTGGCGATCGGACAGTCAGGAGATGCTTAGGCAGCTTCTGAGTTGTGCTTATAACATCTCCTGGTTCTATTTCTCTTGTTATGTATTTTGGAGGTGATGCCAAGTTCAGTGAATGGCAAGCAAGCAGTTTTTAAAGCTGGAAAAATATTAAATGAATGAGCTTTATATTCAGATGACAGGAGCAGAGAGGCAATCAAAATTGCACAAGGCAGCATTTTGAAGCTCTAAGGCTCATTAACATAGTCCTTATTTTATAAACCTGACTGTCTGAGCACACAGAGAAAGGATTCATTTCCCTCTACAAAATTTACCAGATGGGAGGACTGTGGATCTGTGAACACAGATGTGGTGGTGAAAAGTGACTCAGCTGCCTATCTAATCCAGCTCAAATGATGGATGAGGAAGGGTGGAGAGTTTGAAGCTGGCACTTGGTGGGACTTTGAATCTCAATTTTCCAGTCCAAAGACAGAAAAAGCAGACTGGAGACATCTCTCGGAGGGGGCCTACAGATTTTTAAGAAGTAAGTGTTTTGTGTGTTACATGTGAGCAGGTGATTCTAACTTGAACCAATATCAAACACATTTCTGTCTTCACATAATAAGAATATGCTGAAAAATGAAAAGGATATAATGCTTAAAGTAAAATTACCCATTAAATTGAGAACTGACTCAAGAAGATGAAGAATTCTCAAGAAGTCACAATTCTGTTTATCTCATTTCTAAACAGATACCTTTTTTAGTTTCTGTTTTAGAATATTTTCTCTCCTGTTTGGAGTTCTGAAGGAAGGAGACCTAAACTTACACTTGTTTTCTCTTATTTTTGATTTATCTTGTGGATAACCAGCTTCTAATACATTCCTGGTGAGACCCCAGATCATCTGCACACAAAGCACTGAGAATTACAGAAAAAAAATTGGCAACACTCACGATTTTCTGTCAAGGAACTAATCCCAGACTTCTGTACACTTCCAAATATTTCCCTGCTAAACTTGCCATTTGTGGTGTGGACACAAAATGCTCAATCCCATTAAGTATTAGAAAGAGAAGCCGAATAAATCAATCCTCAAAACACAAACCTGAAATTCAGGCCAGACCTGTTGAAGACTTCGTATTTTTTTTGTTTGTGTGAGGTTCATAAACTTTTTGGTGATTAGAGGACTCTTTCCAAGACAACCTGGGCCAACACAAGGCTTAGAATGAAAAGCAAGCGAAAGGTAATGATTTTGAAGAGCTGCAATTTGAAACCAACAGGAATTCAATAGTTTCCATTGCATTCATTTGGTTGGGGTAGAAGGGAACAAATTTCAGTGTTGACCTTTGGGAAGAGACACATGGGGCAATAAACTCCCCTACGTTTACAACTAAACTTAGGGGCGAATCAACACCCCTAAGAATGTTTTTGCAACTAAGGTCGTATTGCTTAGGTGGGTCTCTGTAACTCTTTCTGGCGCCACAACACCCTGGCACTAATATTTACTTAGCCAAGGCAAGAAACTGTGAAGGCAAAGCTATGAACAGGACTGGTAACATCTGTAGTTTTTGCCAGAGACTGTGGATGGGCTGGGTGGAGTTGGCCTGCCATTCACTGTGGCTCTAATTCCCCTAAGCTTCCCGAACAGCTCATAACATGTTAATAAAGTCCTGATTCTTTGTCTGTCTTCCTTCCTTCCTTCCTTCCTTCTTGTAATCTTTACATCCAATGTGGGGCTCAAACCCACAACCCCACAATCAAGAGTCACAGGCTCCACCCACAGAGCCAGCTGGGCACCCCTGATTCTTTAGATACTCATTACTCAGGTGTTCCTTTTGCCATTCCTGAAGACTAATTTCATGCAACGGCTTTACCACAGTTAAGGCTCCTTTTAGCTCTCTCAGCCAGGAAGGATGAAAAGGCTACAGGAAGGTGCCGTTCTCAGTTTCTTACAATTCCCCATCCATGGAACAGTCTCTCTTCAAATGACATGGGGTGCTCATGGGGTTTAATTAGCACCTTGGTTTAATTAAGCAAGAGCTAAATGTTTGATACGAGTACCTTTGAAGATTTTCTGCAATTATTCTGTCTTGGAGAACCTGCATGTCATCCGCCAATATCGCCTTCTTCAGAGGGTGGTGGGTGGCCGTCAGCACCTACAATGGAGGAGAGCAAATGTGCCCTCAGTTGCATTTTACCAGTGGCTTCTCTCATCTCTCAGATGGCGCCCTTTCACAAACTTCAAAGGGGAACATCATTAGGAATAATAGTCTCTAAATTATATCCACACTGCTTTTCTTACAATCACTTGCGAGAGACTTTGAAATACGGTGGGTAATTCAGGGCTCTTGTAGGAGGCTCCATTCATCTCTCTCTTCATCAAGGGAAAGACTTTCCCCTAGATTCATTTCATATTATTCTTTGACTGGATTTCCTAAAACTAATAAAGAATTTTTTAAAAGTTTACTAAGCATTCCAAGTTTAAAAGCGGAGTGACATAGAATTTCAGGTTATGAGACCAGTTTGGAAGGAGAACGTGCTGATTCATAAAATCTCCTAAACCTGCTCTAAGCTATTATTTGATGAGCCTCAAAGTAAGCTTTTACAAGTGGTTGAGTTTGTTTCTATTCTGCATTTATGGCAGTTGAAAAATATAAATAACTAAAATCAACTTAGATACTTCGAATAAGAGGAAACACCCAGATTAATGCAGCATCTGATGATGCAATCTTGCTGCCACAAATAGCACATTTTAACATGTATATATCATATGGTATATAGTATAGAAGAGGAAATAGAAGCTATATATATATATATATATGTATATATATACATATATATATATCTTTTAAGGAAATATAAGCTATCAGAAGTATAAAAGAATAACACACTTTTTAAAACAATAACACACTTTAACACCCCAAATTTCCTTGACCTTTAAAAAGTGCTTCTCTTGCCCATGTAAATATTAGAACATTGCATTTGGAGCTTCCTTACCTCTTCACTAGTGAAAACGATTGTCTATTCGTACGCACGGAGGGGAATCTCAGAGGTAGTAGGTATAGATTATTTCCCTTGATACAACAGACCTGGAATGTTTTCCAGATCTGAACTGGCCCTGCAGATTCAGGCTAAACGTGGGCAGCACCAAGTCCTTTTTCTCTGTTCTGGAAGCTTCGTTCTTATAGCAAGACTGCCAGAGCCAGGCTTCCGTGGGGCTGGCCTGTCACTGCAGGACCCTTCCTCCCACACCACCCTTATCATGTCTCTTTCCATTCCTGACAGAGGTTCAGCTCCTCCACCCATCTATGCCACCCTCTGTCATCGGGCACGCCCAACCCGGTTCCTTTTGGCTGCTCCCCTGTGCCTCCCATCCTGGGAGGTGCTTAGCTCTCAGACAACTTTTCCATTCTTTGTTCCCATGTCTCTGATAATATTACAAATTACTATAAGCATCACACAGATGTCCACTTTTTAAACATGTTCCTGGAGGACAGGGAAATGTGTTTGTTACAACGACGCAGGACACCTTGTGATCTCCTGAAGTGAATGTTTACACGGGAGCATGAAGCTCTAAGTTTCTGGCTGTGGTCATGTTGGCATAGCCTAAGGCCAAAGAACGCCCTTTTTGCGATCATTCTGAATATCCTGCTGGGGGTAGCAGACCCTGGAATTTGATGCCTGAATTCCAGGCTACAGCATTCACTTTCCTAGTGAACTTGAGCGAATTACTGAATTTCTCTATGGCTCAGAGTTCTCTGAAAAATGGGGACTGAAGATCATAGGGTTGATGTGAAGATGACACACTAACATCCATGTAAAAAATTTAGAAGGCCCAAAATTTGTGGCCCATGGAAAGCACACAATAAACACTGGCCATCGTTATTCCTTGGGTTTTTATTTATTTATTTATTTTTCTTAGCTTATAACAAAGATAGCACTGCCCTTGCAGTGGTAATTTGCAATCAAAAGGTATTTTCATGGAATGAGAGCAGAGTTTTCATAAATTTTATAAATGAGGGCTCTGATTTGTCATCATTAAAATGTTAATGTGTGGGAGAATAATGTAACAATTTAGTTGCTGTAGGCTATTAGAAGGAGAACGTCGGCAGCCCGAATCCCTGGCTAAGTATGTACCCATAAGAGGGAAATGCTTCCGGCAGTGCTTGATAGACTCGTATTGGCCAGATTACAGCAAGGTGATAGGACGGCTTAGCCAGCACGGCTCTCTGCTCCATAACCTGGACCCCAACAGAGGTTCTGCCTGGATCCTGTCCTCCTTCAGGTGCCCCTCTTTGAACAATTCATTATAAATAGGCATAGTATAAATGTGCAATAGAAACTTTTTATTAAAATGTCTCTATTTTTTTTTACAATTTCATGAATGAACACGGTTAAAATATTCATTCTTTAGTTTCAGCAAAACGGCATCATCTGGCAAAGAAAATTAACATTAAAGAGAGTATTATTGGTTTATGGTTTTGTTCATATTTAATCAACAATTTCTCTTGGATTTTCAAAGCTATAAATACAATGTTACTATTGCAGATGTATAGTTATACAAATATAATTCAAATAATTAACACATGTTTTTCAGGGTACGTATTTCATTAACCTTTTAGCAGATAGTAATATAAGGAGAGACTGGGGGCTCCAGGGTCCATTGATAAGGTTGGGAAATGCATAGGAGAGTACCCACCAGCCTGGCTTCCCCAGGGTTCCCCCCCTTCCCCACCACCCCCTGTAAGACTTTCTTTACACTTTCATTTCTGCTGTTCTTTATCTAGAAAAATCCGCCCTTATTCCCTCCACCTATTCAAATTCTAAGCACCCCTCTGGGATGGGCTGAAATCCTGACATTTCCTAACAATGTCCATTCTCATTTCTCTCACCAGCACTCCATCACTTAAAAATCCATGCCATGCAATGTAGCAGTTATACCGTCCACTCTGTTGTCACTGCTGCCTACATGGGTGAAGGGCTCATCTCTCAACCAGGTTTTAGGATTGCTAAAGCATGAGGGTTATACCTGGGGCTTCGTCTCCGTCTCACACTCTAATCACACTGTGGTCGCCGATAAGTACGATGCACTGATGGAGGATCCCTTCATCGTCCTGATCTGAGTCCTCTTGATCCGGATTTGTTTTGGAGTTTATTCAAGTTTTGGTCAAAAACACCTAATCTAAGACCTTAAATGGTTCCTGAATCAAGGATAAACTGGGTCCACACGGCGCTGAAGCTGGGCCACACACTGGTCTGGCTCTGGGTCATCTTGCCCTTTCTTTTTCTTAAGCCAGATTTACGATATTTTCTGTAAGCAACGACTCAGCCCAAGACTCAGATGTGTCTTGTGCAAACACGTGTTGGGGGTGGGGGGAGAGAAAGAGAGAGCAAGAAAGCAAGCGCTCACATGAATCTTAGTTTCTCTGTTTGTAAAATACACAGATAAGATTGGGAGACATCCAAAATCCCTTTCTGCTCTAAAATTCTATAAAACATTGGCAATTATGCCTATTAATTTGACATTAACATCCCACAAATAAATGCGGCTATGCGCCAGAATTTCACCTGCTGATAATATACTGGGAAGCTGAGTTTGATAGTTTAACAGCCGTACTTTAAAAGTTTGGTTTGGCTTCTCTTGTATGAGTGCTTCTGTACTTAGCACTTACGAATCCATGCTATAAAGCTAGTAGGTGATTGAACTTGACTCTCATGGCTTTCAGTTGTTCAGAAACTGAGCTGCATTTCCTGGCTCTCAAACTTCATAAACTCATCCGATTTTGCTGCAGAGAAATGTCATTAAAATAACAGTCCTCAGTGGAAAACACTAGCACCATTCATAGTGAAATGCTGAAACAGTAACTGATGTTTTCAAACTGTGAGTTTGAGGCATTTTTCTACACTGTATACACATACACATGGAGAGAGATGTGTAGGGTAAGTGCGTAGTTTTCTTGAGCAGTTGCCCTTTAATTTCTCCTAAAAGTGACTCTTGGTCTTGTTGCAGAAGTGCATTCTGTCTGTGCTTGCTTTCTGCCTTGGAAAGTAAGAACAGTTCCAAACTGCCTTCCCTAAGGAGTTGTTGGAAGGTCCAAAATGTCCTCATTAGAAAACTTGCACTGAACCACACAAATCTTGCCATTGTGCATGGTGCTCGCATGGGGGACTATTACTTCATGCACAATGACATGAGACCAGAAAACATGTGAACAGGAAGCCAAACCCAAGAGAGAGTTGGGGAGTGTCCAGCTTTCCGAACAGCACAGAAACGGAGCACAATTCAGCAATCTTCTGGACTCAGGTGTCTGGGGGCCCGCACAGCTGCACCCTGTCCCACTCTTCAAACACTGTGCAGGAGAGCACAGTGGCTCAGGCAGCTCACCCAGCCAGGAGTAAATCATTATGTCAGCAAACCCAGAAAGACTCTGCAGAGTGTAGCACTCGCTTATGGAGCCAAGACTTTAAATGGCTTGAGTAACCTACATGCGGAATGGCCCACACCATATATGGAAGCTCAGTATATTCTTCATACTTTCTATTGTACTAATGGGAATTCTCCCAAATAGATCTCGCTTCTTCTTTAAATAATAAACTTTCCCATGATGCCAGGCCATCTTCTAAAATATATATATGGTGATTATTTTGTAGAACAGATATAGTAACCGTTCCTTTTTGGAACTTTTCTTTTTTCTTCTTCTTTTTTTTTCTTTTTGGCGGAAACATTTTGGTAAAAATAGAAACCTTTTTCATGATTTCAAAAGCCCAAAATAATTTCTGAAGTGTGGGGAATTTTGAAGTGAACCATCAGAAGCCGGATAGAATTCAGCTTATAACCAAATATTATCTTTCTGATGAGCGAGAGACTTCTTTCTATTTACAAGTGGAAATAGCTTCTTGAATCTGTTTTAAAATATGTTGATACAGTTTGCCTACCAGAAAGAAATATTATATGACTTTGTGAGACGAGTCATGAAGTCCAGGGCTAAGCCCCTTTCATAATAAATGGTATTTGCTCTGAAGTGTTCAGGTGGGGAAGGTTCTCTGAAATGCAGGAAATCCAGTGGAGGCTTTGACATGGGGATTAAGTACCGAGTGCAGAAAGGGTGAAAGGTGTAAGAAAACTAAGGTTATCAAGTAATCAGACCTCAGAGATTTAAAAAGTCACAGCTTCCTGTCTGCTAATCAGATTGTTTTCTACTCATTCTGTTAAAATTCTTCCAGTTGTCATCTTTAAAAAATTTACAAATGCTACCTACCCCCCAACCTTCCAATGATGCCCGGTTCAAGCACAGGGGAAGAACTTGCCCATCACACGGAAGGAGGAGATGGTTGTAGGCTAAGCAATGGGATTTGCTTAGAAATGTCTTAGAAATGACCTCCTTTTCTCCAGTCTCCAAGTGCATCCCCTAATTCGTGGGCAATGAATGGAAAAGTCTGGTAAGGAAGAGCTGCTTCTTTATGACTAAATATTCTTTGTGAATAAGTGTTCTTCCTCAATAAGTATTCTACTAGCCCTCAGATCTTTTTTCCTAGTCTCTCCTAATTGCTGAAGGCTCAGAGGAAGTACAAATTAGTCTTTTTAAGGGTATGCATGGCTATTGGCAAGGCTGCCCTAGACATGGCCTTCCTGTTGAAAAGTTAATGGAAAAACAATCCGCTCAACAGCAGGGATGCAAGATGAAAGCTCAGAGCCTAGTAAGCCCAGATATTGACATTTCTTGGGGGCATCAAGCATAATAGGGTGAGCTTAAAATCCCCCCCCAAAATGGGGTAATTTTATACTTTCTAAAACACTTTTTTGATTTTTTTTACTCAGTGTTGCAGTCTACCTTCTTACTGACACTTCAACCCCCCATAACCCAATTTTTTGTTACAAAGTTGTATCTCCTTCTGTTTTTGTGGCATTCCCCTTGAGCCCAAAACTAATACAGACCTTTCCTTTTCCTTTCATTCCCTCATTCAGCCCCCAAGTGGAGAATGTCCTACCTTCTAAATATTTCTGGAATCTGTGTCCTACTTGTCCACCTACATTGCTTAGGAATTTTTCCCCGTACACTACAGTAGTCTTTGAACCGCTCTCCTAGTTTATAGCATTGCCAACCCCCTTGGCCTTGCCCACCCCCCACTCTGTACTGAATGCTAGATGTTCTATGTAAAACCTTCCTAAAACAAAAATCATAGCTGCTCTCTGCCTTCTTCAATCCATGCAAATTGATTCCCATTAATTAAAGAGTGATCCTGACAGTGTCAGTGTGGTAAGTTAAGGAGCTGGGGCCTCCATGCTTCCATCGTTGGGATGGCTTTGCTACAAACAAATACATCATCTATTAAATCCAATACTGTCTTAATGATGCAGTTGGTTTACATTTTTGCCCATTTTTTTTAATCGATATGAACCTATAAAACAGACCTTTTGAAGATCACGAGCTGATCCACGCATGAGTTTGAATTTTATTAGAGTAATAGGTCTAAACACCTCAACATGAGGCACCAGAATATTCATGATTGGGTCCCTGACAAAATCTCCAGCCCCTTGTCTGTTCAACAGTCTAGCACCAACTGAAATCAGCTTTCAACCCCAGGCTTTCTCACACTTTCTTCTCTCCAGCTCTCCTCTTCTGTAAGGTCCTTCCACATCTCTTGCTGATCCTTTAATAAGACTCACGCGATCACTGTCATCTTTGCGCAAGTTCCTTTGACTGACATAAGGCAGAACTAATCACTCTGGTTTCAATTCTGTCACTTAATCATCTTAATCTCTTCTGTTTTTGCAGGTAGTGCACTGTTAAGAAAATTATCTGTTATTTCCAACTGTCCCCTTAGATTATAAACTCTTCCAGGCAGGATATTAATCTCATTCACCTTTGCAGCATTGTTCCTTAGTGTAGCATATAATACATAGTAGATGCTCAATAAATGAATGAATTGAATCAAAGATGAAAATGGAAATGGAAAAGCCCTAAAACAGACCGCCATTTTCAGACACCATGCTAGGTAGTTCACATATATTATTATCTCCTTTCAGTCTTTTCAACAATCCTGTCTTTGGGGTAAGTGGTATTGGTCATATCTCATAAATGGGAAACCTGAGGCTGCAAATCTTAAAGATCTTGTTGCTGGTCATATAACCAGGTAATGGCAAAAGCAAGCCTCAAATCTGGACCCCATCATGGTTTGTATTCCTTCTACTATGACTGAGTATGCCTTTGAAGCTAATGTTGAGATTATGTGGCTGATCTTTGTAATTAAATTAGCTAGCATATAGAATTTAGTGTTGACAGATCACTTTTAAATTCAGGGGTAAAAGCAACTACAATCCAGTCTCATTTTCAACTTTAATTATGCCTTAGAATTTCTTGGAATCCTCAGAGAATTCTAAGTGGAAATGTCATTTAAAGGGATTCTTTAAAATAGACATAATTTTGTAACGTTTCCTATGTTTGCCAAATAAATAGCTCTACAGCATTCTGAACTTTGATATGAAATCTTTCCACTTGGCCCATTTTGGATATAATATCATGCAAAATTCTGAGTACCAGATAGATATAAGAAATGTAAGAGTATGTGTATGTGTAAATATATATTTAATTATCCTAAACTCTTACATACATTTGTATGTATAAACACACACATACTTTGTACGTATAAACACATTTATACATACCCATTATATGTGGTTTTCAGATCTGCTTATCTAAAGATAAAGACGGTCAAGCTCAGGGCACTCATCAGAGTGCTTCTAGCACTAAAAGTGAGAGGTCTTGTCAATCTGTATTTCTTAGTTTTCTTACCTGAGCAAAGACACCCAGTAGTTTTCTATATGCCACTGTGCACCAACTTATGATTGTTTTATAAATACAAATTGTACAACGACCCAAAATAGAACTGAAATAAGTTCAGAGATTGTATCTTAGTGTTAGTCTCGGGTTTTAAATTCATTTTGTTGAAAGACAATTTCTCAATGCAATGAGCATCTCCCCTGAGAAAATGACCCTGCGTTCAGCATTCTTTACAAAGACCGCAGTCGAATGACAGAGCTTTGGTTTTTGCCAGGGCTTGAGAAGTTAGTGTCTATGTTCCTTTAATATTTAGACCCTTCAGCGGCAGTGAAAAACATAGTTACAAATCACACGTCCACTGCTGTTAACAGGGTTTTGTAGAGTTTACACAGGCCTGTGCAAGTTTCAAGCCTCCACGGAAAGATGGGATTTCTTTCATAGTGTGAAAAGAAACTTCCAGCAATTCAATTTGTCTGAAACGGCAAGCACGGAAAGCAGAAAAACTTAAGATTAAAGTCCTGCCATCCTTTCTGGTTGCCTGACACGCCAGGTGAATAACCAGGATTCCTCTCTAGGGTGAGGAGATGTGTGTAGACCAGTCAGACACAACCGGGATCAGGTCACAGTGGCCCAACTGCAGCCCCTGGCCTGGGGGTTCTTTTGTTAAATGAATACCCACCCCAGCCTCTTTCCCGTCCTATCACTTTTAGGAGGGACCTAAATGGGCGGAGGACTTGGGCCAGAAACACACTTTCCATCACCTAAGAATCCGAGCTAGGGAAATGCTTTTAACCAACAGATACTGTGACCTGGACAAAGGCAGTAAGGAAAGTTTGTTTCCTTCCTTTTTAAAGCAAAAGCAGAGCATCATACTTACAAAAGCCGCCTTCCAAGTCTTCTCTAGAGAACAAGCTCTGGGAGCCCGGAGCGTACACAGGAGCAGAGATAAGGTGGCAGCGGGACTTCCTTCCTCCTCCCCAGGCCGAGAGTCATTGTTCCTTATCTGCCCTGACCTCCGAGGCGCGGAGAGCCAGGGAGGCCTGGCCTCTGACCCGCACCGCCCTCCCCTCTGGCCTCCGCGCGCCCGGGCTGGGGGTTTGCTCTCGGCCCGCTCCAGCCACCCGGCCTGACAGCGGACCGAAGATTCATTAGGGACTGTCTGCGAAGTGCTTGCGAGATGAAGAGGGTTATATAAGCCCGCGTATTATTATCATCACACACCCCCATAGAACCAAGGCTGCCAGACAAACAAAAGGCAGTTCCAAGAAGAGGAGGAGCAGAGGCAGAAGTTACACTGGGGGTGAATTTCGGGACACTGCTGAACTGACTGGAAAAAAAAAGAAAAAAAAAATAAAGAAAGGAAAGAAAAGGGCAACCCAATATGTGTATGCAAACCGCGGCAAACAAACAGCGAGCTGCAGCTGGCCGGCCGGCCGCGGGGGCCGGCTCCTCGGAGGGCGGGCGGCCCGGGCTGCCCGGCGTGCGGTTCCGGCTCCCCACTCCCCGCGTGCCGGCACAGTAGCCGCCTGTGGCGGGATGGAGTGCCTGGAAGATGTGGGGTTTGGAAAGGAGGGCGGTCCGGAGCCCAAGTGCTTAGTAAACACTGGTGTTTCGGAGACTCCGACCAGGTGCTTCGGACGCTTCTCTTCATTCCCGGGCTCGTGTTTTCCCGGCGATGGTGTTTGCAGGGAGCTCCCAGAGCCCGGGCTGAAGCTCCCGTTTTCATCCTCGAGTTGTGGTCTCCACGGGGCTCACGCTTTTCTCTGTGGGAGCGAGAGACCGAGCCAGAGGGTTCTTCCCCCGCCCCCCACCCCGACCTCCGGGCTTCACCTCCCCTCTCCAGAGCTCGGGGTGAGAAAGTTCTGATTCCCTCTCAGCATCAGTCCTTCCTGCTTCCCTCTCTCCCCAGCTTTGCTACCTCCTCAGCTCAGATGGTTGTTACTCTGCCCGGTTCCGGGCACAGCTCCCCAACTTCCCCAACTCCTAAGGAACTGTCTCATCCTGGGATTAAAAACTTCCACGTGTCTCCACACCCATTAGCAACTTCCCAGACCTTCCTCGGCCTCACCTACCCCAGCACATTAGAACATGGATCAGGGGTGCAGTGGGTTAAGGCCTCTGCCTTCGGCTGAGGTCATGATCTCAGGGTCCTGGGATGATCCATGCATCAGGCTCCTTGCTTGGCAGGGAGCCTGCTTCCCTTCCTCTCTCTCTGCCTGCTTCTCTGCCTACTTGTGATCTCTCTCTCTCTCTATCTCAAATAACTAAATAAAATCTTTTTTAAAAAATGAGTTAAAAAATAATATGAATCATACTGTAAAGATGGCCTTTCAGCTCCTTCGCTTCCTAGCCTTACATCCTCCTCCTCAGTCTGGAACGTCTGCACTCCCGTTTCCTTCAAAGCTCAGTTAAATCCCAACTTTCCACAAAGTCCTTCCCAAAGTTCCCCCTTTTCTCTCTGCTGTGTTCAGCTTCTCTGCTATCATTCCTACTGTGCTATGTGCCTTCCTAGGTTGGGGGCGCTATGTGGCTCTCCAGGATGGCCTACCGCACAGGGAGCTTAATGGGTGTGGACTGGATTTAACTGCGGGGGCAGGGGGAGAGGCGGTTAGACCTAATCTTACCTGGGCCGCCATTCTTGGAGTGCAAGGGGACCCTTGGAGTGGAAGGGGCCCGGCTTAACTCCCCAGGCTCAGGTGAACTGCCACCTAGTGGTGGAGTACTGATCGTGGAGTTGGACCTTAGGCTTATGGGGGTGTGTGATATCCTGCACTTTTGCATATGTTTGGAAATGTTCATAAATTTTAAAAAGAAAAGGAAAGCTTCATAAAACAGGGAGGGGAGCGTCCAAACTTTACTTGAATCAGCTTCCTCTCGGATGTAAGTTCGTGAGGGTAACAGGATGGTTGGCTTGTACTTGAGTCTCCGCTACTGTACATTTAGAGGACCTATAAAGTGGAGCTAACGTAGTAGAATGCCAGGGAAATTCCCCAAAGGTGAGATTTTTCAGAAATCAGACTTCTGGGATGCATTTTATGGGGGAACTCCTCCACTACCGAAAGAAAGCAGGCTATCACAACAGCAGGTCCACGAACGAACAACGCTCTCTGGTGAATTGTTTTATGATACGGGGTGAAACACAGACCATGAGCTGTCAGGTACCGCATTTCTTGTGGCTTCGTACTAAAGTGTTCTTAATGACATTTCTCCTGTTATTCTTTGGTGAAAGCAACGTGCTTTAAATTCCATCTGTGGTGGTTGCATCGACCTTGGTGTCATTTAAGAGAACTGGGGTGTGTCTACACAGTACATGCTCGCCAATACATACAAAATGTTCAGTCAATTAGAAGAATGTCCCCGCCTCCACTAATTCGGAACAATAAGAACCAATTCAGGTTCGAAAGAGAAATGTTAGCCTCAAGTTCGTGGGGTTTTGGCTGCAGGAATGACAGAGGTCTCATTGCAATTTAGTAGTTCATGGATAAGATCTCTCCTCGCTTGGTCCTGCTCAGGTCAGAGCCATAATATTTATAATAGCTACCATTCATGAGGCTCTGTGAGGCTCCAGGCACTGGCTGGATGCTTTACATGCATTCTTAATGTAGCATTTGTCCTAAAACAGATTTTTATCTTCACTTTTCAGATGGAGAAACTGGTAACACAGCGAAGGAAACGACAGGTCGAGGATTTGAACCCACATCTATCTGACCACCCAGCCTACGATTTTTCCATTCTGCTGAAAGCTGACAGGAACTTGAGATAATAGCTCATTTGCTGGTTTTCAAACTGGGTTCTAAGGAACCCTAGGCTCTCGAGGAAGTGTTTTAGGAATCTTTGGGGAAGAACTGGAAAGAAGGAAATGTGAGGTAGAGGCCAGGTCAATTGGGCTTGGGGTCCACTCATTGGACTCAAACAAAAAACTTCATTCCTCTTTTATAATTTTGTTTGAAATGAGGGTTTTGCCACTAAAGAAGTATATTAAAACTCTTGGCCTAGTTTGACTTCCTCATGAGAAAGTACAGAACTTGGGGGCCAGAGGGATTAAATGCCTTGCCCAAAATATTATAAACAGGCCCAGCATTAACATCAGATTCCAAGCTCCACCTGAAACGATTGGTCTCCCCATATCCTTTATTTTTTCACTTGTTAACTGGCAGGGAAAGGGAGAGAGAGTTTTGACTTGACCGCATTTCCTGACAGAATTCTTCATGACAAATGGAAGACAGAAACCCCTTCACTTCCATGAGCTAGACCATTTTCAGCCTTTTGGCTCTAAGTCTCAAGTTAGTTAATATTCACCTTGTGACAAATCGAAATCAAGTGAGGAATTAAATATGTAATTTGTCTGGATGATTTCGAGCTCTCTTCCTCTTTTCATTCAAATCAAAGTGAGTAGCAAAGGATACTTCTGCATGAATCATCTAGCTAATTATATAGGCTTGGCATGAGAATACTCTCGCTAGGAAACTGTTTATGTCTTCATATTTATTAATCTAGTCAGAAGCAACTCTCCTCACATGAGACACACTAAGTGTGGCATAGATATTACTCTGAGAGGGGCCAAATATAGCCAAGGGAAAGCGAACTCCCTTCCCTCCCGAGTGGGAAAGGCTTCCCACCTGGCTAGCTTCCTTGCAGCTGGACCAGCTGCACTCCACCTGGTCTTCAGCCTAATAAGTTTCACTTCCCTGCCAGACCACACAGTCACTGAATCAAGCCAACTGTATCCCACCCTGGGAATCAAGGTACACCTCATCCTCTTGTTACTACAAAGCCCACCCCCCACAGCATTTTCTTGTTCCTCAGTGCAACCTCTGTGTGGCTCTATGGGTGTGTTGTGTCTTCCTCCCCTGGGCTGTGAGTATATGAGACTAACAATCTGCTGTTGATCCGATGTGTGCAGGGATGTCCTGTGTTTGGTCATTCTAGAATCTTCAGTCAGGACTTTCCTCACCGTCAGGGTGAAGAGGAGGTGAACAAAACAATGACCAGACATGAATACTAATACTAAATGGAATTTTCAGAGAACTGGTGCCAAACATCACTTCCTTTGGAGTGTTGCTAAGTGTCAGGCTATTTGCAAATAGGAACGATTTTTAACTGAAATGAATGTCAGCCAGAACTGACCTTTATTAATTTCAAGGCCTTAGAGCTTTCCCATCTGCCTGTTTTAATTTTTATCCTTCTCACCTGGAGATTTTTGGGAGCAACAGCACTGTTCTCTTTCCTGAGATGACTTAGGTTGAGCCCTGCCTGAAGGCAAAAGAATGAAAAGATGACCCTTCCATTCCTGTCATTTAAATCTTCACCAACTGCATTCTTTCTGTAAAATGTAGGAGAAAGAATTTTTCTCATCTCCACGGACAAGAGATTATAATAAATAGATCTCCCCCCCCCCATCGGAAGCATTCCAGTATTAATATATTTCCAAATTCTGAGCCCTAGAAACAAAGCTTTAGATGTAATTTCTTTTCCTATTCATGAGATTTACAATAGGAAGGTCATGTTTGTACTAGATTTGGGCTGGAAATTAATCTTCTTTTCTCCTCAGCATTTCTATAGACTCCAGGCCCTTCATTATTTAGTCATTTCCAAATATTAAATGCTTGTCATTCTTGAACAACGATCTAATCTTCCCTTTATGGGTGGAGAGACAAAAAGTTGTGGAACTTGCAAATCATTGTCAGGGCACAGATCACTCTAAAGGTTATGCCTGCCCATTGAATTTCCTTCCTCCACACATTCTGAGACGACAAAGTAAAACTGTAAATTGTTTCGTAAGCAGAGCATGTATGGCATCCTCTGACTATTAGAAACTATTCACTAAAAGCTCATTTGCATTCGGCCTTACAAGAGAAACTTTATGGGGCAAATAAATATATTCAAACTCCACCACCAAGCCCAAGGCCAAGGCTGTGATATAATCCCCCCCCCACCCCCAACACCCCTTTTTCTGGCCTGTGCCTCATACAGATCAAAATATATTCTTAGTTCAGTTGAACAAGGGTTCATTTAAACCACATCTGCTGCTCATCAGACCTCTATTTTAGGAGTGGGGAATTCTATTTCAGAGATAGATTCTGTCTGGAAGGTCGATGGCAGCAAATAGTCCTCATTAAATTTCACAACATTTTACCAACGTATATACAGTACCCACTTTTATGTGATTATAGAACCCAGGCAAAACTTTGCACCCCCACTTCAAAGGATTCCTCACTTGACTAATTCTAAAGAGTAAATTGATTTTCTCATCATTTGTTGTATTCGACAATAGAAAAGCTGACGCAGCAACATGGCTAACATAACAGCTCATTTCTATTCAAGGGGAAGGAATTTGCGTTAATATTCTTAATGACCGGCATCTTTATGAGAAATGTGAAATCATTTATCCTTAGCAATAACCTGACTAGGATTAAAAAGTACTTGGTACTTAGAACGGAAGTCTTCTGTCAGGAAAAATTATTTAGACTGATGCAAATTAACTGAATAAATTGGCTTCCTAATTATGGTGTATATATTCAAGTTTGTTAAAATTGGTTTGAACTAAAGCATTTGGAAAGGATCTTTCAAGAAGTGATCTGACATTCCGTTGGAGGAAAAGATAACACATTTATTTCACATTTCCTAAGGATTTCTGGAAATGATTTAAGAAGCAAGGGCATGTAAATCAAAGGAAAACACATTAAGTAAGTATGTGTATGTCTTGCTTATTTGGAACAGTGTTAATGCCTTACAGAAAACATGGAGCAGCATGGGCATTGTGATGTCCTAGATTCGAAATCACCAATAGTGTTTTCCCTGGGGCGGGGGGAGGTAGGAGTTGTTTCCCCCTCTTTCGAGGGTGGCTTGGGCTTAAGCCCACCAGACAGGTCTGAGAGATGAGCCCTCAGGCCGGCCCTTAACATACAATGTACAGACCAGTCTGTATTCTGTAGGAAGTTTCCACCCTTAATGGGCACAGTGTTGCACACCAGTTAACAAGTTTTTATTGGAAGCTCAGTCTTCTCTTCCTCACCAGCTTCACAGCCAAACTTCATTTAGCTTTTTACCAAAAAACCTAGTAAATTGTGGGAAGAAGCACTTTACCAGTGTTGGAGATTTAATTCGTCTGGGAAAAAAAAAAAGGTGTAAATTGCAGGAAAATGTAAACTGCTTTCACATAATTAGTGATGGGGTTTTACTGTTCAGCATTTATATAGAACTTTCTTTGGGAGAGACAGCATTGATTTGGGGAGACAAACTGACTTGGGTCCAATTCCTTGCTCTACAGGTGTGTAGTGTTCTCATCTAGTTCTTTTACTTATAACTAGAATGACTAATAAAGCTTTAATGTGAATAGCAGTGTCTATCATGAGCTAAGTACTCAGTATCCCTCGGTTTTTCCTCCCTTTTCTGAGGGTCTTTTAGGGCATGAGTTTGGTATTATTTGCGCTAGCTGAGTAAAAAATATATTCCTTTTTTCAGTAAGCATTAGCCAAGGGTAATCCTATCAGCAGCTGCCCAGGTTTTTGTGTTTTTTTTTTTTAATTTTTAATTTTTTATTAATATATAATATATTATTAGCCCCAGGGGTACAGATCTGTGAATCGCCGGTTTCTATGTTTAAATATGAATATTTAATTATATAAAGGAAAACAACAGGGATCTCTTTAAAAAGGCAGTAATTGGGGCGCCTGGGTGGCTCAGTGGGTTAAAGCCTCTGCCTTCAGCTCAGGTCATGATCCCAAGGTCCTGGGATCGAGCCCCGTATCAGGCTCTCTGCTCAGTAGGGAGCCTGCTTCCCTTCCTCTCTCTCTCGTATTCTGTCTGTCAAATAAATAAAATGTTTTTTTAAAAAAATAAAAAGGCAGTAATTGATAATCACTAGCAGTAACATGAGTGTTACTGTTGTGACTTCAGCCTGGGGCACAGTTTTTCAGGGGATCAGGTAAACTCAGGGTGTTGGGGTTTGTGTTAAAAAACCCAACAAAGCTTTTGCTAGAAAACAATGGGTTAAAGAGACGTAGAAAACATGAACATCCAGAAAATTCAGTATGTGCCAAATTCAGATTGTCCCCTCCAGGGGACAGGGGACAGGGGAGGAATAAACTGCACATACAAAGTCATATATGCCAGAGAGAGAGTAGCTGGTGCAAAGCACAGGAGAGCAGATTGGGCTGAGAGGGTGAAGAGAAAGCAGGAGCTATGTGGGACAGAGACCTGGACACAGCCAACAGCAGGACATGCCCTCTGGAAGGGATGGTGGAGGATATGTGGAGACCAAGACAGGAAAAAGCCTCCTTCTGCAGAATCTGCAAGTACCCTGGTCTGGGGCTGGCAGGTGCATTAGTAAGAAGAATGAGAGGCTAAGAGCCAGAGCCTGAGGCAAGGATGATGGACAGCAAAGGGAGTGATAATGGGCTTTTCTAAAAGGAACTGCTTTATGCTTTAAACCAGTGCCAAGCTGAGTAACCTGAGACCTGATATGTGACTGACTTCTATGAATGCAGTTTTTACCCTGAAATTTCCTTACATTACAGAAAGGTTAAGTTGTGCACTTAAGGTTGTGTGCTGTGCCCGTATGAAGGGGCCAGGATGGGGGTCATATTACTTATGGAGGAAGGAAGAAAGTGAATGTGGTCTCACTTCTCAGCTCACCTAACCATTCTTATTTGAGGAAAAATGTATACAGATGAGTATTATTGAAAACTTTGGAGTGGGAAGAAACCACAAAAAGGAGGGCTGAAAGTGTGGTTTGGAAGAAGAGAGGGAAAAATGTATATTGTATATCCTACCACTTATCCTGACCTCACCTCTTTCCTGACTGGTCCCTTACTACATTATTGCTCAGTGTGCCAGTGAGGGCACCTTATTTATTTTATTTTTATTTATTTATATGAGAGAGAGAGAAAGAGAACACAAGCAAGGGGAGCATCAGGCAGGTGGAGAGGGGAAAGCAGACTGCCGCTGAGCTGGGAGCCAATGCGGGGCTCTGCCATAGGACTGTGGGATCATTACCTGAGCCGAAGGCAGACGCCTAACCTACTGAGCCACCCCGCAGCCCCATGTGAGAGTACCTTAGAATGTCAGCTGTCTTCACTTTTTATCCCAATTATTCAGAGCAAAGAGAAAAATCACAAAGTCCAATTAGCAGTAAGACTGAGCATCTCTTTTTGTCATATAGACAAGACGGGATCATTTAAGAGGTTATCCAGACTAGTCTAAAGCCAGATCTGTCCAATTAATTACAGAGTAGTTCAATCTTCCAAGGAAAAGTCTTTTTAAAAAAATGTGAAAAATATTTTTAAATTATTTCTTTTTTCTGGCTTTGAAAATGTGTGTTTTGCTATAGACCTGAGGTTTGGTGACTTGAAACTATTTAATTTTTAGGTTTTGTGTTTAAGTATTTAGATCACGACATCTTAAAAGCTTTTTAGAAAACTCTGAACATCATTAGTTCACCTAGCAAACATTTATTGAATGCTACAAGTGTGAGGGGGCCGCTGTTGATGTAAAATGTGGTCCTGCTTTTTCATCCATATGCTTTTCCATACAAATTGTATTCTTGGAGAATATGCTGTCACTCACAGAATTTAAAAATTACCGGACATATGGTACAGGAATTGATTAAACTATCAACCAAGCTTAAAGAAAAAAATAGAAATGTGGAATAAGGATGATTTGATTAATGACAGGGCATGTGGAGAGGTCCAGGTGCTGAGTTGGTCCTTGTAGGTCAACCACATCGGTCACATGAGTCAAGTTCTCAGATCCTGTTTCCTTATTTGCCTGATGGGGACTCCAGGTCATAGAATTGTTGAAAAAATTTAAATTAGATGACGTATATAAAGCACTTACTTGTACATGGCAGGTAGGTACTTAATAAATCTTAACTGTCATTAAATGTAATATCAGTAAATAAAGCATAAGCATCTTTCTCAGTCATTTTGTTCTTTACAAGAATGTTCTTTTTTTCTATTGCTAAATACAACATGAGCCCAAGAAGATTTAGATATAATCATTCAGTGTATAAAAAGGCATTGGAACATCAGGAGGAGGTATTGGAAAGAGTACTGGTTCTGTAATTTTAGGACTTGATTATCTATGTATAGAATATGACTGCCACTTAGTGGCTATGAATAATGATATACTCCGTTCGTAGCCTGTTTCTTAATCTGTAAAATGGGTTCCATTTTGCCTGTGTTACCTACCTCTTTCAAGGAGTCATGAGGATCAGATAAAGTAGGATTGTAAAAGTGATTTGTGGTGGGTGATATAATAGATAAGTTTCAGTTAAATAATGAATTTTCCTGGGCGAGGGTACTGATTATTGGTGACTGATTGGAGAAAGATGTGATTGTGGTTTATAAGTACTTGAAGTGTTAATTGCTTTTCAGTGTATACAGAAATAAATGTTAAGTTTGGAGGAAGTGTGGAGAAACAGAGGACCTGGATTCTAGTTCTTCATGGCACCTCCGATCAGCTCAACTTGTGTATGTGAATTATTTAACCCCTGTGTCTCCCTAAAAAAGATTGTATTTGAGAATAATTACCAAAAAACCCCACTAGGGTTTGGGGAGTTGAGCTAACTCATAGAAAAGTTGCAAGAATAATTTACTCGGGTTCCTCTGTTGTTAACAATTTGCCCCAATTCCTTTCTCAGTTGCTCACTTGCTCTCTCTTCCCCTGCTCACTGAAATATATATGTATTTACATATATATATATGTATATATATATATATTTTTTTTTCCCCCTTGAACTTGAGAGTAAGTTACATACATCATGGTCTTATACCCCTACGTGTTTCTCAGTGTATATTGCCTAAGCACGTTGCTCTGTTTCTAATTCTTTAAAAGGAGCACCCATGCTTAGTCATGTGATGTGCTCCACATGGTTGTCAAGATCAGCTCAGTGTTGGACAGCACTGTGGAAAGCATAAATTGCTATATAAAATCAAAGGATGTGTATCTCCTAAACTGGGAGAAATCCAATGACACAGAACTTCAGAGGACTTACAAGTTGTGGTGGAGGACAGACTGAGAAAGTGCATTGCGTATGTCTGCAACCAGCTGGAGGTGAGAGTGAACTTTCGAGTCTCTGTGGTGAGTTAGAGAAGCATCAAAGCTGCTCTCACACTTGGTGACAAATCTATTGAGTTATATTCCTCCTGCAAGGACTTGAATCTTTATGCCCCCCCCCCCTTTTTTTTACTTTAACTCTTTGCCATTCTGGGTTGGTGTTTCTTGGTGGAGATTATGAGAGCATGTTCAAGAAGGCAGAAGAACTAGAGCGCTGTAAGGAGTTTAGTTAGAGCTCAGCTTTACTTTTTTGGGTCCTCCCTTTAAGTAGTGAATGTGACCTGCTTTATTTTCATCATAGACAACAGCTTGAAATACAAATAGGAAAAAGGAAAGCGTGTGTTACAGAAGTGTTCAATGTGCAGGCTTAATCGAAGATAGTATGAACTAAGTATTCTCATGAACCAAAGAAACCATTTTCACAGAAACCCTTTTCGACGTTCGCTGTCATAAGCTTTAGCTCGGTGACAAACAGGTAATTATTCTGCCACATTATCTTTACAGTCTCAGCAGAATTCTCCCTTTCATCAGAAGTTGTAATACTGGTAAGTTTGATTTCTTTATAATTCCAACCAGATTTGAGATCACATTCTCCAGTGGAGTGAAATATGACCAATAACTTAAAAATATTTGTAAAAATACTGCTTTTCCGTACACATATTTCTTTCACTGCCCTAAAAATCATAATGGGTTCCTTTAGATACTTACAACAACAACAAAAAAAGGAAATCTAAAGCACGTTTCAGAAACAGAACTGTTTTTCAAAAAGTCAAAACCACACTTAAGTATTCTAAATTAATCTTTTATTTTTAATTATTAAATTGTTATTCTTTATAATACAACATGAAAAAATTTAAATTAATGACTAAGAAATACATTTATAATCCAATAATGATTGATTTTACTTCCCTTGTAAATAAATCAGTTTTAAACATAAATTATACAGATATATAACGGTATATACACTCATGTAATTTATTAAGCTATGAAGAATATTGCTCTTAAACTTCTCTTGGGAAAATTCCAGTACCTGAGTAAGAATTTCAAATATTTATTTCTCAATGAGGTGATGTTTCTGAGGAACAGCTCAACGGTTCTTTTTTTTTTTTAATTAAAGATTTTGTTTATTTATTTGTCAGAGAGAGAGAGAGCAAGCACAGGCAGACAGAGTGGCAGGCAGAGGCAGAGGGAGAAGCAGGCTCCCTGCCGAGCAAGGAGCCTGATGCGGGACTCGATCCCAGGACGCTGGGATCATGACCTGAGCCGAAGGCAGCTGCTTAACCAACTGAGCCACCCAGGCGTCCCCAGCTCAATGGTTCTAATGCAACAAGTTTTCCCTAATATTGAGAAAATGTGATGTATTTTGAATCTCTTGAAGCACAGAGCAATGAAATAGAAGTTAGAACACATGAATTCTGATGTTGATTATTCCACACACTACCTCTTTGGAGTCGGGCTTGTCCTCTCTCAGATTCAGTTTTCTGCGGTGCTTACCCAAATATTGCAAATTCCAACGATTTAGTTCAAGTAACCTTTTCCTCCAATGTTTTGAAGGAATAATGAATACTATTGTCATCATCATCTCGGTAGGATCCTTTCCACTTAGGTTAGAACATGCCTCCACAAAGAAGGTTCTCTATATTAAAGCTACATAACTTTCATCTGTAGCAACAGTGCCTGGGTATTTATGTGAGAATGGATTTTCTGCAAGGAGTATACCTGAACAATAAATGCCTTTTCCGGTATTTGTTCCTGTCTCAAGGATTCTCTACAGTACCTGATTATTCATCCTGGCACTCAGCTAGATGGTCCATGGTCACAAACAGAGCTGGACTCCTACCTTCACATTCTGTTAGGTCTTAATGTACAACGGACACATGAACTCCCTTTGGTCCTCGTAGAATTTCTCTGACTTGCATTTCTCGGTGAAGCCTAGCCTGTAGAAGTTTCTCTGGTAAGAATGAGTTTTGTGATTTTAGGTGGGTCTCTGAATAGTCTCCAGGCCTCAGTTTCCCAGATTTTACTTCGATGATCTCTAAGGTATACCTCTCCCATTCCATGTTTCTATAGTAATTTATATATCCTTCCTGGAAAATCTATCCCTATTCTAAAGTATTTTTAACAGCTACCAGAAAAAAGATCCAGGGATGCCTGGGTGGCTCAGTGGGTTAAGCCTCTGCCTTGGCTCAGGTCATGATCTCAAGGTCCTGGGATCGAGACCCTGGATCAGGCTCTCTGCTTGGCAGGGAGCCTGCTTCCCCCTCCCCCTCTGTCTGCCTCTCCGCCTCCTTGTGATCTCTCTCTCTCTCTGTCAAAATAAAATAAAACAAAACCCTTAAAAAAAATATCCAGTAGCTTTGACAGAATGTGTGTTAACTTCCTTTTTCTTTTGAGTAATTTAAAGCCTGTCATCTGACTGGCTAATTGTCATACAACTGAGAATTCAAGTCCTAGCCAAAGAATTTTTACAGTCAAATCCTACTACAAAATAAAAAGGGGGGGGGCAGGATGACTCGCTATGGAGTTTATAGGGCATTTTATTTTATGTCATGCAGCAGGTAGTGAATACATTCTTTCAGATGGCACAAGTCTACATATCTGTCACTATCTCTGAAATTCTTGTCTAGCCATAATTTTACAGGTCCTTGGAAACAGAATTGTCACAAACTCTTCAGTTCAGCTCTCAACAGAAATTAATTGATAACATAGAATTCTGAGTGGCTGTCATGTGAATGACACCCAGCTTGTATATTTCACATCTAATCAGGGAAGATGGGAATTCTAGTTGGCCTATTGTCTATTTGAATCTGTTTCTGGATGGAATCCAGCTGGCTCAAAATGCAGCCCTGGAAAGTGATGTGGGCAGAAGATGGAAAAAAAAAAAAATTAAGCCAGAGAACCAGCACATAAGGTAGTGTCTTCCACATTATCCAAAGAATTGCCTGGTATAGCTGTGGGTTTGTAGCTGATTAGTTTGCTAAAATTTCTCAATAACCAAAATGCCATTTTCTACCCCAATTGTCCTTAAAAATATATGAAGAATAATAATTAATGAAAATCATACCTAACTAAGAGCAACAATTATATGACAAGATTTTAATGGTGAGCACTTATGAGAAGGAATAGTTCTATTACTGGAATAGTTCAGAAAAGAAAGTTCCATGGAGGGAATGGGGGTGAAATTTGGACACTCAGAAGCATGTTGGGAGGACGGCCCCCACCCAGAAAACAGTATGAGCAAATGCTTAGTAGTAGAAGTAAGTGGGGGTGAATTCTAGAGCTGCTGCTCCAGCTTTAGTGAAGAGCAGAAAGCGTAGACATAAAGTGGGGTGGTTCATAGTGGAGAAGATTATGCAGGTCCCTTAATGCTGAAATTTTTTTTAGACTGGATGCTGTAGAAAATGGAGAGATGACTGTTTTAGTGTAACAGCAGGACAATGGAGAAAGAGAGCTAAAGGAAGGTCAGCTTAACAGTGGTGTGTAAGATGAGTGGGAATAGGAAAAAGATAAAGAACAGAGTTCAATTTAGCATGAGGTGATGCAAAACTGGATTCAAGTCCTTCCTCTTTCCCCCACCACCATGCTTTTTAGTTTCAAGGAGAAAGTTTTCTTTATTCAGGCTTGTCTTAAGGGAAGAGCAGAATTTGCCAGTAAAGAATAATGTAATCCAGGTTGGGGGGAGTAGGGGTTGTGAGGTGGGGTGTGGAAGCAAAATGAAGGCAAAGAGGTGGTGGGTGGCATGCTCCTGAAGGTTTAGCTGAAGTGTTGTGCATCACAATACAATGGTAGCCAAGTTCTAGAATCCAGGTTTTCTATGCTTGTTCCACTGTACCCCCACTAACCGTGATACTACTGCATCATTCGGCGAATTTTATTTTATTGCTAGTAACATTTAAACTTATTACTTGCCCACCATGAAATATGATTTACCTGAAGCCAGTGAGGCAGTCCATGGGATATTCTAAGCTCCCATAGGGCGTATGACAGTGGCAGAAGCGATTGTAGGAACATTTCCAATTCCACTTCCGAGACTACTATAATGGTTGATCAGAGGGGTAGATCAACAATGGATAATTATTTTTGGAGCAAAATGGCTAATGAAAATAACAAATGCTAAATATCAAATGATAGCATATTTTCTTTCCGGGTTTTTGGTCTGTTTTGTTTTTTGTTTTTTTTGTTTTTTTTTTTTTTTTTGTCTTTATCTTGGTGTCAAAAAAGTGACTCTAACAGAACACATTTTGACTACATTAATATTCTTTCCTCTTTCTCGCCTCTTAATCTTTGTTTTTGTTTTGTTTCTTTTTCCCTAATGACCACACTTCTACTCAAGACATCTTTGTCCCACTGAGGCAGGTCCAGAAGTTGAACATGGAGGAGTAGAATCCTGAATTAATCAGAATTTAGATGGTCTGAAATTAAGAAATTTAAGAATATCAGCTCATGTTCCATACCCCAATCTCCATGCAAGCACGCTAGCCCCTTGACCTAAGGGGGGTACGAGGTGAAGAGATCTGACCTGGTCTTAAGCTTGGAAGCAAAGCCCAACTTTTGTGTTTGCTTCAGACCATGTTTATTGATCTAACTGCGGCACTTGTGTATTACATCTTTTCCCCTTGGTTCATTAAACTGGATGTCTCACGGAGTACCAATTAAACCATTAGCTATTAATAGCTTTCAAATGTAAACTGGTTCATGCCAATTAGACCATCATGCATGGCAGCCCTGAATGAGAAATGGATTACAGGTGCTGTTCCTTTGGCTGGCATTTCTCCCATAGGAACCAGGGAACATGGTTCAGAAAACTCAGTTGAGTAAAATGAAACAGGCCAAAGTCTTCATTAAAAACTTGAATAGCACCCAAGTCTCTTTTGAGGAACCAAAATGCTGTCAGGTCTCCACAGGTCAATGCTATTTCCACCAATTTCTAGTAATAAGACTACATTTTAATTCCAAATCTTGCTGACTCAAGTAGTGCATCCTTTCAGTCGTGCTGCCCCCAACATCAAGGGCCAGGGGTTGAAATGGCAAATACAATCTGCTTGTAATAAAATTACACCTAATTCTGAAAACTATTCATTGATATCGTATAAGGAAGTGACTAAAGCATGACTCTCCTATTTTGAAGAGGATCTTAACATGAAATGTGGCTGAAACAAAGAAAATAAAAGGGCAAAATGAGAGGGGATAGAAAGAATAGTGGGGGTGGGGAAACCTTTCCCAAACCTTAAAATTAAGAATGATTTCTCTTTAGAGTGAATACAGAAGGGAGTGTCTATATCATTTGTAAAACAAATCATTCATACGTTCTGCAAAAATGATGTCCAACTCAACTCTTCTAAGGTAGAATCTGAAGTTTTATGAACAGAAGCAACTTAAATATTTCATTTTGTTTTGCTGCGAGACTCTTTAAATGATATGTCCCTCTCTACCAGCATTTTCTTGGTAAAAAGAAGAGAACTATAGGTATTCTGCAGAGGTAATTTATTATGCTGAGTTGGAAATTCATTATTTCCCCCAGAGTTCAAAAACACTAAGGTAGTTATTCGGCCAGCCATTTTCTTAATCTGAGAGATCTTTTTTATCTAGGGAAAATGTCATTAAACAAGAAAACAGTTAAGGGGTTCCTGGGTGGCTCATTCAATTAAGTGTCTGAGTTCAGCTCAGGTCATAATCTCAGGGTCCTGGGAGTAAGTCCCACATCGGGATCCCTGCTTAGTGGGGAGCCTGCTTCTCCCTCTGCCGCTCCCCCTTCTCATGCTCAGTCTCTCTCTCCCTCTTAAATAAATAAATAAATAAAATCTTTTAAAAATTGATAATTATGCATTCTATCTTATTATCATCGATGATCAGAAAATTCGATTTCATGTTTATATTATTGAGGATTTCGATACACACATATATTTGCTATATTTGTATTATAAAATTATCCCAGGCATACTTATTAATTTACAGATACCAGATAAACATTTGTTCCATAATGACCATTTTCACGTTGGAAATTTTTGATGCTACAAAATGAAATGTTACTTCCAGCACCCCATTTTCCTTAGGCGGTGTCACCATCTCTGTTCACTGGGTCTGATACATCAGCGTCATTTTTGTCACTTGTCTTTCTTTTGTCCTCTATTTGATCAATGATCAAGTTGTTGATACTGTTATTTATTTCTTTATAACACTTCTTACACTCATCCTTTCCTCATTCTCAACATTGTCATTGGGACTGGGCAGTCTTACTTTTTTTGAACTTTTGGTACCATTCCAACTGTCTTGTTCTCTCTCTCCTCTCTCAATCTCCTTTCATCCCCGAAAACCTACTGCTTAAACTGCCTAAAACATCTGTTTAACTCTAAAGTGTAACCTGTCTGTTTGTTGTGTCAGAACACTCTAGAATCAAAAAAAAAAAAAACCAAGCAAAACATTAACTAGCAAAAAAAAAAAAAAAAGAACACTCTAGAATCTAGCCTACTGTAGCTCTCACATGACATGCTTAAGACAGAAAAGGGTGCAGAGTAGAGGCATCAGTGGACCACACTCTTTCTCCTCCTTCCTAGCTCTTCTTTTCTTCTATTGCTCCTCTTTTCTCCCTTTCTTCCTTCTCGTCTTTGCCTAATGCCTGCCTTCACTGTATTTCCAAAGTGCATCTATGCAAATGTGCTGATTCAAAAGCACTGTGTCTTAATGTGAAATTGACAAGCCTGGCTCAAGTTCAAGTCCTCACTCAAGTGGAGCTTTCTGACACCTTGGAAAAAGATACAGCTGTGGGAGCGCTTACTGTGATCTATGTCCTGTGTTAAGCACCTTACTTTTACTATGCCATTTAACCTTTATAACAACTCTTTTTGGTAACCATATCTCCATTTTATAGAGAAGGAAGCTGAATGAACGAGGGTAAATAAATTGTCTGCACAAAGTTTGTAAAGATGGAGATGACCAAGTCTTGGCCAGCCCAGGTTCCCGTTCCTCCAATAGGGGGCTCTGTGGATGTCCTTTATATTTAATTAGGACAAATAATTGATACTTAGCCACCACATTCTTTGCATACTACTAAACAATTGTCTGTGTGTCTGTCTTCTCCTCGCAGCTAAGCTAGATATTCCTTCAGAGCACGGATGGTGTCGTGTATAATTTTGTATTCCTCTCCACACTGGGATAGAAATACACAGGAAGCTCTCAAATACATAAGGAATAAACGGATTAACCAATCGATGGAGCTTTCTTAAGCTTTTTCCTTTTGGCTCCAATTCTATATAGAAGGCACATAATGGCTATTCCTTAGGGCATCAGCTCAACTGCTAAAATGTCATTTAATCTCTTCGGTATTGAGTATATCTCCCATATCTCTTTTACTAAATATAGATATCATATATGAAAACGATGGTGACAACACATGTGAAGCCTCCAGGTGTCTCAAATAACAAATATTACATCATTTATGCTTTTATTCATCGGTTACATTCAGAACAGTTTTCTTTTTCTTAGCAGCATGAAGCTCTCAAGAGGGAAAAAGAAGCACACGCCTTGCAGGGGCCTCTTTGCCGGAATGCACTTCTTATACATGAAAGCTGAAAGTTGAAGTTTCGAGGATATCTGGATGCAATGCCAAGCACATCTGTTTACTCGAAGCTTCTATTCAGGGGAAGATTGATTATGGGCAGGTGAAGGTTAAGGGGGAGGCTTTAAACTGGCAGGAAGTCTATTCAGAGGACATGTTGTATTATAGAAAGGTGACTTGGGTGCTAAGCCATATTAGTGATACGAGTTTGAAGATAATACTCACAGGTGCACACTTCTAAATTAATTTAATAAATGCACACTCGGCATGCAGTTAATCTTTTCTCACCACGACTTGGGCATTGCTAATATCTTATAAGAGTCTGACTTTCAGTTTTATTTTAAATTAATATAGCAGGTGTTTCCACAACATGCCTGAGCCATAACAACACACCACGAAATTGGACAACAGACAAAGCTCTCCGCAACTCAGATTTCTATTTGGTTCATTAGGAGCGTTCTATTATTGCTCAGAAAAGTGGGACAACTCTTAGGCTGGTATGTTTTGGGCTTCTTTTGTCAAGTGAATGGATTCCACGGGATTCTCCTCAGTTCTTGAGACAAACTGACTTTAGGGTTTTTATGAAGTGAAAAGGTTCATAGAGTATTAGCTCTATAGGCAGATGGGAAAACTAATGCAAAGTCATACTAGTGCCAGGTTTCCATTAGTTGTGGCAGCAGAACTAGTATCTAGGAAGAGCAATTTGTGGAGGCCAGCAAAACAAACAAACCCCCCCCCCAAACCCCAAATAAATAAATGAATAAAAACTGAGGAGAACACAACAGAAACAGAAATACGTGAAGGTCAATAAAAATCTACGTCAGAGCCAATGGCTTAAGAACAGAAAAATTCAATTATTGCGGTTTTTTTTTTTAAAGATTTTTGTTTATTTATTTGACAGACAGAGATCACAAGCAGGCAGAGAGGCAGGCAGAGATAGAGGAGGAAGCAGGCTCCTTGCTGAGCAGAGAGCCCGATGCGGGGCTCGATCCCAGGACCCTGAGATCATGACCTGAGCCGAAGGCAGCGGCTTAACCCACTGAGCCACCCAGGCGCCCCATTATTGCGGTTTTATAACATGCTGGGATGTGTGATAAAACACGTCCCTGTCTTACTATGGCCCTCTTTTCTTACAAAAATGTCGTGGCTTGTTCCTGTATTTACTACCCAGATGAACTTTAGAATCCTCATTTTACATCCAAGCAAGAGTGCCCTGGGCCCTTGCCAGTTCCCCAACTCTGCTCCCACCACCAGTCCTATCTCACCTTGTGTGAAAATGGCATTAGCATTACTCAAAATGTGGAGATTAATTTGGGGACACTTTACCTTTTACAATGAGCTTTTTTTTTTTTTAAATCCAGAAACATGGTGTGTCTGTTCATTTATTCAGCATAACATTTTAATATCCATCTCCCCCACTAGGTAAATGGTAGCATGTCAGAGTCCCTTGGATTCACATTTTCAAAAAATGTAGAAGTAGTGTCTCACAGATTTGTAGCTCTATGGTTAAAAAGAAAATCAGAGTATAAGGAAAAGTTTTACCTTTTGAAGGTGAAGTAGAGACCCACATTTTATTTATTTATTTTTAATTAATGAGGTTTAGCAGATGATCGTGGAGTAGGACAAGAATCACATATTTTGAGGACAAAGAGAATGCAAGTCGGTTGCTGCCACTAAGGGGGGGTGAGGTACCATAACTGTTAATGAAGGTTCTCTAGAATGTGTTTGCCGGGAGAAGGAAGGATCTCCAGAAATACTGCCTTGCCCTTTATCTTAGAGGAGTTCCAGTGTTTTTTCCTCTCCCTGGCCTGGGGCAGGTGCAGACCAGATGATCAGGATTGGAAAGAATATCCTTTGATCTGTCCCAAGAGCTTGAAAACTGCAATTGAATGACCAGCGTCCACAGACATGTTTGTGAGGTTGCCTACAGTGCTACGTGAGCTAATTTCTCAGTCAGCTGCCCTTCTGGGGCAAGGGCACAGGGAGAAGATTCAGTGTGATGGTGGGTGCAGAGTTTGGGAACAGAACAGAGCTCAGGCTGATTGCTTTCATCTTTTTCGTGGAATCTGGTTTGGAGGTGAAGGACAGCAAAGGTCCAAGCCCCATGTTTTGTCTAAATGGTATCTTGCTTTACCAATTACTTCTGGAAGCTTGACCTGACTCCTACAATGTTTTGCCAAGTTATTATTTCTTTCTAAATAGTGGGCCCAAAGGAAGGAAGAGGAGCACATGACCCTTCCCTGAATTCAGCTCCCCGCTGGGGTCCACTGCTCCGACCCTTTGTTTCCCCCCAGCGCTGCAGCCCAGTGCCTGTTCTTTATTTTCCTTTAATGCAGGACCCAGGACTCTGCTCCTCCCTGTGAAGTGTATTCAACTGTCACCATTGTCCCCACAGATCCATTAACTCAGTGGCTCCAAACTCCTAAGGCCAAAAGCGGCCACCCCCTCCATCTCCCTCTCCCTCTGTCCTCCCTCTCCCTCCCTTTTCCTGCCTTCTGCAGCTCTCCCCACATCCACCAATCTCACTCTCTTGAGTTCCCTTCCCCTTCCCCCTGCCTTTGGTGACAGAAAAGGAAAGACACACCATAAATACATGAAATTGATGACATATAACTGAGATGAACACAGTCATGCATCCTGGGTCTCTATCTGTACCTACCAACCATCTTTCTCTCCCATTTATTGCACATGCGTCAAGCTAGTTTCTTTATGTGTTTTCTTCACAATGTCCTCAAGGTAAGTGTCTCTGTTTCTGTCGGGGTGCTGAACGGTAAGTCACCTGTCCAAGGCCACTCAGCTACTGAGAGGTGGTCCCTGGGTTAGAGCACAAGGCTATCTAAACCCAAAGACCGTACTCTCTTGCTTCCAAAATCATGGTTGAAATTTTATACCATAAGGGGCAGCTAGTAGACTTAATTTCTGTGATAGTTACAGAAAGCTGAAATAGATGGAGATCTGTCATTATAATACTCAAACTTAATTTGGGGCAATAATTCCACATTCTGTTTAAATGGAACTTTTTCTAAGCTACCACAAAATACAACCAATCAGGTCTTATCTTTTGTTTTTTTTTCTTTTCTCTCATGTGTGGAGATAGTTATTAGAGCTGGCAAATAGCTCTAAAGTGGGGGTAACCAAAGAGAAAAGTGCCTTGCACGTTTGAAAGTCTCTGTGACCTAGTCAACACACACTTATTAGTATCTCCCATGGGAAACGGAAGTGGACCAAACCAGTTCCTGTCTTAGGAGACTTCACCCTACCTGATGAGTCAGGGGAGAAGATGGCAAAGTAGAAAACAAGATAAGAAGAAGGTGAATGTGCTGAGTGCAACCCATGGATCACTAATGGTCAGGTTCGAGGGAAGGAAAACATCACCGTGAGATGTGGTAGTCAGGGGAGGCTTCTCGGAGGAGATGGGACTTAAGCGTGAGAAGGATGAGTTTAGAGAGGTGATGAATGTTTCACACACAGTATTATAAACGTTGAACCTGAAGGAAGGGTGCCCATGAGGACAGATTCTCATTTTGAAGACAAGCTAGAAAACTAGAGTGGTTGGGTTAAGAGAAGAGACCAGGAGGGGTTAGGAGCCCAACAGGCCACCTGGGCTACAGGGAACAGGAGACTTGGGCTGCTGCATTGATTTAGTGGAAGACATGGTCGGAAAGTTAGGACCAAATAATGGATGGCCAGCATGTCATGTGAAGTGCATTCTGTGGGTAATGAGGCCCACGTAGGAGGACTTCTCAGCTCAGAAATGCTTTGACTGAAGCAGACTTCTAGGAAGCTCAGTTTGCAGGGATGGACAGAAGAGGGAAATAGACCTGCAAGGAGGCTGTTGTAATGGTCCACGTGTGACACGATCATTCTGGAGTGGTGGCTGCAGGCCAGATGTGAGAGATGTTCTAAAGGAAGGACTCACAGAATTTGACGACAGATTAGCTATGGGGGTGAGGGGGATATTAGAGAGGGAGGGGGGAAGCTAACAGGCTAATTCC
Source organism: Lutra lutra (assembly GCF_902655055.1). Lineage (NCBI taxonomy): Eukaryota > Metazoa > Chordata > Mammalia > Carnivora > Mustelidae > Lutra > Lutra lutra. Next base: position 64,263,700 of record NC_062281.1, read on the forward strand.
CCTCCTTCTCAGCATACTGAGATAGAATTGAAAATACTTTAAATAGGAAACATATTTCAGGACAAACTTTTCCCAAAAATATCTCCTTTCAAATGCCTCCCCCACTCCTGCCCAAGGATCTAACCTAAAGGAAAGGTAAATTTACCATATGGCCATAGAATTAATTTCATACATGAGCTTCTTTTCCCTCAAAGTCAATAATGATGATAAAAATAATAATCTATTTAGAGTCAGCGCCTTAAACATTTTAATCTCCTGAAATGTACTCTGCGCTCTCTACACAAAAATATTGTACAGGGGAAAAAAAGAACCAGATGTCCTGACCTGACCCACTGGTTGGCCTCATCCACAGGGCAATGGTTGGTGAAAGCTCAGTGCTGAGTATCCCGAACCTTGCTTTATGGATTTGTCAAGAGTAAACCATTTTGAATCTAAAATACAAAAGACCCCCAAGCCCCAGTGCGTTCCTGCATGGATATACAGTCAGGAAAGAAAATGCAAAGTGTCACCCTTGACACTTGTCTCTACTATTGACTATCACAATGGAAAGGACCACAACAATCTGCCTGAAGTCACATAAATTTTCTTAGAAGGAAAGAGAGAAGAGCCCTTTTAATTATTTGATGAAGATTCCCACTCATAAGCTAGCAGGTCAGTGAGTATTTGAATTCCTGTATTTTTGTTTTCCACTCCGCCCTAAAAGTGGATTTTGCAACTTAACTGGATAGAGCTTTTCAGACTGTTAGCCTCTGAGCTAGCTTACTGCATGCCTAGATAGCAGGACCCATCCACAGTGCAAATGGAGATCTGCCCTCCCGGTTATTTTTCCCTTCCCTGGGAGGGTCAACCTTAGTGCTCAAACACTTTTCCAGCTGTTGTGATACTGATGGGAACTTCATGTGTGTTACCAGCACAAGTGCTCTCAGGAAGAAACCAAATGTCAAACGGAGGTATGTAGAAGTCACCATAAATATGTCTCTGAATGTTTACCATCTGGAACCGTAGATTTCGATTTTGACAAGCAACTGGGATTGCCCTGTGGGCACCGCCTTTTAAGCAGAGCCTTTTAGTTGGGCTAAGTTAACTTCGTGTTACTTTAGCCTGGCCGGGGCGGGGGCGGCGGTGGTGGTGGGGGGCGGGATAACACACCGTTCTGCCTTCTCAAGGTGTGAATTTATTATTTCTCAACTCTTCTTGTTTTGTCTCCATCCTGCCTGATCCTGCATGCGATGGACTTTTGCGGGGGTGGGAGGTGTGGAATGCTCCCAGATTGTCAAAATCCTGGGCAGGGAGCCTGGTGGTCAGTCTGGAACAAGAATGACATCTGCTGTGGGGCTCCCACGGCTAAACGGAACTTGCCTTTGTTAGCTGCCCACACCACACCTCCGTCCTGCAAGGAGAAACTTTACTTTCTTAGAAAATACTTCCGTGCTAGTGAAACGTGCCATGGGTGGTCAGCCCCATACCTGTTACCTGCTGAGCTTGGAGTCCTAATCCTAAGGGCACCCGAGATACGAGATACGAGTTTGCCTTTCTGTCTTTCTTTTTTTAAGCCCCGGTTCCATTGTAGAGCCATAATGGAATGACTGGAATTCCAGAAGACTTCAGTTTATGAACTTAGTCCTATTTCGGTTATGTAATATTAGGAATCGGATAATACTCGGTCATTATAACTGCCTGCTTATTTATGAGGAGACTTTCTCATTGAAGGCTTTGAGACCAGAACCAGAGAACACCGTGAATTGAATCGCAACTGAGCACCATGCTGAAATATTGTTTCAATCGTAACTTTTTAAAGACATGATGAAAAAAATATCAACTGGCAGGATGCAAGAAAAAAAAATGCATACTACAAGTGGAAACATAATTTTACAGGCATCTTTATGCCGTTGAATAGAAAAATCACAAAGCTCTAGCCATAAATCCTGTTGTTCAGCCTATTAAACAGCTCCTATTTCAGAATAGCTGCTATACAGTTTTATTCATCGAATTTCTCACCTGCAAAGGGTAAGGACAGTGTTGGGTTTCTCTACCAAATGTGAGAGTCCAGTAAGAGCAAGAAATCTTGAGCACCGCGGGTATATGAACGTGGGTGTAGGAGGGCAAGTCTGTCAGGGGGCAAAAGAAGGGATTCATTGACTCACCTAGCTCCACCAAAAATTTGGAAAAGTGAAGATTTTACTTTTTGATCCCTGTAAAAACAAGGCATCGGCTTGAGAGGCCTTCTTCACATCACATGTTAAATGTAGTATATATGTCCCATTGGTACATTTCAGGTCGATTTAATTTGGGTGGGTGCTTTTAGCAGATGGGTTATCTTACCAGCTACTCACATATGTGATGAAAACTCATTTTATGTTGCTCAGGGACCAGATGACCATTAATTTCCAATGACTAATTTATAATTAAAACCTTTTCTTTTAAATGTTTGTTTATAACCCAGCCAGAAAATCTATTTCCATTTAATTAACACTTCAGATAGCCTGTTTAAAACCCATAAACGTAGTGACTTTAACGATCCATTACAGAGATGCTACTTTAGTTTTCAATGACTTGTAAAACTTTCACAAACAGATCTGCAAATGAATTACTCCATCTGCTCCCCTGCAGCTGCAGGAGGCTAAACTCTGTTAAAGGGCATTTTCCTACTTCCTCCTTTTCTGCTTTTCCTCTAGCTCTAAGCATTTTTACTTTAAAGCCACTCTCAGCTGCTCAAAGGGCAGCCTCTTCTCTTCAGGAGTTTCCAACCTCCAAATTTTGCTAGAAACCCTTGAGTCCGTCATAAATCAGACACAATGTACCTTTTAAAAATCGGTTAAGAAAGCATTTCCGTCTCTGCCAGCAAACTCAGAAATAGACTCCCGAAAGGATCTTTACAAACAGAGCGGTAAAATGCAACAGTTTGAAAGTACATTTTAATTTGGAAGGCTGAAATAAATGCTCTCTTGGCCCGATCCGTCCTTCCCGGAACAATTTACAGCTCCTGTCTGGGGGAGGCAACGAGGCTATTCAAGCGTACAAACACTGCTCCAAAAGACATTTTCTTAGCTACACCTTCAAGAGCAAGGCAGGAAGAGTGTTAGTTCTATAAAGACAGCCAAGCACCAAGCTATGTTCACTGTTATCTGTCCGCCGTACAATAGCAGCATTGATAGGGTAGCCACAACGGGCTTTGACAAGTGTGCTGTGCTAGCATTCCATTCAAAACTATGTTGAGAGAGAGAGAGAGAGAAAGAGAGAGAGAGAGAGAGAGAGAAGCATTCAATGTCTTTTACTTTACCTGAAAAAACTGCCTTTCTTGTGGCTGCAGAAAATGAATTCCTCCTCTTCTCCCAAAAGCAAAGTAGTTTCCTTGCCCGCAACTCTCCCTTGGAGAAGACCACACAGCTCCAGCAAGGCAGCCTTCCTGCTCCTAATCCCCACTCGAATGTGATGACACACACTAACCCCAACCATCTGGTGCAGCACGTCCTCAAGCACTCAGCACAGTGGTGTGTCAAGACAGGCTGCCCAATCCAATTGCTGGGGCTGGGTGTCTCTCACCGACTGGAGGCTGAGGGCAGGACTGAAACTGGAGGTCTGAGAACTCCCAGTCAAGTAACCTGAGATTTCAGAGAGAAAGGACGGCTCCAAAGAGAGGAGGAGTGGGAGGTGCTAAACAGAAGGTGGAGGGAATGAATTATTCTGGTGGCCAGTTGTGCGTTACTTTTCACAACTCCTTGTACTCCCCGGGGACCACTGGGACCCTCTGAGGGATGCACGGAAACACCAAAAATCTTTCCCTGCCAACCTGGTGAAGGCAATCTTCCCAGCGAGGCACCTCCGCTCCCCCCACCCCCACATACACATACACCATCACCACCCCCAGGAGATAAAAGATTCATCCTGACATACTGATAACGTGTTAATGTAGGAGTAGTTTGCACTGAAATGTGACATCTACAGTTTGAGATCTAAACTCCTACCTTCCTTTGATTAGATCATGGCTGCCTCCAACATTCCAGGGACGGGGGGAGAGCAGAAACTTGTCTATTTCCACATACAGCTTTTCGCTCTTGGCCACAGGCTGAACTTCAGAAATGGTCAATGAAAATCATTTTAGTTTCTACTCATGTAAAATAGCACACACTCCCATAGATAAAGGTGGCTTTTTTAATCACTTGCTGCTTTCACAGACATCTCTTTGTAAAAGCCCTGGGTACCAGAGGGCTGCACTCTGTCATTGATTATTTTTATTGGCTTCTAGTTAATTGCACTTATAATGTCCATATAGCTCAAACAGCTCATTAACAATTTTGCTTTGAAATGTTTTCAATTTTTGGTCATTTCGATACCTCCTTCTTACGTGCATTTCTTTCTTTCCTTTTTTTTTGAGTTCTCTGAACTGTTTTTACAGAACTAATTACGTTGATAGCAGTCTGAACCAGAAAATGGCTATACTTGTTACAATGCTTTAAGGAGATATCTGGAAAAAAATTAATTGCTACAAATCTCATCACTTCACCAAAAATGCCATCAGACGTCTAAGGAATTTCGATAATCTGAAAAGGAAAACAGGAATTTGAAATATTATCAACTCCCTGACAGTGTCTGTGCTGAGCCAACATTTTAAATATTACATCTTCTGAATTTCTTTGAACTGGGATGGGGAGTGCAGGCGTAAAAACCAAGAAAACTTAAAATTTGCTCAAAGTGTTAAAATCTAGATTGCAAATCGATAGCTCACATTTGGAGCACCAGTATCACAAAGAGAATTATTTCGATAAGTAGCATAATTGACTTGACCAGCTTGTTTTCTAAGGCATTTTTATGTGTTATTATATTAAGATACTTGAAAATTACTCCTGGTGCAATTTTTTGAAGTACAGAATTAAGAACTATAATTTTCAGACAGTGATTTTTTTTTTTCCCCCTACAACTGGGCTGCAGGGAAGAAAAGGGGGGAAAAAAAGGATTAAAGGTTGGAGTTCTGATTCATTTGCTTAATTTCTTCCCAGAAGTGATTATGAGGTGTGTGTTTCACAATATATACTCTATGTACTAAACCATTACTCCTAATCAGCTAAATCCAGATACATAATCAACACAGAAAGCTTCAACAATGGCAAGTGGCACGACAGGGCTGAAACTTCCCTTGGGCACCATAAAAATTTTAATAGTGCCAATTATTGTGAGGCAATTTTTTCATTAATTTTTTTTTTTTTTGTCAATCCAACCAGACTCATGTCTGAAAATCTGGACTACCTCAACTGCATAGATTTTGAAGGCCCTCGAGACATTATTAAGGTGGTTTGCATTCTCTTAAACTATAAATTGAGTTACAAAAGTAAAACCTCAGAAACTATAAAGGTGTTGAATCGTGTTTTATCAACCCTGTACTTGTAACATACCTTCCATAAGACTTTTCCCAAGTGATCCTGGCTCTGACATATATTGTTGAAAGTACTTTTTAACACAAACATTTTTATTCTATTCTTGATTGTAAATCTTTTCATTAAATCCCGGTTACCATTTTCCTTTTATTGATAACTTCAGCTATTTATACTGCTTAAAACTTGTGTTAAAATTTAAAAAATATATATATAAGTTGAGCAATAGATCCTCCTCATTTGCCATGAACTTCATTTTTGCTCTGTGCGGTGTCCGCAAACATTACCTTTCAAAAGTATTGTAAAAGGAGTCCACAGTGACACATTTCTTTTTTGTTGTTGTTGCTGATGTTCTGAAATGCTTTTGTTAAGGAAAATCAACTCAAACAAAAACCTCAAGCTGGTGCTGCAGGGTAAGGTCCCAGCTTTCCCTCTCCCTGTAGCCACGGTTTCACTGCTCAGCAGAGTGTCCGTTTAGAAGTTAAGAATTTTCCATTACCTCTCTTCCTTTCTCCTTGCCATCTGCAAACAGTTTATTTTTTAGGGGAAAAAAAAAAAGTGAAATTGATTCTGTCTTGAGAGATCTAAACCTAAAACACGGCACATTCTGAAAGATGACATTCGGCATTTGAACGTCATGTGGCTCAGGGTGAGGTCGTGCGCGGAGGGAATGGCTCCATCATAAGAATTAAGTAAGGACACTCCTAAAACGAAAGATTAATTGTAGGTAACGGTGATATTGAAAAAGAACCTCTCCTATTCTGTTCCCACAGTTAAAATGTCCCTTTACTTATTAGCTCCAATTAGTTTCCATGGTAACCGGCCAGCCCTTGTAAACCCGCACTCTGAGCCACACTCATCTTTGTCTAGACTGAGCTCACCACCCTTCTTCCTCCACAGAGGGCAGTTTAGCTGGGTCTAGATCTATGTCCATATCTCTCGGGCACACAGGACCCGCACATGAGCGCCCACATCCTTTATTACCGGGGCAATGGTGGCCAAGGGAGGGTGGGAGGGGCATTTGGTCCCCGAGCTACAAAGTGTGCACCTACCGCCACACTAATTTTCCCCCCTCTTGGTTATTGTTTCTTCCAGACTTGTTCTATTATCAGCTGTTTGCTGCTTGTAATTTCTTTTCAGGGAAGCCAATACAGTATAATAAAAACCTCATTAAACAGAAACACCTATCAGCCTCAGAGAAAGCCCTAAAATACCCTTTTTTGTTTAAAGAATCATTAAAGTGAAAAAGAAAAACCACTTGTTTGTCATGCTTGAAAAAAAGAAAACAAAACCAACATAAAGGTTTACCAAGCCAGGGGGCTAATATGAAGATTTAACACACTTAAGACACCGTGGTTCTCCCCCGCCCCCCCCACCCCCCTCCTTGTGCCGCCAGCTGGCCAAGAATCCCCACATAAGCACAATAAATAAATGATCAGTGAGGCCGAGGGGGCCGGCTCCTTCAGAAACTTGGTGGGAAGAGAGGTCACCGGGACCGCAGATCCTGGCTGCCCCAGGTTGCTCCATGCCACTGGGCTGGGATAGGCGATGCCCCTGAAGTCCCCAGGGGAATCTGATAAGAGAGTGGGGGAGGGCAGGGCCTTCAGCAAGTGCTTGAAATTGTGAGAACTCATAAAGCCATAAGCTCTCCTCATATGTGCTCATTTTACTTCTTTGGATGTAACTCAACTCGAATTCAGTGTTATTGTGAGGCAAACCATCCCTTACTTCTAAGCCAGCTAAGAAGCTCATCTTCTTCAACAGCCATGTGTAATCTTTGTAAGGGTAAGTCAAAATGGTAGCATTAGATTTCTCCGTTTCAGGTTACCTCTGCGACCGCCTTCTTTCCAGCACCTGTTTTGGTGTATGAATGATGACCGAAGGAATAAGATTCCCCAATGCTGGTGACATGTTTTATGCTTAATATGGTTTCTGAGGTTGGCTTCTCAGGCCCTCCATAACCCTAGTGTTAAAAGCAAAAAGTTCTGATCACCAGTGTAATCTGATGGGATATGGGAATCTGTGAAGCCCCTTTCTTTTGGTGGTAACATTACCTCAGGCTTGTTCCTTTAAAGCAATTGACAAATGTCGTCTGAAATCCCGCAATGCTAGCAATATGTGTAAGGATTAGCCCATTACTATTCATATCATATAAAGTCTCTATAGATGCACAATAAATCTTATAATTTGGAACATCTTGCACTTCTAAATTACTCAGAGCTACCCAGCTTCAGACGTCTACTTATTCTTCTTCAACTAAACTTCACTGCCTCGATTCACATCGAGCTCAACTATTCTCAGAAAGAGAGAAGAATTTTTTTTTTTAAAGATTTTATTTATTTATTTGAGAGAGAGACAGTGAGAGAGAGCATGAGCTAGGAGAAGGTCAGAGAGAGAAGCAGACTCCCCGTGGAGCTGGGAGCCCGACGCGGGACTCGATCCCGGGACTCCAGGATCATGACCTGAGCCGAAGGCAGTCGTCCAACCAACTGAGCCACCCAGGTGTCCCAAGAGAGAAGAATTTATGGCTTGTTCAATGAAGTCACCTCACATGCGATGCAACAAGCATCAGACTTGCTCATGTTTTCAATGAGTGCCCAGCTAGATGGGAGGTGACACTGGAACCAGTGGTAGCTTTCCTACCAGACACATGGTTTGATCACCGAAGCAAAGTTCTCTCCAGGAAGCATAAGCCTAAGTATGATGAAAGGGGGTTTGTAGCTACACTGTAAATAATTTTGGGAGGGTGAAATGAGGTGCTAAACCATTTAGGACAAAACAATGACTCTCAAATGGGATAATTTATTTATTTATTTATTTATTTATTTAAAAAATATTTTATTTTTAATTTATTTGACAGACAGAGATCACAAGTAGGCAGAGAGGCAGGCAGAGAGAGAGAGAGGAGGAAGCAGGCTCCCTGCTGAGCAGAGAGCCCGATGCAGGGCTCGATCCCAGGACCCTGGGATCATGACCTGAGCCGAAGACAGAGGCTTTAACCCACTGAGCCACCCAGGCGCCCCTCAAATGGGATAATTTAATAAAAGGTACTGGATTGAAGAGAAAATGCAAATCACATGCAAAAAATTTTTTTTTCCTAAAATCTATTTTAAACCCATATTTGTAGAAACCAGTGTTTGGGTATTGGGTATTAGTCCTCGTTTGAACAGATAAATAAGTTTAGGAAGCAGAATATTAGGAAGTATGGATATCAAGTGAGAGGAAAATGAGAATTTCAGCAATAAAAGTCTGGAAGTAAGGGTTGAGGATATTTGAGATGGAGTGTGTCCTAAACCTAATAAGTCAAATAATCATCTTTTATTTGTAATATATACATTCCCCAGTTAAGGTAAATAGTGTGAAAGAAGGTAGAAAACTAGAAGCAGGGATGAGCATCACTTGTGTTGAGAGAAACCACAGAATTTTGCTTTGGGGAGGAATAATAGACAAAACCTAATCCTCTTATTTTAAAAGAGATGGGAATAGTGAAGCTCAGGGAGGATCAGGCTAATGTCTAAGTCATCGCTGGAATGGGGAATGAACTCCAGGATTCAATCTATTAGCTTGCAGATTTTTCTCTTAATGGCAACATGCACTTTTATTAGGAACAACATTAAGAACTGCAAAGATTCTCTTAAACTGGAGTAATTATGTTTTATTAGTGTTACATTATATAATTTGGGAAGTTGCTGTAATTCAGATGCACAAAATACCTTTGGTCATGCAGTATTTCTTCTGTAAGCCACCAGAGTGGCTTGGCAATATCAGGTAAATGTAATCATAAATGCAACACAGCTTTACTTAATAATTATTGGATAATAAGATTTTCCTTGTGGCCATGCTTTATTGTAAAAAGTCAGCTAGATCCAGGAGACACGTCATCTCCCTTTCTTACATCCACATATATATATTTTTTCAATATACAGGATCAGAAGTTTAAGAATATCTCAGTGAGGGGGGGCGCCTGGGTGGCTCAGTGGGTTAAGCCGCTGCCTTCGGCTCAGGTCATGATCCCAGGTCCTGGGTTCGAGCCCCACATCGGGCTTTCTGCTCAGCAGGGAGCCTGCTTCCTCCTCTCTCTCTGCCTGCCTCTCTGCTTACTTGTGATTTCTCTCTGTCAAATAAATAAAAATCTTTAAAAAAAAAAAAAAAAAAGAATATCTCAGTGAGGGGCACCCTGGCTGGCTCAGTGGGTTAAGCCTCTGCCTTAGGCTCAGGTCATGATCTCAGGGTCTTGGGATCGAGCCCCGCATCGGGCTGTCTGCTCAGTGGGGAGCCTACTTCCCCCTCTCTCTGTGTCTGCCTCTCTGCCTACCTGTGATCTCTCTCTGTCAAATAAATCTTAAAAAAAAAAATCTCAGTGAGATTAATGTTATATTAGTTTTGAAAGAAATGGACACCAGACCCTGAACTGAAAATTTTCCGTATTAGGGCCATCCAACAGTTGGGACATAGGGGAGGAATGTGTCCCTATTATTTGCCTAATGCCTGGGAAATTAATGAAGATATATTGGGAAAGCAGAGTTCACTGTTTTCCTGGCATCTACCTGAAAATTTAAAATGTAAAGCTAAGTCTTAAATAAGTTAAAAGAAGAAAAAAAAGAACGGGCAAAACAGTAGTCACAGAAGACAATAGAAAAAGGGATACATAGCTCAAAAGTAATTTTGTTAAAAAATGTGATTACCAAAACCACCACCACCACCACCACAAAAAACCACGGGAGTGTTTCCTTCTTTCAGGCCCCCAAGCTTAATCCATTTTAAAATCACCAACTCTTTGGGGACAAAAAGTGTCATACTCATCTTTGCATCCTTTCTTTCTAGAACTTGGCACAGCGTGTTTACATAATAGATCCTCCACTCTATTTCTAACGCTAGTGGGTTGCTTGTCTTGCTAGAATTGACAAGTGCAGCCTCTTGAACAGCAGCGCTCAGCTTGTCTGAGGAGATTAGGTAGTTAGTTAGCTTGAAGGCCCTTACTTCTGACTACATAGCCGAACTGCTGAGTCCATAGTTGTTCAAAAGCAGAATATAGTCCCTTGCCATACTTTCTTTTTTCCTTGGAAGTAGTACAGTTCTAGTATTCACTTAACACTACTGGGAAGTAAGTACTCGGGTAAAAGTTTTTGAGGAACAGATGGAAAACAGCTGCACACTCATTACTATTATAGTCTTTACCAAGAAACCAGGGCTTGCAGATGTTAATAAAAAAAATGTTCATTTCCATGAATATATAGTTCTTTTAATGAGCAGCCCTTGTCAGTTGCTTACTCAACGGGCCGATGTAATTTCTGCCGGCTAAATAAAAGCTTGGATTTTTTCATGTTATTTTAGCAAGACAGTCAACAAATCGACGTTATTAACCTAGACTTATGCTAATCTTTCTTAGCCATCACACACTAGGATATGCAAGCAACACAACTGTATAAAATAGAAAACTCTGCTGCTTTTTCTCTTGATGGCTGGAAAATGTGGTTTGCTTATTATTTTGACAACCACGATTTCTTTCACATCAGCTAAGTTTCCTAGGAAAACTGTCAAGAGTGCAGTCACAATATTTTTGCACTTGATTTTTAGAGGCAGTTTTGTTAAGCATCTTCCAACAAATTTCTTAAAAAAAAAAAAAACAGGACACCTCGATATCAGTGTTAACTCTCTTTCAGGCTAAATAGCTCTTTCGGCTTTAATGGAATGAAAGCTTTGATTTTGAATGTATGTATGCCCTAAAGTTGAAGTTTTTTATTTCTTCTCCACGTCCATGCAGATTTCTAATTAATGGTTTAATTACCTCTAACGTTTTAGACGTTTATTACCGCAGTTCTTATTTATTTTGAAGACAAATGCAATTAATTAAAAAAATCTATTCTCTGAGAGGATTTTTTTTTTTTTTGTGTGTGTATTTTATTTAAAAAATTCATTCAGGGGTGCCTGGGTGGCTCAATTGGTTAAGCGTCTGACTTCGGATTAGGTCATGACCTCAGGGTCCTGGGATTGAGTCTTGCATTGGGCTCCCTTCTCAGTGGGGAGCTGGCTTTTCCCTCTACTTCTGCCCCTCTCCCCACTCGTGCTCTCTCTCTCTTTCTCTCTCTCGCGGTCAAATAAATAAATAAGTAATCTTAAAAAAAATTCATTTAGTTTTCTCCTGGAAAGGCAAAACCTTGCAAGCAGAGACACATCTTTTAATTTAAAGATAACGTTCTTTAGTCTTGCCTTCCCTGTCACCCCCAAACTATCCTCTCAACAAGACTCTTATTTCTTCTAAATTCTTAACATCATAAAAATAATAATAGCTAATAGTGTTAGAACACTCACTGTTAGGGAGGCTTTTTAACATAGTCGTCCAGACTAATTTCATTAACCATCACAAGACTGCAGTAAAGTAGCTACTATTATCCATATTTTACAGACAAGAAGACCTTAGTTTAGAAATATATACTGCTCTGTTGAAGGTCAAACATCTAGCAGGAAGCAGATTCCTGGGATTCGAACTCCCACCTTCAGAATTTATATCACTAATGAAGTTGTTCTTGTTTTAACTCTCTATTTGCTATTTATGAGAATTTTTTTTAAAAAAGATTTAATTTATTTATTTGACAGAGAGAGACACAATGAGAGAGGGAACACAGCCAGGGGGAGTGGGAGAGGGAGAAGCAGACCTACTTCTGAGCAGGGAGCCCGATGCAGGGCCAAATTCTAGGACTCCTGAACTGTGACCTGAGCTGAAGGCAGACGCTCAATGACTAAGCCACCTAGGCGCCCGTATTTAATAATGAGCATTTTAAGGTGGTAAGTGCTCCATCAGACGTGTCCTAGTACTTTGCTAGAGTCTCCTCAACCTCACATCTCTCTGTGTGTCCATGAAGTCTAAGGATGCCTTCCACAAGGAGAGGTTTTCTGTACATTATAGAAAGAACTCCCCATTTTTGCTCTGGAATGAGAGACACAAGTGAACCATGAAGACGAATCTTCCTGCAATGAATGTTCTTAGATTTACTGGGAAGGGGTCTCATTGCCCCACTTCTCCAACTTGAGGATGCAGGAGTACTTAGGGCCCTGAAAGTGCTCAGGTTGTGTTAAATAGTGCTGAGGCCATTCCATCCACCTGTTTACAACTATGTTCCCAATAGCTGATTGTTGGTCAGCTTTCATGGTTCTAAGCCTCTGTATCTTTTGCAGGGCCTAATAACCATATACATTTGATCTTAAAAAAAAAATATATATATATATGTATATATACATATATATACATATATATATATATGATACATAATCCCCATGGCAGTTATTAAATACCATTTTTTTCCAATTCTTTTAATTAATCCCAGGGGAATTTTAATTGGTATGTACTACTTTCTCAGGATAACAACACACATGATTTTCTGATACTTCTGATTTTTCTGATATGAACCAGAAGTGAGTTCTAATCCCCAAAAGATGTTTGAAAATAGTTTAAATCACTGTGAACTCAATTATGGGATTAGAAATTAGATTCAAAAGTAGCCAAAGGGTAAATGTTAAAGGGTTCCAGCATTTTTCGAAAAGACTACCTAAGGTTTTCATTTTTTTTCCCCCCAGAAATGTTTTTTAAGTGGTTTGTTAAGATGTTAAAAAGGAAAACTTGGTATAATTTGGGATCCTTTACTTTGATTACCTGGCTGTCTAAGTCACCCAGGAAATTGACTAAACTTGCTTATTTGTTTTAAAAATCTCCTAAGTGAAATACTTCATTTATCATAGACTCTTTTATTGACAAAAAAAAAAAAATTAAGTTTTTCTAAGAGAAAATATACCAGACCTTGATTTTCAAAGAACTTCAATGGGGATGGCACTGTATATTTCAGCATTTGACTCTGAAGTCATTAATAAAATATTTTCTAGAGTCACTTGAATAAATTTAGCATACTTTTTTGAAATGGTAATCCAGAAGTTAAATAAATTTGTAAGACCTTAATTCAGGGGTAATTTGTTTTTAGAGAAATGCCCCCTACAAAGCATTCACTGGGAGGAAGTTCCACAGGTCACACTCAGAGCTAACAAAGGGTAGGGTTCCAAATCCCTGTCTCCTGATCATCTTTTAGAACAGAAGTGTCAACCAAGCATTTGCATTTTGTTACTCTGGAAAGCAGTAGTCTTTAAAAGGGACTACTTAAAGTGTTTTATTGTTGCTTTAAATGCTACTGTTATCTGATATTTATGGTATTATCATAATCATAAATATCAGACACTAAATATAAAGTCTACCATGGCCGCAAGGCAGGCAATGAATCTGGAAAAAAATTTAAAAACTCATCAGGGCTCTATCTGTACTGTTTGAGTCTATTAAAATGAACTCAGTATAATATCAAACTAAAAATAGAAGCCCAGTCTTTCAAGAGAGGGGAAGATGATTCTTTGGAGAATCTTCAGCCTAACGACATTTGGTGTCTAAAATTGACCTGATACCTCCCCTTGCCCAGTACCATGCACTGCAAATCTCCTACCTTGAATAGCCCTGAGAATCACTGCAAAACCTTGGAATTTTAGGTTTTTTAACCCGAGAATTATGAAGTGCAAATGTAGAGGAACCGATCCTAACAGAAACTGTTCTCCCTGTTGACCTCTCTCATATCTGAAATTCCTCTGATGGAGGCTTATCTAGTTTAATAGGTGTAGTTTTAAAAATAAAAACCTCCTGTCCTTTAATCTTCAGAGAAGAAATTTGCCAACTCACGGTCAGGATATTGGAGTTTGCATGGGAGGGTGCTGCAGGGAGGCTGATGTGGGAGGGGTGGCAGGAAAGACATCAGATAAAATCTCTGCCTATTCCTAAACTGTGCCTAGAACTGACCTTTCGCTAAACTAGGGAGCGACATTCCACAGTACCGCGTAATTTAGTTACACGACACATGAATTAGGCTTCTGATACTTGTCCCAACGTTAACCACATTTATAACATTGTATCATTAGGAAAAAATACTTTCTCCCATCTTTCCTTCTTTCTTTCTCCCTCACCTCTGCTTTGGCTTTTGGGGACCAAATTCTGCAAACCCCTGTTGGTGTTGATATTGTGAAGAGGAATGTAAAGTGGAAGGGATGTTTCCAGCATATGAGGAAAGAATGAGAGGACAGTGTCTTCATACGTCCACGTGGTATACACTAAGCGTGATAAATACTGACATTGGAAACTTCATACCTGTCACCCACAAATATAAAAGGTGCCACAATTGTGCCACTCATACAATGACTATAAGACTTATCAAAAGTCGTAATTCCTAGTACACAAAAGCGAGCAAGAGGCTAGAAATAGGACACACATTTAAGTTGCACGACAACCTTCCCCCCCCCATTCTTTTGGAGGATTTCTGGGTCTGTAAGTGTAGTCCAATTTGGAGATACCATAAAAAATGTGATTTTCAGTCGCTCTGTGGACGCCCAATGCAGAACAGAGCCTTATGCAAGTCAAGGAAAAGGATGTATGGCAAAAGTAAGAATCAAGATGGGAGGAAGGCTTATGAAGTAGGTTCACGAGGCAGGAGCTGGCAGGGAAAAGGGAAACAGAGAGTCAGAGAGAGAGAGAGATCATAATTGGAAGTCTCACTAATTGGAGAAGGTTCAGAATTCAAGTGGATTGGCAAGAGGTCAAGTGTCACGGCGATTTAGTGGTCTAAGCTAGGCGGGACGGAATGCAGTTGTAGTATAGAAGCTTGGATCCTATTTGGGGGTTCTTGATGATCAGAGAGAAAAAAACACTTCAGGCCAGGAAAGCAGAAAATCATTGCAGAATCTGGAAGGTGTGTGTTCACCTAATTAGTAGATGGTTGCCAAGCCAGAGGCTTTCTTCATTCTGGCCTGATATTAAATACTTTCCTGGAAATAGCAGATAAGGACTAAGGGGACCAGGAATTTTTGCATGGACTGAAACAAAGTTTCTGAACAGGAGCTTGTCATGAGAGCAGGCAAACACTGTTCTCCAATGAGCATGACTGCAAGAGCTGGGAGTGAGGTCTCAACGTTAAAATACAGGCAAATATCCGGAACATACCCTCTCCTGTTGTCCTATAGAACTTTTACCCTGCAAAGTCCTGCTCAGGTACCCCTTCTGAGAATATTTTCTGACCTCATAGACAGAGATAATCATGGCTTTTTCTTCATTACTTACTCACTTCATTCATACCTCTGTCATCGTACTTAATGAGGCAGCAACATAAAGATCTGTGGGCATTGCTGCCTCCTTTATTAACACAGTAAGCTTGGGGGCACCTGGGTGACTCAGTGGGTTGAGCATCTGCCTTTGGCCCAGGCCATGATCTCAGGGTCCTGGGATTGAATCCCGAGTCTAGTTCTGCGCTCAGAGGGGAGTCTGCTTCTTTCTTTCCCTCTGCCTCTCCTCCTGCTCCTGCTCTCTCTTTCTCTCAAATAAATAAATAAAATCTTAAAAAAAAAAAAAAGCCAGTAAGCTCAGGACATATCTAACATTTCCCCACTCTCTATTGTGCATGGCAATGAATATCCATAATACCTACTGCCTGCGGGCTCTCTGAGGGTCTTGATATTTTTTTTTTTAAATTTTATTTATTCATTTGACAGACAGAGATCACAAGTAGGCAGAGAGGCAGGCAGAGAGAGAGAGGCGGAAGCAGGCTCCCCGCTGAGCAGAGAGCCTGATGTGGGGCTCGATCCCAGGACCCTGGGATCATGACCTGAGCCGAAGACAGAGGCTTTAACCCACTGAGCCATCCAGGCGCCCCCCTGAGGGTCTT
The DNA here is from genome assembly GCF_902655055.1 of Lutra lutra. Taxonomy (NCBI): domain Eukaryota; kingdom Metazoa; phylum Chordata; class Mammalia; order Carnivora; family Mustelidae; genus Lutra; species Lutra lutra. The sequence continues at coordinate 64,279,808 of NC_062281.1, forward strand.
GATATTAAAAATGTGACAGCCCCTTGACTGTTAGCTCATTCCTGGGATTGGGAGGGATGGATTTCTCTGAAGGAAGATCACTGAGAATGATGTTACTTTTTTTTTTTTTTAACGACTCTATTTATTCATTTGAGACAGAGAGAGAGAGAGAGAGAGAGCAGGAGCAGGGGGAGAGGCAGGGAGAGAGGGAGAAGCAGGCTCCTTTGTGAGCTGGGATCCTGATGTGGGGCTTGATTCCAGGACCTGGAGATCAGGTCCTGAGCCAAAGGCAGATGCCCAACCATCTGAACCACCCAGGTGCCCCAATGTTACTGTTTTGATATCTTTCAAATGTTCCCCTGCTAGGAGGACTATGCTATTCAGGAGAGATTGATGTCAGGCATAATGAAAAGGAAAGTGAGCACTAGTACGGGAAGTAAGCAATCGCACTTCTATTTCGGCTCTGCTACCTGTAGTTTGAGTTACGTTGGGTGGGTTACTGCACATGCCTGGGATTTGGTTTTGCTGTTCATGAAATGAGACTGTTTCAAGGCTTTGGGGTACACTTTAAAGTCTTCTGTAGGATGCTTGGGTGGGTAATTAGGTTAAGCTTCTGTCTTCAGCTCAGGTCATGATCCCAGGGTCCTAGGATTGAGTCCTGTATGGGGCTCCCTGCTGAGTGGGGAGTCTGCTTCTCCCTTTGCCTGCTGCTCCCCAGGCTTGCATGTTCTCTCTCTCTCTCTCTCTGTGTCAAATAAATACATAAAATCTTAAAAAAAAAAAAAGTCTTCTGCTACCCCTGTGGCCCTCAAGGACCCTCCACTAGACAGCCAATTACTATCAAAGTACAGGTACCAAGTCCCCCAGAAATAGTCCCAGGAACCTTCCCTTTGAGTCAAATCCCTTATTCCTTTGTTTTGACTTTACAGACACACGTGTGGGAGGAGGAGGGATAATACCTGGACCGTGGAGCTTTTCAAATGGCACATAGGGTCGTGCGTGAGCTCCTGGTCATGGGATTCTATGAAACTCTACCATTTGGTCCCTTCAAGCATGAGACTGGCCCTGCTGACCATCTGTTACGGGAGGCAGGGGCATGGTTATCTTTAAATTCATCTTTCAGTGCTTCTTTCCCTGTCTCTTAATAGTCTGGGAATCAGCAAAAGCTAGACAGGATGTAGAGGTTCATGCTGGCTCTCACATTTTCTCTCAACTGACTCGATGATCTCCTAAATCCTTTCTCGGCAAGCCTGATGTGGTTTTAGGCATGCTACCTACCTAGCCACACGACTCAGGGGGGATCCATGGAGACCTGCCTGGAAGCCTCTACAGGCCGTGAACAGGAGGTGTTGAAAACCTAAATCTAGGGGTTGGCAATGGGGTTGGAAGCATGCATGTGGATACAGGGGCCTTTTGAAGGAAAGACCAAGACATTTATTAACTCACAGGAGAGGCTGAATGAAGGGAAATGCTGAGTATAAGATGACTGCCATCTTTCAGAGTTGCGTTGGCCAACCAGGTGACTTTGCCGCTCACTCCTGTCCCCCAGGTTCAGGATTCCCTATGCTCCGATGACTGGCCAACAGAATCTGAGACAAAAGTGGAAGATGAGGGATATTTTCAGAGAGAAGTTATGAATATGTTGAGAGTATGGATGGTGGGAGAGTTGGAAACACCCATCTCTGAGGTCAGAAGAGTGAAGACTACAAACACAAGCTAGATAATTGCCAGCTTCCAAGAAAAGAAGGACCGAAACAAGAGGTCTGTGCCCAGTGGTGAAGTGTGGGAAAAGCACTTCTTTTTGATCTGGGAAAATCCAGAGCAGTTTTAAGAAGATATGATTACCAGTAGCATCAACTATGAAGAATTGTTTAAAAAAATGAGGATGTTTGGGTTGGGATGGATGGGAAATAAGTAATATTTTTAGAATTGTCTTTTTTTTTAAGTTTTATTTTATTTTTGAGAGAGAGAGAGAGCACAAGCAAGGTGCGGGGGGAGGATCAGAGGGAGAAGCAGACTCCCTGCTGAGAGGAAAGCCTAATGTGGGACTAGATCCTGGAACTCCAGGATCATGATCTGAGCTGAAGGGAGACACTTAACAGACTGAGTCACACAGGTGCCCCTAGAATCATCTTTTATCTTGGTTTCTTTGTCTTAATCTGTCTCCATTCGTCTCCCAGCCTGTTCTTTTTAATTTATTTTTTATTTTTTTTAATTTTCCATTTCTACTTTCCCCCCCTCTTCTCTAAAATGTTTTTCATTTTGGTGTAATAGACATAACAAAATTCACCATTTTCACTATTCTAAATTGTGCAACTTAGTGGTAGTAGCTACATTGATAACAGGCCACTATCATCATCATAGTTGCCTGTTATGAATGTGTTGCCTGTTATGAATGTGTTACATTTTTTCACCCCAAAAAGTAATCCCGACTTTGTGAAGCAGAAATCAGAAGCAGTCACTTTCCATTCCAGCCGTCAGCACAACCCCTTGCAATGACTACTCTGCTTTCTGTCTCAATGAATTTGCCTATTCTGGATATTTTATGTCCTTGGAATCACTATGTGGTCTTTCCTGGCTTATTTTACTTAGCATAATGTTTTCAAGATTCGTCCATGATGCAGTACATATTAATACCTTATTCCTTCTTAGGGCCAATTAATATTTTATGGATATATCATATTTCATTTGTCCATTCAATAAATTGGTAGACTCTTGTGTGGCTTCCCACTTTGGCTGTTATGCATAATGCTGCTCTGAATATCTGTATACAAGTTTTTGTACCTATGTCTCTTGGTGTATACCTAGGAGTGGAATTGCTGGGTTGGATGCTACTCCTATGTGTAACTTATTAAAGAACTACCAGACTGTATTCTGTAGCAGCTGCACCACTTGATATTCTTACCTGCAGTGTGTGAGGGTTCCAGTTTTTCTATATCCTCACCAATACTTGTTATTTCTTTCTGTTTTGTTTTGTTTTTTGATCCTAGCTACTCTAGTGGGTGTGAAGGGCTATCACTGTGGTTTTCATTTGCATTTCTGGAATAACTAATGACATTGGGCATCTTTTCATATTTGTGTTGGACAATTAGATATCTTCTTTGGAGAAATGTCTATTCATGTCCTTTGCCCATTTCTAATAGGGTTGTTTGATTTTTTTTGTTGTTGAATTTTAAGAGTTCTTTATATTGTCAGGATACTAGAATCTTCCCCACTTGCACCTCAAACTAGGACCTGAAAGAAAAGTGAAATTTCATTTGGTAAAGAGTCAGAGGAGGGGCACCTGGGTGGCTCAGTGGGTTAAGCCTCTGCCTTTGTCTCAGGTCATGATCTCAGGGTCCTGGCATGGAGCCCCACATTGGGTTCTCTGCTTATCAGGGAGCCTGCTTACCCCCCCACCCTGCCTGCCTCTCTGCCTCCTTGTGATCTCTTTCTCTTTGTCAAATAAATAAATAAAGTCTTAAAAAAAAAAGTCAGAGAAGATCTTTCTGGGCAAAGAGTACAGGGCACAGACCTGCTATTTTAGTCTGCTCAGGCCACCACAACAAAATACTGTACACCGAGGAGACTAAATAACAGAAATTTATTTTCTCATGGTTTTGGGGACTGGTAGTTTGAGCACAGTGCCAATATGGTCAAGTTCTGATGAGATCTCTCTTCCTGGTTTCCAGGTGGCCACCTTCTCTCTGTGTCCTCCCTTGGGAGAGGGAAAGAGAGCATGAGCAGGCAAAGCAAGAGAGCTCTGGTATCCTCTTCTTATAAGGGTGCTAATCCTGTCATGAGGGTTATAATCTCAAAAACTTAACCTATACCTAATTATCTCCTGAAGGCCCCATCTCCAAATATCATCACATAGGAAGTTAGAATTTCAACACATGAATTTGGGGGACACAAACATTTCATTCCTAACACCTGTGAAGGCTCTGTTGGGGAAAGGGGCAGTAAGTGAGGCACTGAGGGTACATGTCTGCTGTGGAATTCCAGTAAGCCCTGAAGAGGCTGGGCCTGTGAGGCTGGTGCAGCAGCTAGAGGGCCAGATCATGAAGACCAACACTTTTCAACCCTAACGTGCCTAGGGGATCTTGTGCAAATGCAGATTCTGATTCAGTAGGTCTCGGAGGAGGTAGAGAGATTTGGTATTTCTACGTTCCCAGATGATCCTGATGGAGCAGCAAGGGCATAAAGCCCCAAAGAGCCTGGTAAGTTATTGAATTGTTTAAAAAAAGGAAAGTAGTGAGATACACTGTGAGTGTTTTAAAGATCACTCTAGTTGTTCAGTGGAATATCTATTAGAATGGGGCAAGAGATAATAGTTGAATTAATCATGGTAAGGTAAATAAGGTTTGTATATTCATATGACAGAATGTTCTATATTGACAGAATATTCTATAAATATTAGCAACAATGACAGAATGTTCTATAAATATTAGCAACAATGTTTATGAAGATATTTTCCTGATGTGGGAAAGTGTAACAAAATACTAAATAAAAAAGGGAGAAATCAAAATTATATATGCAAGTTGGTTTCAACATGTGTTAGAGGAGACAAACGTACCCAGTTGTTAACATTGCCTCTCTGGAGGTTGGATGATGGGTAATTTTTATTCTTTGTTTATGTTTTTCTCTGTATCATTTTCTACCATTCTCACTATGATATTTTATTTGTTAAATTGCTTTCTAAACAACAACTGGATATTATTCAAGTTTTCAAAGACTAGAACATTTCTCTCCATGAATCTTGAACCAACCTCTACAGCGCTACAGCTCTCATACAGTAAATAGGAATGCTGGAAGAATTAATTTCCTAGTCCTTCTTGAGGTGTCATGCTGTTGCTGGTTGTCAATTTCACACATGCTACTTCTATCCATTCAGAGCTGACAGCTTAGATTTTCCCCTCCATTGTAATAGCTGTTCTCTCTTCTAGCTTCCTCAGGCTTGCATTTGGTAACCTTTGCCCTTTTATTTGGTACAAGCCAAAATGCCATCTTTGGAAAACTAATGTACCAGAGAAAATGGTAGCACGAAGCCACATAACCTACTGTTCTTTTCCTTTCTGTTTGTAAAGGTTATTATTAGAGCTTATTTTAGAGAATTTCAAATCCATTCAAAGTATCATGGGCTTAAATTTTTCTAATGGAAGCAAAGCTTTTGATGTTTGGGTTTAGAAAGCTGCCCAGCCTCTTTAGAGTTCAAATTTTCATACATTGGCACAATTGATCAAAGACTTTAAGACAGAGAGAAAAGACAATTTACCTATAGTTGTTTTGTATTCTCAACATTATTATTATACTTTTTTTTTTTTTTCTGAACCATCTCCCTGTTTGAAGATCTTCTTTTTAACTAACATATATTGGCTTCACCTTCTTTTTGATCAGCCTGAGAAACCATCTGGAAACAATTGAGAGTGACGTCACAAATCCAGCATTATGATTTCAATATAGGATCAAAGAATAGGAAGAAAAAAAATTGAGGAATGGGCAAGCTTGATTTAACCTTCAAGCACAAATATCTAACAGGGTAGAAAGTGGCAAGAAAACATGATAAAATGAAAGGGTTATTGATGGGCATTAAAGTAAAGGTAATTGATTTACCTGAGCTTCAACCTTATTAATATACTGGCACTCCTTTTTATATTTATTGTGGCCAAAAGAGAAAAAAACAATAATCCGGAGTAAGTCTGACAAGTGATGCTACATTAAAAAGACTTTGTAGGCTTGAGCTTGACAAAGTGTCCTGAAGCTAACTTCAGACAACTACAGAAAAATCTTAAACTGGGGCTAAAGGTCATAAGCAAGGACAATAGACCTGGAATTTGGAGAAATTCGTACTCTACTGAAGAATTCCTAGACTGCTCAAGAATATAACAGATTGACCGGTCACCAGAGAAAATAAAACTAAAACTAAAATGAAGCCAGCCCTGGTGAGTAAGCAAATAATCAGAAGGGGAGATTTCAGGAGTCTAAAAGGGTGAGAATCTAGAATTGAACGTGAATGACCCTGAAATTACTGCTAACCTAGGAAGTGTCTAGAAACTGAGCTCCCAGAACCAGAGTGACAGTTTGCTTTTAAGAATACTAGCTCATTCTGGAGAGAAATGTATGTTTCTAGCTGACCAAAGCAGTTGATCTCCTATGTACAGGTTTCAGTCAGAAGCTAAAGGAGGTAATGAATGTCAGGGAGGTGATGGGTTTGGCAGGATGGGATGTAAGGACTTTTCTTTAGAGAAATCAGAGAGCAGCAGCTGTATAATTCTTTTTCTGCTATTTAAATAATCAGTCCTGTATTTTCCAGGTCCATTCCCCAATACACTGTATTTGTATATCTTTTTAATATCACATTGAACACAAAGGTGATTCACTTAAAACATCCTTGAATGCTATTTAATTTTAATATCTATTTACTATCTTTGCAAAATATCTTAAATCAATAAATTTAGTCATTCCTAAAAAAAAAATCATTGATGGGATTTTATGTTCCAATTTAGGCTTGGAAAATATGGCCACTATACTAGTTTTTAAACTTCCTTTGGCTACCAAGCTTTGCCCAAAGAGATTTTCCTCTAAATTGGTTGTTGTTACTCTTTTCACCATAGAAGTTATTCAAGTATTATACTGAAGGCATTCTTATCTAATATATTTATTTCCAACTCTTGATTTTCTTTTTCTTCCTTATTAACTATAGTATGCTCCACGTAAAGCACCAATAGAATCTTGTCTTTTTTTTTTTTTTTTTAAGATTTTACTTATTTATTTGTCAGAGAGAGGGAGCACAAGAAGGGGGAGAGGCAAAGTGTCAGGCAGAGGCAGAGAGGGAAGTAGGCTCCCTGCTGAGCAAGGAGCCCGATGTGGGACTTGATCCTAGATCCCTGAGATTGTGACTGGAGCTGAAGGCAGTGGCTTAACCGACTGAGCCACCCAGGCATCCTGAATCTTGTCTTTTTAAGTAAAAATACAAATGGTCATACCTATGGAAAAACTGTTTAGAAGGAACATCTATAAAAATGCATTCTACTGCCTTTAATTTAATGGGATAATATTTTAAACACTCAGAAAAGACAAATAAATGTCTTAGGTGCTACATTCCTACACCAACAAAAGTTCATAAGATCACTGTGATTTTCTTTTGAATGTGATCAAGGCTTCAGAATCCTTCTTAATGTAATATTCCAGGAGCCACTAACAACTGATTGGAGTTTGTACTTGAATGAAAAAAGTATTTACCCATCTGGTTTTAGATGAAGAACTTTTCACTTCTGTTGAACTTTGGGGAAGAATTTATGTGATTTTATTGAAGGTGTATTTATTTATTTTTGGAGGGGTGGGCAGAGGCAGAGGGAGAAAGAATCTCAAGCAGACTCCCTGCTAAGCATGGAGCCCAATGGGATGCTCGATCCCAGGACCCTGAGATCATGACCTGAGCTGAAATCCAGATTCCCATGCTTCATCAACTAAGCCACCCAAGTGCTGGTGGGATTTTACTTAGAAATGGAATGAGTTCGTATTTTTATTTAAGTGCAATTAAAAACGTACAAAGAATACATTCTTAATTTACAAATGTTCCATTTGTAGGTTGTTAAAAATCATAACCCATGAAAACAATAGTTGGGTGATGGAAGACAAGGGAAGAAGGAAAGTAGGGAGAATATGTTTTATTAACTACTCATGCACTTAGAGTATCTATCTACCCAGGTAATTCAGAATTAAATCCACTCTATATTAAGTTAACATTTATATATGAATCAAAGAGAAATGAAAACATATGTCTGTACAGAAACTTGTATAAAAATGTTCAGAGCAGCATTATGCATAAGAGCCCAAGGTGGAAATGATCCAAATGTCCATCAACCAATAAATGAACAAATAAAATGTGGTATATCCATACAGGGCAGTATTAATTGGCTCCAAAAAGGAATGGAGTACTGACATGTGCTGCAATATATTGAACCCTGAAAACATTATGCCAAGTGGAATAAGCCAGTCCCAAAAGACCACATATTGCATTATTCCATTAAAAAAAAAAATATCTGAAACTCTGAAAACCATAGAGATAGAAAGGAGATTACTGGTTGCCAGGAGCTGGGGAAGGAGGGGTGGGGGTGACTGCTAATGGGTATAAGGTTTCCTTTGTGGGTGATGAAAGTGGGTGAAGTGTATAGTATGTGGATTATATTTCAATAAAGTCATAATTTAAAAAATTCTGTTTGAAAAAAGATGCAGAGAGCAAAATGGTGACTCATTCAACTAGGTGAGTTTCTTTTTCTTTTTTTTTTTTTAAATATTTTATTTATTTGACAGAGAAAGAAAGAGAGCACAAGTAGGCAGAGAGGCAGACAGAGAGAGAGGAGGAAGCAAGCTCCCCGCTGAGTGGAGAGCCCAATGAGGGACCCTGAGATCATGACCTGAGCCAGAGGCAGAGGCTTAACCCACTGAGCCACCCAGGCACCCCTCAACTAGGTAAGTTTCTAAGGAGCTTTCTATGATTAAAAACAAGCTTGTCTAAAATCGTCTGTAAGTCAACGTCAGTTAAGAATATATCTTTGCTGTCTTCTGTAAGAACCAAAAAAAGTCATTTCAGAGGGAATAGAGACAAGGAAAGAGTATCAACAACTGAATTTTGTAATAGGGTAGGAGGTGGCAAATCAAAACTTTCACTCTAAAAATTACAGGGAGGGGCACCTGTGTGGCTCAGTAGGTTTAGCGTCTCACTCTTGATCTCAGCTCAGGTCTTGATCTCAGGATCCTGAGTTCAAAATGGGGGGGAGGGGAGGGAGGTCAAGATGGTGGAGATGACATGACATCAGGTTGCAAGAGTTCACTTAGATATTATACCATTCCAAACACCTACAAATCCAACAGGAGATTGAAGAGAAGAAGAAAAGCAATTCTCGAAACAGAAAATTGACCACTTTCTGAAAGGTAGGACGTGTGGAGAAATGAATCCGAAGCCACGAGGGGAGCGCTGGCTCCCGGCAAGTGGTGGAGCAATGGAGCACAAAATCAGAACATTTAAAAGTCTGCTCCACTGAGGGACATTGCTCCAGAGGCTAAGCGGGGGTCGAGCCCTCGTGGGGACAGCTTGGTCTCAGGTCCCTCGGTGTCACAGAAGGATCGGGGGTGTTTGAGTGTTGCAGAGCTTGCAGATATTAGAGTGGGGAAGCCAGCTACAGAGACGGAGCTGAGGAGTGAGCTCTCAGCTCGGGGTTACCTTAAACTGTGATCTGTGGCACAGTTAGACCACTGCTTTTTGAGCAGGCACACCCAAAGTGGAGATCTGAGGAAACTCACCTTCCTTCTCTTGAGGCAGGAATATGCTGGGTTTGGAGACTCCAAATGGGGCTGTATGCCAGAGACAGAAACGCTCTGTCACAGGCTGGGTGAGCTTGGAGTGCAGCCAGAGACCAGGGAGATGGGAATGATTGAGCGCTTTTCTCTGAGGGTGCACTGAGGAGTGGGGTCCCGAGTTCTCAGCTCCCCAAGGCCAGAGATTGGGGGGTTGCCATTTTCATTCCCATCCTCCAGAGCTCTATGGAAAGCATTCTGGGAACAAAAGCTCCCGAGAGCAAACCCGAGCAGATTACTTAGACCAGCCCCTGGCAAAGGTGGTGCAATTTCACCTCAGCCAAAGACACCTGAGACTCACTACAACAGACCCCTCCCCCACAAGATCAGCAAGAACATCCAGCCAAGACCAAGCTCATTGATCAAGGAGAACAGCAGAATTCCAGAGGAGGGGTAAGCAAAGCATGGAATTTATGGCTTTCTCCCCATGATTATTTAGTCTTGCAAAGTTAATTAAATTTTTAAAATTTTATTTATTTTTCTTTTCTTCTTCTTTTCTAGTTTTACTTAAGAATACCTTTCTTTAAAAAAATCTTTTTGAACCCTCATTATTTTTTAAATTCTTTAATTTTTTTATTAACATAGAATGTATTATTTGCCCCAGGGGTACAGGTCTGTGAATTGCTATGTTTACACACTTCACAGCACTCACCATAGCATATACCTTCCCCAATGTCCATAACCCCACCACCCTCTCCCTAACCCCCTCCCCCTGGCAACCCTCTGTTTGTTTTGTGAGATTAAGAGTTTCTTATGTTTTGTCTCTGTCCCGATCCCATCTTGTTTCATTTATTCTTTTCCTACCCCCCAAGCCCCCCACATTGCATCTCTACTTCCTAATATCAGGGAGATCATATGATAATTGTCTTTCTCTGATTGACTTATTTCACTAAGCATAATACCCTCTAGTTCCATTGAACCTTCATTATTATAGTCATATTTTATCCTTCATTGTATCTAACTTTATTTTTTATATACACAAAGGGTTTTTCTTTCTTCTAAAAATTTTGGGATACAACTTCTTCTAATAGATCAAAATATACCCTAAATGTAGCACAGGACTTTGTTCTAGTCTCCAGCCTGAGTAAATTCTCTCCACTTTCTTTTTCCCCAACCAACTTACCTTATCAACTCCTTTTCTAGGATTATTTTTAAAATTTTCATCATTACAGTCATATTCCTTCACTTCATCATGTTTACCCTTATTTTTGTATATATAAATAAGTTTTTCTTTCTTTAAAAATTTGGGAGGTAGGGTCTTCTAAGAGACCAAAATACACCCAAAATCAAGTGGGTGGCTCTGTTCTATTCACCAATCTAATATATATACATATATGTATATATATATGTATATTATATATACATATTATATATACACATACACACATATATGTATATTATGTGTATATATAATATGTATATATAATATACATATATGTATATATATTATATATACAGATGTATGTAATATATATCTGTATATATACATATATATAATATACATATATATATAAAATCTTAAATATATATATATATTTAAGATTTTATTTATTTATTTATTTGTCAGAGAGAGAGAGAGAGAGTACAGGCAGGCAGAGTGGCAGCAGAGGCAGAGAGAGAAGCAGGCTCCCTGCCGAGCGAGGAGCCTGATGTGGGACTCAATCCCAGGACACTGGGATCATGACCTGAGTCGAAGGTAGCCATTTAACTGACTGAGCCACCCAGGCGTCCCTATATATATATATTTTTTTTTTTAAACATTTTTTTTAACTTCTTTTTACCCCCTCTCTTCTTCCCATGATTTGGGGTCTCTTTTGATTTGGTTAAAGCACATTTTTCTGGGGTATTTGCCACCCTTTTAGTATTTTATTCTCTTGTTCATATATTCTTATCTGGATAAAATGACAAGGTGGAAAGACTCACCACAAAAAAAAAAAAAAAAAAGAACAAGAGGTAATACCGAAGGCTAGAGACATAATCAGTATGGACATTGGTAATATGTCAGATCTAGAGTTCAGAATGACGATTCTCAAGGTGCTAGCTGGGCTTGAAAAAGGCATAGAAGATATTAGGGGAACACTGTCTGGAGAAATAAAAGCCCTTTCTGGAGAAATAAAAGAACTAAAATCTAACCAAGGTGAAATAAAAAAAGCTATTAATGAGGTGCAATAAAAAATGGAGGCTCTTACTGATAGGATAAATGAGGCAGAAGAGAGAATTAGTGATATAGAAGACCAAATGATGGAGAATAAAGAAGCTGAGCAAAAAAGAAACAAACAGCTACTGCACCACAAGGGGAGAATTTGAAAGATAAGCGATATCATAAGATGAAACAATATTAGAATAATTGGGATTCCAGAAGAAGAAAGAGAGAGGGGGGCAGAAGGTATATTGGAGAGAATTATTATAGAGAATTTCCCTAATATGGCAAAGGGAACAAGCATTAAAATCCAGGAGACACAGAGAAGCCCCCTCAAAATCAATAAGAATAGATCCACACCCCATCATCTAATGGTAAAATTTGCAAGTCTTAGCGATAAAGAGAAAATCCTGAAAGCAGCCTGGGACAAGAAGTCTGTAACATACAATGGTAAAATATTAGATTGTCAGCAGACTTATTCACAGAGACCTGGCAGGCCAGAAAGAACTAGCATGATATATTCAGAGCACTAAATGAGAAAAACATGCAGCCAAGAATACTATATCCAGCTAGGCTGTCATTGAATTAGAAGGAGAAATAAAAAGCTTCCAGGACAAACACAAACTGAAAGAATTTGTAAACACCAAACCAGCCCTGCAGGAAATATTGAAAGGTGTTCTCTAAGCAAAGGGAAAGCTGAAAAGTAGTAGATCAGAAAGGAATAGAGACAATATACAGTAACAGTCACCTTACTGGCAATACAATGGCACTAAATTCATATCTTTCCATAGTTACCCTGAATGTAAATGGGCTAAATGCCCCAATCAAAAGACACAGGGTATCCGAATGGATAAAAAAACAAAACCCATCAATGTGCTGTCTATAAGAAACTCATTTTAGACCCAAAGACACCTCCAGATTTAAAGTGAGGGGGTGGAAAACAATTTACCATGCTAATGGACATTAAAGAAAGCTGAGGTAGCAATTCTTATATCAGACTATTTAGATTTTAAGCCAAAGATTATAGTAAGAGATGAGGAAGGACACTATATCATACTCAAAGGATCTGTCCAACAAGAAGATCTAAAAATTTTAGATATCTATGCCCCTAAAATGGGAGCAGCCAACTATATAAACCAATTAATAACAAAATCAGAAACATACATCAACAATAATACAATAATAATAGGGGATTTTAACACCCCACTCACTGAAATGGACAGATCATCCAAGCAAAAGATCAACAAGGAAATAAAGGTCTTGAATGACACACTGGACAAGATGGACCTCACAAATATATCCAGAACATTTCATCCCAAAGCAAGAGAATACACATTCTTCTCTAGTGCACATGGAACATTCTCCAGAATAGATCACATCCTGGGTCACAAATCATGTCTCAACCAGTACCAAAAGACTGAGATCATTCCCTGCATATTTTTCAGACCACAATGCTCTGAAGCTAAAACTCAATCACAAGAGGAAATTTGGAAAGAACCCAAATACATGGAGCCTAAAGAGCATCCTACTAAAGAATGAATAGGTCAAGCAGGAAGTTAAAGAAGAATTGAAAAAATTCATGGAAACAAATGATAATGAAAACACAACTGTTCCAAATCTGTGGGACACGGCAAAGGCAGTCCTGAGAGGAAAGTATATAGCGATACAAGCCTTTCTCAAGAAACAAGAAAGGTCTCAAATAGACAACCTAACCCTAACTTAAAGGAGCTGGAGAAAGAACAGCAAAGAAAGCCTAAACCCAGTAGGAGAAGAGAAATAATAAAGATCAGAACAGAAATCAGTGAAATAGAAACCAAAAAAACAATAGAACAAATCAACAAAACTAGGAGCTGGTTTTTTGGAAGAATTAATAAGATTGATAAACCCCTGGCCAGGCTTATCAAAAAGAAAAGAGAAAGGACCCAAATAAATAAAATCATGAATGAAAGGGAGAGATCACAACCAACACCAAAGAAATACAAAGAATTATAAGAACATATTACGAGCAACTATATGCCAGCAAATTTGACAATCTGGAAGAAATGGATGCATTTCCAGAGATGTATAAACTACCACAACTGAACCAAGAAGAAAGAGAAAACCTGAAAGACCCATAACCAGTAAGGAGATTGAAACAGTCATCAAAAATCTCCCAACAAACAAGAGCCCAGGGCCAGACAGCTTCCCAGGGGAATTTACCAAACATTTAAAGAATTAATTCATATTCTCCTGAAACTGTTCCAAAAAAATAGAAATGGAAGAAAAACTTCCAAACTCATTTTATGAGGCTACCATTACCTTGATCCCAAAACCAAAGATTCCATCAAAGAAGAGAATTACAGACCCGTATCCTTGGTGAACACAGATGTGAAAATTCTCACCAAAATACTAGCCAATAGGATCCAACAGTACATTAAATGGATTATTCACCACAACCAAGTGGGATTTATTCCTGGGCTGCAATGTTGGTTCAACATCCATAAATCAATCAATGTGATACAATACATTAATAAAAGAAAGAACAAGAACCATATTATACTCTCAATAGATGCTGAAAAAGCATGTGACAAAGTACAGCATCCATTCTTGATCACAACTCTTCAAAGTGTAGGGATAGAGGGTACAGACCTCAATATCATCAAAGCCATCTATGAAAAACCCACTGCAAATATCATTCTCAATGGAGAAAAACTAAGAGCTTTTCTGCTAAGGTCTGGAACACAGCAGGGATGTCCATTATCATCACAGCCATTCAACATAGTAGTAGAAGTCCTAGCCTCAGCAATCAGACAACAAAAAGAAATTAAATCGGCAAAGAAGTCAAACTATCACTCTTTGCAGATAATATGATACTTTATGTGGAAAACCCAAAAGAATCTACTCCAAATCTGCTAGAACTTGTACAGGAATTCAGTAAAGGGTCAGGATATAAAAATCAATGCACAGAAATCAGTTGCATTTCTATACACCAACAATAAGACAGAAGAAAGAGAAATTAAGGAGTCTATCCCATTTACAATTTCACCCAAAACCATAAGATACCTAGGAATAAACCTAACCAAAGAGGCAAAGAATCTATACTCAGAAAACTATGAAGTATTCATGAAAGAAATTGAGGAAGACACAAAGAAATGGAAAAATGTTCCATGCTCATGGATTAGAAGAACAAATATTATGAAAATGTCTATGCTACCTAAAGCAACCTACACATTTAATGCAATCCCTATCAAAATACCATCCATTTTTTTTTTTCAAAGAAATGGAACAAATAATCCTAAAATTTATATGGAACCAGAAAAGACCTCGAATAGCAAGAATAATGTTGAAAAAGAAAGCCAAAGTTGGTGGCATCACAATTCCAGACTTCAATCTCTATTACAAAGTGTCATCATCAAGACAGTATGGTACTGGCACAAAAACAGACACATAGACCAATGGAACAAAATAGAAAGCCCAGAAATAGACCCTCCACTCTATAGTCAACTAATCTTCGACAAAGCAGGAATGAATGTCCAATGGAAAAAAGACAGCCTCTTCAACAAATGGTGTTGGGAAAATTGGACAGCCACATGCAGAAAAATGTAACTGGACCATTTCCTTACACCATACACAAAAATAGACTCAAAATGGATAAAGGACCTCAATGTGAGAAAGGAATCCATCAAAATCCTTGAGGAGAACACAGGCAGCAACCTCTTCGACCTCAACTGCAGCAACTTCTTCCTAGGAAACATCACCAAAGGCAAGGGAAGCAAGGGCAAACATGAACTATTGGGACTTCATCAAGATCAAAAGCTTTTGCCCAGCAAAGGAAACAGTTAACAAAACCAAAAGACAACTGACAGAATGGGAGAAGATATTTGTAAAAGACATATCAGATAAAGGGCTAGTGTCCAAAATGTATAAAGAGCTTATCAAACTCAACACCCAAAGAACAAAGAATCCAATCAAGAAATGGGCAGAGGACATGAACAGACATTTCTGCAAAGAAGACATCCAAATGGCAAATAGACACATGAAAAAGTGCTCCACATCTCTCGGCATTAGGGAAATACAAATCAAAACCACAATGAGATACCACCTCACACCAGTCAGAATGGCTAAAATTAACAAGTCAGGGAATGACAGATGTTGGTGAGGATGCAGAGAAAGGGGAACCCTCCTACACTGTTGGTGGGAATGCAAGCTGGTGCAGCCATTGTGGAAAACAGCATGGAGCTTCCTCAAAAAGTTGAAAATAGAGCTACCCTATGACCCAGCAATTGCACTACTTGGTATTTACCCTAAAGATAACAAACGTAGTGATCCGAAGGGGCACGTGCACCCAAATGTTTATAGTAGCAATGTCTACAATAGCCAAACTATGGAAAGAACCTAGATATCCATCAACAGATGAATGGATAAAGAAGAGGTAGTATATATATACAATGGAATACTATGCAGCCATCAAAAGAAATGAAACCTTGCCTTTTGCAATGACATAGATGGAACTAGAGGGTATTATGCTTAGCGAAATAAGTCAATCAGAGAAAGACAATTATCATATGATCCCTGATATAAAGAATTTGAGAGGCAACATGAGGAGTTTAGGGGGTAGGGATGGAAAAATGAAACAAGATGGGATTGGGAGGGAGAGAAACTATGAGAGACTTTTAATCTCACAAAACAAACAGAGGGTTGCTGAGGGGAGGGGGGTAGGGAAAGGGTGGTTGGGTTATGAACACTGGGGAGGGTATGTGCTATGGTGAGTGCTGTGAACTATGTGAACCTGGAAATTCATAGACTTGTACCCCTGGGGCTAATAATACATTATATGTTAATAAAAAGTTAAAAATTTTAAAAAGGGCGGGAAGGGATAGCTAAACCAAACTGTACCAAGTGTTCTTAGGTTTTCCCTAGTGATATTTGGAATTATACCTTGTTTGAGGATTCTGACCATTTACATTTGTGCTTCACTCAACTTAAAAATTTTCTACATACTTTATTGTAATTCCTAATGACAGAATTTTTTACCAAAAGGACCAACCTAAGTAATTTGTGAGTTTATAAAGCAATGGTCACCTCTCCTTTCCCTTGCAGACACACAAATGCCTAATAAAACCTAATGTTGGGGCTATCCACTTCTGTTTTAGAATATATCATGTGTCTTGTAAATGTACCCTTGATATTCATTTTTACCTGATTTTATCTATATGTGTGTAGCAGATAACTATAAATCATCTACCTATTCATCAATATGAATTTCCAAATAGGCAGAGAGGCAGGCAGAGAGAGAGAAGAGGAAGCAGGCTCCCTGCTGAGCAGAGAGCCTGATGCAGGGGTTGATCCCAGGACCCTGGGATCATGACCTGAGCTGAAGGCAGAGGCTTAACCCACTGAACCACCCAGGCACCTGTCCTTTATAATTCTTTTTACTAGCTTTGTTCTAATTATTAGGCACAGTGAGAAGTCTTACTCATGACGGTTAAATAACAAAACACAAAAAACAAAAAATCACACATCCTCAGAAACAAAATAAGTTTCATCCAATCAGCAGATAAGAGCAAACATTGAGAAACACAGAGCTAACAGAAAGGTAAGGTTTTACTGTCATTTTTCTCAAGGAAACTAGAGGTGAGGGTAAGGTGGGGAGGAGATCCACACCTAGTTGCCACGTCTGATGTACTATTAACTCCTGATAACCTAGGAAAGCGGATCTCTGTCTTCTTCTGCTGACAACATGTGTGAAATCACTCAGCCTTAAGAATCTTGCTGCTGGACTTTCTGCCTAGCTTCTCCCCTGGATGAAGATCTGTGCGTGTCGTAGCTCACAGAGCTGCGTAGATAATTTCCTATTCCCAAAGCATGGAGGAAGGAAGCATGAAGGGCTTCAAGTGTGGGATGTGTGTGTGCCTGATGTCAAAGGTAGAGAATGAGCTGGAACAAGATTACAGTTACCTGTATTTGAGGAATAGTTCTTTTCTTTTCTTTCTTTCTTTCTTTTTTTTTTTTTTTTAAAGATTTACTTATTTATTTGAGAGAGGAAGAGAGAGAGAGAGCATGAGTGGGGGAAAGGGCAGAGGGAGGGCAGAGAAGCAGACTCCTGCTGAGGAGGAAGCCTGTGGCGGGGCTTAATCCCATAACCTGGGTGAAATCAAGAGGGAGACGTTTAGCCGGCTGAGTCACCCAGGCACCCTGAAGAACAGTTTTAACAGAAATTGTGGAAGATTTCAGCAAAGTGAAGAAAGATGAACAAGAACAGATGTGGAAATGGGATTGAGTGGGTTTTCCAAGGTGATTTTCTGTGGACTATCCAGGCCAGGTAAGCCCTGCTGTCGAGTTTGTTGGTTTGCACATTTTCTGCCTGTGGTTTTAAACACAGCTCCAGTGCTGATTGGAGCCCAAGCTTTACTTTCATAATGGTGGGGAGGAGGAAGTTGCCGGGCAAGTGACAGGTGGTAGAAGTGAGAAGGGAAATGGCACTTCTGATAGAGATGAAGAAGTGAGCTGCTCCTTCATTTTTCATTGTAAATTACACTTAATGTAACATTGACTATGTGCACAATTCAGTGGCATGAAGTGTATTCATAATGTTACGCAATCCCATTGTCAATCTTAGAAAAATTTTGTCACCCCAAAAGGAAAGCCTGGGTGCATTCAGGCGTCACTCCCCACCCCTTCCCCCAGTCCCTGGCATCATCTATCTGATTTCTAGCTCTAGGGAAGCTTGCACATGAACATTCGGAGCACTGTTCACAACAACAAAAAGCTAAAAGCAGCCTAAATGTCCATCTACAGATGAATGGATAGACAATATGTAGTATATCCACACAACGGAATATTATTTGGCCATAGAAAGGAACAGGGTGCTGAGATATGTTACAAAATAGATGAACCTTGAAACATTGAACTGTCCATTTCCATCCTTTGAGGGAATGAAGGCACCAGCAGAGGAGTGGCAGAATAGCACCCAATGATTCACAGTCCTGGGGGCTGGGAAGGGTTTCTTCTCCACTCTAGGGCACAGTGAACTAATCCATCTAACACCACACAGAACAGCAAATGCTCCAGTTGTAAAATCTTACTTCTGCAGGGCTTCAGTTTAAGAATTTGAATTGTTCTTTAAAAACACTTTAAAGAGGGGCACCTGGGTGACTCAGTTGGTTAACTATCTGCCTTCAGCTCAGGTCATGATCCTGGGGTTTTGGGATCCAGCCCTGTGTTGGGCTCCCTGCTCGGCGGGAAGCCTACTTCTCCCTCCCTTCCCCACCCCTCATTTTGTGTTCCCTCTCTGTCTCTCTCTCTCTGTCAAATAAAGAAATAAAAATATTAAAAAAAAAAAAAGGCCTTAGGCAACCTCCTTGGGTCCCTTCCCTCCTTGGGAGTTTTGTCCTATCGCTTTGCTATTGCTCTATAAACCTTGCTTTGCTGCCCACTGGGGGGGGGAAACACAAAAACAAACAAACAAACAAAAAAACACAAAATGCTTTAAAGATGCCTAAAAGCAGACAGTGAATAATTTAGAGATAGAGGGCATTGGGAAAAATAAGTCAAGAAGGGTAGGATTATCAAACGGCCTACCCTTTCTTCCTTCATTTTTATGACTCACTTTCCTGTTCTACCTCTCCTCTCCTCCTGCCCCTTCCTCACCCTGTTCCCTCTTATAAACCCACCTTCCGGGCTCTTCTCATTTGTCTGAACTTGTTTTGTGATCTGTTCCCTCACTCATGGGTTCATCTTGTGTACCAAATGCCTAACCAGTGTCAGTCTAGTTTGTGCTCAATAATTCCAGTTGAATGAATGAAACACTGAGTACATGGGTAAAACAAGTGTCCTTCTCCTATAATTCAGCAGGACAGACATTCATCGAAGCAGGTCTCACCATCTAAAAATCACTTTCTCTTTCTCCAAACTCCAGATTCCTCAGCTGCGATGACTCTGAATTTTTATGTCAGTGCTTACCTTACTCCTCCTTACATTTTGTACCTCGTGAGTGTAACGACCTTATCCTTATTCATGTTCACATTTCCTAAACACTTGTTAGAGTGATCCAAACAAAGACGCACTCTGTAACACACAGTATACCGAATTACGATACAAATCTACATATCTTGTAGATTTAAATTTACATTTAATTTAAATAAAACCCTATCTCCTCTCTCCTTCAGACTTAGATAAAATATCCCAGTGAAGCTTTCTGAGATGTTCGCAGGCAGGTCAAACTATGTCCTACTGTAATAGCATTTTCTATGTTCTTTTTCTATAGACGCCAAAGATTTTAAGTTTAGTGTTCCCCTGAGGTATTGTGAAGAACTTTAAGACAAATATGCCTCAATAGATATCTATTTATTTATTTATCTATTTACTTATTTTTAAAGATTTTATTTATTTAATTGACAGAAAGAAAGAGACAGCAAGAGAGGGAACACAAACAGGGCAGTGGGAGAGGGGAAGCAGGCTCCCTGCTGAGCAAGGATCCCAGTGCAGGGCTCTATCCCAGGACTCTGGGATCATGACCTTGGCTGAAGGCAGATGCTTAACAACTGAGCCACCTAGGAACCCCTAAATAGATATTGATTGAATAAATAAATGGGTGAATTGTACTAATTCTTTAATAAATTTTCTTTAATGAAGAAAATCTTCCTTTAATGAAAGTAGGAGATCCTCCATCAATGATAAGATTTCATGATGAAATAAATAATGGAAATAAGCTCTGAAGAAGTGTTCTTTATCTCATTTGGGAAATCCCAATTTTAAAATGCAGTTTACTAAGCCCATTTTCATAAAAGCGATATTTCTTTTCTTTTTCTTTTATCACTATGGTGTATACACTTAGTTTAAAGACCTAGATAGTTGTGAGTTATGAGTTAGCAATATTCTCTGTCCTCCCCCAGATTTTCTTCCCAGATTTCTCTTCCCTTTCTTTTAGCCGATTTTAAAATTTAAAATCAATTTTAAATTTTAATCGCTTAAATTTTAAATCATTTTAAATAATTTTAAATCATAAAATTTAAATCAATTTTAAACCATGGAATCTCTAAATTCCATGATTTTCTTGCTAGTTCTGACTTTCAGCTTAGGTGTTATCTGCCTCTCCCTATAGAAGATGAAGATGTAGCTCTCCTTTATCGACCTATGCTGTCCCCACGCTCATATATTTTTCACATTGCTTCATCCTCCCAACCTGGTGGGATCACAATTTTGACTACATCAATATTTGGTGTTCATAGTATCGTGGTGATATCAAGGTAAATGCTAATCACAGATGAACCATGTACTAAGTAATTCTTACTTTTCCTGTCAGCATTTTTTGTTTTCTCTGCAGATAATAATCTTGTTCTTATTTGCTTCATTTTTTTTTTTTTTTGGTCCTTGTCAATAATTTTACATCAAATTTATCTAAATTTGTCATCATTTGTCCAAATTTCATGATACATGAAATTAATAACCTGAATATCTAGACAACTCAGTGACACAGGAAAGGCATGAGAGTTTGAAGCTTGTTCTAAGATCTTTGAGCTGATCAACAGTTTTCTCATTTTTATCTTCTTGAGGAGATCCCTGCCAGAACCTTCTGAGCTGAATATAGGCCTGCTTGACTTGTGTGCAAGTCAGAGCTTCCATCCTGAGTATCCCTCTTGGGATTCTTGCCCCTCTCTTCAGTGTGGGGTTTTCTTTTTCCTATATTCCATTTCTTCCTTTTTCTTAGTTTATACCCTCATTTTTTTGGAGTGTATCCTCCAGTAGATTTCAGAGAAAGGGTACAAACAAGGCAAAATTTTTGAGACCTCATTTGTCTTTATTAGTTCTCTGTCTTGATCTGAGTTTGGCTGGGGGTGGTATTCTAGTTAGGAAACTTTTTTCTTTAGAAGTTTGAAGAAATTTTTCCTTTTTTTTTTCCTGCCCAAAGAACTGCATTCTACTTTATTTTTCAGCTTTATTGATATATAATTGACAAATAAAAATTATAATAAAGTACACGATGTGATGACTTGATATATGTATACATTGCGAAAGGGCTCCCATCATCCAGTTAGTTAACACATTTGTCACCTCACATATATATCTTTCTGTGTGTGTGGTAACACTGAAGTTTTAATATTTTAACAAATTTCTATTATAGAATAGAGTATTATCTGAGAAAGACAAATGCTACATGATATCCCTCATATGTGGAATCTACAAAATCTGAACTTGTAGATACAGAGAATAGATTGGGGGTTGCCAGATGGGGGGGTAAAAAGAAAAAAATTCCAATTTTAAGTATGTTCTGAGGATGTAGTATACAGCATGGTGATTATAGTTAATAAGACTATATTGTATGTTTGGAATTTTGCTGAGAGTAGATGTCAAATTTCTCATTACAAGGAAAAAATTCTAACTAAAAATTCTAACTAAAAAATTCTAACCACCATTCTACTCTCTGTTTTTATGAGATCATTTTTTTGTTTTTTGTTTTTTTTAAAAGATTCTACATGTAAGTGATACAATGCAGTAATTGTCTTTGTCTGGCTTATATTGCTTAGCATAATGTCCTTCAGTTTCATCTATGTTGTTGCAAGTAGCAGGACTTCCTTCCTTTTAAAAACTGAATAATATTCCCTTGTGTGTATATATACCATGTTTTCTTTATTCATTTATCTGCTGATGGACACAAGTTGTTTCTGTAATTTGGCTATTATAAATAATGTTGTGTTGAACATGAAAGTACAGATACCTCTTTGAGAGAGTGATTTTGTTTCCTTTGGATATATGCTCAGAAGTGGCATTGCTGGATTATATGGTTGTTCTAGTTTTAACTGTTTTTTAAAAGTTTATTTATTTATTTTAAACAGAGAGAGAGGGAGCAAGTGTGCGCATGTACTCCCAAGCAGAGGAAGGGACAGTGGGAAATAATCTCAAACAGACTCTCTGTTGAGCATAGACCCCAATGCAGGGCTTGATCTCATGACCCTGAGATCATGACCTGCGTTGAAATCAAGAGTTGGATACTTAACTGACTGAGTCACCTAGGAACCCCTCTTTAATCTATTTTGAGTTGACTTTTATGTGTGGTGTAAAAAAGGGGTCCAGTTTCATTATTTTCACATCGATATCCAGTTTTCTCAATACCATTTATTGAAGAGATGATCCTTTACCCTTTATTGTATATCCTTGGCTCCTGTGTCAAAAATGATTTGACCATACATGCATGGATTTATTTCTGGGCTCTCTGTTCTGTCCCATTGAAATATGTGTATGTTTTTATGCCAAAACCATATTGTTCTGTTTACTATAGCTTTGAAATCAGGAAGTGTGATGTTTCCAGCTTTGTTCTCCTTTCTCAAAATTGCTTTGGGCATTTGGAATCTTTTGTGGTTCTGTAAACATTTTAGGATTTTTTTTTTCTATTTCTGTGAAAAATGACATTGGAATTCAATTGGAATACATTACATTGAATCTATAGATCGTTTTGTATAGTATTAACATTGTTGTAATATTAACCTGTGAACATGGAACATCTTTCCATTTATTTGTGCCTTCTTCAATTTCTTTAATTAAATTTTATACTTTTCAGTGTACACAGTTTTCATCTCCATGGTTAAATTTATTCCTAGGTATTTTATTGTTTTTGATGCTATTGTAAATGATATTTTCTTAATTTCTCTTTATGAGAGTTTTTCATTAATGTACAAAAATATAACTGGCTTTTGTATATTGATTTTGCATCTTACAACTCTCCTGAATTCATTTATTAGTTTTAACAGTTATGATATTTTTATTTATAGTAAGAAATACATATTTGGCCTTTATCTTCTTGCCTGTCACAGAGCTCCTAAAATCTTTGGAATATCTGAAGTTATGAGAGAAGTAAAGGTGTGTTTTGATATTCATAACAAACCCATTTCAACCACACCTGAGTTAATGTTAATGAGGTGACTTATTGAAGTTTCTCAGCAAGGGGGCAGATTGCCAGGGGAACCAACTATGTAACTGCAGAGTTAGAACTTTCAGTTTTTCCTTCCCTCTGTCTCCAGAGAGGGGAGAGTGGCTGGAGGTTGAATCAATTGCCAAAGGCCAATGATTTAATCAATCATGCCCATGCATGGAAGACTCCATTAAAACCCAATACGGCAGGGTACAGAGAGTCTCTGAGTTGGTGAATACATGGAGATTTGGGGAGTTTGGTATGCTCAGAAAGCAGGGAAGTTCTGGGCCCCTTCCCACATACCTTGCTCTATGTTTCTCCTCCATCTGACAACTTGTTCATTTTTTCTTTTTATAACATAATCTAGTAAGTAAAATGTTTCTCTGAATTCAGCGAGTGATTCTACCAAGTTAATTGAATCCAAGAAGTGAGCCAGTTTGGTCTAAAGTCAATTAGTTTTTGGTCTCTGAAGTGGGGCATCTTGTAGATCATAAATTATACGATCTGATGCTATCTCCAGATAGTGTCAGAATTGAGTAAATTGCTTGGTGATGTGGAAAAAAACACAATAGAATTGACATCAGAATCATACAGTTTTTGGTAAAGTGTTTAGGGTTTTCCATATATAAGATTATTCATGTGCAAAATTATATTTCTTAGATGTATTACACTAGGCTAGAAGAAAGCTTGGGGCAGTGACAAAATAGTGGCAATGAATAACTATTACTATTTTTAATGGTGTTCTGATTATCCATTAAAAATAAAGACATACAGGTCATTTGACCCAGTAATGCACAGGTAGTAATCTATTCCCTAGAAATATGTCATTTTAACTACCATTTCTCATGAAGGGAACCAGGGATTCTTGGCAAAATGGGTAATTCCTGATCTGTGGTAGGTAATGCATAATCCAAACCTGATGTATCTTGTCATTTGAGGGTAAGATAGTTATCAAAGACTACTAGAGTTGGGTCCAAAGAGCTATGATGTGGCAAGAGATGTGTCAGTTTAAACATCATGAAGGACAGTAAGCACAGGATGGACTAAGACATACCAGATATGCTTGAATCCATAAATTCATATTGATATTTAGAAATCATTGGTCATCTCTGGAGGCTATAGAGATCTTACTTATTATTTTGAAAGAAGGTAAATAAAGGATAAGTGTTAACATTTTGTCCTCTCTTTCCTGTACAATTTATTCCTCTGAGGGACCAAGTTATTGATGAGAGGCTTTTTCTTTTTCTATAGAAATATTTCAGTTCATAAATCAAGAAGAAATGATATCATCAGACTGTAACAATTTAGTAACCATTAATGGATCAATGGAAGTGGGCAATAGTCATTAATGGCTGCTAATATCATAAAAAGAGATCCCCAGATGTGTGCCTCTTGGGGGAAATACACAATCTTACCTATGAGTTATCCTTGACAAAAAATACAGATTGTGAGAAACTCTGTAAGACTAACAACCTGCCTCTCCACCCCCCACCCCATTAACTGCAGAGAAAGAGAGGGAGAGAGAGAGAGAAAGGTCTCATATAGATTAAGGAAGACATAAGGAACATATTTACCTATTGCAATAATCAGGCCTTATTTGGATCCCAGTTCAAACAAAGAAACTAATGAATAAGAAAAATATGTTTTAAGAAAATTGGAAATTTGGAAACTGCATATTTTTTTAGATTGTTTAGAAATATTATGTTCATGTTAAAAAATCATCATCTAGAGTTACATCTTAAATATCTGTGGATGAAGTCATATGATGTTTAAATTTGCTTCAGTATAATTGATGGGTTCATGGGTGTTCATTGCACTAACATGTCTGCTTTTGTAGATCTTTGCAATTTTATATTTAAAAAGTTTAAAAATATGTAACTTAAATCTTACATTCATTTCTATCTTCAAAATGAAAAGAGAAATTAACAAAAAATGTAATGAATATTTTTCATTAAAATCACCATTGAATCTCCATATATATGCCCATCTAGGATCAATGAATTTAGCAGCATGAAAGGGTTTATCCAAAGGCATTGCATGGATAACTCAGTGGGGTAAGATGGTGGGAGGTGGGAGTGTATACATTTCTATATATTTATATTGTATTATATTATATTATATTATATTATATTAATTTCACTTGTTTACAATAGTCACATAATACTGCTATCATCTGAAAAAATGAAATAACTTTTTAAGAATAAAAAGAACACATGTATAAAAAGTATAGTTTATTCTTTCTTATTTTTTGGATTAAAAATATATGTACATTGAACTATTCATCGCATTTTTTTTTTGAATTAAAAAAACCTCTAAATTTCTTTTGAATGTGATTTTCCAGAACAATGAAATACCAGCAATCTAAATTTAGACATCAAAGTAAAAAGAAAGACACAGTTATGGGCATGTACCTATATGTATGTACATGTATGTGCATATTATGCAGCTATGCCACAGAAAAAGAAAATAGAGAAGAGTACATAAAACAAGAAGTTGCAAGAACATTCAACAATGAATTTAGCAACAGGCACTCCGTGTTGCTGATTCTGAAATCTCCCCTTTTGAAAAGTCACTTTAATGAGTAAAAGACCGACCTTCATTTTCTCTGGTTGATCCATTTGGCTGTTGGAACTCTGATTAGGGAATTTTCCCTTTTTCTTCACTTTCTTTTATCACCAAACACCCTGAAAATGATAAGAGAGCAGCGTGTCCCGAAGCATGGGGCTCTCCCATCACTCTGAAATTATTTCTATTTCATCTGTGTTTTTTTTGTTTTTTTTTTTTTTAAACTCCTTCTTACAAAAGAACAATAGAAGGACCTAAATTTCTGTCTTAGCACTAAATGCGTCTCAGTGCTGCGGAAACATTTCATTTTCTAGCGATTTCAGGGTCTGTATATTCCCTGCTGTTATAGTCTTTATCAAAATAAAAAGAAAGGAGAAAAGAACACAAGAAAGAAAAGAAGAAACCCTACACGACAAGAACATTAAACCCCGAGGGTGGTTCATTTCAATTTTGAAGTCTTTCTTCACTCCTCCAGGGACACTTATGTCAATGTCTTAATAAGGGAGGTAAAGAGGTTTATACGCCTCAGAGCACGTGCACTCAAACCAGAAAATTGGTGTGAAAGGGAGGAGGCCAGCCCTGTCTTGGACCAATGGCAGCCACATAGTAAGGGGCTGCTTCTGGTGAGGACCAGATGACACAATTTGCAGAGGGCAGACTCGTGTTGTCACTGTTAGGGCTGGAAGGAAAACATCTTGGAAGAAATACTTGCTTTGTCCCCTTTCCCCCAAATCTTGAAACCACCTCTACATTTATTGGAAATAATTCTACCCAAATTCAATTAAATTCTATTTTTATAATGTTAAAATTACCTTACACTGCAAATTGAAAAGACATTTCTATAACCTGGAGTAATTTTGCTGTCATGAGAAATAGCTATATCAGGCCTTCTATTACAATTTCAAATATCCTGAATTATTTCTATATATAAATAAATAAATCATACAATATGATGTATCAACAATTCAGCCCCATTTGCATTTTGATAAACTTAAGAGTAAATGGAAAACTGAGAGCCATTAGTGTGTTTGAATTTTTAAATAATCTGTAAGTAATATTTAATGATATAGAATTTTTATTTCCCCATTTTTTTGCTTTATGTTACTTAGATTTTGAGGTTCCTAGTCATGACTTGCCAAAATAAAAGCATGAAAATAAAATGGAGAGAGTTAATCAAATTTTAAATGTATATTTTCTATAGAGGTATTTTTATTTTCCTCTGTTTTCTCTTTTATTATGAACTAGGCCTGAATAAGGGGCCCAGAAGTTTAGGAATAGCTCATTTAGGTTCAGACTTCTATGTGGATCTCTTCTTGAGATCATAATAATCCAAGGAGATCATAATCTCCTTGACATCATAATTATAGTACTCACTCATTAACATCAAGTGCTTAAAAATTAGTAACTCACATATTTTTGGGTTCACAGAAGATCTTCAATGGTCCAGTTCAAATTAAATTTTTAAATCAATTCTACATATATATGAAAGTCAACATTAATATATTAGCCTGCATTCTTTTAGTTGCAAGTGACAGAAGCAATGCAAACTGACATTAGCATGAAATATTAACTGACGTTAATATTTTTATCTTTTCATAACTGTGAAGTCCAGAGGTTAAATTGGCTTTGTGGATTGCAGGCTGTAGAAACTTTCCTCCACTTTTTTCTTCTTTTTTGATGTGCATATTCGTTCTAATCTTGGACTTTTCCCAGTGGTGGCAGAAAAGGCCATCAGCAACACTTGGCTCATGTCTTAAAACCTTAGCAATCTCAGGAGAAAGCCTCTTTGCCAACATTTCCAGCTATTTATTCTGATTGGGATAATTTGGGACATATGGCAATCAATCCCTGAATCAATCATCATGTCCAGAGAAATGGAATATTCTAATTAGTCACGTCTGGGATATGTGCTCTACTCTGAAGCCAGGACAGAGGCTCTGCTCTATCTGAACCCTAAAGACTGAGATAGAGGAGAAAAAAAATTCTGATCCATAATACAAAAGATTGCATCACTAAGTTTGATGGTCTTTGCTTATTATCATTGCTAGGGTCAGTTAACTAGTGTAAAGAAGGGAAGAGAGAAAGTGGTCTAGGATCCAGAAGATCAGAGTGCTTACTAGTTAAAAGGCTTTAGGCAAATAACTCTATAAATTATATGCATAATTTATATAATATAAATTATATTTATAAATTATAACATATTATGTACTATAATTATAATTAATAATTTTATGAGCTAATTATTTATGAATTAAGTTTTCTAATCTGTGAAATGGGCCTCATTTCTGATTTATTATTTCAATTGCTACCTACATGGTGATAAATCCCTAAATGTAATCTCTAGATTGGCTATATCTTCCATCTAGAATATTCTGGAATAGTCTCTTTGTAGGATATTTTCCAGATCTCTGGCTCTCCAGATCACTAATCTCCAGATTAGTCATTCCAACTTAAAAGCTTGAATACAGGTTCAAATGTTCATTCTTCTTTACCTTTACATTCAATAGACTGAAGTATTATCAATTTTATCTCATACTTATTTTAAAAGTGTACTCCCCCTCACCATCCCTAAGGCTTAAATGGCCCCCTCTGTTACTTCAGTTTTGACAGTCTTATTTTTTGCATGATCACGAACCCAACCGTATTACTCCTCTGTATAACAAGTTCATCTTTCTAGGACTCCTGGTCAACCACAAGATAACACCCAAGCAATGCCATATTATTCCATGCTGAAAAGAAATGAGCGACCAAGCCACCAAAAGACATGGAGGAAGCTTGAATATATATTTCTAAATGAAAGAAGTCTGAGAAGGCTGCATATTGTATGATTCCAACTATAGGACATACTGGAAAAGAAAAACTATGGAGGCAGTAATATCAGTGGTTTCCAAGGGTTAGTAGAGGGGAAGGGATGCAAAGGCAGAGCACAGAGGACTTTTCTGGTGATGAAACTATTCTGTAGGATTCTGTAATGATGGTTACTTGATGTTATGGACTGAAAGTCCATGTCCAAAATTTTAGGTTAAAGTGTTAATGCCCAATCTGACTGTGTTTGGAGATAGGGTTTATAAGGAAATAATTAAGGTTAAATGAGGCCATAAAGGTGGGACTTTAATGTGATAGGATTAGTGCCCCTAGAAGAAGAGACACCAGAGAACTCTGAGAGCTCTCTTTCTTTCTCTCTACCACATGAGGACACAGTGAGAAGTCATCCATCTGCAGCCTGGAAGAGAACTTTACTAGGAACTGACCATGCTAAAATCCTGATCTCAGACTTCCACCTTTCAGATTGGGAGATAATTTATTTCTTTTGTTTAAGCCACAGAGTCTATGCATGGCAACCCAAGCAGACTGAGACACAAAAGCAAATAATAATCTATTAATATTGATTCATTAATTATAACAAGTTTACCACATTAATGCAAGATGTTAGTAATAGGGGACACTGTACATGAAAGAGTGAGGCTTTGGTGAGGACTGTGAACTATTTGCTTACTTTTTCTGTAAACCTAAAATTGCTTGAAAAAGTCCACTAATAAAAGAAGTCAAGAAATAAAATTAGTGAATGAAAGAAAGAATGAATACCTTCTCTGCTTACCTTGCCTCCTAAATCTATTGTGAATCTAAACTGAGATCATGCCTGTGAAGTACTCCATGAAAGATAAAGTGCTATTTCACACAATCTCACTGTGCTGGTTAAGCAGCTGAATTGCCAAAATCAAATCAATATTGATAAGAATACTTAATACAAAAAACAACTCTTGGAAGGCGCTTAATAGCGTCTGATCAGAATACAAAAATGGTAAAAAGGAGAATGCAATGGCTGGAATAGAAATACACAAATTTCTTTCTTCATTCCTTCCTTCCTCTCTCTCTCCGTTCCTCTTTCCTTTCCTTTCCTTTCTTTCCCTTCCCTTCCCTTCCCTTCCCTTCCCTTCCCTTCCTTTCCTTTCCTTTCCTCCCTCCTGCCCCCCCTCTTTCTCTTGCTCTCTCTTTCTCTCTCTCCCTCCTTCCTTCATTCCCTCCCTCCCTTCCTTTTCTTTCCCTCTCTTTCTTTCTTTCTTTCTTTCTTTCTTTCTTTCTTTCTTTCTTTCTTTCTTTCCCTCTTTTTCTTTCAACTAAATTTAAATGAAGGTGTAATATATGACAGAAAATAATCTGTTTAGATAAACAATAAAAAATCTAGATCTGAGAACTATCTTAGAAGGATAATGTATTTGATGGTGATATTATAATTAAATAAAGGCAATTACAACTAGTAGACTAAACTTTAGATTATCTTATTATGTGAAAAACTATTAATTTTAGTGCAATACTAAGTTCTGACTACATAGTCTGCAAAGCTACGTGAGTTATCTGAAGTCCAGTCATTTTTAGGTACTCATATGAATCATCTGGTTAAAAGTGACAGAAAAGTGTATGAAGTCTTTTGATTGGGGTAGAAAATACATTGTGAACTTGCTGTTACGAGGGTCTGCATGGTAGCATCCCATCATCAGGTGGCTAATGCTGGTCCTCAGGACACAGATGCTAAGAACAGGTGGCTCACAGTGCCCGGGCATCCCCTCTTTTGCCATCTTTCAGCCCATGTCATTCCTCATGCGGCATTCTCTAAGGTCAGCTGATGAGTAGGTCATGGTGTGCTGGCACTAGCGAGGAAAAGACTGTGGAAACATTATGTTTATATTATATGATATTTCATACCATGTATGACATATCGTATCCCATGTATTATATATTAGAGTACCTAATGGCTCTGAGGGATATTGGGGAAGCAAAATTCTCCAAGTAAAAAACAGAGAGTTTCTTCTGCTTCTCCACTTATCTGGAAGAGGATTTTGCTTTTGGTTTGAAACTCAATGATTCTTGGGTAGTGATTAATGATTTGATCAGATGACCAGGGACTTGGGTGGGGGGCACACAATTGGAAGACTAGTGAAAAGAAAGTTTGAAGAGTCAGATATTTGTGTCCCAAATGAATATTCCTCATAAGGGTTCCCCGTAGAAGACATTTTCAATAGTCTGGTGCACAAAATGACCAGCTCTGTGGGTCCTAACCTCTCTTCCAGTTACCTCAGGGCTCCTAGCAGGGATCTATACTATCTTAAGTCTCTAGACTTAAGACTCTGGCTTCCTCCTTGTGAAGGCTAGTGAGGCTACTGTCATTAATGAATGCACAGTCTGTCAGTTGCAAATAATCAAAGTTGAGCCCTTCCTAGCTGAGCATCCTATTCTGGTAGAAGAAGATAGAAGACCGATTGTTTGGAGGAATTGTATTCACTGGAATAAATACTTATATTTTACATGCACTTGTTTTCCCTGCTTGCTGAACTTTAAAATCATGGGTTGTCTTCTACATTTTCTTGGTGAGTAACACGGCAAGTAAATCAATAAATAAAGAAAGACACACTGATGAATCACTTAACATATATTTTATGGAAAAAGAACACGGGATGAGTAGTGGAGAAAGAGATTTATAAAACTATAAAATATCTGCTATGGGGGCGCCTGGATGGCTAAGTGGGTTGAGCCTCTGACTTCAGCTCAGGTCATGATCTCAGGGTCCTGGGATTGAGTCCCGCATCAGGCTCTCTGCTTGGCAGGGAGCCTGCTTTCTCCTCCCTCTCTCTGCCTGCCTAATCTACCTACTTGTGATCTCTCTCTGTCAAATAAATAAATAAAATATTTAAAAAAAATATCTGCTATGTCCTCATGACTATTTGAAGAAAGTACGGTGTCACATTTTCTTCATTGATTTGGTATCTTTTTGTGTGAGTGTGTGTTTCTCATTTTCCTTTCTACATTATGTGGGGTGAATGTGAGCTAGTTTACTTGGTAATTACAGTTTCCAGGGCATCAAGATAAGATAGAATGACAGGAATAAAATGGAAGTGAGTGGAGATTTGGAAGAAAGGTCTTTTTTTCTATGTTCAGCTTTAATCTTTTAAAATTTTCTTTAAAGAACAATTTGTTCTCTCATAAAGCTGAACAAGATAAATTAAGCATTTCAATTCATGGAAGCAAAATGTGAATAGTTCATATATCTTTTTTAGATACATTCTATGGACAATTGTGTGACTAGACATTTTCTGTATACTCCTATGTTGGTTTTTGTTTTTTTTTAAATCAATTTCAAGTCGATGCTTGTTGGTAGACAATGAGTATTTGTGAAGTTGTATTTTCATTGAATTGGAATATGAATCCTAGCTCACAATGAAAGTGTGCCTTGAGGTCAGGTATAAAATTTATTCTTTTTTTGGTGTGTGTTTTGCTTGTTTTTCCATATCTTCCTTTGGAGGAATTTATTGCCCAAGGGCCTGACCAATGGTGTGTTTCAGATGGCCACAATCAAGGGAAATTGAAGAACAATGGTCCTCACAATCTCTAGCCATTTAAACCATAGTTTTTGTTGGTTTTGCTAAATGTCTGAAACCTTAGGTCTACCCAGACTGCCAAATAGTTCTGGGTCTGTATTTGAGGCATAGACAGCATAGTATTTATAGGGAGTATTTTGTGTTTTGTTCTCACCACTTGCTAATTTTGGAAAGTCTCTATTTGTATTTTGCCCTCAGACAGTTATTCTCGTTTTATAAGCATTAACTTAGTGATTAGAAAGTGCACTGCATATACTAAGTGTTTAACAAATTGATGGTAAATTGTATTTATTATCAGTTGTGAATGATAAGGGACACATGAATGGTAATGAATTTGAGGTTCTCAAATGTAATGACCAACATTGCTGATTTCTTTCACAAATGTTAAACCCTTGAAATTATTATTGTAATTAGTAGTGTTATTATTCTTTTAGTTAGGATGCTTTTTGCTTAAAATAAGAGAAAACCCCTATTCGGGCTAGGTTACAAATAGGGAAGGTATTATCCTTCACATCAAGAATTCCTGAGATTAGGTGGACACCAATCTCTGTGTGTCAGGACTCTACTGCTACTCCTCTTACTATTCTCTTGATCACGCTTTTTACCAGTGTTTATTCCTTCAACCTCAGGCTGGCTTTCCTTGGAGACTTCAGAGCTGCTGGGAGCACAGGCAAAAACAGGCTTCCTTTTCATTTACATTCAGAGAGAGGAAGAAAAAAACTTTCCTGATCACTGTGTGTAAATCCTTTTTGTTAGTCTAACCAGGCTAGAATCATATGTCTACCCTCCACCCACTACTGGTTACTTGGTAATTCCATACACATGAACTACCTTAGATTCATGAAGATCAGCCCCGGAATCTGGGAAAGGGATTTTATTTTCATCAGTGCGGGAAAAAGAAAAAAAAAAAAAAGAGACATAAAAGAACAAAAATGGGAGATAGAGGCAGAAAAAGACTCATGGAAATCTGCAGTTTTACTCTGGGGTAGGCTCACAGTAGGTGCTCAGTAAACAGTCACACTTTCTCCATTAAAAAAAAAAATATTTTATTTACTTGTCAGAGGGCACAAGCAGGAGGAGTGGCAAGCAGAGGGATAAGCAGACTCCCTGCTGAGCAAGGAGCCTGATGTGGGACTTGATCCCAGGACCCCAGGATCATGACCTGAGCTGAAGGCAGACACTTAACTGACTGAGCCACACAGGTATCCCTCACTTTCTCCATTGTTCACCATATCCTTATTACTCACCAGACAGTGCGTCTAATGGTCTTGTCTTTTCTGAAACTACTCTTGAAGAATCAGTATTTATTATCATTTTTATATCAAAAATTACATAATCTCTGATGGCAATTAGTTCATTTGTTCATTTATTCATTCATTCATATATTAGGCCTTTAGCAAATAATGAATACCTAATATGCACAAAGGAGGAGCTACAAACCTATTTCAAACTATACCACTTGAATACATGTGTAGTTTCCTAATAAGATTACACTTCTGTGACTGGATTTATTTTTTTCTTTATATAGAATGCATTCTATATCATTCATATTAATGTATTGTATCGTATTCAAACTAAAAACTATTTTAATTATTGTTAGTTTAAAATTTTCAGAATAAATGTAATGTAGGAAAATAAAGTAGTGTTAGTTTAAATAGATTAATATTTTAAATGAGGCTTTATTTGTGTGACAAACTCATTTTATGAAGTTTACTATCTATATATCTATCTACCTATTTATTTATTTATTATTTTTGCCAATGAAAGCACTGCATGAGTTCTATGGAAAGTCTGGCAAAATTCTTTAAAACCTCAACAGTAGTAATATGTGATTTTTGGCTCCAGTTTGGAATATAAACCTTCATATCATTCTGAAAAGGAAATTGATAAAGAAAGGAGAAGAGAAATATGTCATATTTTATTAAGGTACTTCTAATGGATGTCAATGAATTAGTGTTTCTGCTCTCCCTTTTACTGGGATTTCAGAAAGTCACATTGATTTGGCAGTATTTGATCTCATCATACATACATACATGTTTTTAAATATCAGCCTCTTTTGATGACTTCTTCATCTGACAGTCTGTAAAACACACTGTCTTTTTAGGTCTAAATTATATTTGTGAAATAGCTATTGTTATCCAATGTAGAGTGTGTACATTAAGAACATCTCTGACCAAGTAGTATTCATGAAATAATTTTGGTGACTCTGAAGGTAACTTAAGCCTGGAAAATGGAAAACTTGAAAAATACCAAATAATAATACCTCATACCAATTTACCAGTAAGTAGATGTTTTGTGTGTAAACATGAGCAGAGGTTAATGTGGGAGTTTGAGGCACACACACTATGAATCCTTTGTTGTGGTCTCACATCAACAGAGACCCTGGGTCAGGAAAGTAATGAAACACAATGAAAACAGTAGTGCTGCTCCCCAACCAGGACCTCTGTATTACCAAACTTCAAAGCTCGTTATAGATGTTAGAGTATTTGGTCATCCTGCGTCTATATGGTAGGGATCTAACTCCCAATCAGAAACTGAAGAAAAGGGATTAAGTGATTTGTACAGACCTCAGGGAGCCAAGCTAAATCCCTGTGATTTTGTAGTTGGAAAATAGTTTTCTTTGCATACTTTCATCTAAAGTGGTTTAAGACTTAATTAAAATTATACACATTTTGAAAAACATGAAATTCTAAATGCTGGCTTGAATACTTGGAGCAGAAATTCATTTGATGGTTATTGTTTTAGGTTTTTGACGATCTTTTGGATGCTTCTTCCCTTAAAAAAATTGAAGAGTTGAAAAAAAATCAAAGAGTTTAGTCTCATTTACTCAGGGGACTATGCAGTTCATTGGGAAGACTTGAAAATTCATTTTCACTGTATATACATGCATATATTAAAACTTTAAATGTAAAATGTTATACAAGATAAAACAAATTGTGCTAAGAAACAAAAGGAAAATGTTATGTGTCCAACAGGTGTGCTTTTTTTTCAGTGATATATCTACCGTGTGTATTTGAACTCTTTGGAAAATAATTACAATGTGTTAGAAAGGTTCCTCAACTTTTTTTTTTACTGGAATATATAATCTCACAGACCTCCCTTATGATTTTTATAATCATTTCTATAATTTTTATAATCATTTAGGAACTGATTTATAAAGAAATTACTTTAGATAAAAAATCATGTCATAATATTAATATATTATATTTATGAATATAATTGATAATTATATTATTAATTATATTATTAATTATATTATATAATTATGAATATAATTAATAATTATATTTATGAAGTTTATTTAATATAATATTAAATAATATTAAATAGGTAGAGATGAGTTTCAAAATTTCTCCACTTATCAAGAGACCTATGCTGTTTAATTTAATTGAAGTATGAAGGAAAAATGAGGTATCAACAAACATAATATGATAAAAATTTAAACTTAGTGATTTAACACATATTAAAAAGTACACTGGAATATAATCGACGTATTCTAGCATTCAGAATTGACGAAAAACTCCTGAAGACATTTTTGAAATTTCTGTTGTAAAGTTTAATTATCAATTGATTTATTTTCATACATTAAAAAATTTATAGAGGGGCACCTGGGTGGCTCAGTGGGTTAAGCCTCTGTCTTCAGTTCAGGTCATGATCTCAGGGTCCTGGGATCGAGCCCCGCATTGGGCTCTCTGCTCAGCAGGGAGCCTGCTTCCCCCTCTCTCTCTGCCTGCCTCTCTGCCTACTTGTGATCTCTCTCTGTCAAATAAAGAAATACAGTCTTTAAAAATAAAGTATAGAAATTAAAAAAAAAATTTTTTTTGAGAGAGAGAATGTGAGTGGGGTTGTGGGGTGACACAGAGGAAAAGGGAGACAGAGAATTGTAAGCCCTGAATGTAGAGCCCATTGCCCTGTGCTCAATCTCAGGACACAGAAAACACTGGTGTCCAAATCAAGAGTTGGCCATTCAACCGACTGAGCCACTCAAGTGCCCCTAAAATTATCATTTTTGTACATTTAAAACACTTAAAAAGAGATTTTATCTATTTATTTGAGAGAAATAGAGACAGAGAGAGAGAGAGAGAGAGAGAAAATTAACAGGGGGAGGGGCATAGATAGAGGGAGAAGCATTCTCCCTGTTGAGCAGGGAGTGGGATCCAGGACTCCATCCCAGGACCCCGGGATCATGACCCATGCCCCAGGCTGTTGCTTAACCATCTGAGCCATCCAGGTGCCTTTAAAACACTTTCAAAAGCTTTAAAAAGGTTAATATATATGACTCTGGTATTTGCAAGCACTTATCCACAAATAATACATTGTGTATATTTATCATTTTTATTTGTAATAAATGTAAAGTCAATTTAGATATACTAATCACCACATTTACTCTTTTTAATTCTAGTTCTAAAGTACCAGGGGTAATATGGTGTAACAAATTTGATTAGATGAATGCATTGCACATATTGTGGTGATTGTGCAGAATTTTTGTTATTTTTATGGTCTTCATTAGTGTTCTATTTTTGAACATGTGTTCTTTACAGCTTTTGTATTTATTCAGTAGTCCATTATGGGTATACATTGAACAATATATGCCATGACTCAAAACAATGAATACCTGCCTAATCATTAAACGGTCCATGGGAACTAACCAAGCATACAGGTGGGCAGTAAATCAAAAGAGAGAGACAGACATAAGCAGGTTTTAACATTTCCTTGCATTAATGTGTCACACATCCTCACTCAATATGTACTGGGTACTCTTAAATTCTCCCTTTTCAAGGTATAATTTAAATATTTTAAAATGTTATTTCAGCTTTTAAGAATATAAATCCCCTTGAACTTGTTTCCAAGTTCGAATGTTTTCCAAATCCTGCACTTAGAGTAGACATCTAGATGTCGGGAAGGCAATTAAATGCATGGATCTTATCTTGGTTATCTAATATCTAGGCTATTTCAAAATAAAAATAAAATAAAATAACAAAGGCAAAAGAATATGCAAGAAAACAAAAAACCAAAAGAGAAAAAGAAGAAAAGGCCAAAAAGTTAAGCTCATTTTGCAGGAGGCTTCTCTTACCCTCTGTTCTCAGCCAGCCACCCACATTTCAGAACCTTGAAGTCCATGTGGTCCCCCTGCAAACACTCGTCCTTTGCCCAGACCCCTCCAGGCTCTTGCCCGTATGACCTGAGTTCATATCAGTATTCCTCC
Organism: Lutra lutra; assembly: GCF_902655055.1. Taxonomy (NCBI): domain Eukaryota; kingdom Metazoa; phylum Chordata; class Mammalia; order Carnivora; family Mustelidae; genus Lutra; species Lutra lutra. Next base: position 64,317,298 of record NC_062281.1, read on the forward strand.
AGTTCTCAGCTGCTGTCTTTAGGGAACTTCCCCTTTCCACCCTGACCCAGGCTAGGCTGCAGCAGTTACACTCCATACAACATGCCATGGGCTTTTTGCTCCACAGAACACACAAGCATTGCTCACTACTAATTTTATTCATGGGCTTATTTATTTATTTAAAAGATTTTATTTATTCATTTGACAAAGAGAAAGAGAGCTCAAGCAGGGGGAGTGGCAGACAGAGGGTGAGGGAGAAGCAGGCTCCCCCTAAACAGGGAGCCCAATCTGGGACGCAATCCCAGGACTTTGGGATCACGACCTGAGCTGAAGGCAGATGCTCAGTCGGTTGACTGAGCCACCCAGGTGCCCTATTCATGGGTTTATTTATATCAGCACAATTTTCTACCCTGGATTGTAAATTCTGAGAGGGAAATTACCTTTTTATGCTAAAAACTATCTTCTTGGGGCTCAGCATGGTCTCTGGCACATAATAGGTGCTCAAATAAATATATGTTGTAGCAGGAGGAAAGGGGAAAAATAAGGAAAGAAAGGAGAAAATAACAAAGGGAAGAAAATCATGAGCTATCAGAAAAGGGGGTGATAAGACAAATGTTGAATGGATTTATCTGATTCTGCAAACATGTATTTGACGTCTATTAGGTAAAAGTACAGGTGGAAATGGGGATTGGCTAGGGGTGGGCCCACATCTGTGGGCCTAGCAAGAAGAATAAGTGAAGGAGTGAATAAGCTGACCACACAAGACACTGCACTTGGCATTGCCACTTGGATGTCTCACACGTATCTCGAACCCAGCATTGCTCATAATGAGCTGATGATCTGATCCCTGGACCCTATGCTCCCATTACACTTATTTTTCCGTTTGTGTGCTTTTTTTTTTTTTTTTTAATCTCACAGTAAATATCACCACTTCATCTAAGCATAGACTGCGCTTCTTTAAGAAATCTCAAGTACAAGGGGCTCCAGGATGGTGCAGTTGGTTAAGCATCCAACTCTTGGTTTTGGCTCAGGTCATGATCTCTGGGTGGTGAGATCAAGTCCCTACGAGGGCTCCATGATCAGGGTGGAGTCTGCTTGAGATTCTCTCCCTCTGCCCCTCCCCCAGCTCATGTTCTCTTTCTCTCTAAAATAAATAAATAAATGTTAAAAGGGGGAAAAAAAATTCCAGTGCAAGGATAGTGAGAGATAAGGCAGTATCTTAATGGAAATATGGGACCGAGGAAGTTTTTAGGTGAGCATTATTACCACTTGGAAATAGCAGTATTTTATACTAAGATTATTAGATAAAGTCAAAAGCAGTAATTGCAGTACCAAGTTCTGAGCTTGGAACATGGAGCCAGTGATTAGTAGAAGCTGATTCAGGTCAGTGTATTGGCTATTTGATACAACATTAATTTATTCATCTATTTACCCCTTCAGAAACACTTCTTTAATATCTCTGTCCAAAGCACTAATTAAGATGCTTATCAGGAATACAATAATAGGTTAGAACCTGGTCTTTGGTCTCAAAAAGTGAGAAAAAGCAGGAGGAGAAATATGAAATTAAAATTAAAATACATCTTGAAATATAAATCCTATTAAAATATATCAAAAAGAGATTTGATAGTTTCATCATTTATTATTTCAGAAATATAGAGCACTGGCTCTGAGCAGGGTACTCTGTCCACGGTCGGGAGAATTCCAAAGCCTCAGTATGGCTGAGTCAGGTCTCTCTATTGCTAGAGAGCACACCCTGCTAAGGTGTGGCATCTCTCCACCTGTGCTCCCCTTTATGGAGCCGGGGCACCCACTAAGAGCACTAACACCCAAAGCACAAAGGAGGCCGGTCGTTGGATGGTATCCTTCCCAGACACCCTACACAATTTTTTCTTGCTGGGCAGCAGTGAGTTGTCCAGCAAACCTCTTGTTTCCAAAAATGTCAAGATGGGAAGCAGACCAAAGGTCTGGTTCTATGGCTTACGGAGCATCCAGGCAGCAGGAGATACCAGCCTCCCTTTTTAGAGGCTCTTCAGTCTGTACTGGTGGTTCCCCTCAGTGCCCTGCTTCCCTCTGGGGAAAGACAATCTCATTTCATGAACCCTGCAACTCTGTAAGGCTGACGACCCACAGGATTCTTCTCTGTGTCCTAGTTCTTTCTCTAGACCAAGTAGTGTGGGTAGGGCAAGGTAGTGTTGTGCGTTTGATTTCTCCACTTAGTAAAGGCTGTGGCGGGGGGCTTGACTGGACCCAGCTACGATGGTGCACATTCAGATGTGGGTACTTGATGTTGTGTATTTTCATCGGAGACTATGATCGTCGCTAATCCTGGAACGATGAGAAAAGTTCTATGCGATACACTTGGCAGAAGTTTTGATCTTACATCTTTAAAGAGTTTTTTTTTTTTTTTTAAATCAGGTACATGTGCTATACTTTTAGCAAGTAACTTTTTGTTGTTTCTATTAAACTTTTCATCTAGTTAATCTATGTTTTAAGGATTTATTTGTTTATTTATTTTATTGAGAGAGAGAGAGCACAAGTGGGAAGGGCAGAGGGAGAGTGAGAAAGAATCTCAAGCAGATTCCAAGTTGACCGTGGACCCTGGCTTGGGGCTTGATCTCACGACCTGAGCCAAAATAAAGAGTTGGTCGCTCAGTGGACTACACCACCCAGGTGCGCCTATTTATTATTTGTTTTGACAGATGATTTATAATGTGATTAAGTTTTCTGACATTAATCAATTCTTACATTTCCAAGTTATTTCGACATTCAGTTGGATCATGCTTATGTGTTTTTCCAGTGCAGAAGAGATGACATTTTGAAGGCAGGCGTTCCTTCCATTGGAAAGAGTTGGATGCTACTGGCCACTACCTGGCTAGTTTGGGTAACAGATGACTTGTGATCCCTGACACATTCTGTGCAACTCCATTCCTTTCCCCTCAGTTTTGGGACACACAATGCAGTATTTGAGAACTGGGGAACTCTTCAAGTCAACTTGTTAGTATATCCATGTTACAAATGTGGACATTTGATAGATATTTTCTTGATTTATGTTTGGCCAAGCATTTACTTTTAATTTGCTATGGTAATTTGTTTATCTTATAAAGGGAATGATTAGATTTTTGAAATACAACTTAGTGGAGATTTTGCCTTTTAAATGATTTCAAATAATTGTAGGAATTGGGAAGCCTGGATTGCTCAATTGGTTAAGTGTTGGCCTTCGGCTCAGGTCATGATCCCAAGGGATGGAATCTTGTATGGGGGGGGTGTCCCTGCTCAGCAAGGAGCCTACTTCTCCCTCTGCCTGCTGCTCCCCTCTGTTTGTGCTCTATCTCTCTGACAAAGAAATAAAACATTTAAAAAATTGTAGGAATTAATATATTTGTCCTTAATTTTGCTGTCACATGGGAAATAACCTTTGGGCAACAAAACTTCCAAATATATTAGCTGGACAAATGATCCCAGCAGACACAGTACAGAGAAGCTCACAGATCAAATTAAAATGCACTAATTGTATTTAATTAATAAATTTAATTAATTTATTAAATTAACAAATTAATAAAAATTAATAAATAAATTTAAATCATTTAAAAACACACTGTAAGGGGCACCTGGGTAGCTCAGTGGGTTAAAGCCTCTGCCTTCGGTTCAGGTCATGATCCCAGGGTCCTGGGATTGAGCCCCACATCGGGCTCTCTGCTCTGTGGGTAGTCTGTTTCTCCACTTGACCTTTCCACTCTCATGCTCTCTCTCTTTCATTTTCTCTCTCTCAAATCAATCAATCAATCAATCAATCAACATAAAAAAGAAAGAATATACTGTAATGTTGGGTAAATTATTGAGCTTGTGGGGCGGGAGCTGAGGGCAGAGTCGCAAGAGTCTCGGGTGGCCGCGGGGCGTTGGGCAGGTGGGAGCCCGTGTGGGCCAGGCCGGGATGAGCTATGGCATCAGTCAAGGTGGCCGTGAGGGTCTGGTACCATGAATCGCAGGGAAAAGGACTTGGAAGCCAAATTCATTATTCAAATGGAGAAAAGCAAAACGACAATCACAAACTTAAAAAAGATACCAGAAGGAGGGACTGGGGACTCAGGAAGAGAATGGACCAAGACCTTCACCTATGACTTCTCTTTTTATTCTGCTGATCTGAAAAGTCCAAATTATGTCTCACAGGAGATGATTTTCAAAACCCTCGGCACAGATGTCGTGAAGTCTGCATTTGAAGGTTATAATGCTTGTGTCTTTGCATATGGGCAAACTGGATCGGGAAAGTCATACACTATGATGGGAAATTCTGGTGATTCTGGCTTAATACCTTGGATCTGTGAAGGGCTCTTCAGTCAGATAAATGAAACCACCAGATGGGATGAAGCGTCTTTTCCAAAGGAAGTCAGTTACTTGGAAATTTATAATGAATGTGTGAGAGATCTACTTAGGCGGAAGTCATCCAAAACCTTCAATCTAAGAGTCCGAGAGCATCCAAAAGAAGGACTGTATGTTGAGGATTTATCCAAACATTTAGTACAGAATTACGGTGATGTCGAAGAACTAATGGATGTGGAAATATCAATCGAACCACAGCAGCGACTGGGATGAATGATGTCAGTAGCAGATCTCATGCCATCTTCACCATCAAGTTCACTCAGGCAAAATTTGATTCTGAAATGCCCTATGAAACCGTGAGTAAGATCCACCTAGTTGATCTTGCTGGAAGTGAGCGCGCAGACGCCACTGGTGCTCCTGGGGTCAGACTGAAGGAAGGGGGGAATATTAACAAATCCCTCGTGACTCTGGGAAATGTCATTTCTGCCTTAGCTGACTTATCTCAGGACGCGGCAAACCCTCTCGTGAAGAAGAAGCAAGTTTTTGTCCCTTACAGGGATTCTGTTTCGACTTGGTTGTTGAAAGATAGCCTTGGTGGGAACTCTAAAACCATCATGATCGCCACCATTTCACCTGCTGATGTCAATTACGGAGAAATCCCAAGTACTCTTCGCTATGCAAATAGAGCCAAAAACATCATCAACATGCCTACTATTAATGAGGACGCCAACGTCAAGCTCATCCGTGAGCTGCGTGCCGAAATAGCCAGACTGAAAACGCTGCTTGCTCAAGGGAATCAGATTGCCCTCTTAGACTCCCCCACAGCCTTAAGTATGGAGGAAAAACTTCAGCAGAATGAAGCAAGAGTTCAAGAATTGACCAAGGAATGGACAAATAAGTGGAATGAAACCCAAAATATTTTGAAAAAGACATACAAATGGCCAACAAGCACATGCAAAGATGCTCAACATCACCTATCTCAGTGAAACGCAAGTCAGAACCACAATGAGGTATCACCTCACACCTGTCAGAATGGCTGTCATCAAAAAGACAAGAGATAACCAGTGTTGGGGAGGATGTGGAGAAAAAGAAACCTTTGTTCACTGCTGGTGGGAATGCCAACTGATACAGCCACTCTGGAAAACAGTATGGAGGTTTCTCAAAAAATAATAGAACTACTATATGATCCAGAAATCACACTTCTCTCCACTTCTCTCTCTCTCTCTGTGTGTGTGTATGTGTGTGTATATGAAGGAAATAAAATAATTATCTTGAAGAGATATCTGCACTCCCATCTTCATTGCAGTGTTATTTGCAGTAACCAAGACATGGTATGAATCTGAGAATTCACTTATGGATAACTGAATGGATAAAGAAGATGTGGTATGTTGTGTGGAATATTCGGCCATTAAAAGGAAGGAGATCCTGCCTTTTACAGCAATGTGGATGGATTTTGGAGACATTACACTAAGTCAGTTAAGTCAGAGAAAGGCAAATACTGTATGATCTCACTTGTATGTTAGAATCTATAAAAGGTGAACACATGGAAGTAGAGGAAACAGAGGTTGTTAAGAGAATAGAACTTGAATGTAGGGAATGGAGGTGTTAACTAACCTTATTAATTATAATTGTTTTGCAACATATATGGGTATCAAATTATCACATTGTACACCTTAAACTTAGATATGTTATATGTCAGTAATATCTCAGCTGGGCAAATAATTTATATTTCAATATAAGTAAGCCAAACAGGCTTCACTTAAAACTGTTGCATTACTTACCTGCCCTGCATATCTAAAATGTGTGGTGGTTGAGACTCATCCTTTCTCTTTGGAGCCCTGTTTCTGTGCATCTATTCTACAAAGTAATTACCACGTGCCTACTATGCTCCAGGCAGGGTCCTAGATACTGGGCATATGAGATCCCTTAGACCAGGTCTCTGCTTTCATCAGACTTCCATCATGCTGATTTTCTCACAAATTTCATTAAGTTTGAGGAAAGAAGAAGTGTAAGAAGAATGATTTTCTCTATTCACTAAGAATTTCATTTAGAATTTTTTCTTTTTAAGTGAGGAAGAAGATAAATCTGCTTTGTTGAGCCTTTGTTATGTAGAACTTTATATGTGATAGGATTATGTAAATGTTATGTACCTGTATAATGTGTGTGTTGGGTTCTTGTTGGAAGTCTTAAGAATGATTTTTTTTTCACCTTTAGTTGTTGAACCGTTTAGAATAATTGATGTAGAGACTTTGTGTATGCATATATGTTTACATATAGGAATGCATATGAATGCAGTTACATGTTTTAAAATAACATGTGGAATGCCTGGGTGGCTCATTCAGTTAAGTGTCTTGCTCTTGATTTGGCTCAGGTTATGATCTCAGGGTCCTGAGATCAAGCCCCACATTGGGCTCTATGCTCAGTGAGAAGTCTGCTTGAGATTTTCTCTCTCCATTTCTCTCTGCCCTTCCTGCTGCCCACGTCCATGTGTGTTCTCTCTCTCTCTCTTTCAAATAAATGAATAAATCTTAAAAAAAAATTATTGAGCTTGCTTTTGCTCTGGTATCCTTCTCCCTAACTGTGGTAGTTTATCAGTTGTCTAATTTACTGACATTGGCAATTGCTACTAAATAATTTACTTAGTCTAATTTTATTTTATGTTCAAGGTTTATGACTAGCACTTGCATTTAATTTTGTTTCTGCAGGTATAATGTGTACTTAGGGGTACCTGGGTGTTGCAGTGGTTAAACATCTGACTCTTGGTTTTGGCTCAGGTTGTGATCTCAGGGTCATGGGATCGAGTCCCGCATGGAGCACTGTGTTGGGCTTTGCACTCAGTGGGGAGTTTGATTGAGATTTCCTCTCCCTCTGCCTCTCCTGCTCATGTTCTCACTCTCAAAATAAATAAATTAATTTAAAAAATAAACTTAGTGCTATGTATGTTCACTGATTTTAATGCACCTGAGCAAAAGTACACCACATCACATTGGATGTTGTTAACAATTATTCATATGCTGTCATTTTGTACTAACAAATATTGGGGTGAGTAAACACTTTTTGATTCACTTACCTACACCATTTAAGTAGAAGAGCTTCTGTATTTTCAAATAATATATTTATCTTTCAGAAAAGCCACAAAAATCAATTAAAACCATTTGAACTATAAGATGATTTTAATAATGTGGCCTTGTTCAAAACAAAGATACCAAATCTATTATTATAATCAGAAAAACAACAGGACAAAAGTCCACTTTATTTATTTATTTATTTATTTATTTTTAAGATTTTATTTATTTGACAGAGATCACAAGTGGCAGAGAGGCAGGCAGAGAGAGAGAGGAGGAAGCAGGCTCCCTGCTGAGCAGAGAGCCCGATTCGGGGCTCGATCCCAGGATCCTGAGATCATGACCTGAGCCGAAGGCAGAGGCTTAACCCACTGAGCCACCCAGGTGCCCCTAAAATTCCACTTTTTTTTTTCTTTTTTTTTTTTTTTTATTTGACAGATCACAAGTAGGCAGAGAGGCAGACAGAGAGAGACAGGAGGAGGAGGCAGGCTCCCTGCTGAGCAGAGAGCCCGATGCGGGACTCGATCCCAGGACCCTGAGATCATGACCTGAGCCGAAGGCAGAGGCTTTAACCACTGAGCCACCCAGGCGCCCTAAAATTCCACTTTTAAATAAAGTTCCAGTAATAGCATCAGATTTATAACATATTTGGAATAAACTTAATAAATGGATAAAGCGAAACAAATTTCCACTCATGTATAAAGACAGCAGAAAGAATTCAGAGATACGGCAAGATCTCAGAAAATATACATCACCCTGAAAAAGTTACTTAGATGACTCTTAATCTCACAAAACAAACTGAGGGTTGATGGGGGGAGGGGGGTTGGGAGAGGGGGGGGGTGGGGTTATGGATATTGGGGAGGGTATGTGCTATGGTGAGTGCTGTGAAGTGTGTAAACCTGGCGATTCGCAGACCTGTACCCCTGGGGATAAAAATATATGTTTATAAAAAATAAAATTAAAAAAAAAAGTTACTTAGAAACATAACTGAGCTAAAATAAAGATAGACAACAGTTCAGAATTCAGAAATGAGGGGGCCACGATGTGAAAGGACCGTGACAGACACGTGAACTCAATTATATCTCAAAATGAGCCTGTGACCATCCAGGATACCAGTCTTTTGGTTCTGTACTGTCAATAGCACATACTGAGACAAGAACTGTAAGGAAAACTTGAACTTGGAGGATTTGTTGATGGCATTGATGTTAACTGATTTTATATGTATTGCAGAATAGAACAAATGTTTAAATAATGTTGATATCACTGGTAATTAGGGTTCTGGGAGGATATAGAAATATACCATGAAAGAGCAAAAATCCATGGTATGAGATTTGAATTGGAGGCATAAGGATCAAGTCATTTTTAAAAATTCAGCTCGCAGCTCAGTCCATTGAGAGAGCCTAAAATAACACCACTCTAGAAGTAACGAGCATCTCCAGCATCCATATCTCAGTCTGTAATACCATTACCTAGTAGAAGGTCCAAGGCTCCAAGGAAAAATGGCTGACTTCAGGTGTGGAATAGGGAAGTACAAGATGAGCCTAGAACATTTTATTCTAACAAAGAAAGCAAATGCTCAATGAGTAATGGGAACATGTCAGAAGGACACAGAAGCTAGCTTACTGGGGGCTTCCACTGTCTGCATTTGGAACAATTCAAGGATCAAAATGAATAATAGTAGTAAGGGGTCATAACACACTCAATAAAAATTAAGCCACGACTTTATCATGATATTAAAAAAACAAGTGAAGAGTCAATGACAGAAAGCTCTTCTTGCAGAAATACCCTAATAAAATGTGGAAAGCAACTAGGAAATTATTCTTTAATCATCAGTGTAATAGTTGATTGAGGCAAAGATTAATAATTGATGGTTAAGTTATTAAACAATTACAAAGAAATAAGTGCACCTTTAAATGGGAGAGCGGATAGAAACTGTATTAACCAAGTGGTCAAATTTAGCAGCATCACTATCAAACAGATGGATTTATATGCCTCCTGATGGGATGCTCTATTATTGACAAAAATGTTTAATCTCAGTCTAACCATGAGGAAATGATCAGACAAATCCAGATTGTAGGACACTTTATAAGACAACTGCTCTGGACCTTTCAAAAATATTAATGCTAAGAAAGGTGAAACAGGTGGAGGAACTCTGTTCAGCTTAGATTCTTCAGAGATACACACTGAATTATTTAGGGGTGAAGTGTCATGATAGCTGGAAGTTACTTTCAAATGGCTTGGCATCTATCTGTCCACCTACCTACTTAATTACCACAAGAATGATCAAATGAACCACAATTGGTGAATCTAGATAAAGAGTATATGGATTTTTCATTGTCCCATTCTTTCAGTTTTTCTTTAGGTTGGGTTTTTGTCAAAATAAATATTGAGGTGGAGGGGAAAGATATATTCTTTTTGTTTTATAACTTGAGGTTTTTTTGAATATTTATTTTTTTTAGTTTTTTATAAACATATAATGTATTATTAGCCCCAGGGGTACAGGTCTGTCAATCACCAGGTTTACACACTTCACAGCATGCACCATAACCATACCCTTCCCAATGTCCATAACCCCATCACTCTCTCCCTACCCCCCACCCCCTGACAACCCTCGGTTTGTTTTGTGAGATTAAGAGTCTCTTATGGTTTCTCTCCTTCCCAATCCCATCTTGTTTCATTTATTCTTTTCCTACCCCCTAAACCCCTCACGTTGCATCTCCACTTCCTCATATCAGGGAGATCATATGATAGTTGTCTTTCTCTGATTGACTTATTTCGCTAAGCATAATACCCTCTAGTTCCATCCACGTCATCACAAATGGAAAGATTTCATTTCTTTTGATGACTGCATAGTATTCCATTGTATATATACACCACCTCTTCTTTATCCATTCATCTGTTGATGGATATCTAGGTTCTTTCCATAGTTTGGCTATTGTGGACATTGCTACTATAAACATTCGGGTGCACGTGGCCCTTTGGATCACTACATTTGTATCTTTAGGGTAAACACCCAGTAGTGTGATTGCTGGGTCATAGGGTAGCTCTATTTTCAACTTTTTGAGGAAGCTCCATGCTGTTTTCCAGAATGGCTGCACCAGCTTGCATTCCCACCAACAGTGTAGGAGGGTTCCCCTTTCTCCACATCCTTACCAGCATCTGTCATTTCCTGACTTGTTAATTTTAGCCATTCTGACTGGTGTGAGGTGGTATCTCATTGTGGTTTTGATCTGTATTTCCCTGATGCCGAGTGATGTGGAGCAATTTTTCATGTGTCTGTTGGCCATCTGGATGTCGTCTTTGCAGAAATGTCTGTTCATGTCTTCTGCCCATTTCTTGATTGGATTATTTGTTCTTTGGATGTTGAGTTTGCTAAGCTCTTTATAGATTTTGGTTAATAGCCCTTTGTCTGATGTGTCATTTACAAATATCTTCTCCCATTCTGTCAGTTGTCTTTTGGTTTTGTTAACTGTTTCCTTTGCTGGGCAAAAGCTTTTGATCTTGATGAAGTCCCAATAGTTCACGTTTGCCCTTGCTTCCCTTGCCTTTGGTGATGTTCCTAGGAAGAAGTTGCTGCGGCTGAGGTTGAAGAAGTTGCTGCCTGTGTTCTCCTTAAGGATTTTGATGGATTCCTTTCTCACATTGAGGTCCTTTATCCATTTTGAGTCTATTTTTGTGTATGGTATAAGGAAATGGTTCATTTTCATTTTTCTGCATGTGGCTGTCCAATTTTCCCAACACCATTTGTTGAAGAGGCTGTCTTTTTTCCATTGGACATTCATTCCTGCTTTGTTGAAGAGTAGTTGACCATAGAGTTGAGGATCCATTTCTGGGCTCCCTATTCTGTTCCATTGGTCTATGTGTCTGTTTTTGAAACCAGTACCATACTATCTTGATGATGACAGCTTTGTAATAGAGCTTGAAGTCTGGAATTGTGATGCCACCAACTTTGGCTTTCTTTTTCAACATTATTCTTGCTATTCGAGGTCTTTTCTGGTTCCATATAAATTTTAGGATTATTTCTCCCATTTCTTTGAAAAAAAAAAAAAAAAGGATGGTATTTTGATAGGGAGTGCATTAAATGTGTAGATTGCTTTAGGTAGCGTAGACTTTCGCAATATTTGTTCTTCCAGTCCATGAGCATGGAACATTTTTCCATTTCTTTGTGTCTTCCTCAATTTCTTTCATGAGTACTTTGAAAGATATATTCTTTATTAAAAAAGAATAACTCTAGGGAGAGGGTGGTTGGGTTATGGACATTGGGGAGGGTATGTGCTATAGTGAGTGCTGTGAAGTGTGTAAACCTGGCAATTCACAGACCTGTACCGCTGGGGCTAATAATACATTATATGTTAATAAAAAAATAAAAAATTAAAAAAAAAAGAAAAGAATAACTCATAGTCGGTGGTTAAAAATACACAAAAACTAGACTCTGAAATAATTCCTGTATTTAAATCTTGGCCTAATTTTAAATTTACTACCCTTGTGACTCTAGTGAAATTAGGAAGGCAGTAACTCCTTACTAAGTGAGTAATATAAGGCAGATGTAATCAACTGGCACATTTTTTGTTTTTCCTCTTATATCCCTGCCGGTGCTGGGAAAATAGAAAATACCAGATAATTGCTGCCTTATTGATTCTCACTATGGGCAATACAGGATTTTGGAGGCAAGGGCAAAATGGGCTGGACACCTTGGAGATTCTGATTTGTTCACAGCCTTTTCCTTTGTTATTGTGCAAAGGAGTAAATGAAAATAAACACCAATGTCAAGAAGTTTCGGCTTCCAATTTAATCATAGATCTCTTATTTTCAAAATCTATATTCCTTAGGTTTTAGCACAAGGGTATTAATTGCAGTAGCTGAGATGGGCAGATGCATTAACTGAAGGGAAGGAGTGAAGAGCTAAATCACAAGAAGAGTAAAGACATGATTGGGGCATTGGAAGAGCTGGCTCTGGGGACATGACTGCTGCTGCTGTTAGTTTCATCTCCTCCTCCTCCCTCCGTACCATGGGACAGGGAACATGATCATGAAAAACAACTGAGTTTCTCATTGTGTCGTTTCCGCGGGAGAAAGGCCAATTCCCTACACTGGATTCAGTTGGAAAGGCCTGAAGAAGGAATCTGTCTGGTCCTTTTGAGTCAGGTGCCCATCTCTGGACCAATCAGCTGTAGTCCTGTGTTTGAGGGTGGGTGACAGAGGCCTAAAAAAATCACCACTGCTCTTTCTTGGGCCCACGCGGTTGGAGCTGGGGAAGGAGTGGTTCTAGAAGTTGAGTGCTGGCCAGACAGTGGTGTAGTTGTTCACAACACCAAAATCTCAAGTTGTAAATTTATTCTAACTGTGATCATTAAGAAGTACAGGATAAAACTGAAATTTTTATAAAATCGGTACATCATTCATGCATCTTTTTTCAGGAAAGTGAAAATCTTGGGCATCTGAAGAACTCATTGACTTTCTAGAGAAAAATGTAAAACCCTAGGAACCCAAGTTAACATAAAAAAAGGAACCAGGCGCCGGAAGTTGCGCGCGGCTCGACAACTCCTCATGGCGGCGGCGGCTCCTTGGGCAAGGCGTGGTGGTGACTGAGCTGCGAACCTGGCGGGCGTGTGCCGAGCCCCGGTCCGGTCTCCGCGTGCCCCACCCCGGGCTTCGCACCCCTGATGCTGCGCGGGTGCTGAGCCCGCCCCGGCCGGGACGATGGTGAAGTATTTCCTGGGCCAGAGCGTGCTCCGGAGTTCCTGGGACCAAGTGTTCGCTGCCTTCTGGCAGCGGTACCCGAATCCCTATAGCAAACATGTCTTGACGGAAGACATAGTGCACCGGGAGGTGACCCCTGACCAGAAACTCCTGTCCCGGCGTCTCCTGACCAAGACCAACAGGATGCCCCGCTGGGCCGAGCGACTGTTTCCTGCCAATGTCGCTCACTCGGTGTACATCCTGGAGGATTCTGTTGTGGACCCGCAGAACCAGACCATGACCACCTTCACCTGGAACATCAACCACGCCCGGCTGATGGTGGTGGAGGAACGATGTGTTTACTGTGTGAACTCTGATAACAGCGGCTGGACCGAAATCCGCCGGGAAGCCTGGGTCTCCTCTAGCTTATTTGGTGTCTCCAGAGCTGTCCAGGAGTTTGGTCTTGCCCGGTTCAAAAGCAATGTGACCAAGACTATGAAGGGCTTTGAGTACATCTTGGCCAAGCTGCAGGGTGAGGCCCCTTCCAAAACCCTCGTTGAGACAGCCAAGGAAGCCAAGGAGAAGGCAAAGGAGACGGCACTGGCAGCTACAGAGAAGGCCAAGGACCTTGCCAGCAAGGCAGCCACCAAGCAGCAGCAGCAGCAGCAGCACTTCGTGTAGCTAGCCCAGGCCCGGTGTGGTAGGACACCTGACCACCCGGCTCAAGTCCCTCTGCCTGTCCCCCTTGTACTTTATTATTAAAGTCAACTTCCAGCCCTTAAAAAAAAAAAAAAAAAAAAAAAAAAAAAAAGGAACCAAAGGGGCGCCTGGGTGGCTCAGTGGGTTAAGCCGCTGCCTTCGGCTCAGGTCATGATCTCAGAGTCCTGGGATCGAGCCCCGAATCGGGCTCTCTGCTCAGCAGGGAGCCTGCTTCCTCCTCTCTCTCTGCCTGCCTCTCTGCCTGCTTTTGATCTCTCTGTCAAATAAATAAATAAAATCTTAAAAAAAAAAAAAAGGAACCAAAATAATTATTTGTTTTTCATAAGCAAGATACTGTATAGATACTTCTAGGGTGGAGTGAAGGTAGTCTGGGTTTGAAAATTATGCATCTTGGTTTGAAAATTTATCATGAAAGTACACAGTGACATCATCATGACTGAGAAAACTACAAGTCACACGTAGCAAAGAGGTGAAGACGGGTTACACTGAAGACTTAATGCTTCACACTGTTGCTTTAAAGACTAGCTAAGTCAAGTCCACAGCCACAATGTTTGTTTTTGGACTGTACTCGAGTCCTATAAAGGAATCTTTTTAACTCCTATATATGTGGAATTTTCCCCAAAAGTTCTGGGAATTCTTTCCGTATCATTAGCTTTCTTTTTTTTTTTTTTTTAAAGATTTTATTTATTTATTTGACAGAGAGAGATCACAAGTAGACGGAGAGGAAGGCAGAGAGAGAGAGAGAGGGAAGCAGGCTTCTCGCTGAGCAGAGAGCCCGATGTGGGACTCGATCCCAGGACCCTGAGATCATGACCTGAGCCGAAGGCAGCGGCTTAACCCACTGAGCCACCCAGGCGCCCCTATCATTAGCTTTCTTAACCAGTGAACGCATTCACAACAAATAAGGGAAAAGCGAGCTTCCCTGTGAAGTTTTTCCATACTTTAAAATGTTTAGCATCCCCCACCCCGGCATCCCCCTGACAATAGCAAGAAACAAAACCATGTGTCATAATGTGCCAATTGGCAGATACTGCTTTCAAAAAGTAGTTAAGGCTCATTACCGATTACGAGGAAGTAGAACTCTGGGTAGCAAAAGGAGCCCAATTTGCTCCTAGCAGATGATGTTGAGCATAAGATCTAGTTGGCATGGTGTGCTTCCGTTTGTCCAATAACAGAGTTTCAGGCCAGGCACTTGGGTGCACTTGGGTGACTTTTGCGCTGTTTTAAATAACCCTCAAGTGAATTCAATGTTATTATCTCCAGATCGGTTCACAGTGAGATAATAAAGGGGTAAAAAATTGAGGGGGGGTGGTGGAAATTGCCCAAAAGGCTTACATTAGGAAGCCACTTTCATAAAATGATTAATGGTTTTGGATTATTAAATATTCTAACGCAATGGATATCGACACTGGAGCTGAGGCCTAGAGGTCAGAGCCAAAGAATTTCTGCCTAGAGGTGACACTCACATTGCTCTGCAGAGAAGAAGCTGGGAGAATTCAATGGACTTATGTACCCTATGATCTTGGATCTACACCAGAAATATGGCAATCTTATATATTCTCGTAGAAATCAGAATTTAAAAACCATATTGCTTTGTTTGCTGAAAATGACCAGGGCAGAAGAAAATGAGGAAATATTTAAAAAACCTGGAAGTTGCTACTTCTGGCCCAGTGATATATATCATATTTCCAAAATGTACTGTGTTTTTAATTTGAAAAACTGGAAGGAAAAATTGTCTTTGGTAAATTTTTTAATCACTCTCTACCTTAGATTAATAGGTGTGTGAAAACATCCAAGTATCTGAATCACAGTAGATACATTATATGAATTAGACACTAGCTATCTATATCTATATCTATCTATCTAGATTAGGTTCAATATATATATTAAGCTCAATATATATATTAGGCTCAATAATAAATATTTTTACAACTCACATATAAATCCTAGTGGAATCCCTAACAATCTGGTGTTGTATGGAAAATTTACTAGCCAGTCTTAGCCAAGATTGAACCCCAAGGGATTGAAGAGCTGGGGACAGCTAGCTCTGAAGGACTGTGAGTGCTAGATCTGTACCTGACGTTTGTGACTTGGTGTTTATGTTCAAGCTGGCCACAGAATTCTGTTTGTTTTATTTATTTCCCTCAGCGAAATGGTGAGACCAACTTCTAACCTATGGAAACATTTCCAGACCCCAGGAGAAAAAGAAGCTAATGTCATTTGGAACATGCAATTCCAAGGGAGAGTACTAGATAATATTTCATAGAGCAAAAGTAATGGTCAATGAAGTTTTTTCTCTTTTCTTCTCAAATCCACTTCCTTGGGGGGGGGGGTGCTTTCTGAATCCATTTGACATAGTAGAGCACTTTTAAAAATATTATTTTTCTTCATGGTCTTAGTTTGCTTCTCATATTCTAGAAAATGTTAAGAAAGAAGTGTTGGATTCCATGAAGTTCAAAAGCATGAGCTTCTATTTATTTGCTTTCTGAAAAATGGGAATACAAATAGTAACTTTTACACTGCCTGATGAACTTTATTTTAAAATTTAATATACATATAATAATTTGGTGAGCAAACTCATTTCTATATAATATAGGTAATATTCATAAGGTAGTAGAGTTTTTTTAGATCTTGGAAACATGTTTCACTATTTCATGATCTTAATATTCCCAAACTAGGTTTCTTTCTCTCTCTCTCTTTTTTACTTCCCCCTTTGAGGAAAAGAACAAAAAGATGGAAAGCCATTTTTCCTCTCGTGGCTTCAAAATTTCCAGAAATGTTAAATCTCTTCTTAAGATGTCACTGATGTTGGTTGAAATTATCTATAGAACTTGAAATGTTCTTATACTAATGAAAACTTGGCAAACTGGTGGTTTTGAGATTCTGGATGAAAGAATATATTCACTTGTGTGAGCACACTGTGCCCATTTTACCATTATTCCAGTTATTCAATTTTTAAACACCGCATTCCAAATTTCTTTCTTTCCCAGCACTCAGTTTTGGCAGATAGCCACTGAAGGTAGCATCACTGAGAGGACCTCGCCCCGCTTTACTTGTACAATCTTTATTTGAAACTTGTGTTCCGACAGTCTTTATCAACTATGTTGCACAGCACTGAAAACCATTGTTCTCCTGAAACGCTTTGGCTCTCATATCTCTAATGGGGGAAATAAAAGCTCCATCCTGTTTTTAATTAGTGTTTGGCCATAGAGTACACGACCATAAGAATGCTTATTTTATCATATTGGATAAAATTTGTGCCACATTTGTGAATGCGAGCAGAGTGGTATGTTTTAGTAGGTATGGCAGAAATAAAATACAACTTCTTCTGTCTATTTCAGTGAAATGCAGATAAAGATAACCTGAGAGCCTGCTCAACCAGTACAGACTAAAAAAAAAAAAAAAAAAGAAAGAAAGAAAAAGAAAAAAAAGTCAGGTGGACCACATATGGAGCTATAGTTGGAATAAAAAAGGGTATAATATTTTGCATTAATCCTCCAACTTTCCACTGTGAAATATTCAATAGGGTGATTTCTTAAGATTTGTGGCTAATCGGTCCAATCAGACTACGTGCTACATAATTTTGAAATAAAAGTCTTGCCAGAAAGAAAGATATAATCAGCCCCGAGCCATAGGATACCATTTTCAGCAATAAAGAGAAAATAATCGGTGGAGCAACCGATTGGTTGAAACAAGGAAACAGGGAGGGAATAATTATCAGTTCGTAATCGCCGTGACCATTACCCTGGTCTATAGTCTCCTCTTGAGGAAGGCTTCTGCACCTGGCACTTGTGTGTGCTTGCAGCTGAGAGAGGACACAGAGGGCCAGACCATAATGGCCTGCTTCCCGGCCCTCAGAGCAGGTCGCCTCTCAATGGCTGCAGATGTCTGCGAAGAATGATCACTCTTGGGTACCCTCCTGTAGTCGTAATCCCAGAGTCCTTGTTGCAGCCAGCAGCTTGAGCTCTTTCACAAAAAAGGCCAGGACTGCATTAAGCGTCTTGGGAACCCTTTGATAGGCCGGGCCTTAGATGTTCTAAGCAGATTGTGAAAATAATTTACAACAAAGGGCCAGGTTAATTTAAAAATAGTTCCCCCCTTCAAACATTAAATCCATGTTAGGCTGCTTCTGATGAGTTTCTGTACGTTGATAAACTTGTCTGATGTAGCTTCTGAATTTTAAGCACGTGTGCACAAGCCGGCTGGATTGTAACTGGTCCTTATGAAGCTATTAAAAGGGAATACTGGAAGGGGCTTAAAATCAGGTGCATTCAATAAAACTCTATTTGCATTGGCGCAGAGGCGGTTGCATATGTGGTCTCGCTGAACCAGTGCTGGAAGTTTATCACCTGTATTACCTGTGTTTAAATGTTGTTTTGCTTCAGTAAATGTACTGTTTGTCATTTCTATCAACTATCCGAGTATATTCATAGCTGATGAACTAACTTGATGTTAAGAGGCAAGTAATACACCCGTTAGATTTACTGTATTTTAACAGTGATTTATGCGTGTTGATTAACCATGACTTTCGGGAGAAGGAAAAGGAGTTCAAAGAGGGCTCCTTTGGGCAGAATAAGTGCTCCATTTAAACTAATAGATTAAACATGTTTGTTACCATTATCAATATTGTCCAACTGAGATAAGAAACCATCGTCAATAAAGAAGGCAGTTAACATACCCTTTTAAGGGCCAAATTACTGTTCTCCCTTTACGATTCTAACCGAAAGGAAATATTTTCTTCATTGTTCATGGAATGTTTTTGAAATTTGGCTTACACTGGAATCGTTGAGACTTTATTGTATGCCCTCTATGCAATCTGTCTTCCTCTGGAAAGACACTTGTCCTCTCTGGAATTTGTTAACACTATTTGGATTGGCCAGAAGGAGTTGCCAAGAGGCAAAGTAGCTGTCAGGGTTCAACAGTGCACACACTCCATCCCTTCGATCAACAAAACAGTGTATAGTATGAACTGTGTTCTCGGCATAGCTCAGATAATTTTTATGCAATATAGTATGAATTCTGTCTAGAGGATGACACACTTCCTGGAGAGACTAGTTATCTAAAGTCAGTACTTCCTAACCAAATCATATATCTGAAACCCACTGGATGTTAATTCTGTGCAATAAATGCTGGCTTTTTTTTTTTTTTTTTTTTTTAAAGCCATCAGCCTCCCTCCTAATGCATTTTTTTTTTTCTTGAGATACAGGGACTATGATGTTTTCTCCTGGTATCCTCGTCACTGTCCTGGAGCAACACGTTCCCAGACACTCAGATCTCAGGTCCATTTCTGAAATAATGAAATTAAACTCGATCTCAAAATTGTGTTCATTATTTGGAAAAGATTGTTATGAGGTTTTAATTAGAAGTTATGTGCACTGAGAGATTTATGGCTGTAAATTTCCCCATACACATGGTTTTCATTATAATGGCAGTGAACCAATAACTTTTACGTGATTCCCATTGGCCATTCCTCCCCCCACCTCCTGTAAAATTGAAATCATATTAGAGGTCACCCAGGTTTTTGAAAGAAAAGTGGACATTTATGAATTTTCTCAAAACAGGAATCCTTCTGTTTAAGAAATAAGCCAGAAATACCATAGAAAGAGATTAGCTAAGTTATTCTTTGTCATGTAAGTGTGGGAAAATAAAACCTATCTGAAACAAGGGCTTATTCAAACAGTAATCCTTTTTTTTTTTTCGAAATGAATATTTTCTATGAAGATATCTTAATCAATTCAGGGTTGGGATGGGGTCTTTACAGACTAATTTGCCAGCCATTTTCCATCACATTATGTATTGTTACATCAGAGATCTGTACAAAACCACAGCCATCGCCCTCTATGAAACACACACGCATGTACGTGCTCACACTCCGGCTGGATCCTGGCATTATAATGTGGCCTCTGTTATGAAATAACCCTTGTTTTCCCTTGGTGAAAATTACGAATATTATGTATGGTTAAGTAATCTTCATATGAGAAGCTATAATTCTGAAATATCCCTCAGTTCCCCAGGGTGGTCACCTGAATCCATCATCTTCAACAATAGAATCAGGAGATGAGTAGAAATGACACTTGATCTTTCTTGAGCAGAAGGACCCTTTTCACATGGAAAGTATTTTCTGTTTTCCTCTATCATAGTTATTATGCTTCCATTAACCATTGCTTGAAAAGATAAATTTTGCTAAAACTAATAGGAATGAATTTTCAGTAGCACTTTAATAATTATAATAGTATCTATATACATGTGATGGATAAAAGAAAAGCTGTGTGCTGGATATCATTTATTCAGTCTAAAAATATGATGGATCTATACAGATTCAAGAACTCCCTTAACTTGGCCCTGTCAAGAGTCAGTGAACATAGATTTGAAACCATTGTTTAAAAATTATATTTAAATAGACATGACCCATTTTACAACAACACAACAACAATATTTCCTTCAGGGCTCTGGGAACATGTCTATAAACCTCTGGACTTCTACAGGAGAAATAGCAGTAAATTAAAATCAACTGAAGAAGTTAAGATGAACTGTATGAAAATTTCTCTAAAATTTGCATCAACACTGCAGAAGAATTTTATTTGTGAAATTGTCATGCTGCTGAAAACACAATATTTAAAATTTTGATAAACATTTTGTCAGGTTAAAAAAAATTCAGACGGAAGACTAATCACAGAGCATGATAATCATTTTGGTTTTGAAAATGGACTTTGACCTTAGAATATTTCTCCCATTATAAACAAGAATATGCTGGGACATCCTGTGGGAATTTAAGATCTTCTGAATGAGAGAGGAAGAGATCAAAATATTATTATACATTGAGTCCTGCAGTGTGCTGGGCAATGTGATAGTTGATGTATGTGTCCTAATGACCCTCCAAAGTCATTCTCTAATGTGGTGGTATTTGTGCCCCAAATGTAGCCAGAAAGGTCAGTGAGATGGGATCTGCTGCAGAGGCAACATACTGGACAAATAAACTCTTGGGAGGTTCCCCATCTGAACCAAGTGGTAACCGGGAAGCTTTGGCTTAGACATTGACTTAGAACTGATTTATAATAATAGGCGAAGAGTCTTAATGTCTCCAAAGGACATTCTAGCCTTAGTAACCACACAGCTATTGTGTTTCAGACAAAAACACATAACACAGAGAGAACTGGGCTAAGGGAGAGACTTCCTGAAGATGGAAGTCAAACAGTCTTATAGAAGTGGAAGAGGCAGCTGCAAGTCATCTGAAGACCAGAAAAAGTCTTTCACATTGCCATAGGAAAAGACCAGGAGTCCTGGGGAGGGACTGAAAATGCACATTTAACAGATATTAGGAACCCAATAACATCTTTTAGATGAATCATTGTTCTAGTAGCTATTGCTACATTATAAATGCTCCTAAGACTTAGTAGCATAAAACAATCATTTTATTATGTTCATGGATTGTGAGGATGAGGAATTTGCAGAGGCCACAGTGGGAATGGCTTGTCAAAGTCTGGATGACTCCAACATTAGAGCCTGTAATCAGCTGGTAGTGGCTTCACTTAAATATCTAGAAATGACCTGTCCACTTGGTGACTTCACTTGGGGCTGTCCACTAGAACATTCTCCCTGACCTCTATATGGGACCACTCTGGACAGTCTCATACATAGTATGGCTTCCAAGAGCAAGCCACACCCAGGAGACCCCAGCAGAAGCTTTATTGCCTTTGTGATCCAGCCCCAGAAGGTGCACATGACATCACTTCCACCATAATCACAGATTCAAGGGGGAGGGAACATAGACTCCCCCTGGGAGAAGAATCAGAATCATGTCATTAAGAAAAGCACACAGACTGGTAAGTACTGTTGCAGCCATTGTTGTAAACTCATCTGCCATATGGTACTAGGTCCAGGTGCTAGGGAGGCGTTAGACAGGAATCTCTAAACTTGGTTTGGAGCAGTCCAAAGCACAGGGTTAAAAAAAAAAAAAAGTCTCTGGAGTGAAGAAGAAAATGAGTAACTTCTTTACCCAGGTGATCATTGTCAGTCTTAACTTGACGATGAGTTTCAGCGGCTCAGCCTCAAATCCAGGATCAAGAAGAAGAAAGTCTCTGGGGAGCCTGGCTGGCTCAGTCCATGGAGCATGTGATTCTAGATCTTGGAGTTGTGAGTTTGAACCCCACGTTTGGTGTAGAGATTTTTTAAAAATTAAAAGAAAAAAATCTTTAAAAAGAAGTTTCTGGCTGAGAAGAGTTACTGGGTATTGGCTAACAAGTGAAGTTTTAGTAATTAGGGAATAGGGACCATGACGGAGCAAACATCACTTCTCTTCTTGTTACAAGGATAAGAGGCACTTATCTTTTAAAGGCTAGTGTGTCTAATTTGGGTCATTGCAAGGAAATGGGAGGCTGAAGAGACTGTTATACTTAATCATTAACTAATCAATCCAGCAAACATTCAAGTGCAACTATGTGGCAGTATAGGGATTGCAGAACAAGTGTAACTGGTGGCTAAACTGAGAGCTGGAGAAAAGCAGCTGAATCAGGGAGAAGAGTGGATGGAAGGAGAGCCAATCCTTGCATAAGGGAACTTTGGGCTTCAACTAGCACGAGACCCATCACCCACCTTATTCATAATCTGGCCAAAATGATCAGTGCAGGCCCACAGAAGAGCAAAGATTGGCTACAACCCACTTGGTTAAACTCTTTGTGCTGGAACTCAAATTAGTTTCACTGCACACATTTTTAGTTAAGTGTTGTGATTCATATTAGTGTGCCCTTTTATGGCCCTTTGTCCCTCACTTTTTCTTCTATGTTTTAAAATGTCTGTTTAAAATTTTATTTTGAACTGTTTTACTCAAAAGCCTCAACACTTTTTATTCTTTGCATGTCTTTTCTCATATTCTTTTTACATATTCTTAGATATCTCATTGTTGGTCTCAACATCACAGTACGGAAACATTCCTCCAATGCTCAGTTCTTTTGTTTTGTTTAACTCTGCTTTAGATTCCACATATAAGTGAGATCATACCATATTTGTCTTTCTCTGTCTGATTTATTTCGCTTAATAAAATGTCTCCCATGTCCATTCATGTTGTGGCAAAGAGCAAAATTTCATTTTCTTTTAAGATTTCATTCTGTTTTATGGCTGAATAATATTCTATTCCACAAATGAAGGAGTGAATAATTAAATAAATATTATATACATGTATGCAATTTCTTAATCTATACTTTTTAAAAATCCATTCATCCATTGATGAACATTTAGGTTGTTTCCATATCTTGGCTATCATAAATAAGGTTGCAATGAACATAGGGGTGCAGATATCTTTTTGAGTTTTAGTGTTTTCATTTTCCTTAAATACCCAGAAGTGGAATTACTGAATCCAATGGTAGTTCTATTTTTAATTCTTTGAGGAACCGCCATACTGTTTGTTATGATGGCTATACAAGTGTACATTCCCACCCAGAGTACACAAGGGTTTTTTCTCCACATCCTCACCAACACTTATTATTTCTTGTCAGAAGATTTATTTTCATTATTTTGATGATTCGTGATATTTTTCTAAGAAGAAAATAGAGTAGGAGAAGTTTAATGGGAAGAAGATCCATCTGCTTTGGGAGAGCCCTGTTTAAAAAATGAAAAAGTGAAGTTTCAATGAAATGAAGCCAGTGCAGGCACAGACCACAATGGCTAGAAGGCTCCCTACAGATTACAACATGCAGTCAGAAGCAGCTCTGGGTTGAGGGGGCACAGATGTGCTACTCTTCAACATGTTGCTCTAAAATGAAGCACTCATAATAAATAACCCTTTGAGCTATTAATTTTCCAAACACTGTTCTTATTTCAGGCATGTTTTATTGTTGCTTCAAGTTTTAGAAAACAGTCTTGGTTTTTATCAAGACCTGTGGAAATCCAAGCAAGTATGTAAATTTCCATAATAAATAAAACATCCTCCCCATACATGGCCCATTTGAAGGCTTCACTGGAAGATAAGACTTTGTGTGCACTAATCCATGTTTGATTTTAGCTTATCATTAAAGTGAACATCAAGTCCAAATGGATAGTATTTATAACCAACATTATAAAAGATGATAGAAATAAAGGTCATTAAGGCTTGAATTCATTTTAAACTTGTTGACTTTGAGCCAAAAGAAAGAAGATGTTACCATCTTGGTTAGGTAAGGAGGATTTGTTTAATGACTCACCATTTGTTCATTATATTTCTACTACGGTTAAGTTCTGAGGAACTGCAAAAATATAGTTTATGTAAGAATCTGAGATAAAGGAGTTTAAAATCTAATGAGGATGGAGGGAATACATATGAAAACATAGAACCTCTGCTTTGGATCCAATACTAATAATTCATCTCTCTCCTCCAAGGACCTAGCCTCCTGCTTTCTGTCCTTAACCTCTCACTCCCTACTTAAGCACTTTACTCCAAGTCTGTCATCTTGCTCAAGTCTTAACCACCTAAAAATAGACTCTCTTTTCTGCATTCACTCAAGCTAAAGTCTAATCTTCCTTCTTCTCCTTTCTAGGCATATTTCTTTCAAGAACCATCTTCAATTCCACCCCCCCCTTTTTTTTCTTTCTTTCTTTTCTCTCTCTCTCTCTCTTTTTTTTTTTTAACCAGAAATCCTGCTTCTGATTCTATCATGCAACAAATTATGGCTTCAGTGCATATTACCTTGACCATGACATTGCCAAATTTAATAGGACACTTTCCAATCTTTACTGATAGATTTTGACACAGTGGACCAATGAGCTCTTGAATCTCTATTCCACTGGCTTTAGTGACCAGATCTGGCTTTTTTAATCGCCTCTCCTATCATTCATTTTTGGGCTTTTGCAGACCTGCATTTATGGATGCTTCTGAGGATTTTGTGCTGGGGCTGCTGCTCTTGCTTCTCCACATACTCTTTTTGGACATTCTGATTCACTCTCATCATGCTATTCATGGTACAAAATGATTTATTGCAGGGGCGCCTGGGTGGCTCAGTCAGTGAAGCATCTGTCTTTGGCTCAGATCATGATCCCTGCGTCCTGGGATCAAGCTCCACATCGGGCTCCCTGCTCAGCGGGAGGCCTGCTTCTCCCTCTCCTCCCCACATGTGCTCTCTCGCTATCTCTATCTCTCTGTCTCCTTCTCGCAAATAAATAAAATGTTTAAAAACATGATATATTCTAGAATCTAAACACCGGAGGCACCTAAAGAGGGGCACTGTCTTAACAGAATTGTTTAATGATTTTCACTTTTTGATCACACGTTTTTTTTTTTTTTAATTTTTTTTAAGATTTTATTTATTTATTTGACAGACAGAGATCACAAGTAGGCAGAGAGGCAGGCAGAGAGAGAGGAGGAAGCAGGCTCCCTGCTGAGCAGAGAGTCCGATGTGGGGCTCGATCCCAGGACTCTGAGATCATGACCTGAGCCGAAGGCAGAGGCTTTAACCCACTGAGCCACCCAGGCGCCCCTGATCACACGTTTTTAATGAACAAAGGACACTTGACAATGTGGTGATGATGTGATTTGATTGGCATGGCTGCAAGTAGATTTCTGGTAATGACACTTTTGCTTTGCTAACAGAGTATAGACAAGTGGTGCCGATAATAAATGACAATCATGGGGACAAAAAGGCAGTCCCACTGGAAACACACACAAGTAGTAATGATTTAGTCTGGTAACACTCCAATGTCCGGAATTGCAATTTTGTGTGTATACTACATATTTCACGGTCTTTTTTAAAAAAGATTTTATTTATTTATTTGACAGAGCAAGAGAGCACCAGCAGTGGGGAGCAGCAGAGGGAGAGGGAGAAGCAGGTTCCCCGTTGAGCAGGGAGCTCAATGTGGGGCTCGATTCTTGGGATTCTGGATCCTGGGATCATGATCTGAGCAGAAGGCAGATGCTTAACCGACTGAGCCATCCAGGCGCCCCTACATGTTTCACAGTCTTAAGTCCATATACTGTAAATAAAACTCTAGAATATGCATCCAGAAGATTCGGGGGCTGAATCAAAGATATGGGGTTGTCATTATGTTCTTTTAGAGTTTGTGTATGTAAAACCACGCCCTCTGCTTGAAGTGCTGTGTTCAGTCATTTGAGCTGTTTTGGGCTCAGAGATGATGGGGAAAAACAGGAGGTCATTGTTAGTCCAACATGACCAAGGGACTAGAATGAAGGAAGGGTCTCAGATCCCTTTTGTATTTTCATCAGGACAGCAATTAAGTATTCAAATATAGTACAGTTTAATTTCTACATTTTCATCTTATTTTGGGATGCTAAGATTGATTTCTGTCACATGTTTTATGTAAGATACAATTTACATATAGTACAGTTCACCTGTTTTAAATGTAGTTTGATGAGTTCTGCCAAACATGTACAGCTGTATAACCAGCCTCATAAGCAAGATATAGAAAATTCCATGACTCTAAAAATCTCCTTCAACCCCCTTTAGTGATTTTCTTCACCCTACCTCCATTCCTGGCAACCACAAATTTGATTTCTGTCCCTTCTGTACTGCCTTTTCCAGAATGCCATATCAATGGAATCATACAATATAAAGTCTTTGTGTCTGCCTTCTTTCACTTAGCATAATGCTTCTGAGATTTGTTCATGTCGCATGTATCAGTATTCTGCTCCTTTTCATTGCTGAGTAGTACTCCACTGTATGGATGTCTAACAGTTTGCTTATTCCTTCACTGGTTGATGCACATTTGGATTGTTCTCAGTTTTTGGAAGTTCTGAATAAAGCTGCTATAAACATTTGTATGCGGATCTTTATCTGGACATATGTTTTTCTCTCTCTTGGGTAAATATCAAGAAATGAGATTGTTGGGGTACCTGGGTGACTCAGTGGGTTAAGCCTCTGCCTTTAGCTCCGGTCATGGTCTTGGGGTCCTGGGATCGAGCCCTGCATTGGGCTCTCTGTTCGGCAGGGAGACTGCTTCTCTCTTTCTCTCTGCCTGTCTCTCTGCCTACTTGTGATCTCTCTCTCTGTCAAATAAATAAATAAAAATCATTTAAAAAATTATAAAAAAAAGGAAATGAGATTGTTGAGTTGTATAGTGAGTACATGTTTAACGTTAAAAGAAACTCCCGAGCTTTTCCAAAGTGACTATAACCATTTCACATTTTCACCAGAAACTGTTCTGTTTCCTTATCAGCGCTTGATAATGAGAGTTAAAAAATAAGAGAGTTAAAAAAAAATCTAGCCATTACAATAGGTTTTTAATAGTATCTCATTGTCACTTTGATTTGCATTTATCTAAATTAATAATGTCAAGCATTTTCGCTTGTTTTGTTTCCATTTGCATATTTTCAAAATATTTCATATTTTCAATTCATACCTTGTTTATTTATTTAGTAACTGGGTTGTTTGTTTTCTTCTTTTAGGTTTTGAGAGTTCCTTTTTCTGAGCACACATCCTTTGTTATGTAGATGTGTTGCAAATATTTTATTCAGTCTCTGAATTGACTGTCTTTTCATTTTCTTAACAGTGTATTTTAGTGGACAGAAGTTATCCATTTTGATGAGCTCTAATTTGTCAGTTTTTTTCTTTCATGATTTTGTGAGTTATGCTTTTCATGTCCTATCTCACTTAGTCAAAATTATGTTCTCCTATGTCTTTCTGTAGAAATATTATAGTTTTTAGGTTTAACTGTTAGGTCCATGATTAATTTTGAATTAATTATTGCATGTGATGATAGGTAAAATTGTGTTTTTTTTTTTAAGATTTTTATTTATTTATTTGACAGACAGAGATCACAAGTAGGCAGAGAGGCAGGCAGAGAGAGAGAGGAGGAAGCAGGCTCCCCACTGAGCAGAGAGCCCGATGTGGGGCTTGATCCCAGGACTCTGGGATCATGACCTGAGCCGAAGGCAGAGGCTTTAACCCACTGAGCCACCCAGGCGCCCCTGTTTTTTCTTTTTTTAAGGATTTTGTTTTTAAGTCATCTCTACTCCCAACACGGGACTCAAACTCACAATCTCATAGTCAGGAGCCGCACGCTACACTGACTGAATCAGGTGGGTGCCCCAGTTTGTTTGTTTTTTTAATAATATATATATATTTTTAAAGATTTTATTTATTTATTTGACAGAGAGAGAGATCACAAGCAGGCAGGGAGGCAGGCAGAGAGAGGAGGAAGCAGGCTCTCCGCAGAGCAGAGAGCCCGATGCGGGGCTCAATCCCAGGACGCTGGGATCATGACCTGAGCCGAAGGCAGAGGTTTAACCCACTGAGCCACTCAGGCACCCCCAGTTTGTTTGTTTTTAATGTGTGTGTCTAGTGATTCTAGCACTATTTGTTGGCATGGCAAGATTTTCTTCAGTGAATTATCATGGCTTTTGTTAAAACCTCAATTGACCATATACATGTGGCTTTGTATTGATATTCCATTTTGTTCCATTAATTTATATTTCTTTTGTTTGCTCATTTTGCCATTACTATATTGTCTTGATTATTGTAGTTATATAGTAAATCTTGGAAATCAGGTATTCTAAACTCTTCAACTTTTTAAAAACTTGTTTGGGCTATTTTTAGGCTTTATTTTTTTATTTTTATTTTTTAAATAAAACATAAATAAGATGGGGCACTTGGATGTCTCAGTCAGTTAAGTGTTTCCTTCAGCTAAGGTCATGGTCCTAGAGTCCTGGGATGGAGCCCCATGTCATCGGGCTGCCCGCTCAGTGGGGACCTGCTTCTCCTTCTCCCTCTGCCACTCTCCTGGTTTGTTTTCTTTCTTTCTCTATCATATAAATAAATAAGATCTTTATTAAAAAACATAAATAAGAACATACTTTATAAATTAAGAGGGACTTTTATGCAGGGCATCTATAGATAGTTGATACTTCCTCTAATAGATAAGCAGGTTATTTCTGAAAAGGGGGCAGAGATCTTGCAATAAATTATTTCAGAAGAGCTACAATCTGTTGAAATCCTATCACTCTTTCTGGGAAGGAAAACTTATTGTTTGTGTCCAAGTACCAAGGTCTCTGTGGGGGGTGGGGCGGATCTTTCCTGAAGAGCTCCAGGGGCCACTCTGACTCACATTTCCTGACTGTATTGACTCTCCCATATTCTATGCCTTTGCACATGGGCTTTCTTCTTAGAATGTCTTCTCCTCCATACCTAGTTGTTAAACTCCTACTGATCTTTCATGACTAAATTCAAGCTTCATTCTAAATTGAATCTTCTCTCCTGTCCCAGATGACTTTCCAGGAGCCCCCACAGCTCTCAGTGGAGCTCCTTCATAGAGCAGCTCAGTTCTGGGATTATATTTAAACGGATGTGCCCATTCCTCCATTACTCACTCAACAATATAAGCACCTACTATATACCTGTCAGGCCCTGTGTGGATGTTGGTAACATAAAAATGAATAGGTCACAATCTGTTCTTCCAGGACAGTGGTGTCTGATAGAGGGAAACTGCCGTGGAGACAAATATGCCTTTGCAATAAAGGATTACAGATCGAAGCTCTAGGGTACAATCCTGGTAAAACAAGGAAAGGATGGGAAGGAAGACACACGCTGACTTCTGAAAGAACTTTTTACCAAGTGGATGGGCCTTTATATTTGCTTAATTGGATCACTGTATAAGATTTTGTTTATTTAAAAGATTTTAAAATTTAAGCAGAACCAGACCCACAACTACAGAGAACAAATTGATAACTGTCAGAGGGAAGGGGGAGTGCGTGGCAGAGAAAAATGGTTGAAGGAAAGTGGGAGATATAGGCTTCCAGTTTTGGAATGAATAGATCAAGGTAATAAAAGACATAGCATAAGGAATATAGTCAGTGTGAGATAGTCAATTATGGGAGTGCTGTATGGTGACAGATGGTAGCTACATTGGCAGTGAGCATAATATAATGTAAAAACTTGTTGAATCACTATGTTGTACACCTGAAAGTAAGGTAATGTTGTGTGTCAACTCTGCTCAAATTAAAAAATTAAAAGCAATCAAATAAAATACTGGGGCACCTGTTTGGCTCAGTTGGTAGAGCATGCGACTTTGCTCTCTTTGCGTTTGAGCCCCATGTTGGGGGTAAAGTTTACTTAAAAAAAGAAAATAGATAAAAAAATTTAAAAAAACCTTCAAACAAATAAATAGATAAAAGTTAGATTGCCTGCCTCTTCTTCCTTCATATTTTTAATTTTAATTTTTTTTTTACCATACTTGTATAGCAGTGTGAAGTACATGGTTAGAACTTCAGTAACTCAGTTTTAATTAAGGCCATAGAACATGTCTTAAAATTATATGAAAGACCTATTAAGCACGTAATGATTTTGAGGTAATTTTCAAGGCACTAGAAGAAAAACAGTAAAAAGTCTGATAAAGAAAATTAGCTGTATACTTGATGAGATAAGCCTTAATAAGGACAAACACATAAAGAATTTATAACACAAACATTTCAATGACGAAGGGATCTCATTAGGCAACATATTCTTAGTCACCAATTAAATTGTCTAATAAATAATTGTTCAAGGATTTCAGAGAATGAAGGTGGTCAACAAGTCTTTTTTTTTTTTTTAAGATTTGTTTATTTATTTATTTTAGAGCTAAAAGAGAGAGAGCGAGCAGGGCTAGGAGCTGAAGGAGAGGAATAAGCCGACTCCTGGCTAAGCATGGAGCCCGACATGGGGCTCCATCCCAGGGCCCTGAGACCATGACCTGAGCCAAAACCAAGTGTTGGATGCTTAACCAACTGGGCCACCCAGGCACCCTGATCAGCAAGTTTTTTTTTTTCCTATTTATTTATTTAATTAATTAATTAATTAATTAATTTATTTGTCAGAGAGAGAGAGGGAGAGAGAGCAAGCACAGGCAGACAGAATGGCAGGCAGAGGCAGAGGGAGAAGCAGGCTCCCTGATGAGCAAGGACCCCGATGTGGGACTTGATCCCAGGACGCTGGGATCATGACCTGAGCCGAAGGCAGCTGCTTAACCAACTGAGCCACCCAGGCGTCCCGATCAGCAAGTTTTTATGAAAGTAGTGGAATCTGAACTTGGTTTTGACGGGCAGGTTTTGTCTATTTGGACAGACAAAGAGGAAGAGGAGATAATGAAAGTGAATGTGTGAAGAGCTTTGACTTTGGAATCAGAAAACTCTGGGTTTTTCCTCATCTTTACAGCTTAGCTCCAGGCATCTCTTCTCTGAAGTCTCTACTAACACCTCACTCCCTTCTTCTTCCACCTGGCAGAATGGGCCACTCCCATGGCATTTCTACCATTTACTCTATATACATTAACAACAACACTTCATAGCATTTTTAAAAACTTGTCATTCTGGCACTTACTTGATTTGTGACCTTAGTCAAGTCAGCATACCTCATTTTCTTCACTTGTAAGGTAAAGACTCATACCTCAGAGGATTGTTTTGGAAGTTAAATAGGATGGTGTGTACAGGCTAACTCATACAGCAGCATAAGGGATGCACAGGACTTGGAAAGTGTTTTATTTCTGTCTTTTGATATGAGCAGAAGCTTAGAGAGGGGAAGGCAAGAATGCGTGGAGGAAAAAGGGAGAGAAGTAGGTAGACATCCCATGGGGCTCTGTGAGGGACAATAGTAGCTTCACTGTGATGGCAACCAGATGTCATGATCTGTAAGGCACACTCTCAGTTCCTAAAATCAGTGTCTTCTCTATATTTCTCTCTTCAGTTTAATCAAAATCAGCAAAAATTTAAAAGTTAAACCAAACATGTGAGGCTTAAGTCACCCATACAAAATTCCTGTTCTTAGTGGTTTCAATCAAACAAGTGAAAAAAACAAAGATACAGTTATTGCGTGATATCATATGCTATATTATGGAGATTATGTGATCCTTCTTATTAATCTACAACTGATTTTTTTCAAGGTGAAATGAATCAGATGCTCATTTTCTAAGTTTTACCATTTATAAATGTAATTATGAAAAAAGAAAATAAAACGGAGTCGTTAAAGACTGAAAACATTGAGATGCAAAATTTTTACGTGTAGAAGAAATTAGTATGTGCAGGATTGAAATATTTTCAAGTTATTTTATGACTGATTTTAGTCATCTAGCTTATAATCGCTTAAATTTAAAGTTTAGCTTCATCAGACTCTATATGAAAAATTTGTTTCTGGCCAGAGTCGCTTATGCATGGAAAATAGTTAATAGATACATTTATAGGTATGAAAACCGTAAACCAGCATAAGGAGTTCTCTGTTTGGGTCTGGTAAATGTAGACGTTGTAATGCAGGGAGAATTCAGTGGGTCACTGAAAATGAAATTGCTTGGAGCCCACAGACGTTCTGTAGTCAGAAAAAAGTCAGTTGATAATCTGTGCAGCCACTACTGTATACTTGAAACTTCACTTATTTTCACTACATATATATACATAATATTTATATATTTTATTTATATATATACTTATATGTGTATTTATGTATAATATATGTTATATATATGATATATATTTTCAATAATATATTGAATATATTTTGATATATACTGATTACATATATATAAAAGAAAAGTGAAAAAAGAAAGAAGAAAACAAGCCAGGCTTCTTTTCTTGTGGCCAGCTCAAAGAACAGTCCACACTCCCAGCCTGTGAGGACGGTTGGTGTGTCTTCTCTTCAGAAGAGGGAAAGGGTCAAACAAAGACAGAAAACCAAGTAACGTGATACAGTTGGGCCACCTCTCCATCCCTCAGCTACCCTCTTTAGATGCAAATTCAGCCCTTTCCTCAAAGACCAGGCTTTTGTGATATATTTTGACCCGCAATCATTAAATCCACGTGCTTGTACACAAACAGAACAAGGAATCTTTTCTCCCTTATCTCTCGTGAAACCCTCCCGCCTCAAAGTAAAAGGGAGTCATTCAAAAAACAAAACAAAACAAAGCAAAACTTCATTAAGACCTATTGTTCCTACTCCCACAGTCTATCCCCAAAGCCCTCTGCTCTTTTTTACCGCTGGCCCTGAAGAGGATCACAGTAAAGATCCCAATTCTGCAATTGAATTCATCTGTAAACTCCACGGGATTCCTGGAGAGAGACAGTGATTTGATTTGGGCATTTGACAGTAGTAGCATATTGGCAAATGCTCTAGGTCAATAATGTTGGTATTGGGTTTAAAACAGTCATGTGAAAACTCACTGCAGAGAACTCCCAATTCTCCCCATAGAGTATATATCAAAGGACTTGAGAGAAAAAAAAATCAGTTTCTTCTGGAACTGATAAACCCTGGAAGCAGCTAGCCTGGGGACTCTAGTCTTGCTCCAAGTTGTGCTTTATCTTAGCAAAAGAGAGAAGATGGGAAGTCTGTCAGGCTTTTCCAAATTTATAACCTCTGATTCAGGCTCCTCATGGCCAAGCGGGGGTCCTAAAGGGCAGTGACAGCAGTGGCAAGTTCTGGAGGGGAGGGGAAGGAACTGTGAGGACCTGACATTAAAGAGCCTTCTAGAATCCCAAAATTGCAGTCATGCTTTCAGCAAGAGAACCAGGAAGATAGAAACAACAATTTATTATGATGCCTCTTTTACTCTCTCACTAATCCTTTAATCTTACAGAAGACATACATGTGGACGCCAGGCAAGAGTAATGGAGTCTGAGATTTTCTCTTGCTGCAGCTAAGGGTGTAATTCAGACTTCCTTTCCCGCAAAGCCCCCTTAAAGGGCACGGAAAAGGGATAAGGAGAGAAACTGGCAGAGAAAAGAGAATAGGTCTCTGCTTTTTAAACCTGCTGCCGTCACATAACCAAGGATGGCTTGAAAGGAAATGCTTATTTCCTGGTGGTTCTAAGCATCCTCACATGAAGACTGAAAACTTAGCTGAAGAAAAAAGAACCTATTAAATTCTGAACGATAAACTGACTCATAGTCACCGGATCCAGGAACATC
The DNA here is from genome assembly GCF_902655055.1 of Lutra lutra. NCBI lineage: Eukaryota > Metazoa > Chordata > Mammalia > Carnivora > Mustelidae > Lutra > Lutra lutra. Next base: position 64,350,898 of record NC_062281.1, read on the forward strand.
GTTAGCGATTTTCAGATACCATATACTGACCAAGATGCTCTCTCAAAGGAAGAGGCTGGTCAAGTTATACTGTGAAAAGAAGTTTTACATTTTTGTGAATCACATAGTTAACAGTTTTAAAAAAGTCCGACTGGAATCTGAAAAATGCATTCCCTTCTTATCTCCTTACAGTTTTAATAAGCCACTAAATGTTAATAAAATGAGGTTACCTCAAAATGTACTTTTCAGAAGACATATTCTGTCAGAGTTTAGCCCATGAAGAGATATACCTGAATTTTGTAGTTAAAAAAAAAGTCATTCATCTCAGCTCTGCACCTGTAATGAGAAAGGCTTCTGTTCCACAAAGAGCCACAGTCTCGGGCACACAGATGGGCCACAGCCAAGGGCCACTGTGCCTTCGGACACATCTGCTTGCCAGGAGGGACCCGAAAGCACCATGGAGAATGGCAAAACAGACTCTTGCCCTGTGTGAGACTCCAGAAGATGTGAAACCCATCTGAAATGTATACTGGGATTCTGTTCTACAAATCATGACAAGATTAATACAGAAAATGCAAACAAGAAAAAACCCAGGATCTGGCTCATTCCCCTGAGGTAGTGGGAGGGAAATTTCTAGGGAGATTAGGTTTCGTTTTTGTATAATTACACACTCCATTGAATTTAATTATTTTGTAGTTAAATTCCAGAAGACAAATGTCTCCTTAGTATATACCTTCATTTTCTTTCTGGTGTAATCACATTTTCCTAGACGTTTTGATGAGAACTTATGTTTTAGGTAATGTTTGAAGTATGGTATGAAGTGAGAGCTCTCTTTGGGAAGTGTTTTTCATTGCCCATTATTGTGGGTAAATTATTGTGTATAAATTAAAAATTTAAAAATTGGTTAAGGCTCTGTATTTTAACCTCACAAATCTCGATTTCTGTCTCCTCTATCTTTTTGAGGCTACGGCTGAACTTCTCAAGTTCTGATTATTAGGTCATTGTTAAGGGTCTGTTCCTGCCTCAGCCACCCCACTGGGCTGGCAGCATACCGGAAAGGAGATGAGGTTTTGAAAGATTTATCTTGGAGGCCAGAGATTTCAAGCCAACATCAGACATTCTGTAACTTTTCTCCATGTGGGCTTGACAACTTCTTCTGTCTAAATTAGGTCCCAAGTAGATTGCTGTCAAGTGTGGCTGTGGGAAGAATGTTGGTGCAGAGACCTGGTTTCTCTCTCGGTCTAGCTCTGCCCCTAATTGGCTACACGACTCAAGCTTTCATTCAACATTTATCCAACCTCTGTAAATGCCTCTTGCATGGTAGACATGGTCTGGTTTTGTTTTTCTTCTGAAATATTGGGAAGAACAATAGCATAGTAACTGAGAGCTGGTCTCCAGATTCGGATTGAGCTGTTTGGAGTCTCAGCTTTGTGACAAATGTGTCCTTGTGCACTTGTTTACTCTCTCCAGACCTCAGTTCCTTATTTATACTATGCAGTCATCTAGACTTCATAGGTTGCATTGTGATTTAGAAGAGACAATGAAGGGAATGTGCGTAGAACAACGCGCGGGGCCAACTGCTAGTGTCCTCTAACTCGTAGCTATTGTTACCACGTAGAGAAGAAGACAGCAGGGGCCAACGAATTCTCACTGGGATGAGAAACAGATCTGTTAGGAGTCCTCAGTCTACCACTTGCCCTTGGGCAGGTAACTGAACGTTTTTCAGCCTAAATCTACTTCTGTACAGAGAAGATCAGGAAATCTTGCCTTCCTTCGGTTCTTTAGTGGATGAAAATAGACGGGTGAAAACATCACCTTTTGTTTATCTGCACCCCCTCCTCCACCCCAAGGATCTAGAAAGAATGTTGTTAAGATACAATTTTGGTCTCACCTAACATTTGTCAACAAATCTCCATTTTCTCCAGAATTAAGTCCAAATCTATTAGCATGTCATACTGCGCTTATGCTCCAATCTCTTTCTGAGGCTATGACTACTATTTCAATCCACCTTTCCATTGTCTCTGTCCAACTGCCGGTCACATGGAATCGACACACATTTCCCTGATCACACTTTGCCTTTGCAAGGCCAATTCTTCCTGCTTAAAATGTCCCTTTCTTTTGTACTTAAGCAACCCCTCTTGTCATTTAGCACGGCTCCTGTGCATTCTCTGCAGACCTTCCAGACTACTTCCTTGGAGAGTGAGCTCATCACTCTCTCCTCTCCTCCAATGTAGCAATTTGTTGAGTCCTCATTCTGGAATGAACGAATGACCTAGTGAATTTTGCAAACATATATGGTATTTCCTTAAACACAGGTATTGTATTTTATTCATCTTTGCAACCCAAGAGGCCAGAGTAATTCTTTGGCATTCAACAAGTTGTTTTTGAACAGAAGAAAGAGAGAGAAAGGTTGGAAGGAAGGAATGAAGGTAGGAAGGAAGGAAAGAAAGGAAGGAAGTTATTACTATTGCTGAATTCATTTTTATTGTATCTGACAAACCCATAGTTTTTAAGTTAAAAAAAAAAACAAACAGAAAAGTTTACAGACACTTGGAACACATTGCTCCAGAGTCGTTCTGAGCTCAGTGGGCATCCCAGGCAAGAAGAAGCTCTCTAAAGTCAGCTACTTTTAACAACTATAATTGCAACATTTGTTGAATTTAAAGCAAAAAAATGGTGAACTTTTTTTCTTCTAGTGCATATCAATAATGCAGAGATATTCCAAAGGAAAAAATCATTAACTAATTAAAAAATGAATGAAATGTGCCTGTGTAATCAATATAAGGACTTTTTTTTTCTTGGTTTGGGTCTTAACAGAAAAATCATAACTTGTCTTTGTATGAATTAAAAACCAATCCTGGTCAGTTGTCATAAAATTTCAACATAAATGACTAAAAAGTAATTACTAATTCAAGATATGGGGAAAAAAAAAACTGTTGGGAGGGAAGGAAAAGAGGTAGGTATGGTGAGAAAAAAACAAGATTTGAGGCCTTTGAAGTTTCCTCAGCATGGCTGACAACAATTCAGGCCAGCCAGGCCTGAATTCCTCACGCCTTCCCCAGATATCCCCAAGTTTTGAGGCAAGATTCCGTTTGGTTTCCAGTTCTTTTTCTTATCTTTTCCTCCATAGCGGAGTGGGGAGATCTTTTCATTGTTTGCTCTCCCCACCAGGTCTCCACTGGTCTGTGACCCTCTGAAGTGAGCGGGACCCCTGAGTTCTCTTTCCTCTGCATTCCAACCCGGTGGCTTTTCAGTAGCTCTCAACTATAGCCAACTGCTAAACAAATCTACCCTAGGGTACAGCCCTCCCAGGGGGTGGTTCTCATTTGAAAAGAGGTCATCCATTTAAGCAAAATGCATTTCTAAGGGATAGCATATCAAGGCGTGTGAGAAAGCGAAGTGTGGAATTTCATGCCTTTGGAGGAAGACAGTTGTAGCACTGGGAGTCTTCTAAGTACCTCGGGACTCAGGCACTTTGCAGCCAAGGATGGTTGTCTGTTGGGTTTACTGTCGCTCAGGGAAGCGGAGGGGGCTGGAGGAAAGATTGCTTCTGGGGCTGGTGGGACAGGAGCTGGTCGCCAAAGGTTATATCCAGCAGAAGCAGACGAGTGAGGGCTGCTGAGCTGAAGCGGTTCAAGGGTCCTCGGCTAAGCTTTTCCCCTAGAGTTATTGTGAATATTCCCTGGAGCCCATTTTCAAGGCTGTTAATCTGAACTTTGAAAATTCGCTAATTTTCGGGACAGGTATAATGAAAACAAAGTTACCAAGCAGTCAGCTTCTGATTGTAGGTCTGGAGCCGAGGACATCATTAGAGGAATTGTCCAATGTGTATTCATTAAGCCATTAGCTTTTATTTTAACCAGTGTGCAAACTAGGCTTTTTTAAGTGCCCAGAGAGTCTCTTAAAAGAAGGATATAAAATTGCTACAAAAAAAGACCTCTAGCTGTTGCCTAGGATAAAATCATAGAATTTCATGTTGGGAGGAAATGTAAAGGTCATCCTGCCTCTGACTTTTACAAGTTGCTATCACTTGAAGAAATGGGAGCACAGGATAGAGGAAAGAGTTTTGGATTGGGATCCAAAAAAACCTCAATTATTCTCTCCCAGTGTTGCATTCCCATTTGCATGAAGTCTGAGGAGTCACTTTTTTTTTTTTTAAATTTTTATAAGGAAGTGACAAACTGGTAGCTAAAGGCCATGATTCAGTTCAAACATCTGTTTTGTTTTTCTTACAGCATTTAGAAAATTAGAAAATTCCATCTAAAAACCTAGATGTCCAGTTTCTCTTGGAAAAAAAAAAAAAAAAAAGGTCCACCCTCTCCAACATCCGCATCTTAAAGGCACTGAGTTTGGAATCTTTGAGCTAGACATGGTGTACCAATATTATTAACTGTAAAATAGACAAGGGGGAGAATGACAGGTGATACTAGAAAAGCAGTTTCCAAATTTAGTTGATCATAGAAATAATTTGGCATAGCCACAAAAATGCAAATTTGGGGAGCCCCACTCCTGGGGATTCTGACTCAGTGGGTAGGGGAAGGGTCTGGTTTGTTTGTTTATTTTTTAAGTTCTTCGGCTGACCCAAGCAAGGGTTAGAATCCTGACTTAAAATTATCTCTAAAATTCTAGCTCTAAAATTCTATCAACCCAACTAAGCCCAGAATTCTAGTTTGATCATTCTTTTTCAGGTCAACGGACTTCAATGCACTTAAGGCTCTGGTGTAATTATTAAATCCAATTAGCCACTGAGTTAAATTATTTCCAGTCAACCTTAGGCTATTTACTAGAACATCCCCCAACCTGTGATCTGAATGGGAACAAAGGGACGTGGGGACTTGAATAATATTCATTTATCACTTCCACATTAAAGCGACTTATTCACACAGCAGGTAGAAATTCCCACAGCCCTGTCTCACTTTTCTGAGGATATACATATTTAAAAAAGAGTTAAGGGAGAGAGGAAATTCTTATCAATGCACCATTTGAGCGTAAATCACAGAAAGGGATCTGCAGGATTAAGGTGCTCTGATAACAAGCACATTTTACGTGGGTCTGTTTAACTTGTGTTTGGGACAGTTTCTTAGAAACTTGAAAAAAATACAGGAAGGGATTTAAATTTGATGCAGTGGGGTCTTTAAAAATTTGGCACGAGTCTTTGCGTTCTTTCAACTCACCCTTCAAGGTATCACAATGTGAGAGAACGCAGGCTCTGGGCTCAAACTGCCTAATATCAGAAACTGTGGACTGATGCCTGTAGACAAGAGGCTTGAGGAGAGGAGCGAATGGTTTCTATGGAGATGGGAATTAGTGAGGAAGTGCTTTCCTTTTGATTATCCTCCATCCTAATAGGGACAATTGCAACCATTTATCTTTCCCTGAAAGAATAAGGACATCTTTGGGAACAATAACAAGGACTTGAGTGAGACTGTTCCTTGTTAAATATCCTAGAATATCACTCCCTACCTCTGCTTCTTTCAATGTAAATCATAAGGTCTTTGATGGTGGCCTTGGCCTAAGAGGGATGACTTTGATTTTTGTCAGAGAGAACAAAATCAGGAAACCCATATTACTTTCTGTTCGTAATATTTCACATATAATTACGCTATTTTATTTTATTTTATTTATTTTATTTTTTTAAGAGATTTTTTTTTAAAGATTTTATTTATTTATTTGACAGAGAGAGATCACAAGTAGACAGAAAGGCAGGCAGAGAGAGAGAGAGAGAGGGAAGCAGGCTCCCTGCTGAGCAGAGAGCCCGATGCGGGACTCGATCCCAGGACCCTGAGATCATGACCTGAGCCGAAGGCAGCGGCTTAACCCACTGAGCCACCCAGGCGCCCCATAATTACGCTATTTTAAAGTTACAATGTATACTAAGTATTTGTAAAAATGATAGCTTGAATTCATAGTCTCTGAACCATATAGAAACTTTCACTGATGTCTGAGAAGTAAGAAGGAGCATTCACAGTTTTCAGAGGGAGAAAGCAAAGCATAAACAACTGAAGTGCTGGTTTTCATCACGTGTGGAAAACAAAAGTGTGAATGCATACGATGTTCTTGGAATTTGAGTTTAATGACTTTTCTTTTTGTATTTCCAATATCTTTTCTTTTCTTATTCTTTGCTAACACATGAGTGTAACACAGTTGAATTACATAGAAATGGATAAAGCAGTGAAATTACACAGATTCCACCACCCAGAGCTGAAAACTGTTATCTCTTTAATTGATATCCTTCCAGAACTTTTTTCTCAACCTACACATACACACAGAGCTGTATATGGATAACTTATCCACTTATATTTTATATAAATGAACTCCTATAAGTTATATAGCTCTGAAAATATTTTCTTCCCTAGGTAGCATGTCTAGATCTATGTCATTTTTTTACATGGTTGCATGGTAATCAATTACATGAAGGTATCATAGTTCATTTAATCATTTCCTTATTTTGGGCATTTCAATTGTTTTCTCTTTGTTTGTTTGCCTTCTGCTATTTCTTCTCCTCCCTCCTCTTCTTCTTCTTCTTGTCTTTTCTCCTCCTCCTTCCTGTCTTCCTCCATTTTATTTTTATTTATATATTTACTTATTACAAACAGTGTTGCTTTATTTACCATTTAGAAGTTGGGTAAGTGCCATCAGTATCACCTCTAAATAGGAACTACTTGTCATTGAAACAAAACTTCTGAGAAACATTCTCAACGTGGTAAGGGACACAGAATGGTTTTTAATAATAAAAATAGAAGTAATCCTTCTAAAAGTATAGTGAGAAGTGGTAACCCATGGTCCCCATATATACTTCTTTGAATAGTAGTACTTTTTCCATTCACCTTGAACAATAATGCAAAAACCTTTAAATCGCAGTGGTTCTTAACCTTGCTTGCACATAGAATTTCTTAGAGGATTTGTAAACATTCTAATACTCAGGTCAAGGCTACAAATAAATTACAACCTCTGAAGGCAACACCCAGGCATGAACACTTTTTTTTTTTTTAAAGATTTATTTATTTGAGAGAGAGAGAGAGAGAGAGAGAGATGGCATATGAGCATGGGGAGGGCAAAGGGAGAGAGAGAATCCTGAAGCAGATTCCCTGATGAGCACAGAGCCTGATGCAGGGGCTCAATCCAAGCTCATGACCTGAGCCAAACCAAGAGTCTACCACCCAACTGGTTGAGCCACCCAGGTGCCCCTAGGCATCAATACTTATTAGAGCTCCTCAGATGAGTCCAATGTGCATGGTGGCTTCATGGACCTGTGCTCAGAAGGACTCAATGTTTGGTTTAAAGCTTTGCTGTCACCATCTTAAAATGTATACTACTTTTGTCTTGGAATCTGCTCTAATGTGAAATTTGATGGGACAATGGAGTATGTCATTCATGTATGGCCTCTGGGGTGCCCGATTAGCTTTGAATTACAGTGAACCCATGTTGCACGAGAGTTCAGTGGGACTCCAAGTGAGTGTAAGTTATGCATATTACACTATGACTTAAATGGTGGTGGTAGGGATTATAGCCCAGAGAAACTACACTTTTCATTCAAACCAGCACTTGCTTTGAACCACAGAAAACAATGATTTTTTTGAGCACTACGGATGACCAAGGGACCCTGTCATATCCTTTCTTACTTATGTCACTTCCCTAGTATCAGTCATTTCAATTACACTTAGACTTTCTCTTACATGGAAGAAAAAGGAAATATAGGACAAAGCTTTGACTTTTTAGAACTTCCTTATTCATCAGTTAGCCAAAGATAGTGTTAGTAGAATGTGTTTAAATCAAATAAGTGAAATAAAGACGATTGAGTTTTTTTTTAAATTTTATTTGTTTGACAGAGAAAAAGAGAACACAAGCAGGCAGAGGGAGAAGCAGGCTCCCACTGAGCAAAGAGCTTAATGTGGGACTCGATCTAGGACCCTGGGATCATGACCTGAGCCAAAGGCAGACCTGAGTGAGCCACCCAGGCATCTTGACTGAGTTAGTTTTGTATCACATTTCCACCATTGTAGTACAAGCAAAATGCATGTTTATAGAGCTACAAAATACAAATTATATAATTTTAGTGATTCTGTGTATGAGTTAAATGCTTTTAAATTTGTATTTACTACCAGCATTATACCATATAAAGAAAATGACAAAATCGTGAAAAACATAGAGGCATATGTGTTTGATTGCTATTCTGATACAAAGATACATTTTGGAATTCAAAGTAATTCAGATAATTTTTAATATAATTATAGGGGATGATGCATCACTCTCAAAGGATTATGAATCCACAGAGGCATGATTCTTTTGTGCCTCCCAAGAACCACTATAATAGTGACCACACAGCAGCTTCTCCATAAATAATGTTGAATTTGAGAATCACAACATTTTCAAAGATACAGTATATGAACATTTGAGTTTAGTCGTCTCACTCACAGATGTATTCAAGGGATGCATTGGCCACTGCCTAACGATTCATCTTGACTAGTGATTTTCCTGTGAGTTCTTAGTTCCTATTCTGCCTCTTGGAATAGGTTTTTTTTTTTTTTTTAAGATTTTGTTTATTTATTTGGGAGATCACAAGTAGGCAGAGAGGCAGGCAGAGAGAGAGAGAGAGAGGAGGAAGCAGGCTCCCCTCGGAGCAGAGAAGCTGATGTGGGGCTCAGTCCCAGGACCCTGGGATCAGGACCTGATCCGAAGGCAGAGTCTTTAACCCACTGAGCTACCCAGGCACCCCTGGAATATCTCTTGGTTGGCATGAAAATTTTCATGGCTCATACAATTGTCCTTTTTGGCTATGGTAAAGCATTCTTCAGGGACTAATTCTAAAATTGAATTGTTTATCTGAAGATTTGGGATGAGTTTGGAAATCTGAACACGAGGAAAAGCCAGAGGTATACAGTGAACGCTAGGAATGTTGTCCGAGAGAGAAGTCATGGGCTGTGCGCCACAGGTGACTTTGTCCCAAAGTGGGCTTCTTTGTTTGACGTCCTGGGATGGAAGCAGCAAGGTTGAACTCAGTCCTGCTGCAGCTGGGCCTGGAGTCCGTTCAGTAGATTTTTAGCCAGTGAGAATAAGGATAGTGAAGCTGCGTCCCTTGGAAGAGGTGACAGGATCTAAAGTGAAGGAAATTGGTAGCATGCGTGGGAGTCTATTTAAAAAACGAAAAAAATCTGAATAATTTCCAAAATTCTGAGGCAACAAAATTAAAATGTTTCTCCGTTAAGATTCCTCTGACTGCCTGCCCCTGAGTGTATTTTCAGAACCTCCTTAATGAGATAGAAGTTTAATTTTGCCTCAGACTGTCAGCATTGGGACATAGAGGCGCTTATGCATTTAGACAGTAAACTTGAATTTTTTGACATTACATAATCAAATCAAGTGGTGTTGCTCTCATGGAAATTAAAGAGAAGAGGATTATATTTAGCATATTTTCAAACTAGTCTTAGTGAGCATCACAGACACGGATATTAATTTTTTAAATGAAAAGTAGACTGTTTACCATGCACAAAGGATCATTTGTGCTACCCAAATCTATGCTAATCTCCATTCCAAATCCCTTAGCAACTGTTACTTGGTTAGAAAGGTTCAATTTTCATGGAAGAAAAAAAAAAACACTTTCTGAACATGTTGCAGTAAAATTTGGTTTTAGAGTATTGAGTTAAGTTATTAGAAATATTAACTGTTACATAAAGTAATAACATGGTTGCTTTAAATGAGTTTGAATTATTCTTTAAATGCAGCAAAACCTTCCTAAATCGGCTACTCAAATTAGATGCATTAATTTTTACATTGTAATAAAAGATAGTAAATAATAGAAATAGACAAGTACACAAAACAGTGTATGAAATGGAGATCCAGAAAGTGTTCTTTTAACATTCATTCATTCATTCTTCTGCTCACTCAACATATAGTAATAAACACCTGCTGTTACTAGATTCCAGGAATATACAGAAGAGTAGAAATAATGCTTGGCCTGAAGGAGTTTATAATCTAGTGCAGATATATATTTATAAACCTAAAATATAATAAATACTTTAAAAATACTTATAAAAATATAATAAAAACTTAAACTTGAAATATAATCATTGATATGATAAAGTTGTGAAGGACAGTTAAAAAATTAAGTGAAATGGAAAATTTCCAGGAAAAATATAACTTACTAATATTGAAGCTAGAAGAAATAAACCAGTAAAGATATTGTGTCAGCAGTTAAAAATATAACAAAAACAAAAAACAACTCTCAATAAAAAAGCTCACTCAAGATACAGGTCATTTATAGGTCCATTCTCTCAAACATTTAAGGAACAGACAATTCTTGTATTTTCTAGGATGTCCTAAACAAATATTTGTTAAATATATGCATTACTGAGTAAATCAGGAGAATAAGCAAAGAGGGAAAGTTTCCCATCCAGTTTCTTGAGGCTAATATAACTTTGACAATAAAACCAGATAAGAACAGTATAAGAAAGGTAAATTATGATCTAAGAACATTTATGAAATAGATGTTTATATTAAATTCACATGTATATTTGTGTATGAGTGTTTATGCAAACATGTGTATATAACATTATAATGCATCATGGTCAAATTGGGTTTAGCTCTGGAATATAAAGAACACTTAAAATTAATCATTTTTAATATAATTCTTGACATTAAGTATTAAAGGACAAAACATTTGGCTATTCCAATAGGTGCAAAAAAATCATCTGATAAAACTGCTTTCTTTCATTATAAAAATTCCCAACAAAAAATAAAAATAGCAGTGAATTTCTTTTACTTGATAGAAAGAATTCATCAAAATTCTATAGCAAATAGTGTACTTAATGATGAACAGAGAATTCCTTTGAAGTCTGGAACAAGAGCAGGAGCCTTGCTCATCATTGTGCTGGAGGTACAAGCTAGCTGTAGCCAGATTGGAAAAAAAGGCATCGAGATGGACAAAAGCCAAGCAACACTTTTAATATTTATATGCTACGTTTTGTGGCTAAAACCCAAGAGAATCTAAGAACTAGTAAGAGAAGTCAACAAAGATTCTGAATAAAATAACAACATACAAAAATCAATTGTGTGAAGATACCACAGTAATGAATAATTAGAAAATATAACTGAAGAGGTTATATATGACAATCGTGATAAACATTCTAAAGTGCCTGGGAGAGATGAAAGACATGGAGTGGTTTCACCTGTCAGAAGATGAAAAACAGACTTCAATCTAAGAACACTTATTGTTTAGTTAAGAAAATGCCTCAAGCTGGTTTGATTTGGCAGCTCGACCAGGTGAGCAAGGAGCTAGGTTCATTGGGCTGGCTCCTCTAGGAGCCTCGTCAGGGCCGGCTTCATGGGAGTCTGATCTGTAAGATCACACGAGGCTCCACATGTGGAAGGGCTCTACGCCTGGGTCAGTGTTCTGTGTTGCTCTTCTGAAAGTCTTGGTAATTTTATCTTGGAAATTGTGTTTAGTGAATGACATCCAACAGGACAATGGGACACATGTGTGAGCAGAGGAGATATGTGAAATAAACACGTCTGTCATTCCTTGTCATCTCATTTACATATAGCCTTGGTGATAGCCCACGAGTATGGGACTCTGGTTGACCCACAGTGTGTGCGAGTTCAGAGAGACTCGAAATCCTAGTTAGGCATATTACATCTATGACTAAGTTGGCCCAAGGACAGCCCAGAAAGAATGGCAACATTTTCCATTCTAATCAGAACTTGCTTCAAGTACAGAGAGGAGGCAATGACTTTTTAAGAAACATGAACAACTAAGGAACCCTATTACATCCTTTCTTACTTTTGTCACTTCCCTCTACTGGGCCAGTTTGTTTATACTAAAAATGATGAAATATAAGGAAAGAGAAAGATAAGGCATCCCATTATATCTTTTCCTTTCAGTCCTTACTTATCAGTAAGTCCAAGGTAGAGTGTATTGGTAGAATGTGTGCAAATCAAGACATGAAAAAAACAAACAAACTGTTGAGTTAGTCTGGCGCAGCCTTTCCACTCTTCTGGTAGGAATGAAATACAAAAACATGTGTAAGTGTGAAATATAAATTGTGTGTTTTGGGGATTCTGTACATGAGTCAAATGCTCTTATGTCTGTATTTAAAACTGGCGTTGTCCATTATAAAGATATTTATATAAATATAAACAGGGATGCCTGGGTGGCTCAGTCCGTTAAGTGTCTGCCTTTGGCTCAGGTCATGATCTGAAGGTCTTGGTTTCGAGCCCCACATTGGGCTCCTTGCTCAGTGGGAAGCCTGTTTCTCCTTCTGTCTGGCGCTCCCCCTGCTTGCGATTTCTCTTTCTCTGACAAGTAAAATCTTCTTAAAAATATAAAGAATATGAGAATTTATAGATATTTGTTACTTGTATATATTTATATATAAGTATAAAGAACATGAGAAAATTCATGCTCGTAATTTGTGATTTTAGTTTTTCTTTACTGAGAACACCATTAAATAGCAAATAAGGGTCACCATGGCAGATTAAGGAGGCAACCATGGAAGAAAGGAAAAAGCTTTATATTTTAATTACCTTTAACAGAACTTTTTTTTTTTCTGCCTGTATTTTGAACAAGTGGTCCTGTATTTTTATTTTTGTATTAGTTCCTGCAAATTCCATAGTTGGCTCTGCCTGCCATCCTCAGCTTCTTGCCTGCCTTCTTCCACTGTCCCCATAGTAGTTACCTCACAATCGCATCATTGCTCTCCAAGCTCCGGCCGTCAGCGCATGCTTGAGCCAGGAAAAAAGGCGGAGGAGCTGGTGACAGCAAGGTCTTTTTTCATAGTCATTGCCTTTATCAGGAATTTAAAAATCTTTCCAGAGGCATTCACCTATCTCTGAGCCCCATGGACATTTTCAATGGCAAAAAGAATGGAACAGTAAGCATCTGGAAAGTAGAATAGAATCATTTAAGCCCATAGCTGGCTAAGAATAGAGTCTAAACTAGGGGGTAGGCAAACATTTTCTGTAGAAGACCAGGTAGGTAAGCTTCCATGGTCGTATAGTCAGACTCCGTTGCAACTAGTCAACTATGCCACTGTAGTGTGAAAGAAAATATAGATGTGTAAATAAATGAGCATAGCATGTTTCAGTAAATGTTTCTTTACAAAATTAGGAAGTGGGACAGATCTGGCCTGTGGGCCATAGTTTCATGGACCCCTGCATAGAACTTTATTTTGCTTTGGTTACTAAATGATGGGCCATGGGGTAATGATAGGAAGCAGTTGCCATTTATGAAATGCCTACTCTGTGTTCAACGCCAGAGGCTGGTTGCCATCTCTAAAAATATTAGTATTTTATTATTAAGGAAGAAATAAAGCAGTTTGTTGGGAAGGCAAGTAACAGAATCTCACACAATATAAACAAAGTCTTGATTAAAAAACAAGAGATGTAAATGCACATGAGAAATGACATTTTATTGTGAAGACATCACTTTTCTCTAGATTTACACATCAATTTCATGCAATTTCATTTCATGTTCAATAAAAATTCCTGTACATTTTTCATGGAATATGAGCAGCTGACCTTAAAAGTCATGTGGAAAAACTAAGGATTAAGAGTAACCTAGACAGTTTTGAAAGTGGATAATAGTAGAGGAATAGTAGTTAGAAATAGTAGGGGAATTTGTCCTACTAAATATTGATACTTGTTATAAAGCTGAACTAATTAAGATAGTGATTTCTTTTCCTGGACCAGAAAAATCAACTAATTAACAGGAGAAGATTCAGGAACACTGGACAGAGGAGGTATTTCAAATGAGGTAAGGATGAATGATTCAACACATAATGCCGGGGGGAAAAAAAAAGTTATTTCATTGGAAAAAATTAGATTCCTATCTCCTCTAAATCACAAAAATAAACCCCAGTGAGTTAAAGGCATGCTTATAAAAAGCAAAATGTTAATACTTTCCATAGAATTTTAAACTTGAAATAGGAAAAGACTTTTTAAAAGGCACAAAAAGCATAAGCTATATATATGTGTGTATACACACACACACACACACACACACACACACACACATTTTGATGAATATGTTTTCATTAAAATGAAAAACTTCCATAGAATAAAAGACATCAAAGTCAAAGTGAAAAGACATTCAGGGAGTGGTGGACATTAGCAAAGCATATAATGAAAAAATGGTTAGGTCTGGAATATATAAAAACAATTGCAGAAAAGTGGGTGAATGATGTGAACCAGAAATTCTTAGAAGAACTCAGAGAGGCCCACAAACATGTGAAACTGATTCTCAGCCTCACTAGTATCAGGAAATGGAAATTAAACAACAATCATATTTTATGTCATACCCATTAGATAGTCATTTTTAAGAAGTGACAATTCAGGAGTGGGCACGTATGTGGAACAATTAAAGTTCTCAACCACAGCTGGTGGGATTACAAACTAGAAGGAAACTTGGTAAAATACAGTAAATTTAAGGATGTACGTGGTAGTCACTGTAAGGAACATTCGCTATGGTAGCAGCTCTTTGCCTATCAGATCCAATGGTCCCTTTTTATAACAAGTATTTTGTGGCATTCCCAACATAGCCTCCCTTTCGATATCAAGCAGAAATCAGTAAAATGTCATTACATAAATATAAAGGAGAAATAAAGCAACATCATGAATCATGTTTCTCAATAGGTACATGCTTGTGTATGATGAATTAGAAGAAATAACGAGCAAATGTGCTTGCTTATATCAGGCGAATGGGACCTGACAAACTTCAGGAAGATAATATGAAGGATAAGCAAGATTTCTGTGAAAGTCACCATTTGCGATGAGCACTGGGCATTATACACAACTAATGAATCATTGAACATGACACCAAAAACTAATGATGTACTATATGTCAGTTAATTGAATTTAAATAAAATGAAAAAAAAAAGAAGAAAAATGCAGACTCTTGTTTTGGCATCTCAAAGGTGATGTTACTGTTGAAGATGGGATTTTTCAAAATGGCAGGCAACTATTAATGAAGTTGTAAATAAAATACAATCTTCAATTTTCATAGAAGGTATATTCCTTGGACATCAGTGTACGTTAATTTACATGAACGTCTTACTGTAGGTTAAAGGAAAATTCTTTGTGTTCCCTCGGCTTCGATGGAGGAAATGTTAGAAGTGTTATTCAATCATTGTGACAAAACAAAATCTCCCCCCACAAAATGCCAGACTGTTTCCTACGGGGTTATCCTGCCCTCTTGGGAGCCACAGCTGAAGAATAACTCTTAAGTGGGCATAGAGAGAAATGTGAAAGTGTTTTCATTGCTACAGTTCTTGTAATAGCGAATAATTGGAAATGATCTAAATATCTAATAACAGAACAACAGTTTTTTTCTAAATCTGACTATCCTCTATCTATGATTTTTCGTGTGTGTGTGTGTGTATGTGTAGTTTTGAAATTTTAGGTTCTGAAATAATAAATTAGAGTTACATTATCAAAATGGATATAACTGAAAATTATGTGGTAAGAAAAAAACAAGTTGCGGAGTTCTACAAATAGTATGACACCATTTAAATAGAATTTTAAAACATTCATAACAGTAGGATATTTTAATGCATAATCCATATTTAGCAAAAAACATAAAAAATGTGCATGGGAATGGGAAGCATCCAATTCTGGATAGTGGCGACATCTGGGAAGGGAGAAAAAAAATGTGATGGGTTAGGAGAGGGTCAACAGCTGAATTTAGTTGCATTCTGTAATGTTTTACTTCTTTTTTTTTTTTTAAGATCTTATTTATTTGAGAGAGACAGAGAGATAGCACATGAGAGAACACAAGCAGGGGGACTAGCAGAGTTAGAGAGAGGTAGAAGTAGAAGCAGGCTCCTGGCTGAGCAGAGAATCCGATATGGGGCTCGATCCCAACACCCTGGGATCATGACCTGAGCCAAAGGCAGATACATAACAGGCTGAACCACCCAGGTGCCCCCGTAATGTTTTACTCCTTAAAAACAAAATATGTGAAGCAAATATTGCCAAGTGTATTTTGATATATTCAGCAAAACTGATTGACAAGTAAATGGGTGTTATTTTTCCTCCACTATCTTTTGTTTAAAAATATTTCATAATACCAATTTTGACTGCCTTCTGACAATAGCCTTTGATGTATTTTATTTACATTTTATTTTATTTATTTACTTTAAAAAATGATTTTATTTATTTATTTGACAGAGAGAGACACAGTGAGAGAGGGAACACAAGCAGGGGGAGTGGGAGAGGGAGAAGCAGGCTTCCTCCTGAGCAGGGAGCCCAGGGCGGGGGCTTGATTCCTGGAGTCTGGGATCATGACCTGAACTGAAGGCAGACGCTGAACAACTGAACCACCTAGGTGCCCCCTTTGATGTGTTTTATAGTATGTATCCTATATCTTGTTTTTTTTTTCCTATTTGTTTAAAATGATGTAGATTGTGTCTTTCAGGCATTATTCCTTTTTGAGCCTCCTACTTTCTCAAGGCTCATTTAGCTATGGGACTTAGAGCACAAAGAATCTCAGCAGCACCGGCCCCCACCCCGCCCCATAACTAGTTGAGGATTGGGACAACTGAACTGTCTTAGGATGCATGACAGCTCTTTGTGGGACTGTGACATTTGGGTATACACTGGTTGGGACTGTACACACTCTGGTCCCCTGACTAATGCTGGGATGACAGCCTTGTTCCAAGCTTAGATTTCTTGACCAGATTCTGATATTCCAATTTCTGATTTCTGTACTCCACACTGTACTGAACCAAACCACATGGCTCTCCTACATCCCGTCTTCAAAACCGCCTCTGCCTAGAAACTCTTGACACACCCTGCCTAGAAACTCTTGACACACCCCACCATTGACACACCCCACCATTAAGGTAGACCAGCTCCTAATGCAAAATGGCCAAAGTCAAGGCTGGTGTGTCACACATCTCAGCTCTATGCAGTAGATCAGCCTTTTGGAACCTATATCACCCTGTTAGTTCCTGTGTCTATCCTTATCATATCCTCTAGCCAAACATCCTTTTTTATGTTCATTTTACAGCATAATTATTATTACTCCCTTTCACACTTAAACATATCTCCGGATGATGAATTATTTGATTAGTCTGTTTATAAGCCATTATCTGATTAATGCCTCTTTACAAAGAAATACTCAGTGTTCTCCAAAGTAGTTTCCAGTTCAGACAGTAGCCTAAAATAAGCTTCCGACTGGGAAACATGGAGCACTCGTTTATTCTTTAGGTCTCCAAATAAAGGATGTGCAGAAACATCTAAGCGTACACGGGGATTACAACTACCAATTTTGAGGTGTGCTACATGTAATTTATTATTTAATAGTCAAGAAAACCCAAATTTAAAAATGTTATTTTATTTTCTAAATTAGAATAAATTACAGGTTGTCCATTATCATCATATCAAATGCTTACATTACAATGTACTCCTCTGAGAAAGGAAGAAAAAGTGTGAAATTACAGTTGGTGATTGTTCTTCAGCTCTTTGAGCTAAAAACTTGGATAGTTTTCTTCCACTCATACCTCACATCTAATTCATTAGAAAAGCTATCAGATTCTTCCCAAATCTGAGCACCCCTCCCTGTCGCCACTGCTGCTGCTCTGGTTCGAGCGGCCGCCATCTTTCTCCTGCACTATTACTTTTCCCTTCCAGGGGCCTCCCTGCCTCATCCTTTGGCCTTGTACATCTCTTCCTCCCGAGTAGATAGAGCACACCACTCCTTGTTGCAAACATGCCAATGGATTCTCATCTTACAATGAAAAGAAATCTCAAATATCTTCTCCTCCTACTGTCTTCCAGGGACACTAGCTTCCTTGATCAAACAAATGATGAACTTACCTCAAGGTCTTTGCTCTTGCTCCTTCTGAACTCCTTCCCCCAGATATCTGTGTGGCTGCCTCTTTCTGGTCTCTTCTCAAATGTCACCTTGTCAGAAAGGACGTTTATAGTGACTCCACCTAAAATAGCACCCCACTTCCCATGCCCTCTTCCTGTAACCCCCAAAGATGTTTAGTTTTTTTTTAAGTAAGTTCTCTGCCCATTGTGGAGCTTGAACTCATGATCCTGATATCAAAAATTCCATGCTCTACCAACTACGCCAGCCAGGCACAAAAACCTTTTAAATTTTTTTTGAAAGATTTTATTTATTTGACACAGAGAGAGAGAGAGAGAGAGAGAGAGAGAGAGAATATACAAGCAGGGAGAGTGGTAGGGAGAGGGAGAAGCAGGCTCCCACTGAGCAGGGAGCCAGACATGGAGCTCGATTTCAGGACCCTGGGATCATTTCCTGAGAGGAAGGCAGGCGCTTAACTGACGGAGCTACCCACGCGCCCCCACCTTGTTTAACTTCCAACTCTTGACATGTTACATTTTTATTCATTTCTGTCTTGTCCCATAAGAACAGGGATTCTAGCTCCTACAACAGAATTCACTACACAGTAGTGGCGGGTGAGTGAGGGTGGTGAACTGAGTATAATCCTGGTTGTATTCTTGAGCGAGTGTCTCCCACATGAGTATCATCTACTGTGTGTGTGTGTGTGTGCATGTGTGTGTGTGTGTGTCTGTGTGTCTGTGTGTTCCAAACCAATATTATCAGGTGGTATACAGCTTGTGCTTTTTTTGATCCCAGAAAACTCAAGGCTCTTTGTTTTTAAGTGACAATATAGCAGGTGGATTTATTGGCTCTGAAGACAACCAGCTGATTGACCCTTCCTGCCGCTCCCATTGAATAATCTTGGAAGCACAGAAAGAGATGCCAGGTTCCAACAACACTAGAAATCAGGAATATCACATAATAGATTGCCAGACCCTGGGAAGAATTTCAGTAACCACAACACAGATGGGGCTGGATTGACGAATCATTAGTGGCTGACACATACTTTGAAATTGCTGAAATGGAACAGCAGGGTCAGACAGGAAAAGGTTAGGGCACCCAGGTGTCCAGCTTAGAAGCTGACAGTCTGTATGTACTTTCTGCTGATGAAATAAAGACGAGATGTGGAAATGCCCATTTAAAAAATTAAGAGCACTTTATTATAACATGACATACGTTCAGCACCATCAGCGTATTGTTTTATTTTAGTTAGCATTTATAAGCATATAAGATATTTACATAATATGTAATATTTAGTATTTTATGCAGAAACTCTAATGTGGGCTGCTAGGAACATAGTTTGTAGACTGTGTATTTTTGATCTGTACATTTTATGGCTGCATTTCAGTCTACACATTTTTATCAGGTGTGTCTGGTATTTTCGCTGAAACCACATGGCAACCCTAAGAAAGATGAGAAAAGGTTTCTAAGCATACCTTGTCTTGAGCCAATTCAGGGGTGAGGCTAAGCAGAGGAGCCTTCACTGTACCACATGTCCACACTTTCCTTTGGTGTCCACATCTGTTTTCAAGGCCAACTTCATGGGCATGGAACCTGTGCAATTACTTGCGACTTCATGCTTAGAAGCACTTGGCTTGGCGCTCTGTGGTTGCCATCTTGAAATTCTCCATGATTTGTATTTTTAAAAGAACAACAGAGCGTGTATGAATGGAGGAGATACATGCAAGGTGTCTGCTATTCATGGCCACCCCATTCTCTACAGCCTTTTCAGTGCTCCAGGAACACAGAACTCCAGTGTGCCCACAGTGTGCAAGACAGAGACTCAACGAGACTCAGAAAGAAGACAAGTAAGTGTGTCCTGTTGCATAAGTGGAGAGGATGACAGCTTCAAGAAGCCATGCTTCCTGATAGAACCAGAGCTTGCTTTGATGCAGAAAGAAGCCAATGCTATTCTAAGAAGCAAGGACAATCAGAGAACACTATCATATCCTTTCTTAATACTGTGGACTGAGTTGGTATACTGCCACCCCCTACCCACCAAATTCATATGTTGAACTCCTGCCCCCCAGTACTGGAGATTGGTCATTAGTAAATTAGGTAAAATGAGGTCATTAGTGTGGGCCCTAATTTAATAACCATGTAAGAAGAGAAAATATGGACACAGACACACACACATATGAAAGACCATCTGAAGACATATGGAGAAAACAGCCACCAACTAGCCAAGGAGAAAGGAGAAAGGGCTGAGAAGACATCATTTTGGATGGTGTCTTGGTCTTAGAATTCTGCCGCCCTAGTTATCTATTGCTGAAGCCACCCAGTCTATGGAACTTTGCAGCCCCAGCAAACTAAGACACCCCTTGTGTATTAGCTAGTCACTTACGCTGAAAATGACATAGAGAAAGGGAAAAGGTAGGGCAGCCCACAGTTTCTTTTCCTCCATGTTCTTTTTCCTCATGAAGAAGCTGAAGGTCGAGGGGATTGGTTACATGTGGATGAATCAAATAGTGGAAGAGAAACATCTGAGTTAATTTTTTTTTTTTTTTGGCAGCATTTCCATTGATCTGCTAAGAACAGAATACATATGCCTGTTTTGTTCTGTTAATATTAAGCATTCAATGATGCAATATATGTAAAATACTTCCTCCGGTGTCCAAATAAAATTGATGATGACTGAAACTACTTTCATTTAGGGTTGGGTCTAAATAATAAAAATGAGTGAAAATAGAAAAATTCTCCTTTAAAGGCCAGCACATATATTGTTAAGTCATGCAATATTAGGTTTAAAGTCATATTTCATGTTAAAAAAGATTTGGCAGTTAAAGAAAGTGGTAGCATAAGGAAAGGGTCTAACATTTCTATTCCTGCATTAGGACAATCAAAGATACTTTTTTTTTCACATTAACATTCTTAGTTTATTAATCCTCTCATGAAAAATCTGCACAATCACCGCAGATAAAGCCACTGCAGCATCTTTACTCCTTCTGTTGTCCAATCTCCAGCTCACTTTTTGCCAGCACCAACATTGGCTTTCGCAGTCCCCCTGACTTTCTTCATTCTGTTCTTGCGTTCTTTTCGCTGTTTTCTTGAGGTCTTTTTCTTCTCATACAGACCATGTCTTGCAAGTCTATGTTTGGGTTCATTTTTCTTTGCATAATCCAAGGAATCATAAATCATGCCAAAGCCAGTTGTCTTGCCACCACCAAAATGGGTTCTGAATCCAAATACAAATATGACATCTGGTGTGGTCTTGTACATTTTGGCTAGTTTTTCCCGAATTTCTGTCTTAGGTACTGTTGCCTTTCCAGGATGAAGGACATCAATAACCATTTGTTTGCGCTGAAGTAGTCGGTTGGTCATGAACTTCCTGGTCCGGATAGTTACTGTGTCGTTCATGATGGCTCCCGAGCTTCCCAATCAAAGATACTTTTGCAGACTTGACTCAGATACAGAGAGAATTTGATCTCTTTTGCTCTGGATCCATACCCTCTTGACTTTCTAAATGTTCCTTTCTTTCCCTCTCTCCTCTGTCATCTTCTGTGCTCTCTCTATGGAATCATTTCCATCAGCATGTGTGTGCATTCTAATGCCCCATCCTAAAAAACAGACACAAATCCACAACAAACAAAGCAAGCCCTCTCTTGACCCAACATTCTTTTCAATTTCTTTTGATGGCTCCTGCACCTCTATCAACCTTTAAAGTTTGAGATACCTCGATGCCTGGTCCTACGCCTCTTCTCTCCTTTCCCTTTTTTCTCCTCCTCTCTTCTTTCTTCTCCTTTCTGTGTCCTCTCTGTAGATGACTTCAGGTGGTAAGGACTCTAAATGGCATGAAAAAGTTGATGCTTTCCAAGCTCTGTATCTCACAGTGTGGGCTTCTCTCCTGAGCTACAGGCCTGATACCTGACTAATAGTGGGTAATTCCACTTGAACGTTCCAAAGGGAACATCCAGAATGGTATGTTCAATGCAGAGCTCTAAATTTCATCCCCACTTGTATCTCTTTCTCCCCCAGTGGTGCCGGTAATTATGACACCATCATTCATCCATTATGCAGGCCACAAACCTATGTTTCATCTCTCTGCCTTTTCTCTCTCATCCATCATGTTGAAAATCCTTCCCACAGGGGGCCTGGGTGGCTCAGTCCATTAAATGGCTGACTCTTGGCTTTGGCTCAGGTCATGATCTCAGGGTGGTGAGATTGAGCCCTTCGTGGGGTTCAGGCTGGGCATGGAGTCTGCTTAAGATTCTTTTTCTTTGTCTCCCTCTGCCCCTCCACTTCTCGCCCCATTTGCACACACATGCACAGGCTCTCCCTCTCTCTCCAAAAAAACAAAAACAAAAACAAAAAAAGAAAATAAAGAAAATCCTTCCCTTTCTTTGCATTTCCACTGTGACCATTTCAATTAAAGCCAATATCACCACTCGACTGATAAAGTCCATCTCAGATTGAGTTCTCCTTTCACTCTTGCTTCTCCTTATTCCAGACCAGCAAACAATAACCTTTTGGAATGTAAATTATGTCATGTCATTTTTATTTAAAGCACTTTGGTGTCTTTCTATTACACAGGATGGTCCAAACTACACACATGTGAGTAGGCTGACCTTGTATCCCCGTCGCCTAATTTAATCCTGGTTTATGATTGTCATCTCAGTGTCATTATCAGTAGCTCCCCCTTTTACTCAAAAGCATTTATTTATTATTTTAGAGAGGGAGAACACGATTGGGAGCATGAGGGGAGGGGCAGAGGGAGAGGGAGAGACAGAATCTCAAGCAGACTCCCCACTGAGCATGGAGCCTGACTGGGGGTTCCATCCCACAACTCTGAGATCATAAGCTGAGCTGACATCAAGAGTCAGTCGGTTAACTGACTGAGTCACTCTGGAGCCCTCACTGACTCTTCTTGCTCTATCTTATTAGCTTGCTTTGTAAGGAGATGATCTTGGATTATCTGGGTGAGCCCAATAAGCAGAAGATGGAGGGAAAAATGGAAACAGAGTCTGGAGAAGTGACAATAGAAGGTCCGAGTGGTGCCATATCAGAACTGAACCCGTACTTGCTGGCTTTGAAGATGGAGGAAGGGGCCATAGAGACTTCAGAATCTGGAAAAGGTAAGCAAAAGGGTTCACCAATAGAGCCTTCAGAAAGGATCGCAGCCCAGCTAACACATGGATTTTAGCTCAGTGCAAGCGGTGCTTGACCTTTCACCTACAGAACTGATAAATAATAATTTATGTTGTTTCAAGCTACTAAGGGTGTAGTAATTTGTCACTGTAGTAACAGGAAACAGATACAACCTAGAATGAGACAATGAGAATGCCCATTTTCATTAGGAAACATTTCCAGACTCAATGCTTAACTTTTCGTAATAGAAAGGACTATTTCGTTTTCACAGGCGTTTAATAAATATGCAGTCGTTTTCCAAGGACCGATGGCTACCTTCCTGTAAGGAAACATGATTCTTTGGAATGCTTCCTTTTGCACCTTTTGATTTCTTATGCTCTGATAATATGTACAGCAGAAGTGTTAATTGGAGGTAGTTATCTAGAGGTTTCCATTTTCAGCTGGAGTCTCTTGAAAATTGACAAAAAGATTATTTCCGGGGCGCAGGGGTTTGCAGGCAGCACAAACACTATCACTCTAATTCTTTATCTTATTCTTTCTCAGTAGCTAGTCTCCCGAAGGATGGGAAAAAAACGGAGGGAACAGATATTATGCAAATTGTTTCAACAAAGCATATTATATGCATATTATTTTAGGAGCAGGAAAGGACACTGGAAAACCCACACCTCATGGGACCGCGCCTGCGCGGTGGACCAGATGTAACCATATTTGAAGAACTCCACAGAAGCAGGTCGCCTAGATCCTCGTGGTAACTGAGGGGATTCTATCCTAAAGTGTCTTTCCTGTCTCAAGGTGTGTGAATAATTATGTTCAACTTGCTCCTACGTACCATTATGTGCCCCCTAAGGGCCTTTTATCGATAAAAACTCATGCTTAATTACAGTGGCAGACTTGTTATGAGTCATGGTCCGCTGGAAAAAAAAAGAGATGAGATAATTCACCTGCAATTTCTTTTTTTAAAAACAAGCAATATGTTATGTATATAATGACACTGTCTCTAATTTCAGAATTGCAAATTAACCATTAGAACCTATCTCTCTGTTGGTCATGGTCACGCTCCCCAAGTTCACCCAGTACTCAGGTTCCTCTTTCCTCCTATATACCTGTTTGTGCCCAGACAGTCAGCAGAGTGGACTGTGTGAAACAGCGTGTGCCATAGCTCCAGGTTCCCATCACTCTGGATGGAGCTTTGGCTCCCTCATACAGGGTCCATGTCCCCCTACGCCTGGCCCTACTCTCACTGCTTGGGCCTGCTGACAAATCCCTGTTTCCTGACCATTAGGGATAACGCTGTCTTCTTCCGACCTTCTGGAGAGATCCATGTGCCCTATCTTTTGCAGCCTTGACTGTTGCCTGGGTCTTGTGGTACTGATTCCTGCCTGGTTGCCCCCCTCCACAGCCACTCATGTACTGGAACAACAAAGCCCCAACTGAAGAATGCCCTGGTACAGAATGTCTTACGTTCCTCTAGTTTATCATTAGTACCAGGGTGCTCAGTACTTGGCCACATCGTGAAAGATTTTGAAAAGCTTCAGCCTCCTGAAACCAATAAAATTTACTTGGGTCCTGGAAATTTGGACTGGCTTCTAGCAAACCACAATTCGAGAACAGTTATTTTTCACAAGCATGCAGCGTTAGCTACTAAATGCTATAGTGACTCCCTTCTATGCTCCCTTTCTAGGTTACTTTCATGCAGAAGCATTTATCTGCCTTGACCTTGATATTGCATGAAGCAAATTCTGTAAATATGAGACAACATATGGTCCTCGTGTCCAGCCTGTACCAATGGGGCCATTGCCCTTGATCAGGGTCCCCTCCCAGTAGGGTGCTGTTGTAGCTTCCTATCAGCCAGCACTGTGAGCAGCCATTGCTGCACAGTTGGCATTGGCACTCCTTGGAACAGAAAGTATAATGGACTTTAAAAAGTAATAATTAACATCTTTTACTGGAATAGTACCTTACAGCTTAGCAGCTGTTTTCATGTTTACTTTATGTGGATGTCACGAAAACTGTGAACTAGCAGAATAGTCATTACTATCTCTATTTTACTGGTGGAAAGAGAAGCTCAAAGAGTGACTTTTTTCTTTTTTAAAATATTTTATTTATTTATTTGTCAGAGAGAGAAAGCGCAAGCAGGGGGAGTGGCAAACAGAGGGAAAAGCAGGCTCCCCACTGAGCAAGGAACCCAATGTGGGGCTCGATTGTGGGACCCTGGGATCATGACCTGAGGCAAAGGTAGATGCTTAACCAACTGAGCCACCCAGACCCAGAAAGAGTGACTTTTTCAAGTCGGTTGTTAGTCTGCTTCACAATTTGGAGTAGAAACCAGTATTATAAACTCTGACTTGAGTATTCTATTTAATACATCCCTATACGTGTATAGATAAGACAGGGGAGAAAACCCCAAGGGCACAGTGATGTCTACTTGGAAGGATGGAACGCATGTCTTCCATGATGTCCTTCATGACCTTTGTAAGAAAACCGGCCTTGCCATGCATAATGCCTTGGGCTTTTTATGGACTCCTCAAACTCATAGCACATTACTGCATACAATTGTGCATGTATCTTTCTCTTCTGATTAGACTATGCACTTCATACAAGATATGCCCGTATTTCTTTAGCTTTTGGCCCAAAAAATAAATCACAGCAGTAGTTAAAATTTACTGAGAACTTCATGTGTGCTTATACTGTTTTAAGTTTTTAAATTAATTCATTTGTTCTTCACAAAGTCCCCATGTGAATCTATATAATCTATTGAACTCCTCAATTTTACAAATAGGGAAACCAAGTCACAGAATAACAATTAATTGTCCCAGATAATAGAACTAAAGAACACAGTGTTACTGCAGAGTCCCTGCAGGCCTGCTTGGGCTGAATGAAGTCCATTTTGTATCAGACAGCTGTGAGTGAGAATCTTCTAGAATTCTATTATAGTCCTTGTTGATGCATGCACCAAAGGACTAAATCTCCTGCCGGTGGATTGACTATAAGCAAATCAGGCTGGTTGAGAAAGGTGGGTCTGGAGAACTGATGGACTCATGTTGGCAGAGGGAAGACAAGGGACATAAGAGAAATTGCCAAAAATAAAGTATAGGTAAGGACCGAATTTGGCTACCAGATGTAGAGTAATGTTAAATCCTCCTACTGAATCTCACTGTGGCAGCAGCAGATCCTCCAAATAACCTGGAAGCTAACCATGAACGTGTCAAAATGCTTGTCACTCCACTCAGTGAGCAATGTACTGAGGGGAGCTCAGGGGTGGTTCTCCATTCTTCCCTACCGAGCTGTTATGTACTAACTTCATGCGGTAGCTTCTCAGTATCTGAACACCCAGGCTGGACTCAGTCTCCCCTGTTTGGGTAAGTCGCAGCCAGTATTCTCCCTGCTTACAGACTCAGGAGTGCTCTTCTGAAACCCAGATTTACTCTGCTTTACCTTTTCCTTTCCCAAAGTTTTTTTTTTTTTTTTTTTTTTTTTTTTGGTATTGGTTTCAGATTTCTTATTTGTAAAATAATAATAAAGAACAGTATGTACTTTTTTTAAATACACTACCTACTTAATTTTTTATTTTTTTTCAGCATAACAGTATTCATTATTTTTGCACCACACCCAGTGCTCCATGCAATCCGTGCCCTCTACAATACCCACCACCTGGTGCCCCCAACCTCCCACCCCCCACCCCTTCAAAATTCTCAGATCGTTTTTCAGAGTCCAAAGTCTCTCATGGTTCACCTCCCCTTCCAACTTCCCTCAACTCCCTTCTCCTCTCCATCTCCCCTTGTCCTCCATGCTATTTGTTATGCACCACAAATAAGTGAAACCATATGATAATTGACTCTCTCTGCTTGACTTATTTCACTCAGCATAATCTCTTCCAGTCCTGTCCATGTTGCTACAAAACTTGGGTATTCATCCTTTCTTTTTTCTTTGTTTTTTTTTTTTTTTTTTTTTTTTTTTACAGCTTTATAAACATATATTTTTATCCCCAGGGGTACAGGTCTGCGAATCGCCAGGTTTACACACTTCACAGCACTCACCATAGCACATACCCTCCCCAATATCCATAACCCCACCCCCCTCTCCCAACCCCCTCCCCCCACCAACCCTCAGTTTGTTTTGTGAGATTAAGAGTCACTTATGGTTTGTCTCCCTCCCAATCCCATCTTGTTTCATTTACTCTTCTCTAACCCCCTCAACCCCCAATGCCGCATCTCCTCTCCCTCATATCAGGGAGATCATATGATAGTTGTCTTTCTCTGATTGACTTATTTCGCTAAGCATGATACCCTCTAGTTCCATCCACGTCGTCGCAAATGGCAAGATTTCATTTCTTTTGATGGCTGCATAGTATTCCATTGTGTATATATACCACCTCTTCTTTATCCATTCGTCTGTAGATGGACATCTAGGTTCTTTCCATAGTTTGGCTATTGTAGACATTGCTGCTATAACATTCAGGTGCACGTGCCCCTTCGGATCACTACGTTTGTATCTTTAGGGTAAATACCCAGCAGTGCAATTGCAGGGTCATAGGGTAGTTCTATTTTCAACATTTTGAGGAACCTCCATGCTGTTTTCCAGAGTGGTTGCACCAGCTTGCATTCCCACCAACAGTGTAGGAGGGTTCCCCTTTCTCCGCATCCTCGCCAGCATCTGTCATTTCCTGACTTGTTAATTTTAGCCATTCTGACTGGTGTGAGGTGATATCTCATGGTGGTTTTGATTTGTATTTCCCTGATGCCGAGTGATATGGAGCACTTTTTCATGTGTCTGTTGGCCATCTGGATGTCTTCTTTGCAAAAATATCTGTTCATGTCCTCTGCCCATTTCTTGATTGGATTCTTTGTTCTTTGGGTGTTGAGTTTGCTAAGTTCTTTATAGATTTTGGACACTATCCCTTTATCTGATATGTCATTTGCAAATATCTTCTCCCATTCTGTCAGTTGTCTTTTGGTTTTGTTCACTGTTTCCTTTGCTGTGCAAAAGCTTTTGATCTTGATAAAATCCCAACAGTTCATTTTTGCCCTTGCTTCCCTTGCCTTTGGGGATGTTCCTAGGAAGATGTTGCTGCGCCTGAGGTCGAAGAGGTTGCTGCCTGTGTTCTCCTCGAGGATTTTGATGGATTCCTTTCTCACATTGAGATCCTTCATCCATTTTGAGTCTATTTTCGTGTGTGGTATAAGGAAATGATCCAATTTCATTTTTCTGCATGTGTCCAATTTTCCCAACACCATTTATTGAAGAGGCTGTCTTTGTTCCATTGGACATTCTTTCCTGCTTTGTCAAAGATCAGTTGACCATAGAGTTGAGGGTCCATTTCTGGGCTCTCTATTCTGTTCCATTGATCTATATGTCTGTTTTTGTGCCAGTACCATGCTGTCTTGATGATGACAGCTTTGTAATAGAGCTTGAAGTCCGGAATTGTGATGCCACCAACTTTGGCTTTCTTTTTCAATATTCCTTTGGCTATTCGAGGTCTTTTCTGGTTCCATATAAATTTTAGGATTATTTGTTCCATTTCTTTGAAAAAAATGGATGGGACTTTGATAGGAATTGCATTAAATGTGTAGATTGCTTTAGGTAGCATAGACATTTTCACTATATTTATTCTTCCAATCCAGGAGCATGGAACATTTTTCCATTTCTTTGTGTCTTCCTCAATTTCTTTCATGAGTACTTTATAGTTTTCTGAGTATAGATTCTTAGTCTCTTTGGTTAGGTTTATTCCTAGGTATTTTATAGTTTTGGGTGCAATTGTAAATGGGATGGACTCCTTAATTTCTCTTTCTTCTGTCTTGTTGTTAGTGTAGAGAAATGCAACTGATTTCTGTGCATTGATTTTATATCCTGACACTTTACTGAATTCCTGTACAAGTTCTAGCAGTTTTGGAGTGGATTCTTTTGGGTTTTCCACATATAGTATCATATCATCTGCAAAGAGTGATAGTTTGACTTCTTCTTTGCCGATTTGGATGCCTTTAATTTCCTTTTGTTGTCTGATTGCTGAGGCTAGGACTTCTAGTACTATGTTGAATAGCAGTGGTGATAATGGACATCCCTGCCGTGTTCCTGACCTTAGCGGAAAAGCTTTCAGTTTTTCTCCATTGAGAATGATATTTGCGGTGGGTTTTTCATAGATGGCTTTGATAATATTGAGGTATGTGCTGTCTATCCCTACACTTTGAAGAGTTTTGATCAGGAAGGGATGCTGTACTTTGTCAAATGCTTTTTCAGCATCTATGGAGAGTATCATATGGTTCTTGTTCTTTCTTTTATTAATGTGTTGTATCACATTGATTGATTTGCGGATGTTGAACCAGCCTTGCAGCCCTGGAATAAATCCCACTTGGTCGTGGTGAGTAATCCTTTTAATGTACTGTTGAATCCTATTGGCTAGTATTTTGGCGAGAATTTTTGCATCTGTGTTCATCAAGGATATTGGTCTGTAGTTCTCTTTTTTGTTGGGATCCTTGTCTGGTTTTGGGATCAAGGTGATGCTGGCCTCATAAAATGAGTTTGGAAGTTTTCCTTCTATTTCTATTTTTTGGAACAGTTTCAGGAGAATAGGAATTAGTTCTTCTTTAAATGTTTGGTAGAATTCCCCCGGGAAGCCGTCTGGCCCTGGGTTTTTGTTTGTTTGGAGATTTTTGATGACTGTTTCAATCTCCTTACTGGTTATGGGTCTGTTCAGGCTTTCTATTTCTTCCTGGTTCAGTTGTGGTAGTTTATATGTCTCTAGGAATGCATCCATTTCTTCCAGATTGTCAAATTTGTTGGTGTAGAGTTGCTCATAGTATGTTCTTATAATTGTCTGTATTTCTTTGGTGTTCGTTGTGATCTCTCCTCTTTCATTCATGATTTTATTTATTTGGGTCCTTTCTCTTTTCTTTTTGATAAGTCTGGCCAGGGGTTTATCAATCTTATTAATTCTTTCAAAGAACCAGCTCCTAGTTTCATTGATTTGTTCTATTGTTTTTTTTGGTTTCTATTTCATTGATTTCTGCTCTAATCTTTATGATTTCTCTTCTCCTGCTGGGTTTAGGGTTTCTTTCTTGTTCTTTCTCCAGCTCCTTTAGGTGTAGGGTTAGGTTGTGTACCTGAGACCTTTCTTGTTTCTTGAGAAAGGCTTGTACCGCTATGTATTTTCCTCTCAGGACTGCCTTTGTTGTGTCCCACAGATTCTGAACCATTGTGTTTTCATTATCATTTGTTTCCATACATTTTTTCAATTCTTCTTTAATTTCCTGGTTGACCCATTCATTCTTTAGAAGGATGCTGTTTAGTCTCCATGTATTTGGGTTTTTTCCAAATTTCCTCTTGTTATTGAGTTCTAGTTTTAGAGCATTGTGGTCTGAAAATATGCAGGGAATGATCCCAATCTTTTGATACCGGTTGAGACTTGATTTAGGACCAAGAATGTGATCTATTCTGGAGAATGTTCCATGTGCACTAGAGAAGAATGTGTATTCTGTTGCTTTGGGATGAAATGTTCTGAATATATCTGTGATGTCCATCTGGTCCAGTGTGTCATTTAAGGCCTTGATTTCCTTGTTGATCTTTTGCTTGGATGATCTGTCCATTTCAGTGAGGGGAGTGTTAAAGTCCCCTACTATTATTGTATTACTGTTGATGTATTTCTTTGATTTTGTTATTAATTGGTTTATATAGTTGGCTGCTCTCACGTTAGGGGCATAGATATTTAAAATTGTTAGATCTTCTTGTTGGACAGTTCCTTTGAGTATGATATAGTGTCCTTCCTCATCTCTTATTATAGTCTTTGGCTTAAAATCTAATTGATCTGATATAAGGATTGCCACTCCTGCTTTCTTCTGATGTCCATTAGCATGGTAAATTCTTTTCCACCCCCTCACTTTAAACCTGGAGGTGTCTTCGGGTTTAAGATGAGTTTCTTGTAGGCAACATATAGATGGGTTTTGTTTTTTTATCCATTCTGATACCCTGTGTCTTTTGATTGGGGCATTTAGCCCATTAACATTCAGGGTAAGTATTGAGAGATATGAATTTAGTGCCATTGTATTGCCTGTAAGGTGACTGTTATTGTATATTGTCTCTGTTTCTTTCTGATCTACTACTTTTAGGGTCTCTCTTTGCTTAGAGGACCCCTTTCAATATTTCCTGTAGAGCTGGTTTGGTATTTGCAAATTCTTTCAGTTTTTGTTTGTCCTGGAAGCTTTTAATCTCTCCTTCTATTTTCAATGATAGCCTAGCTGGATATAGTATTCTTGGCTGCATGTTTTTCTCATTTAGTACTCTAAATATATCATGCCAGCTCTTTCTGGCCTGCCAGGTCTCTGTGGATAAGTCTGCTGCCAATCTAATATTTTTACCATTGTACGTTACAGACTTCTTTTCCCGGGCTGCTTTCAGGATCTTTTCTTTGTCACTAAGACTTGTAAATTTTACTATTAGATGACGGGGTATGGACCTATTCTTATTGATTTTGAGGGGGGTTCTCTGAACCTCCTGAATTTTGATGCTTGTTCCCTTTGCCATATTGGGGAAATTCTCTCCAATAATTCTCTCCAATATACCTTCTACTCCCCTCTCTGTTTCCTCTTCTTCTGGAATCCCAATTATTCTAATGTTGTTTCGTCTTATGGTGTCACTTATCTCTCGAATTCTCCCCTTGTGGTCCAGTAGCTGTTTGTCCCTCTTTTGCTCAGCTTCTTTATTCTCTGTCATTTGGTCTTCTATATCGCTAATTCTTTCTTCTGCCTCATTTATCCTAGCAGTGAGAGCCTCCATTTTTGATTGCACCTCATTAATAGCTTTTTTGATTTCAACTTGGTTAGATTTTAGGTCTTTTATTTCTCCAGAAAGGGCTTTTATATCTCCCGAGAGGGTTGCTTTAATATCTTCCATGCTTTTTTCAAGCCCAGCTAGAACCTTGAGAATCGTCATTCTGAACTCTATATCTGACATATTACCAATGTCTGTATTGATTAGGTCCCTAGCCTTTGGTACTGCCTCTTGTTCTTTTTTTTGTTGTGAAATTTTCCGCCTTGTCATTTTGTCCAGATAAGAGTTTATGAAGGAGCAAGTAAAATACTAAAAGGGTGGCAACAACCCCAGGAAAATATGCTTTAGCCAAATCAGAAGAGATCCCAAATTGTGAGGGGCGAGAAAGGGGATAAAAAGGGGTTCAGAAAGAAAAAAAAAAAGAAACTATTAAAAAAAAAAGAAAGCCGATAAAGAAAAAATATAAAAAGAGGAAAAAAAATATATATATTAGATAAACTATTTAAAAAACGTTAAAAAATAAAACGGTAAAAGTTAAAAAAATTTAGCAGAAGAAGAGAAAAAGAAAACAAATATTGAAAAAGAAAAAAGAAATTAAATTAACTGCAAGGCTAAAAAATCATGGGGAGAAAGCCATGAGTTCCGTGCTTTGCTTTCTTCTCCTCTGGAATTCCGCCGCTCTCCTTGGTATTGAAACTGCACTCCTTGGTTGGTGAACTTGGTCCTGGCTGGGTTTCCCGTTGATCTTCTGGGGGAGTGGCCTGTTGTAGTGATTCTCAAGCGTCTTTGCCCGAGGCGGAGTTACACCGCCCTTACCTGGGGCGGGTCTGAGTAATCCGCTCGGGTTTGCTTTCGGGAGCCTTTGTTCCCTGAGCGCTTTCCGTAGAGTTCTGGAAGATGGGAATGAAGATGGCGGCCTCCTGGTCTCCGGCCCGGAGGAGCCGAGAGCCTGGGGCCCCACTCCTCAGTGCGCCCTCAGAGAACAGCGCCCAATGACTCCCATCACCCTGGCCTCCGGCAGTGCTCCGAGCTGACCGAGCCTGCGACCGGTTCAAGGCAACCCTGAGCTGAGAGTCACTCCTCGGCTCTGTCTCTGTAGCCGGCTTCCCCGTTCCAATACCGGTAAGCTCTGCGACACTCAGACACCCCTGATCCTTCTGCGACCCTGCGGGACCTGAGGCTGCGCTGACCCCGCCTGGGCTTCACCCCAGTTAAGCCTCTGGAGCGATGTCCCTCAGCAGAACAGACTTTTAAAAGTCCTGATTTTGCTCCGTTGCTCTGCCGCTTGCCGGGAGCCGGCCCCTCCCCCCGCGGTCTGTCTTCCCGTCGCTTTGGATTCACTTCTCCGCCAGTCCTACCTTTCAGATAGTGGTTGATTTTCTGTTTCTAGAATTGCTGTTCTTCTTCTCTTCAATCTCCCGTTGGATTTGTAGGTGTTTGCAATCTTTAGATAAGCTATTTAGCTGATCTCCCGCTACCCGAAGTAGTCTCAGCCTGCTACTTCTCCGCCATCTTGACTCCTCCACCCAGTATGTACTTTTATTAGTGAGTCATGGGCTAAGCTGCTAAGACCTAGACATCCTAAAACACAGTGACTTTAAAATGATAATGTTTCCTCCTTTGTCATTTAGCAGGTTAGAGTAGCAAGCAGTCCAGGTTACATAGGAGCTGTGCTCCACAAGATCATTCCAGGGAAGCACGTTTCTGGGGGCTTGCTGCCTTACCATCATCATGAATGTTGTCCTCATTTGATCAACTATAACTATGTCATGAGTCAGCCCACTGGAGACTGGTAGTAGAAGAAATAGTGAGCATCCTTTATGAAGGACGTGACCAGAAATTTGCTCATAGTATTTCCTCGAATAGCCCATTGGCCGAAATTTAGTCTCATGGCCAGACCTAGCAGTAAGGGAGGCTGGAAAATATGTTTTGAAGCTGGACATCCATATGCCTAGATCATACTTGGGGTAGGGCGGTTCTTATTCAGTGAAAGAGGGGAAGAGTGGCTACTAGAGAACAATAAGCAGTATTTCTTATGTTAATTTAGAAGGTTGTTTTAAAGATTAATTGAGCAACTATATTTAAAGTACTTAATGGGGGGCTAAGGGGGTAGGAGAAGAGTAAATGAAACAAGATGGGATTGGGAGGGAGACAAACCATAAGTGACTCTTTAATCTCACAAAACAAACTGAGGGTTAATGGGGGGATGGGGGTTGGGAGAGGGGGGTTGGGTTATGGACAATGGGGAGGGTATGTGCTATGGTGAGTGCTGTGAAGTGTGTAAACCTGGCAATTCACAGACCTGTACCCCTGACTATTATGTGCCTAGCATTTATCTAAATGCTCAGAACAACTTTGTTGCTGTTATTATTATCCTGATTTTTTTTTTAAAGATTTTATTTATTTATTTGACGGAGAGAGATCACAAGTAGACGGAGAGGCAGGCAGAGAGAGAGAGAGAGAGGGAAGCAGGCTCCCTGCTGAGCAGAGAGCCCTATGCGGGCCTCGATCCCAGGACCCTGAGATCATGACCTGAGCCCAAGGCAGCGGCTTAACCCACTGAGCCACCCAGGCGCCCTATTATCCTGATTTTATAGAGGTTTCTCTCTCTGTCTCTCTCTTTCTCTCTGTCTCTCACACACACACATTCAAATCCAGCTCTGTCAGGCTGTATATCATATGCACTTTTGAGCAGGACACTTTGTCTTCCTTCTGTCCTTAATTTCACTCTCTCTGCTAATTCCCACCTAGAAGTCCATCCTTTCTAATTATTTCTATCTGAGAGAGGTCAACATTAGAGATAAATGAGAGAAGCAATTGGAAAAGCAAGGAAGAAGCAATTGTTAAGTTAGAAGCTTGAAAGTTTAGCTTTTATCTGATGGGCAAAATGTAGCTCAGGGAAGTTCTTGAATGAAGAAGTGATGAAATGAAAGAGATTTTAAGGATAAGTATCTCACCAGTATCTTTGGTACAAAGGAGAGTTAGAATAGCTAACTTGTCATGAGCGAGGCATGAAAAGTCAAGATTAATGACTGTGAGAATGGAAGAAGGATGTCAACCTTTTGGTTGTACCCGAGAGACATTATGAAAGATATCTGGGAAGACTTTATTATGGAATCATTTTTGTGGGAAACCATTTTCAATTTTATTGCAACACAATTATCTGTAACATAACTTTTTGAAGACTAAATTCTTACTACTCTTTGAAAACTTAACTCATTCTGTAATTCTCCAAAAAGCATCACTTAAAAAAAAAAAGTATTTATTGAGATAGAGAGAAGGTGTGAGTTGGGGGAGAGGGGTAGAAGAAGTCTGAGAGAGAGAATTGCAAGCTGACTCCACTCTGAGCATGGAACTCAGGAGGGGGGGGACAGAGGAAGAGGGACTCGATCTCATGACCCTTAGATAATGACCTGAGCCAAAATCAAGAGTTGAACACTTAACCGACTGAGTCACCCAGGCTCCCCAAGAGCATCACTTTTTAAGATCTCCATGATAAAAATTTAAGAGACTATGGAAATAGTAGTAAAATTAGTAGTAAAAAGTATTGGGAAGGAATGCTGATTTGGGAGGATAAAATTTATATTTTGTGTTTTCCGCACGCTAGGTTCCATATATTGGTACAGAGCACTCAGTTCAAGTGTGACTTGGGTACAAAAAGACATGCAGAGCATAGATTCAGAGTAAACACAGACACCCAAACCTATCTAATCATCTTTGAAGAAATGATTTGGAAACTGAATATCCAGGCCAGCCTCAGTTAGGTGATACACAGATGAAGAGAAGCCAGTAATGGGAAAAGAGGCAGAGAAAGACAGCCTACTGAAAGAAGATTGGATTTTGAGTTAATCCGGATTCTGCAGTTTCCTAACTGACTTTGCGCAGCTCCTTTAGGCTATCAGTAGGAAGTCTCCTTCCAAGTACAAGGGGGTTGGACACTGAACTCTTAAGATCTTTCAGAGGGTAAAGATTTGATGTTCCCAGTTAGAAAGTATGGGTAAGTTACAAGAGTAGAATGTTGGTTAAAACTGTCAAATGTGGTGACATTCTACCCATCCCTTGGTCCCATGTGCGCCTTTGCCACCCCATTTCAAAATTCTAGTACCACAGAAGAAACACTGATGAGCATGTCAGTATAAGTAATTGCATAATACAGCCATCAAAAGAAATGAAATCTTGCCATTTGCGACGACGTGGATGGAACTAGAGGGTATCATGCTTAGTGAAATAAGTCAATCGGAGAAAGACAACTATCATATGATCTCCCTGATATGAGGGAGAGGAGATGCAACATGGGGGGTTGAGGGGGTAGGAGAAGAGTAAATGAAACAAGATGGGATTGGGAGGGAGACAAACCATAAGTGACTCTTAATCTCACAAAACAAACTGAGGGTTGATGGGGGGAGGGGGTTGGGAGAGGGGGTGGGGTTATGGATATTGGGGAGGGTATGTGCTATGGTGAGTGTTGTGAAGTGTGTAAACCTGGCGATTCGCAGACCTGTACCCCTGGGGATAAAAATATATGTTTATAAAGCTGTAAAAAAAAAAAAAAAAAGAAAGAAAGAAAGAAAGAAAGGATGAATACCCAAGTTTTGTAGCAACATGGACGGGACTGGAAGAGATTATGCTGAGTGAAATAAGTCAAGCAGAGAGAGTCAATTATCATATGGTTTCACTTATTTGTGGAGCATAACAAATAGCATGGAGGACAAGGGGAGATGGAGAGGAGAAGGGAGTTGAGGGAAATTGGAAGGGGAGGTGAACCATGAGAGACTATGGACTCTGAAAAACGATTTGAGAATTTTGAAGGGGTGGGGGGTGGGAGGTTGGGGGCACCAGGTGGTGGGTATTGTAGAGGGCACAGATTGCATGGAGCACTGGGTGTGGTGCAAAAATAATGAATACTGTTATGCTGAAAAAATAAAAAAAAAATTAAAAAAAAAAGTAATTGCATAATAAATAATAAATCATAATCATAATAAATTCTGATGTCCCATCAGAATTTAATGAAAGCATTGTTAAGTTTTATGGTCTGACAACTTTTATTTCTGTCATTTCCTTCCCAAGTTTAAAACACGTAAGTCACAGATTGGCAGACACAGTATTCCAAATGCAAAAATAAATAGGGAAACCATACTTCTTATACACAGGCGACTGTCCCTGGGGGTTGTAGCAGAAGGTCATAGGTGTGAGACACTTTGATAAAATAGTACTTTGAGGTCTTAAAATAATATCTTTTGATTATAGAGGATTTTGTTTTCATATGAATGGATTTGATTTTGCTGGGCTATCTCTATTTGCAGAGTTTGCTAGATCTTGGCACCTTGGATCCACCCTGTCAGTCCCCACCTTTTCAAAATGAAATTGAAGGGCTCAGTGTGTAAACATGATATTGAATCTGCCTACTGCCAAACCCTAGGGCACAAACACATTAATTCAATTCCTTCACCAAAGGAAAGAAACTCAAACCTAGCCAGCATTAGTGTTTGATGGAAAAATACAGTTTTTCTCAGCTGAATGAAAAAAAAATCTTGTTAGCAACCAGTTTAACAATGTATTAATATAGTTTTCACAAGTTATTTTTTCTTAATATTTTGTGGAAGGATAATTTTTTCAATTTAATTGCTTTTTTATTGGCAAATAAAAAGTTTGACTTCGGTTTCTCTGTTTAGTAAAAGAGTCTTGCTGATCAAAACAAACATTTCCCTCAAATGTATAGATATTAAATGGTTTTATTGATTTTTTTAAGAGACAGAATCTTTTTTTTTTTTTTTTTTGAGATAGTTTAAAAATTAAACCCAACAACTCCTTCTTTAAAACCTTATTTTAAAAGTATAGGTATAGGTACTGGAATCTGTATGAAAATATTACTTGCTACGGTGATTATGAATATATGCCTTGGGGTCAGAGAGTCAAATCCTCGCCCCATAACTTTCAAGTCAGGTAACATTGGGAAAGTCACTTAAATTCTCCTGGCCTCATTTTCCTTGTATATAAAATAAAGACAATAACAGCATCTATCTCATCATCTTATTTGGAGAATTAAGTGAAAGGATACAACTATGAAACTGACACATAAAAAGCACCACAAGCCTAATGCTATTCTCATGACTGTTGTTATTTTTTAAAAAAGATTTTATTTATTTATTTGACAGAGAGAGATCACAAGTAGACAGAGAGGCAGGCAGAGAGAGAGGGGCAAGCAGACTCCCTGCAGAGCAGAGAGCCTGATGTGGGATCATGACCTGAGCCGAAGGCAGAGGCTTAACCCACTGAGCCACCCAGGCACCCCTTGTGACTATTGTTATTATCTTAAGTAAGCAGAAACTTAATTAAGAAAATTACAAAACCCCCCAAATGAAGCTCAAAATAACCTCTTCCAGCTAAACTGAACACACACTGGACGAACAAGTTTTTCTTTTCCTGATCAAATATTTGGGATGGTCACAAATGTTTAGCATTTAGATTTCTTATTATATTTGTCATTATACTTTTGTGAATTTCTAGAGGAAATTTCAAAAGATGTTATCATGTATCTGGAAGAGAGAGCATGGGAAAATGTTTTTTTTTTTTAAAGATTTTATTTATTTTTTTGACAGAGGGAGAGAGATCACAAGTAGGCAGAGAGGCAGGCAGAGAGAGAGGAGGAAGCAGGCTCCCTGCTGAGCAGAGAGCCCCATGCGGGGCTCGATCCCAAGACACTGAGATCATGACCTGAGCCGAAGGCAGTGGCTTAATCCACTGAGCCACCCAGGCGCCCCTGGAAAAATGTTTTAATAAGGAAAATATTTAAGAATATTTACCTGTTCTCCCATTTATTTATATATCTATTTATGTCTAGCCTCATTCTAAAAATAGTGTGTGGTAGTAATTAGGAGATTAAAATTTGACTAGTTAAACTTAATAACTGATGGAAATAGAAATAAGATGTTGGATAAGAAAAAGAATGAGAGGGGCACCTGGGTGGCTCAGTGGTTAAGCCTCTGCCTTCAGCTCAGGTCATGATCTCAGGGTCCTGGGATCGAGTCCCACATCGGGCTCTCTGCTCTGCAGGGAGCCTGCTTCCTCCTCTCTCTCTCTCTCTGCTTGCCTGTCTGCCCACTTGTGATCTCTCTCTGTCAGATAAATAAAATTAAAAAAAAAAAAAGAAAAAGAATGAGATAGGGAAAATATATCCAAAATATAAATATGAAGAGTTCTAATTCACTTAGGATAAGATATATTGAATTACTCTATGGAAAAATAAAACTTAGCATAAACTGAAGAGGTATCCATCTTAACAAAGTTCTCTTAGCTTTGTAGTAAGAAACAAGACACAATTTTCCTAGGCACCCAGGAAATTCAGCATTGCACCAAAATGCCTCACTATAAAATATACGACAGCAAAGACCCTCAGATAGGTGAGGTATCAATGTGATAAACACTTGTGAAAGACGAGCTTTCTTTACCAAATTAATAAAAACAGAATCTAATCAGGAGAACTTAGTTTTACACTGAATAAAGATTCATGTCATCTTCAACAGTAGAGTGTACTATTTTTAAAAAGAGAAACAAACAAGAATTAGCAATCTTATTTGCCCTAAAAATGCTTGTTAGATTCTTGGCATAGCCACATAATGTATGTGCTTTGGTGGAACACACTGTTTGTAGGTTTGGGGGAATGCCAAGAGAAAAAAATTATAATCCATTCCAGACTTGTTGGAAACAACAAAATAGCAACAAGCAATTAGAAAAGTGTGGTTAGTGCTACAAAACAGAAGTAGGTGTAGAATGTTGTCACACACACACATACACACAAAGGTGTATATATGTATAGATGAATTATATTGGTTCTGAACTTGTTTCCTTTGTGAATTAGAAAGTAAGGCATGGGCACCTGGGTGGCTCAGTGGATTAAGCCGCTGCCTTCGGCTCAGGTCATGATCTCAGGGTCCTGGGATCGAGTCCCGCATCAGGCTCTCTGCTCAGCAGGGTGCCTGCTTCCCCCTCTCTCTCTCTCTGCCTGCCTCTCCATCTACTTGTGATCTCTCTCTGTCAAATAAATAAATAAAATCTTTAAAAAAAAAAAAAAAAAGAAAGTAAGGCAGTGGGATTTCACCTCTCCATACTTCCGGCCAATTATTGTCCTACATACAGCAGTTAATGTTAGTAGAATAATTTGTGAGGAACATCTTTTGAAATACAAAGCTAAGCAATTAATTCTTTGTGTGGTGACTGAAGATAGCATCTCCTCCTGGTAAGATTTCTTAAGATTTTCTACATGGATTTCATACAGATTTCCTGCTTTGGTTGAAAATACTATTCCTCGACCCAATTTGTTGTTATGCCTCATCAGTAAGCTGATGTGTGATTGGGAAGTTTAGATCAGTTAAAATATCAATTAATTACTGTGATATAGCAAGCCCTGTTAAAACCATTTTAATACTGTCCGAAATCTAAGCCTACACCACTGTTTTCCAAACTGTCATCAGTGATCAAGTCCATCAGTAAACATTCCATATCAACTATCACTCTAGCCCCCAGTGATGCAAAATATGCCTTAGAATATTAAATGCTTTTATAAATATTTATTTAAAAAACTTGTTTAACTAGGGGTTTCCCAGGCTTAATAATGAAACAGCTTTCAAAGAACAGCTATGAACATGTTATTGGACTCTGGACTTTTGTGGGATACAATCTGGACACTCTTGCCAAATAAAAGCAGTGTGAGAATAACTGTTGCTGAACCCCAAGGTCAAATATAAAGGACCTTTGGAACACATGCCATCCTATAATATAGGCCTTCACTCCTTTCATGATTATAATTGATCAAAATAAAGCAAGCATATTGAATGGTATCCGTGTTACCGGGAGGTTGTCAGAACCCTGTAAAGGCAAGTTCTTTGAGGATTTTGTAAAGGAGGAAGATTGCCTTCTCTTATCTTCTGCTTATGCAGAACGTGGTTTGTTTGGCTTGCTCCTAAGAGAGTAATTTACTATTCAAATTAGGACAGTTTTGAGGGTGGAGGGCACCATTACTAATTACAGAGACCCAGGGCTGCCCTATGCAAGCGTGGCCACCTTCTTCTCTCTACAGACCACTGTTTCCTGACCCACTTAGGCGATTAAGAGGGTCAAAAGTGAGCCATTTGTTTAATTCCATAAATTTAGTAATGAAAAAAAATCAAAGACTAAACTGAAAAGAGCATTTGCAGCTGCATGCCCTTCTCAGTTGACTAGTTTACAGTTTCTCCAGAAAATTCCTTCATCATGGTGACAACTATTGAAGTGGAAGATATCATGAGGCAAGAAAACAGGGAAGTGTAAAGATGAATGACTCATGGAATAATAGAGGTTTTTAAGTGAACTTTTTTTTTTTTAAGATTTTATTTATTTGACAGACAGACATCACAAGTAGGCAGAGCAGCAGGCAGAGAGAGAGGAGGAAGCAGGCTCCCGCTGAGCAGAAAGCCTGATGTGGGGCTCGATCCCAGGACCCTGGGATCATAACCTGAGCCAAGGCAGAGGCTTAACCCACTGAGCCACCCAGGCGCCCCTTAAGTGACCTTTTTAAAAGGAAAAGAAAGGGACACCTGGGTGGCTCCAGAGGTTAAGCCTTTAGACTCTGGATTTTAGCTCAGTTGATAATCTCAGGGCCGTGAGATTGAGCCCCATGCTGCTCGTGTAGCCTGCTTAGGACTCTCTCTCCGCCTCCCCCGCCATCTCCTGTGTGAGCACTCTCTCTCTGTCTCTGTCTCTCTGTCTCTCTCTCTCTAGATAGATAAATAGATAACTGAAATGGAAAAGAAAGCCGGGAAACAAAGTTCTCCAAAGCTGCCAAGTTACAGGATTACTTGGGTTTTGCTCATGAGGGATCATGAGGACAGACCGATGAACTTAGAACTTGGGTTTGAATCCTATTAGTTGTGCAGCTTTAGACAAATCATTTCTTTAAATCTCTGTCTTCTTTGCAAAATAAAACATTTCATGATACCTCACAGGGTGGAGTGAGGATTGAATGGGGCAGTGTGTATGGAAATGCATTGAGAATCCTAACGGCGCTACGCAATCTTGTAATTTTATCTAATGTTTTACTCTAAGTAATTACAACAGCACCTCCGAAAGTTTCCTAACTGCCCTTCTAGATTTTTTGCTTTTATGAGGCAACAAGGAAATCCAGGCTAAGTATCTCACCAAGTTCTACATTTCTGTTCCTAGGCACCCCCAGAAAGAGATTTTTTAGAAGT
The DNA here is from genome assembly GCF_902655055.1 of Lutra lutra. Lineage (NCBI taxonomy): Eukaryota > Metazoa > Chordata > Mammalia > Carnivora > Mustelidae > Lutra > Lutra lutra. The sequence goes on from NC_062281.1 coordinate 64,392,790, forward strand.
TTTCTGTATCTGGGGGCATGAAATAATTTCTTTAAACTAGGCTGTAACAGGGAAGCAAAACAAAGAGAATAGTTCCCCCGGCAGACACTAAACTGATAAATGGGCTGTGTGTCCGCAACAGTCACAAGTTAGAGGGCTGACGCCGTGCTTTCATACTAGAGGGTGGCTCCATTCAGAGGACTCAGCATGGTCCCATTTCAAGACACTTACCCTTCAGACAACATTAATAACCTCATTCCTTGCCAAAACTTTGTTGCTTGTTGTTCAGAGTAAACCAAGGACTCTCTTTAATGACTTTGCTTTAAACAGCCTGATAACATCTCCAATAACTTAAAAAACAAAGAAGCTAGGACACTTAGAGTTTAAATGAACCGATCTTAAACATGTTTTCCCTTTTCTGTACCATATGCATCTAAAGGACATAACTCTCCCACTCCGCCACTTCCTTGCTCTCCACTCCGCCCACCTCTTCCTCACCAAGACAAAGAAACTTTGCACTTACTTCATTTATTCCATCATTTTCCACTTCACTTTTGCGATTTTCCAGATCCTGGTGGATATTCTATATTTTGTATTTTTCACCTTCCGGTTTGATTTTGTATTTCTATCCAGGATGAGAGTGAGTGATGACTGAAAATGGAGAGTTAGTTCCTTGAACTCTTTTCATGACTCTGGAAGGAGGGAACAGCATATAGTGGTTGCAGCGTGGGAACAAAAATAAAGGGCACAAAAGAATAGTTTTGGTTTGAGATGCTGGTAAATACTGAGACTTCCAAAGTGTAATGTCTGTTTTCTTTTTTATAAGTGTCATTGTTACCGCCCGTGAAAATTCTGAATGATAGACTTTTCAATCATCCTGTTAACTACCTAGAGCTAGTTCTTGCAGAAGGTTAGAAAAACTCTTTTTTACCTCAGCTTTAGTTTCCTACTAGCCTCAGGGTACTGCCCCATATCCCTACAGACAATGAATTTCTTTTTAAGTTCTCAGGATTATTTGTATATTCAAAGAAGACCGAAACAAGGAAATCTCAAAATAATTAAATTCTTTCTCTTAAAAGGTTTATTTATTTATTTTAGTGAGGGAGAGAAAGAACACGCATGAGTGCCTGAGTGACAGGGATGGGGGGAGGCAGAGGGAGAGGGAGAGAAGCAGACTCCTTGCTGAGCAGGGAGCCTGATTTGGGGTGGGGGGGCTTGTTCTCACAACCCTGAGTTCACGACCTGTGCCAAAATCAAGAACTGAATGCTTAAAAGACTGAGCCACCCAGGTGCCCCTCAAAGTAATTAAATTCTAATGATAGAATATGAGCCGTTGTGGCATGGGGATTTTTAAATAACTGGATTGCTTCAAACCACTTCCCATCACTTAGATAAACACTCTGCCTACAGGTAGGCTGATGTCTCAGGTTCCACAATTCAAATGTAACATAACACATTTATGTTTAAGGTGTTGACGTTGTCCAACACTGGGAAATGTATCAGGTTCCAAGGTTGGAGTTAGAGATTTAAAAATGAATGAGGCATAGTCTTTGTCTTTCATGGATCGGGATCTAATTGAATAGTAACCAGAGAGAGGAAGACGACATTTAGTGAAGGTCCAGCTTGTGCTGGGTTCTGCAATGTGTCCTCTCACAAAACAGAAAATCATATTGTAGGTATGATACATATGTGCTATCCTTAATTCCTGTGTTCAGATAAGGTATTTAAGACTTGGGGAGGTTCAATTATTTGTTTTAAATTTTATAGCACAATGGTGAATGACTTAGGTTTAATTAAGGAAATCCATATTATTTGAACAAAAATCTTTTTCAGAAGAGTAGAGTTGGGTTTTCAAAAAATCTTTGAATGAAGTGAAAATATTGCTGTGGTCTTCAAAGTCTTTAATCTATTTCCAGATATCAAAATGTTCTGTACATAAAAGCTTAAATGGCTGCATTTATAGTAAAAAACCATGCTTAATTATTGTGGGGAAAAAGAAGACTTGCTTTAAAAATACAAATTCTGAATTTCAAAAAATATTCCATATTCATAACAATATGAACATATTGTTCATAAAAATATTCCATCCATATTTCCATAATACGTGAGAAATTAAAAAAAATTATTTCTCCGAAAGGATTAACTTGTGGTCCTTTTGCATAGCAAATATAATATTGAATGTGATAGTACTTAAAAGCAATTTCCTAAGTAACAGTAAATTAATTAGTAATGTCCAAATATTTAAAGCTATAAATCAGACTATTAAACTGTTAAATAAAACATATTCTAGCCTTCTATCTTGACAAATAGGACTTAATATAACAAATAAATATATGTGTGAAGTTGCATTATTAATATAACTTAAAATTGGCAAATATCAAAGATGACTGTTTTATTCTTGTGCTTGCTTAAATGTTCTGATGATGGGCTAGTAATATTTGGATGAGTGATCACATTAAAACATACACAATTATAAGTTCTTATAAACTTAATACATAAGATTTATTTTTTTCTTTTAGCAAAATCGTTAATTTATATTTTTTTACTGGAATATTTTGAAATTATGTTAGTTTTACTCAAATTCTGAAATTTTCTTATGCAAGAATCTATTGGATTCAAGCCATCAGAGAGGAAAGATTTGACAAGCTAATTAATTTGCCCTTTCTCACACCTGAAATTTTGGCCTTTTAAATCTTGCCCACACTCCCAATCAAGGTCTCTCTCTAACACATCAGAGTTGTAGTCAGTGGTGTACTGGAACCAGCTCATAGGGGCTTGAGAAAATCCGTTCATGGCAACTTCCCCAATTCTGTGGTCTGTGACATCACTTTGGGAGTCTGAAACCTGCCATTGGTGGGAGTATTTTTATACCTTGGGAATCAGCACATTATACAAACCAGGTTCCCACTATACCTTTGAACTGGTTGTTAAACATTTGAATAGTGCTGGTTATGGGTTGCTCTGAGCATTGGTTTGTAAGTGACACAGGTGAGCATGTGCCCTTTAAGAACTTTATTTTAGGGGCGCCTGGGTGGCTCAGTGGGTTAAAGCCTCTACCTTTGGTTCAGGTCATGATCTCAGGATCCTGGGATCGAGCCCTGCATGGGGCTCTCTGCTCAGCAGGGAGCCTGCTTCCTCTTCTCTCTGCCTGCCTCTCTGCCTACTTGTGATCTGTCTCTGCCAAAGAAATAAATAAAATCTTTAAAAAAATTGTTTGAGAACTTTATTTTATGCTTGGGTTTGTGATATTCAGAGGCCTCCGAAGCACTCTTGCCCCTCTTGCCTGGGTCTAAGGGCAACTCTGATTTCATTAGGTTGTTCTTCTCTTTAAAGCTGTCATTTCCTGTAGTTCTCTAAGCCAAAAAATAATTTCAGAGAGATTATGAGTTTTCCCCTCCAGAGAGACTATACATTTTACCCATATTCATCCTATAACAAAAAAAGTTATGTTGGGCACCACACTATGAAATAAATATCCTTTCTTAGTCTAAATTGATATAATGTTCTTAAATCTGTTTCTTCTTTTTCATGGTTACTCGAGAAATTTTGCATTACTGAATATTGATGCAATTAGAAAACAAAATAAATTGGATAAAAGTACCTAAGGAAGTGAGTGTGTGTGTGTGTGTGTGTGTGTATGTGTGTGTGTGTTACGAAAATGGTATTAATTGTTTAGCTCTTAGAAAGATGGATTTTAAACTTGAAAAGATTCTTGATTAGTAGAAAGAAAGATACTGATAAAAAGATAGAACATTATAGGAAAAATAGGACTGGTCAGATTAGCTCTGTTAAGTTACACTTACGTAGTATGCTAAAAAATGAAAAAGTTAACCGTGTAACTCTTGTTTTAGATAATATAAAAAAGACAAAGTAGCTTGGTTGCCAGGAATCCAGCATGGTAATTAAGGACTGATACATAAAGCATAGAAGGAATCTGTGTAACTACCTAACACAAAACAGATCTTCCAATGTAGAATTATTTCCATCTTGTTCTTTATATGATAAGTATATGCTTAGACCAGAGCCCTGTCAACTCTTGTAACATTCTCAACTATTCATACATTTCCCTCCAAGGCAAATAGATTAGTAATTCATACTTGGGCTTTATGAAAATACGATCATAAAAAATGTCCTGACATATGTTGACTATCAGAGCTAGGTACTGTATCTTTTCCTTCCAGAATGAATTCAGCTCAGTTGATTAAGTGTGCTAAATATACTGTAGAGTTTACAGTATAAATTAATTTAGTTCAAAATGCCTTTCTGTGCATATGTTTGTTTTTAAAAATAAGCTTGAATAAAATGATGCTCTGTGTTTAAACGTTGGATATGAAGGGAGTGTGTTCTCAGTTTTGAATTGGAGATTTGTTTTCACAGTTGAGCAGGAAGCTATTATCATTCTATAAGAAGCAGGGCAACTTAGAAGGAGTAGAGATGCTAGGAAATAGAACAGAATATGCATTTGTTCCTTGGTTTCCAGTGTAGGAGAATGAAAGGAGCTATGTAGTTGTAAGTTTACAAAAGTTTATAAAGCCTATTTACCTAATCTTACTTTGCAACATCTATTTACTCAAATTTCTATCATCTCGGTCATTTTTGTGGTGAATTACTTGGTCTAGTGACTAGGGACTTCAGGAAGGACTTTCCCACGGGCTTCATGACATCCAGTTCCAATCAGAGTTTCCCATATGGCATCCCTTCTAGTCACAAGCACTATTTCCATTTGTCTACCTGCTTAGTTCTTTGTCCAGTGTCACGTGGCCTCGTGTAAATCTCTACCAGACACTTGGAGATGATCATTGTGCAGGGCTCGTACCTTCAGCTTTTTCAAAAAGGAGGCACTTGAGTAAAGAGTGACATGGGAAATGAGCGATGATTTATAAAATGTTATTGCAAGCCTATCCTATAGCCCTAAATGTATGATTGGACTGAGATAGAAAAGGGACAAGGTGTAGCTGCCTTAAGTGAAATAAAAAGAAAAGAGGTAGTGGAGAGGAGGCATAGGGCCAGTGAACAGAGAAAATAATAATGAAAATAGAATTTCACACAAAAAATCATGGTTTATAGTCAATTTTTCATGAATGAAGAGGTATCATTTCAGATTACAGAAATTTGGGATGGCTGGGAGGTTTAGTCGGTTGAGCATCCAACTCTTGATTTTGGCTCAGGTCATGATCTCAGGGTCTTGAGACTGAGACATAGCGTTGGGCTCCGGACTCTGTACTTAGTGTGGAGTCTGCTTGTCCCTCTCCCTCTGCTCCTACTTCCACCTGAGTGTGCTCTCATTTTCTCTCTTAAATAAATAAATAAATAAATAAAATCTTTAAAATAAGGAAACAAAATAACAAAAGTTCTTTTAATTTTTAGGTATTGTTAGAACTACAGAAAACAAATTGGGGGGTCATCTCATAGAATATTACTTCTTATATATCTGATGTTTGTCAATAATAAAATAATTTTTTATTTTATTTTTGTTTTTATTTTATCTTATTTATATTTATATTTTTTATTTTATTTTACGTTATTTTATATAATCTATCCTGATTATACCATTTTTGATTTTATCCCCTGACATCTTTCAGATAAGACAGGACTGGATCATCTGCTCACGATGGTCCAGGTCTTTGTAGCTGTTTATAGTGGCTGTTGTAAGGGTACTGTCCAGATCAGCTCTTCCTGACTGACACTTAATTCTCCCAGCTGTGGGGAGCATGGGAGCCTGATGGTTGTCACCTAAGTCATTCTGTGGGAATGGCCCCAGCCCAATAAGAGGTGCCTCACTGGAGGGCTCATGTCAACTCCTTGCACTCCTCCCAGTGAAGGTCCGGTCTCTTTGACTCCATGGGACAACATTGACACATGACAACATGGCCACAGCTCCAGAGCTCCATGTGGATTTGGTCCAGCCCTTGTTGAGATTCCATCACATTTCACTTTCCTTCTCTGTCTGATTTCATTTTTTTCAATGCTCCAGTACATTGCAATCCTAGGAAACCACTCAAACCTCTAGGTTGGTCAGAACCTTTTGGTCAGAAGACCAAATCTCTGATTTGGTCTGATTCTCTTTATGTACGTCAGGTGAAAATTTGATCTTACACGGTTTGATGTGTTCCTGCTCACTGGGGCTGACCTTATTGGTCTAGTCACCTGTATGGCTCCAATGGGGCTCAATCCATGAGCTTCTTACATCACAGCTTTTTTAAAAAATATACACTTTTATATAACCACTGCTCCCAAAGTGTGATTGTTATATGAGAGGGGCTTTCACAGGCTGTGGCAAAGCTAGCTCTTCTTCAATCTTTAGGTATGTATATCGAACTGTATTTACCCAACATTATGGTGAATTTCACTTTGGAGCTTTTGATTTTCTTTCTTGCCAGCAAACCTTAGATCACACCATGAAAATCCGCTGTGGGGGAAGGTCTAGGGTAAGTAATATGGAACCACCAAAGAATAGGTGTTCCAGGTCTTAACCTTTTTCTTCTGGAGTGTTCTTTGGGTGTTATTAAGATTTGTCTAATTCCCTTCCCCAATTATGAAGTCTGTAAATTCACTGGTATTTCACAAAGAAGGAATTTTTAAACACATACATTTAAACACATGTTCTTTCTCTGCTTCATGTGCATATTGTTAATTTTGTGTGAAATACTCTTTCTTGTTCCATCCACCTGGCAAAAATAAAAACCTGCTTATATTTGACTACTTTTTTGGGGCTTTCCTCACAGCCTGTATTTCCTTGGCTTTCTTTATGAACCATCTCAGCATTATGTAGATGTTATTATGATCACAGCTACCTCTTACATTACTTATTTTTACTTGTCTTTGGGATTTTACTTGACTCTGGGGTTCTTGAAATAAAAATCTATGTACTAGTTACCTGTGTATTTCCAGTGCGTAGCCCAGGGCAGAGTATAAATAAGATGTTCAGTGAATGGTGTTGAACACTTGGATAAAAGTCTGATTACAATGGTGAGAGTCTATTTCCTATTACTTTGCAATTTTTCAAGATGGGTTATATTCTCATGATAACAAAGAGCACATAAATGAGAAGAAGTCATTCTGAGTTAGTTGATGATAAATATTTTTATTTTAAAAACACTAAGAATTATCCAGCTAATTGAAAAATAACAGTTGCACTGTTATTAATAAACCAACATCTTTGTGCTGCATTTATTGTTGCAAAACCCTACCCAAAAATCCATCTACAGAAAACATTAATTTTGGAAAGGCTACTAAAAGAAAAATGGTAAATTGCTGAAGGGATAAAATCTAAAAACCCATCCCCTATGTGGGACATTTTTTTTCTTCCAATTTATCGAGATTCAACTTTATTGTGAATTAATCATCTGGCAAGGATGAGCGTCAAAAGAATAGGAAAGGAAAGGAGCCTATTAAAACAAGTTCCCTGGCAAGTGGGTGGGACACTGAAGGTTGGTAGTTTCAGGATGAAACGTTTCTGGAGCTCCTCTAGATATTTCCCAAGAAGTTCCACTGCTCTCTCACAAGAGATAGTTGGTGTGTGATATAGGTCCAGAATACTGAAAGTCAGGAAGGCATCACAGCCATGGGCAGGCTGTAAAAGGAGTCTTGACCTATACTGCCAGGCAGTCCCTGTAACAGAGTGCTGGACCCTCATGCTCATCATAGCCAGCAAGCAGGAGATTGACATGATATGGGGTCCGACTCTGAAGACAGCCAGTCACGTTTCAGCGTGTGAAATTAAGTGCTGCTATGGGAGACCATTCTTAATGATTTTGCAGCTTATAAAGTGGGCTCATTTTGCTGAATATATTCTGCAAACTGTACTGTGTCCCCAGCCTCTCTAACAGATGGGAGTAAGATTTCGTCAATCCTCTAAAAACATCTTGTCTTGATCGTCCTTCATCTGGACAACACTGCTAGTGGCACTTGGTTGGAGGTGAGAAGGCCTTAGTCAGGGTTCTGGATGAGGTACGCCCTAGTGGTGAGAGGCCAAGAGGACGGAGTGTGGGACTGGCCGGCTTCTCAGACTCACCAGTGAGACACAACAAGGGACACCTTCATGCTCAGGAATTCCCTAAGAGGAATTGTATTTATATTTTTACAGATGTTAATGCATTCCTGTACCTAGGAAATAGTGGATTTGTGCATATCATGGCTTTTGAATCCTCAGGCTTAGCTATGTACCATGGTTTTCCTGCTCTTTCAAAGGGAGGATGGATTGCAGCAGGGGAATTAGAAGCTAAGAAACTGAAAACACATGCTTGTCTTCCAATGGGATTCCAATCCCTTAAAAAATAAACCTGGGTTTCATCCTTACAATAATTCTCTACATGAGCCATGGGCCACAAGGTGCAATCCTACATCCCTCTTTAGCTTGATGAGACAGTGTCATGTGTTTCATGGCAAGATTCAGGAGCTCTTGCTTAGCTGTTAAATTTATTCTAACTGAATGATAGAATTTTATAACTGGAAACAATGTTTATATCATTAAACTGACTTTCTTATTTGATAAGTGAATAACCAGAAATCTAAAACCATTTAATGACTTACACAGGATTATAGAAATGGAAGCAAGATCAGTGCTCTTTCCACTATACGAACTTGACTTTATCAGGTAAGTTTTATTTCCCTTTAAACATCAAGAAAGTCTATATTCTTCAAAAGCTAGTGTCTGAATTTAATTATTCCTATTATGGTCAACATTTTACTTTCCCCCTATGAGGGCAGGACAATGCCACCTGAAGATGTCTATACGCTAATCCTTAGAATCTGCAGTTATTACCTTAGAAGGCCTGGGGGTCTTTGCAGATGGAATTAAAGTTATAGACTTTAAGATACAGAGCTTGTTGGGTGGATCCAATGTTATCACATGGGCCTTTAAAAATGTAGTAGGAGGGTAGAATAGTAAGAGAGATGAGATAGAAGAAGAGAAAAGAGACGTTTGAAACCCCAGAAGGGTACCATTGCTGGCTTTGAAGATGAAGGGAGAAAGCCATGAGCTAAGGTATACAGATAGTCTCTAGAAGTTTGTAAAGGCAAGAAAACAGATTCTCCTATAAGCCTCCAGAAAGAACACAGCCCTGCTAACATCTTCCAACCTTGTGAAACATGAAACAAGGGAATCAACCACGCCCACAAATTTCTGGCCACCAACTTTGCGGCAATTTGTTACAATAGTTATAGAAAAATAATATGTTCTTCCCCATTCCGTTCATCTTCTACATTTCCACAATCTCCTTATAACCATCATTACCATTATCAATTGTCATCATTATCACTCTTGCCCCCTTTTGTTGATTGCCCCTTAAATAGGAGGTTCTGAGCTTAGTGCTTCAAATTCATTGTCTCTGATCTTTACAACAATCCTAGCAGGTAGACATTATGAAATGAGTTGACCGAATCAAGCAATTTGTCCTAGGTCACAAAGATAAGAAGTATAGGGTTCTAGAGAACCAGCTCTGGATGAGACATTATTTCAACTTCATAGGTGGGCAAAAGTGAAAATACTATATTATTTACTTCTGCTATAATTTCCTTATGAGGGATAAAGACGAAAAAAACCCCTTTTAAATTGATAAAGTCATGCTGAGGTAAGTGATTGTCAGCAGGGTTTAACAGTAGAGTAAAATAAAGTATGTGTTTATAGACAAGAAACTTAAAACATGTTTTAGTCATAGATATCTAAATGAACGTAGTATTTTGAACAATCGTATGGCATTAGAGGATACAATGTAGTAAACATTCCATCTACAAGAGATTATTAAGATTAACTTTTGTGGTTTTGTGATTTTGCAAGAATCTTTTACTGCTTAGATGCAGAGATTTTCTGATCTCTTCATTAACTGATCTAGTATTAAGTTCAAATTAGCTAAGCACTGTTGTGTTTACATCACCTGAATTAATTGGCTGAAAATATGCATTCTGGTCTTAGAGTGTTGAAACAGTTAAGAATATGCAGGGACTAGGTGCTTACCAAACACCATTTGCTGAAGTTCTTTTTTTTTTTTTTTTTTTTAATTTGACAGATAGAGATCACAGGTAGGCAGCGAGGCAGGCAGAGAGAGAGGAGGAAGCGGGCTACCTGCCGAGCAGAGAGCCCGATGCGGGGCTTGATCCCAGGACCCTGGAATCATGACCTGAGCTGAAGGCAGAGGCTTTAACCCACTGAGCCACCCAGGCGCCCCTGAAGTTCTAAATCTGTAGATTGCAGGAAGGCCTGGAGGCTGCGTGAGTCTGGGTTACCACGTTAGGGCACCCAGTGCGAGGGCCAGTTGGAATCCAAGATGTAGGCGGTTTTAGTGGAGTTTTGAAATGGGACCTGGTGAACATCCTAGAAATCAGGGTGAGTGTTAGAAGGAAAAAACAAAAGATAGAAAAAAGACTCATAGAAACACACACACACACACACACACACACACACACACACACAGAGAGAGAGAGAGAGAGAGAGAGAGAGAGAGACTGGTAAAACAGATCTAGAAAAAAGACTTTTTAAAATAGAGGTGTCAGGAAAGATACCTGTAACTTAAAAAAATTTTTTAAAAGAAGTTTAGTGTTTTAGGGTATAGAGGTTAGGATGAGTTAAGTTAAAACCAAAGAGATTTTAGGGTAGTTCTTTTGTGCCCTACCCCATTTTTAAAGCATTTAGTCCTTCATGCAAAATTATCAAGCCAACAGCTAAATTTATTGAGCATTCACTACCAGAAAGTTTAATTGTCTGACCATTAGTTGATACCGTTAGTAAACAAAAGAGCTGGGATCTGGTTTTAATTCTTCCTGATATCCATTTGTTTTTAACTGCTACACCACAATTTTGAACACATGTAGAATGTATACTTGTGTCTGGTCAGGATGATTAAAGACTTTCATTTATGTCCTGAAATCCTGAGTCTAGGCCCATGAAGTACTGAAGAAGAAAGAGAGCTTAGGGTCATGTTCTTACTATCCTGGACACAGATAAATAAGGCTCATAGTCTGACGCCTTCTCTCAGATTTCTCTTGGAAATCCAGACATCATGTTTTTCAATGTCTGCATAAAATGGAGAGAAAAGAAGGATAGAGGAGACAGAGAGTTGCCACAAATATCCATTCTTTCATTTGTCTTTAGCAATAGAACATCCAAAGTTAATCTGGATGTCAATGTTCATAGCATTTTAGCTTTGTAGCTCTTTCTGCTGCTAGGTTTATTTGATTTATGTGATTATACTTGAGACAATGAAATAAAGAGGGCAGTTGTGTGGAACTTCTAAGAAGGTTCTTAGTGGGTGCTAGAATATTGGAAGGAATACCATGTTGGTCCTTTTGCCATTACTTTTTCCTGCTGCCTGGAGCAGGCATGATAACTGGAGCTCCAGCAGCCATTTTGTACCATGAGGTGACCTCGAGGATGAGAGTCAGAATTCAGATTCTGGAGCAAAAGTCTAGGGGACTCCTAGGTTACATCAGTACTGGGCTTTCTACCCTGGACTTGAGAGAAATTGATTTGATGATCACTGGGAGTGTTACTTTGGGTTTTCTAAAAAAGTCAAGATAATATCACAACCGAAGACAATAGCTGCATGAATGAGAGTCCTCATAAAAGCAGATAGAATTGGACATGTAAGAAATTTATGGTGGTAAAAGTCAAGGTCTGTGGAGAGAAAAAAAAAAAAGGGGGTGGGGAAGGAAGCCCTGGATAAAGAGTCCCCTCTGCAGGGTAGTTCTACAAATGTTTTGACCAGACCAAAACTGTCCATCTCGGAAGCCCTGCTTCCCTCAAGTACGGGCCTTCCCAACTATCCCTCCCAGGCACAGGCCTGTGGTGGATCCCAGTATTTGGCTTGGAGCAGTGAGTGCAGTGATGGGTTCAGAACACAGAAACTAGTCATTTGCGTCACACTTTCCAAAGAAGAACTGGTTGAGGTGCATTTTCATAGCCACCAGAATGGTTCAGTTTTGATGATGTCTGTTTATGTGTAGACTCCTCTTACTCAAAAAATATTCTTAGAGATGGGAGTAGTGACAAACTGCCCCAAAATATTTTAATTGGGACAACTCAGAAACTGTGTCTTGGTGCATCTTGTTACAAGTGTTCGTCAACGGTTGGGGTACCTGTTGTAGGCTAAATCCATTTTGGAGTAAGAAAGCATTCTTCTGTGGTTTGTCCCAGTTTGGAAAGTAAATGGGAACTCTTAACATAGATTCAGCCACAGCCAGTCCAAGGCTGGATGGTGGAGAATGCTGGTCTCACTCCTGCTACATCGAAGTCTGCCCAAGGCTACAATTCAGAGCTACCATTAAAAGCAACACACTGCCAAAAACGTCAGATCCATGAATGCACTACAAAGACTATAAATGGAAAATGTGCTTTTCCTATTGACTTGCTTGTATAAATAGCTTAGAGATGTTTTCCAAGTGCAAATCCCTAACACTTTAAAAATTTTACTTCACCCAGTGGAAAGAAAATACTCATTAATAGAACCACAAACCTCAGCTTTTTGGCAGGAATTTTCAGCTCATTACATGGTAATTAATCCTAATCTATATGCTAAAAGAGTAAAAAAAATAACCTTTTTTCTTTGTCCCAATTTTTATACTGCTGTTCTGCCAGACAGCCAATAAACCTAAAACAGAATCCTTTGTGTTTTTCTTTATGAGGCTATAACGCAAATGAAAAATTTCATGCTTGTGTTAAAGAGATCTATACATTTTTAAGGTTTTGATAAAAATTTGTTATTTTTAAAAAAATTTTATTTATTCATTTGAGAGAGAGAAAAAGTACGAGTTGGGGAAGGGGTGTAGAGAGAGGGACAAGCTGACTCCCTGCTGAGCATGGAGATCTTGACCTGAGCTGAAGTCAGACACTTAACCAACTGAGCCACCCAGGTGCCTGTTATTATATTTTAAATTACTAATGTTTGTACAATACATTGCAACAACTCTAGACCCAACAACTAATAAAAATAATGCAAATAGTAGCAGGAATCCAAAGTCTCTTTAAATACTCTTTTTAGATATGGCTTTATCTGGATTAGATTAATTAATCATGTGATCACACTAATGGATTATATTTCATATGCTATCTTGCATCAGATATCTCAGGCCTATTATGGAATTTAAAAGCATGGTCTCTGATGATTATTCTAAACTAAGCCACACAGAATAAATGGGAGAAAAATAACTTGTATCTCAAAAATGTGAAATACTGCATGTTTTTGTTTGCATTTCCACATTCATATATATATATTTTTTATTTATTTATTTATTTATTTTTTAAAGATTTTTTATTTATTTATTTGACAGAGAGATCACAAGCAGGCAGAGAGGCAGGCAGAGAGAGAGGAGGAAGCAGGCTCCCCGCTGAGCAGAGAGCCTGACGTGGGGCTCGATCCCAGGACTCTGAGATCATGACCTGAGCCTAAGGCAGCAGCCTAACCCACTGAGCCACCCAGGCGCCCCCATATAAATATATATATATATATATATATTTTTTTAAACTGTAATAGCTTGGAAGAGAAGAGAGAAAAGATTTATCTTTTATTTTTCTTGAGATCTCAGGAAATAATGCTGATGATGACTACAGTGATGAATAAGAAAATGATTAAGTAAGTAAACAAAATGTAATGACAGGAGGAGGACTGGTTGGGGAGGAAATAAGCTTTAACCATTATTATGAATGAGGTACTAGACACTGCATTTATTGTGAAGTTAAATTATGTAGATTTGAAATGATATGACATGCATATTAAATTTTCATTTTATGCAAATTGAAATGGTATAAATCTTCCCAAATTAAAAATTACTCAAAATATTATATATCTACAAAGGTTAAGGGGTTGATAAAATATGTTTTTGCTATTGACATGCTGTCTGGAAACAAAAACATAAGCCATCCTTTGTTAAGATTAAGTTTGTTCCTACAACAAATTTGAGTTATGCCAAGTCTTCAGGAATATATCTCTTTCAGGCATTGTGACTGCTATCCATTGTGTTTGGAGGATGCCTATTTGAAACACAGTTATGCCCAATGAGGGTTTCTCAGTCTAGTGAGGGAGATGGAGAAGTACATAAATGACCTGATAAGGTAAAATATGAAATGACTGAGGCACATGCAGACTGTTTCCAAAGTACAGAGAAAGGATACCTGACTTAGCTTTAAAGGCAGGTAAGTCATCCTAAAGCAACTGGAGCCTGAGTTGATTCATATACAGGAGTGGAATTTAGCTTGGAAATTTGTTGACTAGGGGGCACCTGGGTGGCTCAGTGGCTTAAAGCCTCTACTTTTGGCTCAGGTCATGATCGCAGGGTACTGGGATAGAGCCCGCATCGGGCTCTCTCCTCAGCAGAGAGCCGGCTTCCTCCTCTCTCTCTTCCTGACTCTCTGCCTACTTGTGATCTCTGTCTGTCAAATAAATAAATAAAATCCAAAAAAAATTTTTTGACTAGATCTTGAGTAGATTGTGGAAGGAATAACAGATTTGGACAGAGGAAACAGGATATGCAAAGTCATAGAGACACAGAAGCGTTTTGGTTGGTTTGGAATGCAATGAGTAACAAGGCTAAAGAGGTAATTGGCAGCCATATTCAGGGTTAACCATATTCAGGGTTATGCTAAGGAATGTGAATAAAGTAGAGATATTAATACTTACTTCACAGACTTTAAGTAGCAGAATGACAGAGCCAATTTTATCTTTATAAAAATTATTTCAAAGGCAATATGGAAGATGATTGCTAAGATATAGAGAAGAGGTAATATAAAATATGATGACATGAAAAACTGAGGGAGTAGAAATGGGGAAGAAAAAAGGATTACATTGGGTGATCTTTACACAAAAAAATGAGTAAGTTTTGGTAATAGATTAACTTGGAGTGGGGGAAGGGAGTACTGGGGATGATGATGAATGTATGGATACACAGAGGTAGAATAAGAACTTAGATACCAATTGGATATGTGTGCTGAAGACAGAGAGGAATTTACTATAATCAGTAAGTTTTTGCCTAGAGTAGTGTGCAGTAAAGGATTAACTCAGCAGATCTGACTTGCCCAAACCCAGCATATTTCAAAGAAAAGTTCAGCTCTTGTCCATCTTCTGAAAGATAACCTCTAAGGCTCTTGCCCATTAAGAGTGTCTTTGTTTAGCTGAGGCCTTGGGTTATGCTAGGCTGTTTATGCTAACAATGTGATTTATAGTGGGGGCCTATGGACACGCAGTATCAGCACCAAGAATAAGACAAGAGTGCCCACTCTCATCACTACTATTCAACACAGAACTAGAAGTCCTAACTAGAGCAATCAGGCAAGAAAAAGAAACAAAACCCATCAGAATTGAAGAGTAAGAGGTAAAATTGTCCAAAATTTGCAGATGACATCATTTCATATATAGAAAACCCTACACTCAAAAACCTGTAAGATTTAACCATGAATTCACTAAAGTTGCAGGATACAAAATTAACATGCAATAATCAGTAGCATTGCTATACCCTAAAAATGGATTTTCTGAAAAAGAAATAAATTGACTCAATTTACAATAGCATCAAAAACAAGAAAATACTTAGGAATAAATTTAATTAAGAAAGTGAAAGATCTCTACTCTGAAAACTATGAGACATTGATGAAAGAAATTGAAGAAGTTTTCCATTTCCAAATGATTGGAATGGTATCCTTTGTTCATGGATTAGAATAATTAATATTGTTAAAGTGTCATTAATACCAAAGCCATTATAGATTTGATGCAATTCCTATCAAGGTTCCAATGACATCTTTTATAGTAGTAGAACAAACACTCCTAAAATTTACATAAAACTGCATGATTCCAATTAGAAATGCTGAGATAGAAGAACATAAGAGGAAGACCTCATGCTTTCTGATTTAAGCTATACTCTAAAGTTATATTCATCAGGGGCGCGTGGATGGCTCAGTGGGTTAAAGGCTCTGCCTTTGGCTCAGGTCATGATCCCAGGGTCCTGGGATCAAGCCCCGCACTAGGCTCTCTTCTCAGCAGGGAGCGTGCTTCCCTCCCCCCACTTCACCTGCCTCTCTGCCTACTTGTGATCTCTGTCTGTCAAATAAATAAAATCTAAAAAAAAAAAAAAATAAAGTTATAGTCATCAAAATAGTATGTTATTGACATTAACAACAACAACAACATAGAAACCAATGAAACAGAATTAAAAGACCAGAAATAAAACCAAGTATGTACAGTCAACTAATATTTGATAAGGGATCCAAGAATACTCAGGAGACAAAAGACAATTTCTTCCATAAATGTTGCTGGGATAATTGGATATTAACATGTAAAGGAAGGAAAGTAGTTCCATATCTTATAGCATTCAGAAAAGCTAACTCAAAATGTATTAAATAGTTAAATTAAGACCTGAAACCATGAAACTCCAAAAAGAAAACAGAAACAAAGCTCCTTGACATGAGTCTTGGTGATGATTTTTTTGGATATGACATCTAAAGAACAAATAATAAAAGAAAAAATAAAGGGGCACCTGGGTGGCTCAGTGGGTTAAGCCGCTGCCTTCGGCTCAGGTCATGATCCCAGGTCCTGGGTTCGAGCCCCGCATCGGGCTTTCTGCTCAGCAGGGAGCCTGCTTCCTCCTCTCTCTCTGCCTGCCTCTCTGCTTACTTGTGATTTCTCTCTGTCAAATAAATAAATAAAATCTTTAAAAAAAAAAATAAACAAGTGGGACTACATCAAACTAAAATGGTTCTGCACAGCAAAGAAAAAAAACCAAAAATAAATAAATAAAAAAAAATTAACAAAGTGAAAAGAAAATCTATGGAAAAAATATTTACAAACAATAATTTAATAAGAGCTTGTTAACATCTAAAATGTATAAAGAACTCCTATACCTCAAAAATAAACACTCCCCAAAACCCAAATAACTCAGTTAAAAAATGGGAAAAGGGCCTGAATAGACATTTCTCCAAAGAAGACATAGATGGAAGGCCAAAAAGTACATGAAAAGATGCACAACATCACTAGTTATTAGGGAAATGCAAATCGAAACCACAATAAGATATCACATTATAGCTGTTATACTGACCAATAAAAAATACAGCTGTGGATGTGGAGATGAGGGAACCCTTGTGCGCTGTTGGTGGGATTGTATAGTAAACTTGTACAGCCAATGTGGAAAGCAGTATTGAGGGTTCCCAAGTCAACTTAGAAATAGAACTATCAGGGGCGCCTGGGTGGCTCAGTGAGTTAAAACCTCTGCCTTCGGCTCAGGTCATGATCCCGGGGTCCTGGAATAGAGCCCCGCATCAGGCTCTTTGCTCAGCAGGGAGCCTGCTTCCCCCCACCCCCCGCCTGCATCTCTGCCTACTTGTGATCTCTATCAAATGAATAAATAAAATCTTACAAAAAGAAAAAGAAATAGAACTATCATACGATCCAGCAATTTCACTTCTGAGAATATAACCAAAGGAAACAAAAACATTACCTCAAAAAGATATCTGCACCATGTTCATAGCAGCATTATTTATAAGAGCCAGGACATGGAACAACCTAAGTGTCCATCGATGAACACATAGGTAAAAAGATGAGGTGTAAAAATACAATGAAATGGTACCCAGCAATAAAATGAGGAAATCGTACCATTTGTGACAACATGGATGGACCTTGAAAACATTACACTAAGTGAAATAAGTCAGACAGAGAAAAACAAATACTGTATAATTTCACTTACATGAGATACATGGAATCTGAAAAAAACAAAACAGAGTCAGAAAAAGGTCAGACGCGTGGTTACCAGAGGCAGAGGGTGGGGGAGAGGGGGGTGGAAGGAAGGTGGTCAAAAGGTGCAAACTTCCAGTTAGGAGATAAATAGGCACTAGGGATAAAATGTAGGACATGACAACTACAGCTAACACTGCTGTAGGATTTATAGAAAAGTTGTTAAGAGAGTAAATCCCAGAGGCACCTCCGTGGGATCAATCAGTTAAGGGTCCAACTCTTGGTTTCAGTTCAGGTCGTGATCTCAGGGTCATGATCTGGGGTGGGGGTGGTTATGAAATCAAGCCCTGAACCAAGCTCTGCACTCAGGGGGAAGTCTGCAGAAGATTCTCCCTCTCCCTCTCCCTCACACGCTCCTCCTACTCTCTCTCTCTCAAATAATAAATAAATAATTAAAAAAAAAAAAGACTAAATCCTAAGAGCTCTCTTCACAAGGAAATGTATTCCTTTTTTCCTTTTTATTGTATCTATATGAGGAGGTGGATGTTAGCTGAATCTATTGTGGCAATCACTTAAAACATATGCAAATTAAACCATCAGGTTGCACGCCTTAAGCCTAAGTAGTGATATATGTCAATTATTTCTCAATAAAATTGGAAAACAAAAACATGGAATGGAAGAGACAGGATTAAGTCAGAGCTCAGAATTTGGGAACCATGACTATAGAGATGTTATTTAAATCCATGGGTAAGAATAAATTACTCTGGGAATGAGAAAAGAGCTAAAGAGAGAATTTTGGGAAACCCTGACCTTTAAAGATTTTATTTATTTGACAGAGAGAGATCAGAAATAGGCAGAGAGAGAGGGAAGCTGGCTCCCTGCCAAACAGAAAGCCCAATGCAGGGCTTGATCCCAGGACCCTGGGATCATGACCTGAGATGAAGGCAAAGGCTTTAATCCACTGAGCCACCCAGGTGCCTCAGAAACCCTGATCTTTAATGGAAAGAGAAGACACCATCTTAGGGGCACCTGGGTGGCTCAGTGGGTTAAGCTTCTGCCTTTGGCTCAGGTCATGATCTCAGGGTCTTGGGATCGAGCCCCACATCGGGCTCTCTGCTCAGCAGGGAGCCTGCTTCCCCTCTCTCTCTGCCTGCCTCTCTGCCTCCTTGTGATCTCTCTCTCTCTCTCTGTCAAATAAATAAATAAAATCTTAAAAGAAAAAAACAAAAAAGAAGACACCATCTTAGAATCGAGAAGAAATTAAGAACTCGGTGGTATCTCCAAAACCAAGAGGAAGGAATCCTCCAAACAGGACTTATTGTCTAACAATATCAAAAATCACAAAAGGATTGAATAATACCAGGAGTGAAGAATGATGGCGTTGATACAACAATGCCCACTGATAAATGAACAAACAGAGGCTCCAAGTTTTATGATAACTTGGCAAGTGCAGAGAGTGGCAGAGGGTAGATTTAAATTTAGGACTGGTGACCGCCCATGCTGTTCCTACTAACTTCCGCTACTGTCCAGTCCCATGATGAGACCCAGACCTCTCTGCAGGCCAGATCTGAGTCCCACTTATTCTTTCAGGTGTCACTCCAGGCCTGCTTCCTGGACGAAGCCTTCTCTACCTTCTTTCTGTAGCACACACACTACTGCACATCGACTTTGTAAGGAGGGTTGCTAGCTCTGTGAGTGGGATTTTTAAGTTCTCAAAGGCAGACAATTATATTTCAAAGTGTAGCTGTACCAGGCTGTGAGTTGTGACAGAATTTCAAACTCCCTATTCTCACGATATTGCTT
Organism: Lutra lutra; assembly: GCF_902655055.1. NCBI lineage: Eukaryota > Metazoa > Chordata > Mammalia > Carnivora > Mustelidae > Lutra > Lutra lutra. The sequence goes on from NC_062281.1 coordinate 64,412,217, forward strand.
TACATATAAAAAAAGGAAATCCCTCCCAGGGGATTTATGTTCTAAGGACTATAGAAAAGCAAAGTATATATATATATATATATATAGTAAATAGAGTAAAGGAAAAGGGATTTTGTTACAGATCCAATCCATGGATTATAACTTTTTTTTTACCTTTTTTTACATTTTTACATTTTTTAAAAACATTTTCATGAGTGGGAATGATAGAGTTGGACAGCGCACAGGGTTAGAAGTGAACAGAGAGTTAAAAGCTCACCTCTTGGGGTGCCTCGGTGGCTCAGTGGGTTAAGCCTCTGCCTTCGGATCAGGTCATGGTCTCAGGGTCCTGGGATTGAGCCCCGCATCGGGCTCTCTGCTCAGTAGGGAGCCTGCTTCCCCTCCTCTCTCTGCCTGCCTCTCTGCCTACTTGTGATCTCTCTCTTTCTGTCAAATAAAAACAAAAAAAGCAAAAAAAAAAAAAAAGCTCACCTCTTTCCTCTGGAGGAGGTGGTCAGTGGTGGGGGAGGGGGAGGGGTTTACAGGGAGTTAATGTGAGGAAGTTTCACTGAATGGTCAAGGTGGGACATTGGAAAAACAAGGAGATTAAAATAATAAAAGTTGGTGGTGAAGTTATAAATGTTGTCTGCGAGATAAGTAGGGAAATTGATTCCTGGGAAATAAAAAGCTATTTTTTCCAATTAATTTTGTTTATTGCTAGGACCCTTGAGTGTTTGCAGACAGAGTTGGTTGAAGCTCCTCACACTAGTAATGAAGTCACTTGCTCAGAAGAGGTTCCTAGGATTCAAGATAATCACTGTTGTTGCTGATCTGTTCTTTCTCATTTCTCCCAGGCTGAGTTTTGAGGTTCTGAGTGCACCCAGAGAAAATGAGGAAGGAGGATTTTTAGTCTTGGTATGTTACCTGCAGATTAAACGTGTTTTGTATATTAATGACCATCTTTACTGAGTCCCTATATTATGAGTGCCTACAATGTGGTGTTGTTTATAGATTGAAACATGATCATTCCCTTAAACATTTCTTTCCAGTATGTGCTGGGAAGACTAGGAATCATTTCCTAAAGCCAGTGACCGGGTTTCGGAAAAATCACTATTTATATAGATGCAAATATGAGAAATTGATACTCACACATACTGATCCATTCAAGGTGTATTCTCTCCTCAAGATATTTATAGTGACTTGGGCAAAAATGAAGGGATTTGAAGGCACTAAAGTTTCAGAAATCCTCTGCAATTTCTTATGCAAATACTTCAGCAACTTTTAACTGAGTCACCAGTGATTTCCTGGAAGTGGGAGTTCTTATCTCTGAAACCATTTATTGGTATGAATTGTTACCATTACCAATTATTCTGTGATTTTAGGAGATGGATTAGGTTGAAGTTTCTCAGAAGATATTAAAATCATTAACTCACAAGAAATTCCTTGGTAAACTTTCAATGAGGAGTAAAACCGATGTAATCAATATCAGTTTCAAAGTGTGCAAAGAATTTCTAGAGAAAATTTCTTTTGAAGTTTGTTCCTAAAGATGAAGTGGAATATGATATAATTGTATGGACAAGTGAAAATTCAAATGTAACGGTTTTTCTCCAAGATGTTATTGCTTAGTGAAATTGGCAGGCGATAAAAACCCTTCTGAGTAAAAATGTTTGAACATATTATAAACTCTTAGAATTATTTATTCTAACCATCTTACCTTACAGATGAGGAACCTGAGGCCCCCAAGCCAAGAACATTATCCTGGGTCATGCAGCCAAGTGCCTAGAAAACTAGGGACCTCAACTCCCAAACTAGAGGTCTTGTAGTTAATTAATTTAAACCTCTATGTTCCTCAGGAGACTGGGAATTTTTCCCAGCTTGAAAGTCACCATTTTTCCATCATCTTAGAGAAGCTCTTTTACTGAAATTGGCAAAATTATTTAGCTACTTGGACTGCCTGGGAAACACAGTGTGAATTTTGATCTTTAAACATTTACTTGGTTTCCCTGGGAAAGGGGAAAAAAATGATTTAGCCTTATGTGTTAGTCCTCTGAAATTGTGGGTATGAATTTAACTCCATAAAATGGAGTAAAAGATATGTCATCTTATCTTTCAATCAAATGAAATTTGATTTGTTTCAAGTCCCCTCCTCTTGGCCTGGCAAGAAATTGCATTTCAGTCATTATTGGAATATTCTTCCCCATTGGTGAGAGTTGAGTGAAGGTTTGAAGCATCTTAAGAAATGCAGAACAGTCACGAAAGTTCCTTTGATTCCAAACTTTCACCCCTTTCTTGGTCCTTGAAAAGCGGTATACCAGGGTTGTTTAGAGAGCAAATATTCTAGAGCCAGGATGCTAGACTGAATTTCAGCTCACATCTGTTTTTTTCTTTAAGATTTATTTATTTATTTGAGAGACAGCATGCACATGCATGAGGTGGAGGCGCAGGGGCAGAGGGAGGGGGAGAGAGAAACTCTAAGCAGACTCCATGCTGACCTCGAAGCCCAATGTGGGGCTTGATCTCATGACCCTGAGGTCACAACCTGTGCTGAAACAAAGAGTCAGATGCCCTAACCGTCGCACCACCCAGGCACCCCTCAGCTCATATCTTAATAGCGGTTTTCATGGGTTGAATGATGGTTTCCAAAATGGTATGTCAATATCCTAATACCCCAACCCTGTGAATGTCACGTTATTTAGAAAAAAGTCTTTGAAGATATCATTAGTTAAAGATCTTGAGATGAGATCCCCATGGAACTCCTGGAGCCACCGGAAACTGCAAGGGGAAAGGCAGAATTCTTCCACAGAGACTTTGGAGGGAGCATAGCCCTGCTGACACCTTGATTTCATACTTCCAGAAGCTGTACTGTGACAGAATTAATTTATGTTGTTTTAAGCCTCCAAATCTGTGGTAATTCGTTACAGCAGCCACAGAAAACTAGCACAAGGAGGTAACCATGGGAAAGTCAAGCACCTTCCCTGTCAATTTTTTTATGTTTATTATGAGATATAATATTAGTACTTACCTTGTATGTTGTTATGAGAATAAATAAGTCAGTCCACTGCTTAGAATAATCCCCCAGAGGGGCACCTGGGTGGCTCAGTGGGTTAAAGCCTCTGCTTTCGGCTCAGGTCATGATCTCAGGGTCCTGGGATCGAGCCCCGCATCGGGCTCTCTGCTCAGCAGGGAGCCTGCCTTCCCCCTCTCTCTCTGCCTGACTCTCTGCCTACTTGTGATTTCTGTCAAATAAATTTTAAAAAAAATTAAAAAAAAAAAGAATAATCCCCCAGAATAATAAGAGCCCTTTAACCATTCAGTCTTGTGTTAGTCTGTGCTGATAATGATAAACTCATTTTCCAAGGCCACATGGACTTTTGAGGACCTGTTTTTCTGCTTCTCCTGTGCAAAACTTGAGGAAAAGGTGGTTTATGGGCTGCAGGGCTCTATTACCCTGAACCCACCCCCCCAAGGTGCTCCCTACAGCCTTCCCCATCTGAATAGGTGGGATCCTCCCTGGTGATCTGAGAAAGCAAGTAGTAGGTTGAGAGCTACAAAACTGACATCATGTTCCCCTATGTGCTGTAAAAGCAAAATGCTTATCTTTCTTTCCTGGGGCAAAAACGTTAACATCCATCAGTGTTTTCTTACTAGCTGACCATAGTATACATTTTTAAATAACAAAGTACCAGAGGCGCCTGGGGTGCTCAGTCCCTTGAGCATCTGACTTTTGATTTTGGCTTAGGTTATGGTCTCAGGGTCATGGGATTGAACCCTGTGTCCAGCTTTGTGCTCAGAGCAGAATCTGCTGGAGATTCTTTCTCTGCCTCTGCTTCTCTCTCCTCTCCCTACATCAATCAATCAATCAATCAATCTTAAAAAAAAAAACAACAAAGTAGCCAGTTTCCTGTAAAACTTGGTAATATTTTTGCTTCTGATGAAAAAGGGTGGTTTCTTTCTAATTTGTCTTGCTGTTGTGGATGGCTCATTTAAATTCTGACTTGACTGAGGTCAGTGGCTGTATCATGCATCTTTGTACACCTTGTTCTATGCCCTGTACATGGTGGGTACAATCAATATGCAATATATGATTGGTTATGGAGCTATTAAATTGTAATGCTTCTGAGCTGAAAGGCATAAAAATTTCCAGAACACCCAAAAAGAGACTGACTTCATTCCCTGGAACCCAAAACAGAAAGTACCCTTACCACTAAACACACACACACACACACACACACATACACACACCCTAAAAAAAAAACAAAGTGCTTGGGTGTAGACTTGCTCGGTGTTTATTGATTGACAATTTGACTACGTCAATGAATGCATAGACATGCAGTGTTCAAATGGGGTTTGCAAGGCCTGCTAATTGATCAACAGCCCTATGACACATTGGATCAGAGTTAGGGAGAGGTCTTCATTTCTGTGACTGTCTTAGTTTGGTCGACTTCTCTTACTTCAGGGACATTGTTCTGCTTTGTTAGCACTGTTTGAATTACCAATAGCTCATCTTCTCCTTGAACCTTTTCAATTGTGTAATGTGATGGGATCATCTGATTCTGCTTATTCACTTTACCGACTATTAAATTTCTATACTCCTGTTCAAGCACCTTCAACTGATTCTTTATTCTTCTAGAATACTGTCCAAATTCTTCTCATTGTACTGAATACAAGAATAGAAGCAGGAGAACTTCTAAGGAGCCAAGGCAAGATAATAGTGCTTTGGAATAGGCAGTGGCAGTGGAAAGGAAGACAAGTGAAACTCTTTGTTAAATATTGTAGAGGTAGGGCTGGGAGATCTTGCCGAAGGATTAGGTATGAAAGAAAGAAAACAATTATGGGAAATTCCTAGGTTTTGATCTGGGCAGCTGGGAGGAGGGTGATACTATTTAATGAGCTGGAGAAACAAAGAGAGTTATTAACAATTATTTTAATGTGTGCGTGTGTGTGTATGTTCATGCTTGTGAGCATATGTGTGTTGTGAGGTTGAAAATCAAAAGTTCTGTTTTGGACAAGTTAACTTTGAAATGAATAATAAATTAGACATGAGAGATGTCAGGTTGGCAAGGGAAGACACCAGTTTGGATCTCAGAGGTGAAATACTGAGTTTGGGATTCACTAGCACATACATGATCTTCAGTCTGGGCGTGTATCAGATCACCTGGGGAAGAAACGTGGACAGAGAGGAGGAAATCCGTGGGTCAAGCCCTGGGTAAGTTCCAACGCCAGTGACATTTATTGTCAGTTGTTTCTAATACATTTCTTTTGTATTAGTAATCACTTCCAAAAACCTGAAACTTCTATTTTATAAGATTCCTAGGCTCAGAGAGTTCAAAAGAATTATACATTCCATATAATTTAGTACTGCTTATTTTGCCAAAAAAAATTTCCGTTAAGATGTGCGGTTATTCCTTGCCATTGCTTTATGAGAGGCCTTAACTTCTTAAGAGACCTGTAATTTTCCTTTTAATTTCTGATGTGAAGAGTCTGTCAATAGATCTTAATCTGTTAATTACTGCAGCTTTATACTGGTTTCAACTTGCTAGGAAAAAAACATTTAAATTTGATGCCATTACTGGAAATGTGTTATATGTCTTTTTACACTTCCTTGTTCTCGAAGTGTTTATAAACACAGTAACCAAAGTTTCTTACTCAGAGACTAGAACAAATTTAATAAAATAAGGCACGATTTGGATTATCAACCCACTTTCAACATCCCCTTAAGAGCTGGCATGGTAGGGCATGGTAAACCCCAACCTACTCAACCCCATGCTGACTTCTTGTTGAAACATGAGAGATGGAGTTTATAAACAATTGGCCAAATACTATAATGCTCTTATACACATTTATTTGACAGAGACCCTCCAGGGAACACACACACACACACACACACACACACAGCCACAAAACACTACACTTGCACAAATGGTTAAGTGCTCTCTGTTTCCCATGCTGGTTTTCTCCCACTACCGTGTAATAAGTACATTTACAGGACACCTATATAAAAGAATATAAACCGACTCAGTCAATATCCTTGACAGCTAAGCCTACTTCGGAAATTCATCATACTCTCACTGACACCAGCAGTGTGTAGTAGGAGAAAAAAGGACTGCATCTATGTCTAACTTCTACTCCCGGCTAACAGAGAAAGTTCTTAATGCTTAGCCATGCCTTCTTCTTCTCAGGAATAAAGGCCTTGCTGGGGTTTTGCCAGTGCTGTTCGCTCCCACTATAAATCTTCTAATGCCACCATAATGCTTTATTTTTCTGGTTTCCTCCTGCTCTTCTTCTCACTGTGATTTAGCAGAAAAATCCACACGCTGCCAAATGATCCCATACAATTATAGGATTTATGGGGTGCTAAAACAGCCCTTGGGCAAGGCCATCAAAGGAAAGGAGCTATTCATTTATTCTGTAGTTTGTGGGTCTACAAAAGGAAATGGTCAAAATGGCAACTGTTTATGACCAAATCTAAAGAATTTAAGCAGTTACTCAGGACAGTCTGCCAAGTAGGAGGAAACCCAGGACTACACACTAGTGTGAGGTGTGGTTTACGGTTTTTCTCTCAGTGGATGGACTTTCTAAGACATTTGGCTCATTCAAGCCAGGGCACCCTTGTTCTGTAGATGAAGAGCTTTTCTTTCATCCTGTCTCAAATTCTCTACTGGGGAGAAGATGTGAATGAAATGCAGATGTTTAGAAATATAAAAATCTCCTTGCCATGAGTACTCAGACTGGGAAGAAAGCCAATGCCATCACTAATTCTGTTTTCTATTTGTTTTGTTTACTGAGAGGTTTTAGAGATAAGAATGCAAACAATTATTAAAGACTTTTGATAAATGTTAGTTTTTTTGAGCTAAAAAGTTCCTTTTTAAATAGTAGAATGGAAAATTCTACTATCCTTAACCAAATCTAGAGTCATCTAATTATGTAGATTAGAATCCATGGTGATTAGAAATTGTCCCATTTAAAAAATATTTTCCCATTGAAATATGAATACTCTGAATAATTTGGCCTGACTTTCATAGTGGTGAGGAAGTGAAGGTTGTCATTTTCCCATTTTCCCTGATTCATTACAATCATGAAGAATTGCATCATGAAAACCAAACATTTTACCAATTACACCCAAGAGTATGCTCTAGTCTTTTTTTTTTTTTAAGATTTATTCGTTTATTTATTTGACAGACAGAGATTACAAGTAGGCAGAGATGCAGGCAGAGAGAGAGAGGAGGAAACAGGCTCCCCGTTGAGCAGAGAACCCAATGTGAGGCTCGATCCCAGGACCCTGGGATCATGACCTGAGCCGAAGGCAGAGGCTTTAACCCACTGAGCCACCCAGGCACCCTGAGTATGCTCTAGTCTTGTGTAGATCGTCATGGTTCACTGATCTATGAGTGCATGAACCAGGTCTGCTGGCTAGTTTTTTGCTCACCATCATGACCCTATAACTTACTATAATGCCTTGATTATATAGAATTTTAAAGGCAACTGATGGTTTCTGCAAGATTGGTGAGAACATGTCTATTGCCAATATTTACAATGGCTGCAGAGTAGGTGGCATTATTCTAGCCTACTCTGCTCCACTCTGCCTTACTGTTCTTTTAAGTTGAAAGTCACCACAAAAGAGTTGACACCCACATACACCCAGCCTTCCACCATTAAGGCCTGGGATGAGGACACTGTGAATGGGGTCTCGGGCAACACCATAAGCCCAAGAAAGATATGAGTAGCATTGATGGAGTAATATTGGAAGAGCCAACCAGGAGTAACCCAGTCCTGACTGTCTTTTTCAGGGGACATTCTTCAAACCAGTTCAAAAAGAGCTCTGCCTAGCTTTCTCATCAAAAATCTGTACAGAAGGTTGTTTAAAGTCTTCAACTGTGGAAGTCTTCCAATGTCTCCAATGAGTAGAATGCTAAACTCTAACTTTTTAATGTCCCATCCGAAGGAAATACCATGTCTGAGAGGCATTCATGTATGTCTGACTGTGACCTTGTGCATTTCTTCCCAGCCTTTGTGGCTCATGGTGGAAGGTGGCTGGATTGAAACGCAGAAAAGTACAGGTGCTAGCTTTGTTCATTCCCAGGATCATTAGTGTCTGCAAAGCCTGTGAGACTGCACGAAGGGGATTGCTTTTCATGCAATTTCTATTATTTAAAAAAGATGTCCTTTTCTGTGCCAGTTCTCAAGCCTAAAATTGAGAGGCCTTTCCAAGGACTTTAGATGCTTGTTATTAAAGTAGCTGAAACATGTGCTTTTGTTTCTTAGTTAAGCAGAGCAGACAAAAAGAAAAAAAAATGACATTAATTCCAACTCTTCATGAGCAGTACTTAAATCAAGAAGTTGAAAAAGCTACTTGAGCATGCAGTGATAATAATAGCTCTTAATTATTAAACACTGCAGTGTGCTTTCCCCCTCAGCAGCGGTCAAGAATTAAGTGTTGTTTACTCCATTTTATGGACAAGAATATTGAGGCTCAGAGAGGTCCAGTAAACCAACCAGAGTTCCATGGTTAGTAAACAGCTGAGCCTGCATTGGACACCAGAGCTTGAGCTCTCTTAGGACCTCATGGCTCTAAGGCCTCCCATCTGACCCTAATTCAAATTGAAATTGAAAATTGAGCTACCAAAAAAATCAATGTACCTAGATAAATATAAGTAGACAAAATGGGATTTTCAAATTACAAGACTCTTTGGCCAGGTTTTTGTTTGTTTAATTATCTCTATGATTGTCTTAATTTATACTCAGTTCTGCTTGTGTAAAATTTAGGCACTGAGAAAGCATTATCTGCTCTTCTTAGGGATAGTGTGGTTAGCTCTGATTTCATAATTTAAGCAACTAATTGGTATTGGTTAGGGTCTTCTGTGTCTCCATTTGTACTGTTTGTTGGACATTTTCAGATGACTAATGTTGCAATCCAAAAGCTTTTTATCAATATACCAGTATATTAGAGTGTATATATTTATATACTTTATCCCTTTATCTCTTTCTTTTCTCCCTTCCTCCTTCCTTTCCTCCATCCTTCCTTCCAGTCTTTCTTTCTCTTTTTTCTCTTTCTTTCTTCCTTTCCCTTCCTTTCTTTCTTTCTTTCTTTCTTTCTCTCTCTCTCTTTCTTTCTTTCTCTCTCTCTTTCTTTCTTTCTTTCTTCTCTCTCCCTCATTCCCTCCCTCCCTCCCTCCTTCCTTCTCTTCTTCCTTCCTTCCTTCCTCTCTCCCTCCCTCTTCCTTCCTTCCTTCCTTCCTTCCTTCCTTCCTTCCTTCCTTCCCTCCCTCCCTCCCTCCCTCCCTCCTGCATTCCCTCTCTTCCTTCCTTCTTTCTTATAATGGCTCTTGAAACTTCCTGCTGGACATCAGTATTTTCCCAGCTTCCTTTTGGGTTCCTTGGAGAATGCACAAGTTGGCCATGATCTCAGCTGCTCCCCTCCAAAGATGGTAAAGAGTTTCAGATGAAAGCAGTTCAGACTGTATCTCTCTGCCAAAGAAAATAAATCCAGTATCTCTCTTATGGGTTTGTTTTGCCAAGCTCCATAAAGAAGACTGCATTAAGATGGTGTTTTTAACATTAAGTTTTCAAATATCACCAGAATTAGAGCAATGATAAACTTTCCCATTGTTTTTGGATCTCGTAACTCCTTCAAGTGATATGTGAAGCCATGTCAGAGACTCTTCCGTGACTGTCTCAGTTTCGCAGGCACCTGCAGACACGTCCCTCTCCTTCGTCACCCTTGCCCCACCATGTGTTACTCTCAGGAGCTCCATCTTTTAAGGGCCACATTTTGCTTTGGGGCTCTAAAGTGAAATGCTCTCAATAGGATTTTGACAAATGTTTTAGATTTACTGTGGACAAATTTTCATCTACTTTTGGATTATCAGTGTTTTAGTTTTCTATTGTGGTTCTTGCAAGCTAGTGGTACTATTATGAAAACATAAAAGTTAAAAGAGAAATTTAGATTTTTAAACTCCGTGTTCTCCAAGAGTTCCATTAAACATCCACAATAAAGCCTTTATCGATTGCCCCAAGAGGGATTGATGGCTCATATATTTGTTCCCATTATGTTTTGTTCTTTTATGTATTGTTTGTCACTTCCATTCCTCTATTTTTTTTCTTCTATAGTGATCTGTACAAAATAATTCAATAAATGCTTTCTGAAGAATATATGTTGAATGAATTTAAGGGGCAAGAATGAGTGGATGCATATAGTAAAGTTAACATGTAAATTGTTGATATTACATGGAAGAAAAAGTTACTTGCTGAAATTTATCAAAAGGTACTTAATTTTTTAAGAGATCATAGAGATCTCAATAAATATTAATGTGAGGCTAAAAACAGGTTAACATTCATGCAAATTAAGAATTCCATCAACTTTACAATATCTGCATCAAATAACAGGAACTTGAAAGTTCAAAACACAAATTCCTGGGTTTCTCCGGACTTTGAATATCATTTGGAGATTGTGGTGGGGCTGAGAAGTTATCTAGATAATTAAAGCTTTCTTTGTCCAGTGGTCAAAAAAGTTGAAATTTCATGTGCGTATACTGAGGAACTAGGTAGTCAGGTGTGGGCTCCCAGTCTTCACAGATAAGTTCAGGATTCAAAATTTGTACTCAAAACAAAACAAAATCCCCCAAACCTCAAAAGACCTATGTGAGACAAAAGACAAAAGACAAAAGATTTATCTGAAATAGTAAGAATTTTCCCATTATTTTATAAAGGCTGCAGTATCTTAAAATTGATCATGATTAGTAATTTTAACTGTAGAAAGGGAACAACTGTTCATTGAAAACTGTTTATGGGTCAAGTACTATGATCCTTTGTATATTCATAAAAATAAAAGTTTATATAAACCTTACTAAGAAACTAACATATTCTAACTGCTTTACATATATTCACTCCTTTACATAATTCACCATTAATCTTTACCACAATCCTATTAAAGCTCATTATTATCATCCCTATTTCACATTAGAAAAGACTGAGGCATTGAGAAGCAAAAGAACTTCCCAGGGTCATAGAGCTTGTAAATGACAGAAATGAGGTTGTATTTTTAATATTGCATTCTGCTATGTATCTTTCCATGATGAAAACTTTTCCATTTCAGTTATTCTTTTTTTTTTTTTTAAGATTTTATTTATTAGACAGAGATCACAAGTAGGCAGAGGCAGGCAGAGAGAGAGAGAGGAGGAAGCAGGCTCCCTGCTGAGCAGAGAGCCGGATTCCCAGGAGCCTGGGATCAAGACCTGAGCTGAAGGCAGAGGCTTTAACCCACTGAGCCACCCAGGTGCCCCCATTTCAGTTATTCTTTACAAAGATTTGTCATGTATGTTGCGTTCTGAAAACAGTTAAGATGGCTAAGAATTTTTTTTTAATTTAAATTTTATTATTATTATTTAAACATATAATATATTTTATCCCCAGGGGTACAGGTCTGTGAATCGCCAGGTTTACACATTTCACAGCACTCACCATAGCACATACCCTCCCCAATGTCCATAACCCCACCCCCCTCTCCCAACCCTCCTCCCCGCATCAACCCTCAGTTTGTTTTGTGAGATTAAGAGTCACTTATGGTTTGTCTCCCTCTCAATCCCATCTTGTTTCATTTACTCTTCTCCTACCCCTTAACCCCCATGTTGCATCTTCTCTCCCTCATATCAGGGAGATCATATGATAGTTGTCTTTCTCCGATTGACTTATTTCGCTAAGCATGATACCCTCTAGTTCCATCCACGTCATTGCAAATGGCAAGATTTCATTTCTTTTGATGGCTGCATAGTATTCCATTGTGTATATATACCACATCTTCTTTATCCATTCATCTGTTGATGGACATCTAGGTTCTTTCCATAGTTTGGCTATTGTAGACATTGCTGCTATAAACATTCGGGTGCACGTGCCCCTTCGAATCACTACGTTTGTATCTTTAGGATAAATACCCAGTAGTGCAATTGCTGGGTCATAGGGTAGTTCTATTTTCAACATTTTGAGGAACCTCCATGCTGTTTTCCAGAGTGGTTGCACCAGCTTGCATTCCCACCAACAGTGTAGGAGGGTTCCCCTTTCTCCGCATCCTCGCCAGCATCTGTCATTTCCTGACTTGTTAATTTTAGCCATTCTGACTGGTGTGAGGTGTATCTCATTGTGGTTTTGATTTGTATTTCCCTGATGCCGAGTGATATGGAGCACTTTTTCATGTGTCTGTTGGCCATCTGGATGTCTTCTTTGCAGAAATGTCTGTTCATGTCCTCTGCCCATTTCTTGATTGGATTCTTTGTTCTTTGGGTGTTGAGTTTGCTAAGTTCTTTATAGATTTTGGACACTAGCCCTCTATCTGATATGTCGTTTGCAAATATCTTCTCCCATTCTGTCAGTTGTCTTTTGGTTTTGTTCACTGTTTCCTTTGCTGTGTAAAAGCTTTTGATCTTGATAAAATCCCAATAGTTCATTTTTGCCCTTGCTTCCCTTGCCTTTGGTGATGTTCCTAGGAAGATGTTGCTGCGCCTGAGGTCAAAGAGGTTGCTGCCTGTGTTCTCCTCAAGGATTTTGATGGATTCCTTTCTCACATTGAGGTCCTTCATCCACTTTGAGTCTATTTTCGTGTGTGGTGTAAGGAAATGATCCGATTTCATTTTTCTGCATGTGGCTGTCCAATTTTCCCAACACCATTTATTGAAGAGGCTGTCTTTGTTCCACTGGACATTCTTTCCTGCTTTGTCAAAGATTAGTTGACCATAGAGTTGAGGGTCTATTTCTGGGCTCTCTATTCTGTTCCATTGATCTATATGTCTGTTTTTGTGCCAGTACCATGCTGTCTTGATGATGACAGCTTTGTAATAGAGCTTGAAGTCCGGAATTGTGATGCCACCAACTTTGGCTTTCTTTTTCAATATTCCTTTGGCTATTCGAGGTCTTTTCTGGTTCCATATAAATTTTAGGATTATTTGTTCCATTTCTTTGAAAAAAATGGATGGGACTTTGATAGGAATTGCATTAAATGTGTAGATTGCTTTAGGTAGCATAGACATTTTCACTATATTTATTCTTCCAATCCAGGAGCATGGAACATTTTTCCATTTCTTTGTGTCTTCCTCAATTTCTTTCATGAGTACTTTATAGTTTTCTGAGTATAGATTCTTAGTCTCTTTGGTTAGGTTTATTCCTAGGTATTTTATAGTTTTGGGTGCAATTGTAAATGGGATGGACTCCTTAATTTCTCTTTCTTCTGTCTTGTTGTTAGTGTAGAGAAATGCAAGGATTTCTGTGCATTGATTTTATATCCTGACACTTTACTGAATTTCTGTACAAGTTCTAGCAGTTTTGGAGTGGATTCTTTTGGGTTTTCCACATATAGTATCATATCATCTGCGAAGAGTGATAGTTTGACTTCTTCTTTGCCGATATGGATGCCTTTAATTTCCTTTTGTTGTCTGATTGCTGAGGCTAGGACTTCTAGTACTATGTTGAATAGCAGTGGTGATAATGGACATCCCTGCCGTGTTCCTGACCTTAGCGGAAAAGCTTTTAGTTTTTCTCCATTGAGAATGATATTTGTGGTGGGTTTTTCATGGATGGCTTTGATAATATTGAGGTATGTGCCGTCTATCCCTACACTTTGAAGAGTTTTGATCAGGAAGGGATGCTGTACTTTGTCAAATGCTTTTTCAGCATCTATGGAGAGTATCATATGGTTCTTGTTCTTTCTTTTATTAATGTGTTGTATCACATTGATTGATTTGCGGATGTTGAACCAACCTTGCAGCCCTGGAATAAATCCCACTTGGTCATGGTGAATAATCCTTTTAATGTACTGTTGAATCCTATTGGCTAGTAATTGGCGAGAATTTTTGCATCTGTGTTCATCAAGGATATTGGTCTGTAGTTCTCTTTTTTGATGGGATCATTGTCTGGTTTTGGGATCAAGGTGATGCTGGCCTCATCAAATGAGTTTGGAAGTTTTCCTTCCATTTCTATTTTTTGGAACAGTTTCAGGAGAATAGGAATTAATTCTTCTTTAAATGTTTGGTAGAATTCCCCCGGGAAGCCATCTGGCCCTGGGCTTTTATTTGTTTGGAGATTTTTGATGACTGTTTCAATCTCCTTACTGGTTATGGGTCTGTTCAGGCTTTCTATTTCTTCCTGGTTCAGTTGTGGTAGTTTATATGTCTCTAGGAATGCATCCATTTCTTCCAGATTGTCAAATTTGTTGGCGTAGAGTTGCTCATATTATGTTCTTATAATCGTCTGTACTTCTTTGATGTTAGTTGTGATCTCTCCTCTTTCATTCATGATTTTATTTATTTGGGTCCTTTCTCTTTTCTTTTTGATAAGTCTGGCCAGGGGTTTATCAATCTTATTAATTCTTTCAAAGAACCAGCTCCTAGTTTCGTTGATTTGTTCTATTGTTTTTTTTTTGGTTTCTATTTCATTGATTTCTGCTCTGATTTTAATGATTTCTCTTCTCCTGCTGAGTTTAGGGTTTCTTTCTTGTTCTTTGTCCAGCTCCTTTAGGTGTAGGGTTAGGTTGTGTACCTGAGACCTTTCTTGTTTCTTGAGAAAGGCTTGTACCACTATGTATTTTCCTCTCAGGACTGCCTTTGTTGTGTCCCACAGATTTTGAACCGTTGTGTTTTCATTATCATTTGTTTCCATGAATTTTTTCAATTCTTCTTTAATTTCCTGGTTGACCCATTCATTCTTTAGAAGGATGCTGTTTAGTCTCCATGTATTTGGGTTCTTTCCAAATTTCCTTTTGTGATTGAGTTCTAGCTTTAGAGCATTGTGGTCTGAAAATATGCAGGGAATGATCCCAATTTTTTGATACCAGTTGAGACCTGATTTAGGACCGAGGATGTGATCTATTCTGGAGAATGTTCCATGTGCACTAGAGAAGAATGTGTATTCTGTTGCTTTGGGATGAAATGTTCTGAATATATCTGTGATGTCCATCTGGTCCAGTGTGTCATTTAAGGCCTTGATTTCCTTGTTGATCTTTTGCTTGGATGATCTGTCCATTTCAGTGAGGGGAGTGTTAAAGTCCCCTACTATTATTGTATTACTGTTGATGTGTTTCTTTGATTTTGTTATTAATTGGTTTATATAGTTGGCTGCTTCCACGTTAGGGGCATAGATATTTAAAATTGTTAGATCTTCTTGTTGGACAGTTCCTTTGAGTATGATATAGTGTCCTTCCTCATCTCTTGTTATAGTCTTTGGCTTAAAATCTAATTGATCTGATATAAGGATTGCCACTCCTGCTTTCTTCTGATATCCATTAGCATGGTAAATTCTTTTCCACCCCCTCACTTTAAATCTCAAGGTGTCTTCGGGTTTAAGATGAGTTTCTTGTAGGCAACATATAGATGGGTTTTGTTTTTTATCCATTCTGATACCCTGTGTCTTTTGATTGGGGCATTTAGCCCATTAACATTCAGGGTAAGTATTGAGAGATATGAATTTAGTGCCATTGTATTGCCTGTAAGGTGACTGTTATTGTATATTGTCTTTGTTCCTTTCTGATCTACTATTTTAGGGTCTCTCTTTGCTTAGAGGACCCCTTTCAATATTTCCTGTAGAGCTGGTTTGGTATTTGCAAATTCTTTCAGTTTTTGTTTGTCCTGGAAGCTTTTAATCTCTCCGTCTATTTTCAATGATAGCCTAGCTGGATATAGTATTCTTGGCTGCATGTTTTTCTCGTTTAGTACTCTGAATATATCATGCCAGCTCTTTCTGGCCTGCCAGGTCTCTGTGGATAAGTCTGCTGCCAATCTAATATTTTTACCATTGTATGTTACAGACTTCTTTTCCCAGGCTGCTTTCAGGATTTTCTCTTTGTCACTAAGACTTGTAAATTTTACTATTAGGTGAAGGGGTGTGGACCTATTCCTATTGATTTTGAGGGGGGTTCTCTGAACTTCCTGGATTTTGATGCTTGTTCCCTTTGCCATATTGGGGAAATTCTCTCCAATAATTCTCTCCAATATACCTTCTGCTCCCCTCTCTGTTTCCTCTTCTTCTGGAATCCCAATTATTCTAATGTTGTTTCGTCTTATGGTGTCACTTATCTCTCGAATTCTCCCCTCATGGTCCAGTAGCTGTTTGTCCCTCTTTTGCTCAGCTTCTTTATTCTCTGTCATTTGGTCTTCTATATCGCTAATTCTTTCTTCTGCCTCATTTATCCTAGCAGTGAGAGCCTCCATTTTTGATTGCACCTCATTAATAGCTTTTTTAATTTCCACTTGGTTAGATTTTAATTCTTTTATTTCTCCAGAAAGGGCTTTTATATCTCCCGAGAGGGTTTCTCTAATATCTTCCATGCCTTTTTCGAGCCCAGCTAGAACCTTGAGAATCATCATTCTGAACTCTTGATCTGACATATTACCAATGTCTGTATTGATTAGGTCCCTAGCCTTTGGTACTGCCTCTTGTTCTTTTTTTTTTGGTGAATTTTTACGCCTTGTCATTTTGTCCAGATAAGAGTATATGAAGGAGCAAGTAAAATACTAGAAGGATGGCAACAACCCCAGGAAAGTATGCTTTAACCAAATCAGAAGAGATCCCAAATCATGAGGGGGGAGAAAGGGGATTAAAAAGAGGTTCAGAAAGACCAAAAAAAAAAAAAAAAGAAACAATTAAAAGAAGAAAATGAATAAAGAAAAAATATAAAAAGGAATAAATATATTAGATAAACTAGTTAAAAAACGTTAAAAAAGAAAAGGGTAAAAGTTTAAAAAAATTAGCAGAAGAAGAGGAAAAAAATTGAAAAAGGAAAAAAAAAATTAACTGCAAGGCTAAAGAATCATGGGGAGAAAGCCATGAGCTCTGGCTTTGCTTTTTCCTCCTCTGGAATTCTGCTGCTCTCCTTGGTATTAAAACTGCACTCCTTCGTAGGTGAACTTGGTCCTGGCTGGATTTCTTGTTGCTCTTCTGGGGGAGGAGCCTGTTGTAGTGATTCTCAAGCTTCTTTGCCCCAGGCGGAGTTGTACTGCCCTTACCCGGGGCCGGGCTGAGTAATCTGCTCGGGTTTGCTTTCGGGAGCTTTTGTTCCCTGAGTGCTTTCTGTAGAGTTCCGGAGGGCGGGAATGAAGATGGCGGCCTCCCGGTCTCCGGCCCGGAGGAGCCGAGAGCCCGGGGCCTCACTCCTCAGTGGGCCCTCAGAGAACAGCGCCCAATTACTCCCGTCACCCTGGCCTCTGGCCGCGCTCCGAGCTGACTGAGCCTGTGACCGGTTCAAGGTAACCCCAAGCTTAGCGCTTACTCCTTGGCTCTGTCTCTGTAGCCGGCTTCCCCGTTCTAATACCTGTAAGCTCTGTGACACTCAGACACCCCCAATCCTTCTGTGACCCTGCGGGACCTGAGGCCATGCTGACCCCGCTCGGGCTTCACCCTGGTTAAGCCTCTGGAGCAATGTCCCTCAGCGGAACAGACTTTTAAAAGTCCTGATTTTGTGCTCCGTTGCTCCACCGCTTGCTGGGACCCGGCCCCTCCCCCCGCGGTCTATCTTCCCGTTGCTTTGGATTCACTTCTCCGCCAGTCCTACCTTGCAGAAAGTGGTTGATTTTCTGTTTCTAGAATTGCTGTTCTTCTTCTCTTCGATCTCCCGTTGGATTTGTATGTGTTTGCAATCTTTAGCTAAGCTATCTAGCTGATCTCCTGCTACCTGAAGTAGTCTCAACCTGCTACTTCTCCGCCATCTTGACTCCTCCCCCCATGGTGGCTAAGAATTTTTAAAATATATTTTATCCTTACATGAAATACAAATTAAGAATAGAGGGACTCTATTCTTACTTTGTTATTCTTATGAAAAATTTAAATCCAGTTTTTCCTAGTGCTTCTCTGTACCTTTAAAAATAGGTACTAAAGTAGGCTTTGTTATTTTTTCAATGTTTAGGGGCAGTGGTTTTCAACTGTTGCCACCTTAGCCCACATGATGGTGTGGCATACTCCAAAATGAGTAGTGGCTACCCACTACAACGACTGACAATGGGACCAGGGAGATGGGAAGTGTTCGAGTTTCTGTGAAGGAAGCATGTTGAGGAGAAGTTTACTCCCTGAGTGATTTTGAATTGCCTACCTAAGGAGAAGTCCTCCCTGTCACACCCATCTTTCCTCTAACCCTGAGAAAAATTATTGCCTTAAGCTTGGTGTAGTATACAGCAAAAAAATGGAGGAAAGTATCCATTTTTCCACTTACAACAGTTTCCTCTTTCCTCATATTTAAGTATGTGAATTTCCTCTTTCCTTATATTTACAACAGTTTCCTCTTTCCTTATATTTAAGTATGTGAATTATTTCTAAGCCTAGAAAAATTTTAGGCAATGGGTGTTAAAAATGAAATTGTTTTTTCACAAAATTGGAAGCGTCAGCTATGTATAAATGAAAAGCCACCTTGAATAAGGAACAAAATGACAATATTATGCAATGAGCACACACAAAAAATGTTTTTAATCTAGAAAAATGTTCCAAACTCTCTGGTGCTCTATGTGCCTTCTCCAGTATTCTCATGAATTTTAACCAAACTCCACTCTCTTAAGTTACTTTTTATCCTTTGATGGCATTTCTGTTTCTGCCCAATACGTTATCACAACAGGCTTGGTCCTGGGATCCCTCCTCTTCCCAGTTTGTACACTCTCTTTCTGCACTGCCTGTCACCCAACCCCCTTGGAATCAGATACTTTATAGGTGCCAATTTCTCCAAACTCTTTCTCTTCAGCCTTGAGCTCTCTCTGGTCACCAGACTAGTATATGAAGTTGTTTTCTTGGTATTTCTGCTTGTTTGTTTAATAGACATTTCAACTTAAATCAAATCGGGGTTGTTGGTTTTCATCTTCTTCTACATGGTTTCTTCTTCCAGCTTTCCCAACCCAGAAATGACACACCTGTTTTTGCCCAGGTGGCAGTAGTAACCTCTTCACTAGTCTCCTGCTTCTAGTAACAGTCCTCTTCAGTTAATTTCTCCCTCAACAGCTAGTGGGATCTCTGAGAAAGTTAGATCAATGATGCTCTTTCCTTAAGTAAAACCCTCCAATGAATGGCTCTCTATAGCACTTAAAATAGAATTCAGATTTCCTACCTTTGCCTATAAAATCCTACTCAATCTGGACTCTCTCAGCCTACATCTTTGACCTCATTTTCACTCTATTTCTCTTGTCCACTATTCTGTCATTCCTATATTTTTATTCATTGAATACTCAGTTTCTTTCTGCTTCTGAGCATTTATACTGGGTCTTCTGGACCTTCGTCTGGGTGGCTGGCATTTAGTTCTTTGCATATAATCTTGCTGAATTCAATGTAGCCTTACAGTGACTCTCTGCCATGTCACTAGGCTTGGATTCTCTGCCCAGCTCTTCTTAATACATGGTAACTTCTTATTTACTTAACAAGATGTCACACACATTCTAAAATATTAAGTGTTAAGCCTACTACATGCTTTTATAAAATTCCAGAGGGCTATTTGGTAAGGCGTGGCAACCTATAATTTCATAATTTTTTTGTTTAAATTTTCTATTTCTTATAACGTTATAAAATAAATTTTGTTTTCGTAGGACTAAACTTTAAAAATTCTCTTTGTGTGTGTGTTTGTTTTAGAAAGGGAAGAGGTGTGAGGCAAAGGGAGAGGGAGAGTCTTAAGCAGGCTTCATACCCAGCATGGAGTCTGAAGAGGGCTTGATTTCATGACGCTGAGATCATGACCTGAGCCAAAATGAAGAGTCCACTGCTTAACCAACTGAGCCAACCAGGTGCCCCTCACTTTGTGTTTTAACTCTTAAGATAAAATTAACATATTCTTGAATACCTACTCTGTGTCTTTGTGTTCCTACTATTATTGAGCCCAACAATGAGTTCTCAACTCTGAAATCCATAGAAACATTTTCCTGTCTTTCTTATTTATTTAATTTCATTTTGAAACAGTAATTGTATATATATTTAAGGTGTACATATGATTTGATATACATATGCTCTCTGAAATGATGACTACAGTCAAGCTAATTCTCCTATCTTCTCCATTGTGTGTGTGTGTGTGTGCGTGCATACGTGTGTGTGTGTGTGTGTGTGATGAGAGCACCTTCCATCTATTCTTAGCAAATTTCCAGTATTCATTATAGCCTCTGTTCTTCCTTAAAGTTCAACAGGGGGGATTTTTTAAATGATTGGCTCAAGTGACACTTAGCTGGCTGGCTCAGTTGGGAGAGCCTTTGACTCTTGATCTCAGGGTCATAAGTTTGAATCCCACGTTGGAAGTAGACATTATTTAAAATTTTTTTTAAATGGTTGGCTTAAAAGAGATTAAGGTGTTCTTTAATGTTTCATCCTCAAAAGGAATAATTGCTTAAGCAAATCTTTCCTTTTCTTCAAGGTACATCCCATGTGGTAGGTCTGTATATTTATATATGCTAATTACAATGTAGTCACTGAGGCGCAATCAAAAGACATTTCCAGGCTCTTCCAAATATCCTAGTTAGAGTGGCTTCTCTATTTCAGATGAGACTCAGGGAAAGGACATCTAGCAGTGGATGGCCGTCATTTCTGAAACATGAAGAGTTTCAGACTCTATAAATTTTAATTCTGCATTTGAAAGCAACAGGGCATTTATATTAAAAAAAAAAAAGAAAACACCTGAAAGAATAGTTCAAACCCATAGACATTAGAAAAGGATATTAAATATTCTAGGCAAAATGATCAATAATGAGGCATTTAAATACGCTGAAAAAAAAAATGCTGCCTCTGAAGCCTTAGGGAAGAAATTGAAACCACATCCAAAATCCACAGCAAAAAAAAAAAAAAAAAGCTAGCCAGGGAAAAGCACCTGGCCCCAACAATGCTATGAGTGAGCTCATAAAAGCAGCGGGCAATTATGTAGCTAGTACCCTGTAAAATTTGTCAGTGCACATGGAAAAACAGAGGAATAGCCAGAAGCCTGGTACAAATCAAACAGTAAAGCCTGCTAAATAAGGGAGAACCAAGAGCAAGAAAAGATCACAGATCAGGCCCGGGAAAGCTTCCTTACTTCCCATCAATCCAGCCACATGCCTCAGATGCTTCAATAAACTATTTTAAGCACAAGATGTACAAGACAGACCCAGGAGGAGAAAGGCAAAGTAGGGGGACTTTTTTCAGAAAGAAAGCAAAACTAGCAAATTAACTGTAGCAATGAGGATGGAGTCCTCTGAAAGTCTTTTGTTATCTTTCGGTGACTGGGGTTCAAGCCCTCCATCAGGAGGACAACTTGATAATTAAGAAATGGTTCAGAAATTCAACCATCTAGCCCACTGCTCCTTCTGTCATCATAGAGTCAGTACAGAAGCTGTGGATTATAAAATGCAGAGTGGGAATTAAGATGGACTTCATGCAGGTCAGGCCAAGCATACTGTCCTATGGGGACACTGGAAGGAGTGGCAAAGAGAGTGCCTAAAAAATCGTGCCTGGAACAATTTATCAATTGATTGGATGAAACTAATCAATTTTCTTTTATTAGGTACTCAGCTTATCTCCAAGTTTACATTGCTATAATTAATGCTACCGTCATTTTCCCCTAATGTCTGTTTCCCTACACTTAACAAACTGTCTTAAGGGATAAATTCCCTTAAGTAGGGTGGAAGCTATTAAATTTTTGAAATCTTTTCCTCACTTCTCCCTAGTTGGTCTGTATTTATTCCTAACCCTGCCCTCTACAAATGTCAGAGGTTTTCTTTTCTCCTGCATCCTTAAAAAAACACTGCCTGCAATCATTTGAAAAATGTATCCTCCTTATTACATTTTTTATGGAATTTGCATTCCTTTCAATTACTTGTGAAGCTGGACATTTATTTTCTCTGTCAGTTGGCCCATTTAAAAAAATATAGGGGACATTCTTTTTCTTATTGATTTGTAAGTACTCTTTATATGTACTTGAAGTGACTGGGAACTTATTAGACTCTGTGAGGACTTGGGTGGGTCTTTGAAAAAACAACAACCACGTAATGTTTGTGATTTAGAAGTGTGCTTCTCGGGAGCTCATTAATGGGGTTATCGCTGCACTGTGGCACCATAATGATGGTGGCTATTACAACAAAACCCATTGGTTCAAAATACAGTATTAAAAATTCCTAAAATCTTTGATCGCAACGTTAAAATATTAAATAAGTGAATACAGCCAGCATTTTATTTCCTCTGAGAAAATATAGGTGTTAGAATGGCAAAAAATTAAAATTATCAAAGAATTAACAAGGAGACTCTGCTTTTTCAGAAATCATCTTCATGGATATATAGATATGAATTTAGCTTAGCATAGCAAGTCTGAAGTGGGATGAATTTCATCTGCTGATTTCTTAGGAAACCGTTTTCCTAGGTACATCAAAGATAAAAGTCAGCATTTAGACAGAATCCTGGATTAGGAAAGGGGAGTTTGGATAAAATTGTTTGTTTTGCCTTCCCATTGGAGTGGTCATTTGAAATTTAAATTGTTACAGAAGAAAAGTTAAGAGAAAGCTAATGTCTTAAAGATGATTAAAAGGTTAATTGCAGTTTCTTGAGTGTCAACACCGTGAGGTTTTATTTGAATCTTATTATTATAGTAAATGTACAAATAAGCGACACTTCTTTGTAAACATTCTGTCTCATTCTAGAATAACTAGTATGTGGATCAGCATGTTCTGTGAGGCTAGGTTTACTTACAGTGTCACAGAAGTGGGGCCCATCAAGCCAAAAGTGTAAATGGTAGGATGGGCCACCGACAGGTAGGATGTGATTTTAAAATGTACCTCTAAGAGAAATGAAGTTATTTTTCTTATCTTAGAGTAGGGTCATTTTCTGAATTCCTTTTGCATGATAAAACTGCTTTCTATTTCAACTTTTCTCATTATAGGTATCTAATAACATATGCTGAATGAATGAGCATGTGCATTCTGATAGTGTCATTTGGTCCTGCCAAACAGCAGTGAGTTAGATGTAAATACTGTGGAGACAGAGACCAAAGCTTAATCATGTCCTATTCATCTTGGTATCCCCAGGTCATTCAGTAGTCCATGACATATACTTGGTGTTCAATGAATGACTGACTCAATGAATAAATAAATAGCTGTGGAAATTTCCTGACAGGTGGTGTTCATCTGAGGAAAATATTCTGGGGCAGGTAACACTGTGCTGTGGCTCCAATCACACCGCCTAACGTGGGAGGATGGCGGACACCAAAGAATTCCTGTCTGCTTTTGAGAAGTCTGAAATCTATTTAGGAAGTGCGTATAGATACACTAGAACACATCAATGCGTTTAAATTTGAGGGCAAATGCTCTGCATGCTCACAGGGCCTTAAGAAAATAGAAAAGAAAATTAAATGGCAAATCATCTTATTTTCACTTGGAACTACATTTTGAAATAACTTCTATTTCTGAACTGTTATTAAGCCAGTCCCAAGGTGTTTTATTTTCAGAAATAATTTATTGAAATCTACATATGCATAGAGCTGTAATTTTTGCAAGGCAAGAATTCAATCAACCCAATAGTCAGTAAACTCACATTAAGGAAGATGGAAGAAGTCTGGTTTTTACCTTTCACTTGGTGTGTTTCTGAAAATAACCAGCAAGTCAAGTTGGCCCTAGATAATTCCCTACTCCAGAAATGCGGAGATCTCTTATTTGGTGGGAGAGCTGGTCAGACTGCCAACGGCAGTTGGCATCTGGTGCTGGCCCCAGGAGTGTTGACATGACCCTCTGCCCATACCAGGGACTCCTTTGGTCCTAGTCATTAGATGAGATGTTCTGTTGGAGAATCTACCATGTGGACATGTTTAACAATCTAGTTATGTTGGCCTGTTTGGGGAATTCTCAGTGGCTGAATTTTATGAGTGCTACGTGGTTCTGTCTTTCAGTTTTATATCAGGTATGAGTTATGTGGCAAAGGAAGCCCAAAATGGTTATTCTCAAGGCATTACTTAACTAATCGTGATGTAATTGGTTATTTTCATTCTCACTCCTTAATTAGGGTGATACCCTGAGTAAAATCTCTCACAATATCTGTGGTTTAAGAATGCCTTTTGTTTTTATTGGAGCTTACAATGAATCCAATTACTCTCATAGGAAAAAAAAACTTGTTAATTGCAGAAAAGTATAAGAAAGAAAATTAAAATCTTTAATTCTAACTCTCAGGGAACCCCACCTCACTGCACCTCCTTTTTGAGACACTTTGTGAATATCTGTACACTGTAGGACCCAAAACACTTAAGAAATATTTGGCTCTGATTTATGTATATGGCTTTTATTATACCTTGCTTCTTTTACTATACTTATATCCTGGTGTTTTTGCAAAACATTCTCTTCCCCACCCCTCCAAAAACTTGATTTTTTTTTTTTTAAGATTTTATTTATTTGACAGACAGAGATCACATGTAGGCAGAGGCCGGCAGAGAGAGAGAGAGAGAGAGGGAGGAGGAAGCAGGCTCTCCACTGAGCAGAGAGCCCGATGTGGGGCTCGATCCCATTGAGATCATGACCTGAGCCGAAGGCAGAGGCTTTAACCCACTGAGCCACCCAGGCGCCCCCCAAAACTTGATTTTTATTAACTGGTATCTTAGCTTGGGCTGCTCTAATAAAATACCATAAACTAGGTGGCTTATTGACAACAGAAATGTATTTCTTATAGTTCTGGAGGTTGGAAGTCTGAGATCGTGGTGCTGGCATAGTCAGGTTCTGGTGAGAATCCTCTTCTGGGCTGAAGACTGCTGAATTCTGGTTGTGCCCTTGCATATTGGAAAGAGCATGTTAGCTCATGGTCCACTTATAAGACCATTCCTGAGGGCTCCTTTGTCATGACCTACTCACCTCCAAGACATCCCCCTTCCTGATACCATCAGATTTGGGGTTAGAACTCCGCAGAGGAAATTGGAGGTGTGGGGACACAAACATTCAGTCCATAACAACTGGATGATTTCATTCTTCGGTTGCACATTTTTAAGCCACTCTTCATTTTCTCAGGGTTGTAATTTATTACTGCTACAAATAATAATGTGATTGTCATCATGGTACATAAACATTGGTCTCCCTTCCTGCTTGTCTTCCAATTGCTAAATTGTTTTCTAGGTAAATTACATCTAAATTAGCAGGCTGAGGAAGAAGTAATCTCAGAGACCCTGATCACCACTGAATATTATGATTTATAAAAACATTGGTAGAATTGTAGGATCATCTTGGTCCTTTAATTTATATTTCTTAGATTACTATGAGGTTGTACTTTTTATCTTTGCTTATGATTCCCTTGAATTTCCTCCTCTTCTGTAAATTATTTGTCCTTATCTGTTACCTACTTTTCTACTATGATAGTAATTAATGTTTTTACGGTGGGCATACTTTATACATTAAATTTTGTTGTATTTTTGGCAACTATTTCCCCTAACTTTTTTTCTTTAGATTTTGTTTATTGAGTTTTTCATATGTAAAAGTTTAAAATGTATTACTGTTTTTCTTTCTGAAATTTATTATTATTTTTATGCCTCAAGAGTCTTTTCCCCTCTAGAAATAAGATAAATATTCATCTATGTTTCTTTTAAACATTTGTAATTTTATTTTTTCTATTTAGTTTTTTCATTTGCATGGTACAAGGCAAGGGTCTAAACTGACTTAAAAATTAACTTTTCCAATCAGTCATTAAATAATTCTATTCTTTTCCTCTCAGTTTATTGTGCTTTAAATTCTAATTCAAATCTGTGTCTAGGCTCCTTGTTTTGTTTTTGCCAATTTATATCTTTTCTTTATACAATACTATCTTCATGACAAATTCATAATATGTTTAATTTCTCAGAATTAATCCTCTCTCAATGGTTTCTTTTTGAGGATTTTCTTTAAAATACTCATCTGTAGGTTTTTTTTTCCAGAAACAGTTTTTTCATGTTCTAAAAATATCAAAATAGAATTTTGATTAGAATTGCATGAGACCTAAAAATTCCTGTAAGAACCATTCATACCTTCTCACTATTTATTTTTTTACTCATTTATTCTTTTCACTCCTTACTTTCATCCTTACCTTTTAGCAAAAATTTATAATTTCCTTTGTACAGATCCTACACATTAAAAAGTTTCTCTTCCTAAGTATTCTTGGTTAGTATTGGAATGCAATAGCTCTTCTGTGACTGCTAATTTTTATGCTATTACTCAGTAAAATGATTGATATTGAGAATTTTTTGTTAAATTACCATAATGTATCTTAAGAGTAAATATTTCAAAACCAAACCATGGCTAGAAATAGTATAGTTTATTTCTTTTTAAAGAAAATAAAGTTAATTCGATTTATTGTTTTCAGCCGTTAGTGATTTGACTGCCCAATTTTGAATTTCCATCATATGGAAAGTTTTATGATAGTTACGTAAAAGCTCCAGAGCTTTTCCATTCCCAGCATTGTCCCATGGTAGCTATATGCCACTCCTGAATAATTAACTTTTAAGTTAGGAACACTTAGCCACCCAAAGAATCCCTCTGGCCCTATCTGCCCTATGATAAACAAATATTTTGGCAGGAAAGAAACAAGTGCATGACATGATGAATCTTAGTATACAAAGCATTTTCTGATAACCTCATGTCTTATCAAAACAGTTCTGGGACATATGGTGTATGTTGCCCTAGATTGGCCTAGAAATTGCTTTACAGTGATGGGGATGATGAAACTGATGGTGGGTTCATTGTCCCCAGGGCCCGTAGCAGACTGATGTGTAATGGTCCTATAGGTTTGTTAGGGATGCTGCCCCCATCTTAGAATACTGAAGGAGGTTTTGTGGGAAATCCCTGGGGGCAAAGCTGGGGCTTTGCAGTGACAGAAACCTACATTTTATTCCCAGCTTCCTTATTGGTTTGATGAATTGGTTTAACCTAGTGTGTCTCCAGTCTAAGCTACAATTTGGAGTCACCTTGAGAGGTATTAAAAATATTGTTTCCTAGGTTCCACTCCCAGAATGATTTAGTTCTGAGTTGAGACTCAAATATTGGTATGTTAAAAGCTCCCCAGATGATTCCAGTGTTCAGCAAAGTTAGAGATTCTTTAGAAGCTCTGAACCTGTTCTCTCATCAGCTACTGCTAACAACATCTAACAACTAACAACTTCTAACAACTTCTCAATAACTTACAGATATTGTTACCATTAAAAGAAATGAAGAGTTAGATTATAGCCCAAAGTCTATAGTAAGGTAGCGAAGGTCTCCCCCAAAGTGTTAAAGACTTGTACCCTACGTCTATAGAGGCATGAGATGCTATTACTTTTGAAAGGGAAAAGGCATCAAATGGGATTTCTGGAAGTACACAGTCCTGCTGTCTAGATCTGCTTTCTGGAATTGTCCTCTGTGTATCATTTTCCTGATTATCTCAGAGTATGGTTGAATTTCAGGGTCTCCAATTTTTATTCTTTATTTACAGCATTACTAAGAGAAGACAAGGAGAAAATATAACCAGTTCTCAAAATATTTTGTATTTGGTGAGAAAATACTAAGCTCCTTTCACTCCAGTTTCAGCTGATGATGGTTTCAATAAAGGCTCAAATTCCTTACATTCTCTCTAGATAACCGGACACAAGTCAACCATGAGATATTTGACTAAGAGATGTAATAAGTCCCTTAAAACTCACCAAGTTCACCAAGTTTCAGGTGAAGGCAGTCTGCTCAAACATTCAACAGAAGCATGAGGTCTGTGGCTGTCCCTTTATTTGTAATAGTTCTTATGGTCGCCCAGTATTTCAACCCTCCTGCCCTTGTGCTTATGTTAAAAAAAAAAAAAGTTCTGAAATAATTCAAGTGCAAAGGCTTTCTGCATATATATATTATAATGATAAAAGACATATTGCCGAATTTTTTTTCCATATGGTGCTAGCAATTTGGCTTTTAGTAGCGGTTTTTATAACTTGCAGCTCACCACTAAAAATGTCAGAACCTGTGAGAATAAAACAACTTCTATTTTGGGTTTTAGATTCATTTGCTCTGATCTCTCAACCAGAAAAACTGACTCTAAAGGCCTCTTTATCCTGAATGAATTTAGCTTTTGGTTCCCTACTACCTCTTCAGTCTATGAAGGCTAAGTGTTCTAGTATCTCTTCTCTTTGTTCACTCACTGACATTTACTGAGCGCATGGGGCCAAGGGTAGGCTGTCACCGGTTAGCAAACTGACCTTCACGGCAATGGAAACCAATGTAAAAGAAACCATATTTTAAAAGGAAACAATCACATTTCTAGAAGCCTGTGTACTAAGCCAAGCAAGACTCTTCTAATTTTTAAGCCAATTCAAGCACTCGGAGAGAAGGCAGTTGTAGATGAACATGTTTTGAGAAAATTAACAAATTTGCCTTGGTTTGGGCTCTCAAATTAGAGACACATTTTATAATCATTGCGTGGTTTTGAAACGCCTGAAAAGCTCACTGGGGAGGTGTAACTTTGAAGCATTTTCTCACAGCATCACTTACTTCAGAGTTGGCAAGGTCTCTATGCCCAATTTTATTCTGTTTATTCAAAAGGTAGATACCTATGGATTTTTCAAGGAAATGAGGGCTTTGATTCTTTCAGTTTTGTTCATGACATGTATGAGACAAATTCCCAACAGTCTCCAACCTAATTTTTCAGACATCTGAAAAACCCCTAGTTACTGTGAATTATTCATAGCCTCAATAACTTAACTGTGATTCAGGAAACTTTAAGTTCTTTTTGATTTTCTAATTTTTGTAAGTAGAACAGGCATAGGCACTGGTTATCTCCATATCTTTTTGATAAAGACATGAAGGTCTCTCTCTTCCTGATAATTACAAATCAGTTCATCAAGGTGATGAGAATCTTCACAGTACAGTTGACTCTTGAACAAGGTGGAGGTTAGGGATTCCAACCCCCACCCCATGCAGTTGAAAATCCAAATATAACTTTTGTCTCCTCCCAAACTTAACTACTGATAGCCTACTGTTGGCCAGAAACCCCACTGATAACATAAACAGTTGACTAACATATTTTATACACATATTATATACTGTATTCTCACAATAAAGTAAGCTAGAGAAAAGAAAATATTATTAAGAAAATCAAAAAGAATAGAAAACACATTTAAAGTACTGTACTGTACAAGGGCTCTTGGGTGGCTCAGTTGGTTGGGCATCTGCCTTCGGGTAAGGTTGGGGTCCTGGGAAGTCTGCTTCTCCCTCCACTCCTCCCCCTGCTCGTGATCTCTTTCTTTCTCTTTCAAAAATAAATAAAAATCTTTAAAAAAATAATAAAACAAAATACTGTACTGTACAAATTTCATTAAGTACTAGAAAGAGCTTGGCCATATCGATTTTTTTTTTTATACAAGGGCATTTTGCAAACAATAAGGTACTGTAAAAACGGTAAACTCATAACATTATTTTGGTAGTATGCTTTTCTGTATTTTTTAGGCATTACACTAGACATAGAGGTATAGTCTAGTATGGATGGGATATGTGGACAGATGTTGGAAGTAGTAAGACAGCACTACAGACCTGGTACAGTGGGGCAGGAGGGGTGTGGAGAAGTGGGGGAGATCTCTGAAATAGCAGGGGAAGCTTCTCGGAGGAGAAGGTTCCAAATGAGCAGGAGTAAGGTAGAGGACCTAAGCACAGCAATTCAAAGAGCATGAACACTGCGTGCTAAGATTAAAAAAAAGTCATAGTATGGTGTCATTAGGCTCTGCAAAGAGCTTGCTGGGCCCAGCACCCTGCGAGATGCCTGACACAAGACATGGTTAGGGAAAAAGACCGAGATAAAACAGCAGCCAGAATGTGGAAGGTTTTGTGTATATGCCTTAGAAACATTTCTGACATAATCTTTTAGGTGATGAGATGTCAATGGAGGAATCCAAGCAGGGGAGTTCCGTAATCAAACTGCATTTCTGAGATTGCTCAGAGGGGAGTGTGGAGAGTCCCGTGCCCAGCAACACAGCAGCAGGCCTCCACACCCAGAGGAAGGGAAAGGACCGTGGGAAAGCAACATGCCCAGGGAAGAGCTCGGACCCAGGGGGATGATGAGACTCCTCTTAGGGATGTCTAGAAATATATTCTTATGAACGTGCAATAACTGGTAAATTCATTCACAAGCTAGTGCAATATGAAATATCTTTGGGTGTGGAGAAAAAGATACACAAGACAAGTATTCAACTGATGAATCAAAAGAAAATCTGAATGGAAAAAGGTATTTTTGTTCCTGGATAGGAAAACACAATATTTAAGTATTTCAATGTTCGCCACAACAATCTATAAATTCAAAGCAGTCCAACTGAAAATTCTACAGCATTTCCTACAGGAACGTGATAAGGAAACTTCAAAATTTATTTGAAGGAAAAAAATGAGAAAAATTGCTAGGAAATTTTTGAAACATAGTATTATAAAAAATGCAATGAAGGTATCGTATTAAAACTTTATGGTGGTTGTATAAAATAAATAAATCAGTGGAATAGTGCAGAGAGTTTAGCAATAAACTCTTGTATAAATAGAACTTAGAATGTGGTCAATCACTGTGGAATGGATGGATTCTGCAAGAAATAGTATTGTGACAATTTAGCAAAAATAACAAAGTCTGATATCTGCCATATATTATTAACTAAATAAGTTTCAACTGGGATAAAGACCAAAATATGTGTATGTATGTGTGCATGTGTGCATTTATAGACAATTAGAAGAAAATGTTTAGGTTTCTGTTTCTTAACTTAAGCTAAAAAAAATTGTCTTTCAACAGGAAAAGAGTCCTAAAAGAGAAGATCGGTATAGTTTTCTAAATCAAAATAAAAAATTTTAAATTTCATACAACCATCAACATAATAAATGAAGTTAAAGATCTGTCACTAGACAGAGTGGAAAAAAATTTAAAAACTGGAAGAAAGATTTTATAATATTTAAAATACTCACAGGATATGTATCTATTATATAACAAATCAATAAAAAAGAACATTTTAAAAAATGGGCAAAGGATATAAATTTTTTATAGGAGAGAAAATGTAAATATCCATTTAACAATTGAAGTTAGTGTGCTATTTCTCAAGAAAATGCAAATTAAAGTGCTGAAATACCATTTTTTGCCCATCAGACTAGCAAAAAGTACAAAATACCAAGTGTTGTTAAAGGTTGTTAAAGGGAAGAGTTACTTTCATTCATTTATTATAGGAGTGAAAGTGTCTTGTAGAGAGGACAACTTGGCACTAGCAAATAAATTTTTTTAACAATCACATAACCTGTATCTAGCATTTTCACTTCTAGATACTTAACAGAGAGAAACAATTTCATATGTGCATAGAGAGCTATGTAAAAGAACATTCTAGCATTATAACATTGTTCACAAAGGTAAGAAATTGGAAACAACTTATAAGGCCACAGATAGCATGATAGCTAAATTACTTGTGATAGATTTCTATGGTAAAATATAAGGCAGAAGCTATAAAACACTGAAGTAGCAAAATCTTCATGCTGTATTGGTGAGCAGAAAAAAGGAAATATCACAGTAACAGCTATAGAACACTTCTATGGTCAGAATGTTTGTGCCTGTCCCCCACCCCCTTGAAACCTAACTGGTAGTAGATGGTGTTGGAAAGGGGGGGGGTCTTTGAGAGGTAATTAGGTCATGAATGCTCCAGAAAGATCTCTCCGCCCCCCTTTTGCCATGTGAGAATACAAGGAGAAATTCACAATGTGGAAAAGGAATCTCTAACATGAACGTGCTGGCTTTCTGACCTTGGATTTTCAGTCTCTGGGACTGTGAGAAATAGATTTCTTTTGGTTGTAAGCCACCAGTCTGTGGTATTTTGTTATAGCGGTCCAAGTGGACTAAGACAAATACTAATTATGTAGAAACATAAACACATAAAATATATTTCAAATACATGTATTTGAAATGCACAAGAACGGTCTCAAGACACAAGCCAAAACAACAACAAAAAAGTGGTTTTCTTCAAAGCAGGAAATATGAATGTGTGGGATTCTTCAAGAAAAACTGCTTTGCATTGTTGAATGGATATGCAATGTTGATTTATGATAAGGAAATAAAAGGCATTCCTTTCTGATAATTACACTTTCTCCCCCTATGAAACAACATGAAATATAATCTGTTGAGTACAGATTAATACTAGTAAGGTGATAAAAGCTTAGAATGGCTTCTGTGGGGCCCAGGGCCCCAAATGAGGTTAAAAGCCTTAAATTTGTAGGGCACAAAACCATAAAGTATTATAATGATACTATCAGCAAGGAGTGATGTACTGGGAAAAATGATAGGTGGGTTAATAAAAGATGTGGTGGTTGATAGAGCAGGTGGTAAGGGGAGGATTTTGAGGGCACAAACAACAGAACGGGAAGGATCTAAATTACAGGGTGATGATGAACTGGAAGAAGAGAATCCAGTAACTAGAGGTCTTTTGAGGTCCTCTTCTCTAAATTGCCTGCTCTGATTGCCCATTTTCTCTTGGTGATTTGCCTTTTTCTTATTGATTTTTGGGGTAATAACTCTTAGTTATTTGTCTTTGGAATATTCCTGTCTTGGGAACAGAATGAGAAGGTAGAAGAGATGAGAGTTCAAGTCAGAGAATCTGAATCCCAGCCTCAAGGAAATGGTTTGCCAAAGTGGAATAAAGATGAAATTCACTGACTTCTTGAAGAGCAAGAAGTTTTGTGATCAGGGAGTTGGGTGAGTTGTACATATGAATCCAGAGGTCATTTATGGTGAAACTTGGATTTTATTGGAACAGAGTTTGTAAGATGAATGCCAAAGTCTTGGTCAGATTCAAAAGTGGTAAGTTACAGGGGCTTGAGAGACAGAGAATTTGGCATGTTCCTCACAGCCAGATGAAATGCATCTCAATGGGGAGAGGTTTGCATCAAGATGGAAGCATCATGGCCTGGATAGGAAATTGAGCCCTACAAGAAGGTACAAAGAAGCTGGCTTCATAGCTCCATGGGCTTGAAATGGAAAAATAAATCACTTTTATTTGAAAGATATGCTGTGGAAGTGGTGTCTCTAAAGCAGGGATAGATCTCAGTGACTGCTTCCTAGAGTCTCTATAGACTCATAATTGCACAGGTGATACTAGGGGTTGAGAAAGGAAAGATGGGTGCTTCACATTCCATTGGTAATCTGTGAATTGTTTGAGGACCTATTGAAACTCCATCCCAGGTTCTTTATCTCTTATATCTTATTGATGTATAATTTTACTTTATTGAAACAGAATCATCTTTTTATGTCTATGCAAATGCCATCTCTTCCTTCTGGTTAGAGGTTGAACAATGTCCACTATGTGATAAACTCTTTTCCAGAATTTGCAGTTGTACAATTTCTTCAAGGTCCTTGCTTCCATGGATTTTAATTTCTAATGGGGAAAAGGAGAACAGAACTTTAAACCATAGACCAATAAATGGAAAGTTGATTTTGAAAAGTACTAAATTAAAGAAAATGAAACAGTGCTGTGACAAAGATTGATAAGATGGAACTAAACGAAGTTTTACTGTGAAGCTAATAAAGCTAAAGCTGAAGGGTCCCTCCATTACAAAGACCCTTTCCCAAAGCTTGGAGAGCTCTACAAGTGTGTTCACATGGTCATATTTACCAAAGTACGACATTTTATCCTATTTCATTCTACTCTGATTCTAAAGAGGGTCCCCAAAACTATTTATGTTTTGGATTCACCCCCACATAGGGGACTAATTAGATGTGTTCATCAGAAGGAGCTATGCTGAGGGAGAATGCCATGATAAGATGGAGTAGGTATTTCACGAAATGGGGCTAGAGTTTTCAGGCAGAAGAAATAGCAAGGCAAAAGCCCTATGCAGAACTGAGCTGGAACTAGTGTATCTGAAGCTGAGTAAGTGAGGTGTAGAATTGTGAGAAATTAGATAGGGAGGTAGCCAATGGCACAGCCACATTGGGCTTTGCAGACATTCGAAGGAAGTTGGACTGTATTCCAAATGCAATGTGAAGCTGGTGAAAGGTTTTAATGGGTGTCACACAATATAATTTAACTTTTACAAAGCTTATTCTGGCTTCTACAAGGGAGATTGCTGAGAGGAGGAATGGAAGCAGGGCGACCAGTTGGCAGGCCAATGCAGTACTGCAGACAAAAGAGTAGGGCTGCTTGGACCAGGCTGCTAGCATTGGAGACAAATGCTCAGGATATGTTTTCAAGGAAAAGTGGGCAGGAATTTTCAGTTTATTTTCAATGAAGATGAGGGAAAGAAAGGAATCAAAGAGAACTCCTGGGTTCTTTGATTTGGTGAATAGATGGCCAATTGTGCCATTTACTCAGAAGGAGAATATCCAGAGCATAGGTTTGGGGGATAGGTGGAACCAAATCTCTTTTTCACTATGTTCGAGCTGTGATTACCATTAGCCGTTCAAGTCAGCATCAAGGAAGCAGTTAGATATTGAATTTGGACATCAATGGAGAGGCCAGATAAAACTATAATTTGGAATCATTGGCATAGGTATCTATCTCTAAATACTATTAGTCAATGAAATGAAAAGAAAGCCCTTGTCTAACCTGAGATTTCTAGGTATTTGCATTGTGTAGCTAGGTAAATATAGAATTTTATCTAAGATTCTAAAATTCTTTTACAGTGAATATTTATTAAATACTCAATCAGGAGAAAGATTTCCAGTCTTAAATATGTTATCAGCATCCAGATACACTATATCACATAGAAACATAAGCTGTTTATCTTTTTGTTAATTTAGATATTTAGAAATAGATGTGCAATTACTGAGTTCATAAAGTTTTCAAAATCATGTTTGTTGTGGTGTGGTTTATGGGTAGTTTGATGAGGTTTGATCTGCTTTCTGTTACTATAGTTAGGATTTGTTTACTTTGAATAATGTCATGTAAATAGAATCATGCAGTGTGTAGTCTTTAGTTTCTTGCTCTTTTGCTCAGCATGCTATTTTGGAGATTCATCCTTGTTGTTATGTATATTAGTCAAATTTTCCTTTATATGGTATGGATAATCTCATACCCATGTATTTGTTGGATATTTAGCTTGTTTCCAGGTTTTGGCTCATTATTAATTTTCTATGACGGTGTGGCATGTTGTCCCAAATTTAGCAGCTTAAAAGAACACATATTTGCTGTTTCATGGAGTCCTGGAATCTGGGCACAGCTCAGCGTAGTCTTCTGTAAGCCTGCAATCAAGGAGTCAGGCAGGACTGGATTCTCATCTGAAAGCTTGACTGGGGAAGGAGTATCTTCCAAATTCAGGTTTTTCCTAGAGGCTATCGAATAACTGGTATACTGCTTCTTGGAAGCCAGAAATGGAGAACAATGCTTTCTGCAGGAAGAAGCTGCTGTCAAGAAAGAGTCTTATATAACATAATGTAATTACAGGGATGATATTGCATTACTTTGCCATGTTTCTTTGTTTAGAGGCAACTTACATGTCTCACCTACACTCAAGAGGAAGGAATTACTCTGGCACATAACACCAGGGAATGGGGATCATAAGGGACGCTTTAAAGTCCATCCTCCACATAGCTACTACGGATAAATTTTCTATGAATGCTTGTGTATAAGATTTTGGGTGAACATATGTTTTTGTTTGTTTTGGATAAATACCCAAGAGTGGAAATGCTGGGATATGTGGTAAGTATATTTAACTTTTTAATAAACTGCCAAGCTATTTTTGCGAGTAGTTGTACCATATTAAATTCCTACTAAAGCATGGATGATTATTCTGCATTCTTACCAACATCTGGTAATGTCAATCCCTTTATTCTTAGCCATTTAGTGGGTGTGTAGTGGGATCTCATTTGGGTTTTACTTTGCATTTCCTTAATAGCTAATAATGTTGAGCATTTTCTAATGTATTTGTTGTCTATTAAGATACTCCTTTTATTTGAGTCAATTCAAATCTTTGGCCTTATTTTTATTAGGTTGTTTACATTTACATATTCTTGATATAAGCCATATGTCAGAAAAATATACTATGAATATTTTCTTTTAGTCTGTTGTTTTCAAAGAGCAGATGGTTAAAATTTTGAAATCTATTTTATCATTTTTTCTTTTATGTTTTGATCATTTTGTATTCCATCTAACTAATGTTTGCTTACCTCAAGCTCACAAAAATTTCTCCTAAATTTTCTTCTACAAGATTTAAATAAAGTTCTATCTTTTATGTTTGGTATATATAAATAACTTCAGATTAATTTATGCGTAAGAAGTAAAGTAAGAGTGGATTTTATTTTTTCCATATAAATATCTAGTAGTCTCAACATATTTTTTGATAAGGCTATTAATTTTTCTTTTGATCATCTTGGCTCCTTTGGCAAAGTCAATTGACCATATATGCATGGATTTCTTTATTTTTTTCCATTTATCTATGTATCCTTATAACAATGTACCACTGTCCTTGTTAGTATAACTCCATGGTGAATCTTCAAATCAAGTATTCTAAGTTCTCTGACTACATTTTTCTCTTTCCAGATACATATATGCTATTCTTGAAGTTATTTCTCATTACATAGAATTTTTAGAATAAACTTGTCAATTTTACCCCAAAAATGCTGCCTTGGATTTTGATTGGAATTGTGTTGAATCTACATATCCTTTTGGGAAGAATTGAGATGTTAACAAAATTCAGTGTTCAAATTCATAAACATGTTATATCTCTCCATTTATATAGGTCTTCTCTAATTTTTCTCAGTAACGTTTTATAGTTGTCACTGTACAGGTCTCTGGACCTTGTTGTTGTTGTTAGGCTTATTCTTAAATTTTTATGGTCTTTGGACATTATTGTGAATGGTACTTTTTTGAAATATTCAATGGTTAGTTGCTTGCATGTAAAAATGCAATAGACTTTTGTAAGCTGATTTTTTTATCCTGTGAACTTAATAACTCACATATTAATTCTTATAGAATTTTTATTTTTCCCTTAAAAGCTTCTTATAATTTATTCATGATGCCATGTAGATACTGAACTTTGTTTGGGGGAAAGATTTTAACTTAAGTTAATTTTCTCCAACAGATATGGCATTCAGGTGTTATATTTCTTAAGAAATAAGTTTGGTAATTTCTATTTTTCAAGATACTTGTTTATTTCATCTAGTTTTTCACATTTATTGACATAAAGTAGTTCATAATATATTCTTATTGTCCCATAATGTCCTAGGGTCTGTAGTGATATCTCCTCTTTATTTCTCACATTGTAATTTTTTACTACTCTTGTTTCAAATAATCAGATTTTGGTTTTAATTATTTTCCATATTATTGGTTTGTTCTTTTCTTTGTTTCCCATTTTTTATTATTGCCTTTATTCTACATAATACTATAGATTTCTTTTTTTTTTTTTTAAACACTATTTAGTTTTTTTTTTAATTTTTTATTTTTTCAGCGTAACGGTATTCATTATTTTTGCACCACATCCAGT
This sequence comes from Lutra lutra, assembly GCF_902655055.1. NCBI lineage: Eukaryota > Metazoa > Chordata > Mammalia > Carnivora > Mustelidae > Lutra > Lutra lutra. The sequence continues at coordinate 64,449,515 of NC_062281.1, forward strand.
GCTCCATGCAATCCGTGCCCTCTACAATACCCACCACCTGGTGCCCCCAACCTCCCACCTCCAGCCCCTTCCAAACCCTCACATTGTTTTTCAGAGTCCATAGTCTCTCATGGTTCACCTCCCCTTCCAATTTCCCTCAACTTCCTTCTCCTCTCCATCTCCCCTTGTCCTCCATGCTTTTTGTTATGCTCCACAAATAAGTGAAACCATATGATAATTGACTCTCTCTGCTTGACTTATTTCACTCAACATAATCTCTTCCAGTCCTGTCCATGTTGCTACAAAAGTTGCGTATTCATCCTTTCTGATGAAGGCATAATACTCCATAGTGTATAGTTAACATGTAGTATAATCTTAGTTTCAGGTGTACAATATAGTGATTCAACACTTTCATACAATACCCAGTGCTTCATTGCAAGTGCCCTCCTTCATCTCCATCACTGATTTCTCCCATCCCTTCACCTTCCTCCCCTTTGATATCCATCAGTTTCTGGTTTGCCTCTTTCTTTCACCTATGATTATTTGCGTGAACGCTATTTCTTGAAGGCAGGCATATTCTGTGCTTAGAATTTTGGATATATTCTCAAAGCAACCCTTTGAATTTATTTTTTTTTTAAATTTTTTTATTTTTTTTTTCAGCATAACAGTATTCATTATTTTTGCACCACACCCAGTGCTCCATGCAATCCGTGCCCTCTACAATACCCACCACCTGGTGCCCCCAACCTCCCACCCCCCACCCCTTCAAAATTCTCAGATCGTTTTTCAGAGTCCATAGTCTCTCATGGTTCACCTCCCCGTCCAAGATGGGATTGGGAGGGAGACAAACCATAAGTGACTCTTAATCTCACAAAACAAACTGAGGGTTGATGGGGGGAGGGGGTTGGGAGAGGGGGTGGGGTTATGGATATCGGGGAGGGTATGTGCTATGGTGAGTGTTGTGAAGTGTGTAAACCTGGCGATTCGCAGACCTGTACCCCTGGGGATAAAAATATATGTTTATAAAGCTGTAAAAAAAAAAAAAAGAAAGAAAGGATGAATCCCCAAGTTTTGTAGCAACATGGACGGGACTGGAAGAGATTATGCTGAGTGAAATAAGTCAAGCAGAGAGAGTCAATTATCATATGGTTTCACTTATTTGTGGAGCATAACAAATAGCATGGAGGACAAGGGGAGATGGAGAGGAGAAGGGAGTTGAGGGAAATACTATAGATTTCTAAAGCTGAACTACAGATCATTGCTACTGAAACTTTTCTTTTCTAATAGAAGTATGTTATATTTCTGAGTCAGCATATGTTCAGTCACAGTGAATATTCTACATTTCATATAATTCAGTTTTGGGTTATAGTATTCTGTTAAATGTCACTTAGGCGATATCAGTTGGTTGATAGTCTTGTTTATGTTTTCTTGGACAAGTTTGTTTTCCTGCCTAGTTTCGTTCAACTTCTGAGGGAAAGAATGTTGACATTTATACTCTATTTGTATCAGTTCTGTCCAGTTCTTGGTGTAACAATTGGAAGCTCCATTATTAGGTATATACACATTAAGGACTGCTTTGTTTTCTGGATGAATTAACCCTTTATCTTTGTGAAATGTTCATCTTTGTCATTGATAATTTGTTCTAAAATTTACTTTGCTAGATATTAATATCACCACTCTGGTTTTTTCTTACTTTTTCTTTTTATTTTTTTTAAAGATTTTATTTATTTATTGAGAGAGAGTGCAAGAGGGGAGAGGCAGAGGGAGAGAGAGAGAGAGAAAATCCCAGGCAGGCTCCATGCTTAGTGCAGAGCCTGATGAGGGGCTTGCTCTCACAACCCTGAGATCATGACCTGAGCTGAAATCAAGAGTTGGACACCTAACCAACTGAGCCACCCAGGTGCCCCATCATCCAGCGTTCTAACGATAATTGTTTGCAACATGATATATTTTCCCATCTTTTAATTTTTTTAACCTAATTGTAATTGTTTACACTTAAAATTAATTTCTCATAGATATTTTATACTGGATTTTGCTCTTTTGACCCATTTGACAGATTTTTTTCTTTTAATTGCAGTTTAAATTATTTAAGGTTAAAATTGCTACCATATGATTTGACTTAAATTACTATTTTTTTCTATTTGTACTATTTTCTTTTTTCCCCATTTCTTTTTATTTCTTCCTTTTTTGTGAATACACTTTAGTTTCCATTGTATTTCCACTGATGACTTATTAGCTATAACTTTTATTGCTTTAACTCCTGGCTTTTGCCAGGGTTTATAATATACAATTTCATCTTATTATAATCATTTTTCAAATAACGTTATACCACTTCAATTATAGCATGAGAATCCTACATCAATACACTTTCATTTCACCCCTACCATACATTGTGCTATGATTATCAAAGACATTACTTCTACAACTACTATAAACCCCAGTATACATTGATTTTATTTTTAAGAAATTGTTCTTTCAGTGAGTTAAAAATAGGAACAATTCTTTTATATCTACTATTTCTGTCACGCTATAGTCCTTTTGTGTAGATACAAGTAACCCCTGGTATCATTTTCTTTCTGCCTAAAGAACATCTTTTCACATTTCTTATAATGTGGGTCTGCTAGTTACAGATTTTTTCTTTTTTTTCTCTGAAAAATAAGCTTTCATTTTGGCTTCATAGCTGAAAGATTTCTAAGTTAGAAATCAGGTTTTTTCTTTCAATACTTTCAAGGTATTGTTGCATTATCTTCTGGATTTTATCATTTGGAATGGGAAATCTACTGTAGTGCTTATAACTGTATGTCATATGCCTCTGCCTCCCCATATTGTCTAGATGAGTTTCTCTTTATGAATAGTTTTAGGTAATTTGATGATGATATACCCTCATGTGTTTTTGTTTGTTTGTTGTTTGGTTTAAACAACTTGGGGCATACTGAGCTTTTCTCAACTGTAGTATTATAACTTTTCTCTAATTATGAACATTCTCACCCATGATTTCATCCATTTTTTTTTCCATCCCTCCAATCTCCTCTATTACTACTCCATTTGCACAAATGTTTAAATTGCTTGACATTGCCCCAAAAGTCACTAAGATTCTAGATTTCTTTGGAGGTCAGTCTTATTTTTTCCTCCCTGTGTTTAATCTTGAATAGTTTTATTGCTATATTTATAAGTGCAGTGATCTTTTCTTTTGAAGAGCCCAATTTGCTCTGAATTTCATTGAATAACATTTTTATTATCAATTTTTGATAAAATTAATATTTATTTTTCATTTTTTGAGGTTTCATTTTTTCCCCCCACAAGCTTCTGTTTTCATTAAGCTCATTTAAAAAAAATCCTTGGGCATATTTACAGTGACATTTGTAACATCTGTCTGCTCACTCTATAATCTCTAACACTTTTTTTTAAAGATTTTATTTATTTATTTGATGGAGAGAGACACAGTGAGAGAGGGAACACAGGCAGGGGGGAGGGATAGGGGGAAGCAGGCTTCCTGCTGAGCAGGGAGCCCAACCTGGGGCTCCATCCCAAGACCCTGGGATCATGACCTGAGCTGAAGGCATATGTTTAACTGACTGAGACACCCAGGCATCCCTCTCTAACATTTCTATATTTCTATTTTCTTATTTTTCTCCTGGTTATGAATCACATTTCATTGCTTCTCTAGATGGCTACTAATTTTTGATGGCATGCTGAACATTATAATCATAAATTTTTGAGTACTTGATTTTGTTGAATATTTAAAAAAATCTTTTAATGTGTTGGAGCAGAGAGTTAAATTACTTGAAGATCAGTTTGCTGATTTTGGGGTTAGGGAATTTCTAGAGTTTTTGTTACTCTAGGTCTAATTCTAGTTCCCACTACTATGGTTTGATTTTGTGAGGAGTCTACAGAATGTCCTACATATTCCATCAGGTCTCTCCACTCTGGATAGTGAAAACGTGATTGGTTCCTGGGCTCGTGTGGGCTTTGGAATTGTTTGGATTACAAACTTTCTAATAATAGTCTTTCACCAGATGTTGCTGTCTGTCTAGCACTGTGCAGTTTTGCTCTAAACACGTGCAGATTGGCAATCAGCCAGAGTCAGGTAGATATCATGAAGAATTGTAGAGCTCTTTCCTTGACTAAACCCCCTCCTTTAGAGTAAGAGGACTCAAAAATTCCAGCCACTTTGACACTTAACTCCAAATCTGTCTTCTTAACTCACCATTCTCTGTTCAGCTCCCCTCCTTCTGCTGCAATCTGGAAAATATCTATAAGCAAAAATCTGGGACAATCATAGGACTCATCTCATTTGTTCCCAGTCTCTCAAAAATCACAGTCCTGTGCCACCTATTGTCCAATATCTTAAAACAGGTGTTTAATATGTTTTGTCCAGTTTTTAAATTGGTTATGGTAGAAGGATGTGTCTATGGATGGAAGCAGAAACTTCTTTCAAATGGATGGGAGCAAAAGCTTTTCAATGCCTGAACTGATGCTTTTGAACTAAAGGTTTTAATGTTAGAACTTCTCTAAACCAAAGGATCTTAACAGAGCATTTATTTCATATGTGCCAGAGACTGTGCTTAACATGTTATATGTGTTATGTCTTTTGATTTTCTCAAGAATCTTTTCATGTACACACTATTCTTTTTCCCAGTTTATAGACTAAAAAACAGGAGAAGTTAAAAATTCCCAAGGTCCCACTGCTAGTAAATGGCACAGGTGGATCTCAGACCCAGCCCTGCCTGATACTAATCTACACTTTGAATCTGTCTGTCATGATATAGTGGGTTTGTCTTATTGCCTTGGGTATGTCTTACAAGTGAAAGAAGTAAATTTATAAATGATTTACACTAAAGATTGCAGGTTATAGTCAAGGTGATCCCTCTCTTATTTTCCTTATTTTGTATCTGATATATTTTTGAAGGGCATGCAAGGAGTAATGTTATGTCTAAAAGTCAATGGTGGTCACATAGAAATTTCTTCTGCACATAAACTTCATCTTTTATGAGTGATGTCTGGAAAATGGTCATAACAATGACTGTAAACTGTGTTATGAATGATTAATAAGAAATTTATAGGTGAGAGAATAACCAATTAAAAAAAAGTAACAATACAAGAAGAGCAACCTAAGCAAACACAGAAGACACATTGTCAGGTGCTGAGGTTCAAATAAATCTGGGCAGGTTCTTATTAACTCAAGGAGGTACTTAAATAATAATCACATGGGCTTTTTAAAAAAATTTTTTCCTGGCAGTGGAGAATAAAATTCTCCTTTCTCTTCTTAAAATTGTCTTTCTTACTCTTGAGCGTCTAATTCTCATAGACATGAGATAGTCATTTTATAGGCCTCTAAGTTCTTAGAGGTTGACATAAAACTTTTCTGTCTAGGGTTTTTAACAAGTAAAGAAGTGGCAGAAATAGAAGTAAGAGTTCCACTATAATAGTTCACTTTGTGTCATTTTATTTACCCTTTTCAGTTATATTAAATTTAAGGCATTGTGACAATAGTCTTGTGACTATAACAAAACTGTTAAGACTCCATGATATTTTCTAGAAAGGAAAGGAAAGGTGTCATCTCCTGTAGTCTTCTGGTAGGTAACCCACCAAGAATTGGGCTGAGGGTCCGGTGAGACTTTCAGAGACAGGATCACAGTTTACAGCTGTAAATGGAAGTTAAGTGCTTTCCCAGCTGGAAACTGTCTGTGAGCAGTTTATGTCACGTGGTCTGATGCAAGATTTAACTAAATGGTTCTGTCTTCCCGAGGTTTATCTGTGGTCGTGATGTCCTACAAGTAAAATACAAATGGTATTAAGGTAGTTTGAAATGTACCCCACCTGGCTGTAGTCCTAAGTTAGCTAAATAAAAAAAAAACTTTTGCCTGAGAGAGGGGAAATTCAGCACTTTTGTTTTATTTAACAGATTTACTTTAAGACACTTGCGCTGATGGTGTTAATGGGCTCTAATGTACCCTTATCTTTGCAAAGTCCTTTAACTTTGTTAAAAAAGTAGAACTGTTAAGGAAATTAAATGTGAGTAGGTGCGGAGAAGCTGGGGCGAAGGATCTGACAGCTTTGCATGTCTGTCGTTTTGCATGGCCCAGGATAGGTTTTCCTGAGTGTTTTGTTCAAAAAGTAACACTAATGCACTATCAAAATCTACTTGAGATAGAACAGAAACTTGATTTTTAATTTCTCATGTAAGAATTGGTTTTGTACAAGTTTTGTTATAATTTCTTACACTTTGTCTAGTTAACATGTTCTTAATTACGTGTGTAAATATTTTATATAATCAGTTATATAATTAATATTCTAATGTTATCTACTAACATTATTATTGAATTACATAGAGTTCCATATATAAATATATATATTTCTGTCTCCTACTTTCTATAATATGCATTGCATATTTACATTTTTTTCCTGTAGTGGTATCTCTCTCTCTCTCTCACACACACACACACTCTACCATATTTTCCATAGCATATATTCTTTTTTAAATTAAAAATTTTTTATTGTGTTATCTTAGTCACCATACAGTACATCATTAGTTTTGGATGTGGTGTTCCAAGATTCATTGTTTACGTAGAACACCCAGTGCTCTATACCATATATTCTTAGAAGCCACCATGAACAATTTGGGGGAAAGAAGCAATTAATGAGTTAATTAATTAACTAAACAAAAGAACTATATTAAATTACAGCCTAAGTCTGTAACACCCTCCTCCTTATTCACCCTTCTCTTTAACAAATCCATTAACCATAAACGTGAAGCTCAGAGAGGGAAAACCAAGAAAGAGAGAGACCATATCCATCCAGACTAGAGCACAGCTGATGGCAAGGGTAAAGGCCAAATAAATTGTGATTTTAATGTTCCTTAACCCTTTTCATACCCTAGAGAAGGAAGATTGAGTTCACCAGAAGGTACTGTTGGAAACCCTGCAGAGCTGACTCTCTGAGGGAAGCAGAATGACTTGCAAAGACCAGATTGCTGGCTACAAGGGCCATTGGCCTGGGAGGGGTTAAGCAACTTTATCTGATCTTCAGCTCCTTTTGCTGAACAATTAATGACCTACAGTCTGGAGAAGTTAAAAGCTAGAAGTGAAGCCAGGGCTCCTCAAGACTCCAGCTGGCATTAAATGACAAGGAAGAATTCAGAGGCCAGACAAAGCTGTTATTATGAGCCATTGGTGAGGAAGAAAATAAAATTTTTAAAAAAGGGGTCAGGGGAGAAGCAAGAATGGAAAACAGAACTTAGGAGCAACTCTATGCTTGGTTTTTTAAGGAAACTAAACCTCAGTTGTTACATCTTTTTGCTTTTGCTGTTACCCTTCATTGATACAATTTCAATTGCAAAATATTTTTCACGCTGAAAGTGCTGATAAGTAAACGTGTCATTGAAAAGTTTATAATCCTTGTGTCAGGGAGGAAGAGCTTCCTTGGCCCTGTCCTTCTAGCTGGACTTAGAATCAACTTAACATGAGACAGATGAACAGGAGAAAATCAAATTTAGGAGGCTTATGTATGGAGAATCCACACAGATACGGAAATTCCAAAGACAGGCATGCAACATGATGCGTGTAGGAACCAAAGAGAGGGGTAGGGTCTGAGGACACAAAGGAGAGAAAAACTGTTAGTAAGAAGGTGAACAGAGATGTTTGGGAAAACAAAATTGTTCTATTATGAGTTCCTTTGATAAAGGGGGCACTCTGTTAATACTTTTCTCCCTGTTGCAGGCTTTCCTTTCCTATGTAAATTTAGACAGTTATGGGGGAAGGCAGAGGTCCTTTCCTGCATCTGCAGGATTTTTATCACATTTAACACAAAATAATCCTTATGCCAAACTGGCACTTTTGGGGGGCAGCCTGCCCTGGGGCCCTACACTTGCAATACAAAATATGATGATCAGTTATTTTTCATTTAGCTTTTCATTTCAAACAAAAGCCATGGTATTTATGGATTAAACTCCTTGGGAATGGTGCTAGCTGTCATTTTAACAGAAAAAATGAATCTTGATACTTTATTAGAAAAACATTCTAATCTCATAGCCTTCCATAATGAACTCCGAGAATTACCGAATTGCAGATGATAAAAACTTGTAACTTTAGACATTAATGTTAGACCAATATTATTGAGGGAAATAAAATGATCCCCAAAACCTCAGGATCATAAATGCTTATCAGGATTTTGTGTACCAATATTTTGGGGACTGGTATATGTGTTAACTAATCTGAAAACTAACAGAAAAAAGTGCTGATTGTAATATCAGGGGGACATCTAGCACAGACTAGATATAAATGAGTCGAGGTAGACAAAGAGCCTATATTGTTGCAGGTCTTGGACAAGATGGACTCTCCAAAATGGGCAAATGGATGCCCTTGGGGGCTCTGTGTTCATCTTCTATCACAACTCACTTATTAAACTCCTAATTACAATAGTCAATAAACCAGATATAGCACATGGAGACTGCTTTCCAGGAGAATTTTGCATGTAAAAACACGTAAGAAAATATACAGACAATAGAATTTTTAAAAGACAAACCAGACTTTGAATGGATAAAAGGAGGTGAGCATCAGATATCCATGAAGAAAATGTACACTTTATTTATTTATTTATTTATTTTAAAAAAGATTTTATTTATTTGTTTGACAGAGAGAGAGAGACAGTGAGAGAGGGAACACCACAGGGGGAGTGGGAGAGGGAGAAGAAGAAGGCTTTCTGCTGAGCAGGGAGCCCCGTGCGGGGCTTGATCCCAGGAACCCGGGACCATAACTTAAGCCAAAGGCAGACGCTTAATGGGCTGAGCCACCCAGGCGCCCCAAAAATATACACTTTAAGATTAAGAGAGAGCTCTGTGATCACAATTGGAAGGAATTGCCATAGTGGTGACTTGGGATTGACATGTTAGTTTAAAACTGAAGGCCCATCCAATGGCATGGAATAACATGTTTTGGTAAGAATTCATAAACACAAACTTGAAGCAATGTGATCTCACTATATTCAGATTTCCTCATTTTAACTTACCATTGTTCATCCTATTGTTCAAACCTACTACTTGCATTCAAACCTCTTGTTTGATAACGATTGTTTCAAAGATTTTCTCCCAAAGACCATCCTCACTAGACTTTAATGTGCTTCCAAGGTAAACATCCCATTGATCACCTGAAGGCCTGGAATTCTACTCCAGTTTGGTACTTACTGAAAGAAAATCAAGTTGTGGTTGCTTTCATAACTTAAACCTTGAACCTGGGGGTCCCTTGGACAAATTCTCTTTCATAAGCCTGATGTACCCTAACCATAACCAAAACTGATGATTTTTACATTTCTCCTGGGGGGGAAATAGGGTTAGTAATTTTAGACTATTTTTGTGTGTGTGTGTCACAGTATAGTTAGTGCCAATATTTTCTAGAAGGCAATTTACTCAATCACTAAATGGTAGAACATGAATGCTTGCAAATTTCTTTGAAAGATTTTTCTCTCTGACCCTAACTTATGGCTCCTCACTCTCTATAGGATAAAGTCAAATTACCTTGCATGGTGTAAGTCACCAGGTATCCCAGCTGAGGCCAAGGAAATTTTTGCCCTCTCTTTATCTCTCTCTCTCTTTTTAAGATTTATTTATTTACTTGAGAGAGAGAGAGAGAGAGAAAGAGGGCAAACATGGGGGGAAAGGGCAGAAGGAGAGGGAAAGAGTCTTAAGCAGACTCTGTGCTAAGGGTGGAGTCCGATACGGGGCTCAATGTCTTACCACTCTGAGATCACATCTTGAGCTGAAACCAAGGGTCAGTGGCTTAACCAACTAAGCCACCAAGGTGCCCCTTTTTATCTGATTTTGATGTATCTATTTTATGAACTGAATTACATTTAGATTATTTCCAGGAGAAAGAAGATGGGTATTTGGTGCCTGGTAGGAAATCTAGACTAGAGAAACAGGGATTGGCATAAATAGCTAGGGTCAGCCACAGATTCAGTGGTAATTTCAGGTAGAGTGTTATGGCTGTTACTTGAACTACCCATCATCTTGCCATTCTGACAAGGGTATGTCCTGAGAGAAGGAAACTTACTTTAAAAAGTTAAAAGAACCCGAGGCACCTGGTGGCTCAGTTGGCTAAGTGTCTGACTCTTGATCTCAGCTAAGGTCTTTATCTCAGGGTTGTGAGTTGGGCTATGTGCTGGACATGGAGCCTACTTACAGAACTTTAACAATCTGAGTTCTAAGTAGTCTTGTTATCAGTCTTTTCTAAAAGAGCTTAACAACAGAGAAGGAGAGTTTCTTTGTCCATTTTGAGTTGGGGTTGTTGTGAGCAGAGTGATAGTGTGACAGTAGTAGAGTCATTGGTGACAGTGACCCACATAGAAGAATGTGGTCTAAAGGCATGATGGTGGTATGGTCTGTGCCAGCCTGGAAGCAAATATCAGCTGTGCCGGTACAATGATAGGAACATACCTATGCAATATCTAAGGCTATACAATGGTCAAATCACCAGGGAATTACGAAATGGTGGAAAAAAAGAGTTTTATCGAACTTGTTTCCCCAGAAACCAGCATTAGGTCATACAAATAGTAGGCATTCCAACTATATTTCTTGAATGAATAAAGGAATGATAGAGTCAACTGGCCATGGAGACACAAAAGTGGACCATCATCTAGGATTTATTTCAAAAGATATACCCACGCTCCTTCCCACACCTGTGTTAAAGATCTTTCTTATGGGGGGCATCTGGGTGGCTCAGTTGGTTAAGCATTGGACTCAATTTTTGCTCAGATCATGATCTCAGGGTTGTGAGATATCTGGGCATGGGGCCTACTTAAGATTCATTCCTCTCCCCACCACTCTCTCGAGCACATGCATGTGTGTGCACGCTCTCTCAAAAACAAACAAACAAACAAGTGACAGCAACAACAACAAAAAAACTCCAATAAACTTCCTTATGCTCAGCCAGATCCACTGTCCACCTTTCTCCACCATGCCCTGCACCATGGGGAGTTGATAATTAATGGACTGTAAAAACGGATTTCCTGGACCTCTAGCTTTTGGCTGGATTTTTTCAATGGATGGCTGGAAAAGACCAGGAAGAGAGAGAAATTAGGTCATTATTCCTCAGTCTCTCTCCCTATAATGTTACTCTGCATTGACTAAAGCCATTTGCTGAAGATTAGGCAGCTCCTTCTATAAAGCTAACCAATGTGGGTTCTGGTAAAAACTCCTCCCTTTCCCCTTTAAGCTCCTCTTTCCTCTCATGTAGTTCTAAGATGCTGGCATACTGCATTATTTCTTCCTTGTTAGTGTAACCTTGACCACACTTCTGGAAGGAGTACCTATGTTAATTTCTCTTTAAATGACACCATTTTATTTTGCCAGTCTTTTTCTGTTGGGATCCTGATTGATAGGCCTACTAACTTAGTATTCCTAGTGTCAGAATCTGGACATAGATGTTTCAAAAAAGTTCATAGATGAATCTCATGAACATTCCTGACTGTGAATCACTGATTCAGGCATACTAGACTCACTATAGTCCCCAAACATTAATGACTGCTATGCTGCTGTATATATCATTCATGCTGTTTATATTGCTTAACCTCATGATATACCTTTCACTTCTTTCTTGGGGACTCCCACTCCTCCTTAAGGACTCTACTTATGTGGTTCCCCTGAAATTCTTCAAGAATCTTGTCTTATTTAGTCATTCTCTTTAGTAAAGAATGACTACTACTGGTAGAGAACTACTACTACTACTGCCTACTTTAGTAGGTCATCAGTAAACACTACATGATGAATGAGTGATGACCTTGTGCTAAATGCTTCAGTAGATCACAGAGTGAATAAACTATAATCCCTGACTTGTCAATAGTGGGAAATTATAGTGTATTATAAGAAAGAGTATAAGATATACCATAAAATTTTACTTCCATGTTCATGTTTAATTTCCATTTCCTTAAGACAGGTGTGAAAAAAAAAAGACAGGTGTGAAAGAGAGATGAGTGTCTATATTGGAAAAGGTATTGGGGTTGTGGTGAGGATAGAGCATATGCAATTGACACAGATGAATAACACGAACAAAGGAACAGATGACAGGAGCCAGAAAGGATGTTTCTCTAAGTAAGGGGGACGGTTAAGTCAGAAAAGGTATCTGGAAACAGGAGGCTTGGCATGCTATGGAGAAGAGAGCACAGTGGGTGCATCAGAGTCCATCAGGAGGCGGGGAGGGAGTGGGAGGGAAATGTGGGTAACAGTCTTCATTGTGATTTCAGTAGACAAGTATAGGGGAGTCAGGATAAGTAGGTTTAGTGGGTTCTGGGACACACAGGCTGTTCCTAGTTGTCTGGCACCTGACACTGGGGTGATCAGGGTAGAATAGTGGCCTCAGGTGTGGCCTGATAAAGGAGGTGGCTGGATGTGTGGGCTCTGGATTGGTTGGTTTGCATTTGAAAATTGCACTTGGAGTTGAGCTGTTTACCCTCTCTAGGGATTGGATAATCCTGGGAAGGCTAGTCTCCCCAGGGTCAGCAAGGCCCCAGATGTCAAAACATCAAAATACAGAAAATAAAAAACAGTTTTACAGGCAGGTTCAAGACACATTGTACAGGGACTTGAAGTCCAGATTGAGAAGTTTATATATTTTTTTAAAAGATTTTTATTTATTTATTTGACACAGACAAGAGAGAGAGATCACCAGTAGGCTGAGAGGCAGGCGGCAGGGGGTGGGGGGAAGCAGGCTCCCCGCGGAGCAGAGAGCCTGATGAGGGGCTCGATTCCAGGACCCTGAGATCATGACCTGAGCTGAAGGCAGAGGCTTAACCCACTGAGCCACCCAGGTGCCCCGAGAAGTTTATATTTAATTAAGTAAATAATGGAGCAGACCAGGGACACGTCTGTATGTTCTAAGTGTAGTTATACTATTGCCTTAGGTTCAGATGAAATAATTTGCTTTTCTTTTTGATGTCTTATTTGATGAGGAACAATAACTTCTCTGAATATTTCTGAGTGCAAGGGCTTTAGCTATGTGTTTGTTAATCTAATACAGACTATAATCATAGTCAGGCTTTCCTGAATCCTGTTGCTAACACTTACTAGCTGTGTAAACTTGTATAATGCAAAATTGTCACATCTCTTGCCTCGGTTTCTTTGTTTGTTAAAGTGGAAATTCTAGAATTTATCTTATAGGGTTGTGAGGACTCAATGAGATAATGCAGGAAAACACTTTTTAAGTCCTTGGCGATGTTTATGACACCATTCACTAAGTATTAACTATTATTATTCTTTTAAAAATATTTTCCTCCTAAAATACATTGCTCTCACCTATATACCAACTAATTTTTGTTTTTACATTACCTCAACAGCTACCAGAGCCCCTGTAATAAATCATATATCCAAACTGAAAATGGAACTCTAACATCTCCTGTAGGCATCCATTCCCATTTAGGTTCTTCTGCTACTTCCTTTCAGCCTTAAGGGGCAGTCCTCTATTTCTATTCGAAGAAGAAGAAACCATCTCCTTTCTTCCCATCCTCCTGTGTAGACCACATCCCAGGGAAGGTCCTAGGGCACTGGTATAGCGGTAGAGCTCTTCTCCTTATATTCATGACACATTAGAGAAGAAGACAGCCAAAGAATAAAGCTCAAGGTATAAAGCACCTCCTCTAAAAGCAATCCTACACCCACAAATTTAGAGGGAATCCCCAAAAGCATCTATTTCACAGTGAAAGATAAGAAGTCACTTTATGCAGAAATCTCCTGCTTAGGAAATCAGCCTCAGACATTATCTTTTGCTACACTCACTACTGAGGGCTGATGTTTTCATGTAGGGCACACAAAAGACAGTAATAGATGAAAGGAAAGGTGCTAGAAGCTTCCGATGGCTAATAGTATTCAAAGCAACTAGAATCCCTATTTAGTGGATTTCTTAGTGCTTACCACTTGCATGTCTTTATAATCTTACACCAGGGCTACATTAACTCTCTCCTTTGTCATACATAGTTCAAAGGGACATGCACCATCTGGGAATTCTTCAGAACATCATGGTTGTCCAGTATAATGATGACATCATGCTAATAGCAATAGATGAGCAAGAATGGTGAGTACTTTGGAAGATTTGGTGAAACACATGCTCCAGAAGATCGGAGATAAACTCAGTGAATATTATGGATTCAATTATAAGAATAAAGTTTTTAAGAGTTCAATGATCAGGGCATGACAGATATCATCCCCAAAATAAAGGACAAAAACTACATCTTATATGTCCACAAATAAGAAGGGAGCACCATGCCTTAGACGGCCTTTCTGGGTTTTTGAAACAGCATGTTCTACACTTGAGAACACTACTTTACTACATTTATCATGTGACAAGAAAGGCAGCCAGCCTTGGGTGAGGACCAGAGCAGAAAAGTCTGTAGCACATCCAGGCAGTGATACAAGTAGCTAAATGACCAGCAGACCCTAAGCTATGAGAATATCTGTGCTGAGAAAAAAATGCCAGGTGAACTTTATGACAAGCCTCAATAGAATAATTAAGACAATTAGACCTCTAGGTTCTAGAAAGATCCATGTCATCTGCAAAGTGAAAATATCTTTGTATTAGGTATTAATACCCACAAAAGATAACCTACAAAAGAAGGGGCCTAAGTAACTAAGTAGATATAATAACCTGCCATTTGACATAGGTAACCTTTGTCATTAGCTACCTTAGGACTGGTACAATGAGTTAATGCATTTTAGCTATGGTCGCAGAGGTGAATGCTACATGTGGGCCCACCAGCATGGGCTTCCATCACCAAGACTGATTTAGCTACTTAGGCTGCTGATGTCATAATGACATAAGTAAACAACATAACATAACATAACATAAGCCTACCAACATAAGTAAAACACTGATCCCCTAAAGCCCATCCCTTAAGGAAACCAGTCACATTGAGGCAAATTTATTGCATTGGGCCTCTTATACTTTAAAAGGAGCTGGAAATTATCTTAATTAATTATATTGATAACTATGTTTTCCTCTCCTTCTCATAGGATCTTAGCCGTCAATACTGTCTGAAGGCTTATGGTGAGACCATGACCATATGAATATCAGATCCATTGGATCTGCTACATTCCCAGATACTGCTAAACTGAGAAAGTATTAGAATGGCTGAAGGCACAGTGAGAAATAGTTTAGTGATAATATTCTGTGAGAATTGAAAGCCATTTTCTAGATCAAAATACATACCTTCAATCAACCATTTTATGGTGCTCTGTTTATATAATGGGTATAACACACAAGTTGGGAAACCAAAGCTTTAGAGTAGGAGTGGCCCCATGTATATTTTTTATTCCTTCCACAGCAAATTATCAAGAACTTAGTGGCTTACAGCAAAATACATTTATTATCTCACAGTTCCATAGATTTGGTCTCTGTAGAGTCTCCCAAGGCCAACATCTAGGTATTGGCAAGCCTGTACAACTTTCTGGAAGCTCCAGGAATGAATCCATTCCAAACTTATGTAGGTTTTTGGCTAAATTCAGTTCCTTGAGGACTGAAATCTTCACACCTAGGACTGAAGTTCGTTTGTTTGCTACCTGTTAATTGGGGCTGGTCTTTGCTCCTAGAAGATACCTACATTTTTTTCTCAAGCTTCCCATGTGGCTTTTCTCCAGCAATGGCAGGTTGAGTCCCTTTCATACTTTGAATCTCTCTGACTTCTCCTTTTGCTGTATCTTTCTTACTCAAGACAGAGAAAAATTCTCTGCTTTTAAGAGCTCAGGTAATGATATGATTACATGTAATTACAGATTAGATGCACACAAATAATCCAGGGTAATTCTCTAATCTTAAAGATGTGACTTTAATGACATTTGCAGTCTCTTTTGCTATGTGATATATTCAAAGTTTTGAGGGATTAGGATGTGGACATCTTTGGGGCCATTCTGCTTAACACACACACACACACATTTTTATTCTCAGTGACCTTCTTGGGGAATCTGTGCCTCCTGTCCTTCATCTTGGTGAGTCTATAGGACGTATTCCCAGAGGGCAAACCCTTCCACCGGGGGACACAGCAAGATTCCTAACCTGTCTTACTGGAATTAGGAATTGATAATGGAGATTGCTACTTTGAAGAATGGCATTTAAATCATATAAAATGCAGACATTAGAGCATCACAATAAAAAAAAGTGTAAAATATTGTATAGTGCATGAGATCTTGCACTTGCAGGCAGAATTTCTTGTTTTCCAAAGACATAGCTTGGGGGCAGGGAACTAATTCTACATTTCCATTTGGGGAAGGTTGAGAAGAAAGTGTGATCTGATAAGCTCCATAAATGATAGAAGGGAGGGAACCCATCAAGACGGGAGGGCCAAGACATTCCAGACATAGCTCAAGTCCTGGGAATGCACAGATGAAAGGGCTAACGTTCTTCCCTATCTGGGTGAAGGGCATGGCTAGGTGGGGGAGTAAGGGGTAGTGAGGGAGTGTCCTGAGAAAAGGAGCTGTGAACTCCAAGATGAAGCACTTATTCATGATGTATATAGGAGAACTAAAAGCTGCTTCGGTGTTTTTTTGTTTTTTTTTTTCCCCCTTCAGGATGAGTGTAAAATGATCAAAGTGGTGGAAAGAAAAGATAATTTTTGGTGAAATATTTATGACCAACCCGAAGGAGAAACGAGGACAGCTATGTTTTTCCTGGGTTATTTCCTAACAGTTTAGACAACTGGAAAAGACAAAATTGGGTAATTGAGGAAAACAAAATGTCCAGTCTTTGAGAAGTTATGCAAGAAAGCATAGCAGCTGAAATAGTTAAAAATTTCTCTCCCCCCAAGTCTTATCTGTTGTTTTTTTTTTTCCTCAAGACAACTTTTCAGCCTTCACTGCAATAAGATGTTCTTTGTTGCTAAAGCGGATACGTAACTGAGAGTGGTTTAACTAAATAATATTTGTAGTAACATGTTCCAAGGCCCCAAACGGCATCAATAATTGTACCAAAAATTCTCTTCCACAGAACTTGCCAGAATTTCCTTTTGGGCCTCTTATATTCTTTTCTGAAAATTGGCGGTATATATAAAACCCCAAACCTTCAAGTGCCGGAGAAAATGAGCTGAGAAGAATAATGACTAACCTTCCATAGCACTAACTCTGTATTCAGATGCTTCCTGAAGTAATTAAGTCACATTATTCATGACATTTTCATGACACACCTTGGAAGTGGTTTTTTGTTTGTTTGTTTGTTTTTGTTTTTTTAATAGAGTTTAAGTGACCTGGACATGGTTACAGGGAGAAAATTGGTGGAGTCAGAACTCATCCAGGTTGTATGACTTTCCTCTCTATGCTCTGTCTAAACCACTATCCCAAGGGTCAGCAAGCTATGGCCTGTAGGCAAAAATTGGCCTGCCACTTATTTCTGCAAATAAAGTCTCCGCGAATAGAGCCATGCATATTTATTTCCATAGTGTCAGTGGTCGCTTTCTGGTTGAGTAGTAGTGACAGAGGTGTTGTGGCCTGTAAAGCCAAGCACATTCACTAGCAGGCCCTTGGCGGCAAAAAGTTGGTGGATTCCTGTACCACACGCACTATATGGTTGCTTTCTGGTAACTGAATTTGAGTTGACCTCATAGTAAAGTCTTTGTCTCTCTCCACTGAAACAATTTACCTGTTTCACTGGGTGAAGGCACCTGAAGGGCAAAGAACTTGCTGAAAAGTCTACATAATGGTGAGTTTAGGAAAGCATAGTGAGCCTCTTTTCTCCTTTTAGTCATTACATCATTTAGGGGAAGAAAAGTTCTGCCCCACCTAATTCTAGTTAGAAACAAATTTAATTTCTGCAGAGGAAGTGTATGAGTCAGGGTTCTCCAGAGAAAGAAAAGCCATAGGAGATTTATAGAAAAAGGGATTTATTATAAGAAATTGGCATGTGTGGTTATGGAGACTGAGAAGTCCCATGATCTGCTGTTTGCCCCCTGGAGACCCAGTGGGTCTGGTGATGTAGTTCCATTCTGAGCCTGAAGGCCTGAGAACCAGGAGAGCAGGGAGTATGGGTTCCAGGTGGAGCTCAGGACAAGACTGAGAAACTAGTGAATATTGCTTTTTTCCCTTGCCTCACCTTTCATTCTAGTCAGACCTCAAGCAGATTGGAGGGAGCCCACCCGTCTTGAGGAGAGCAATCGTCTTCACTGAGTTCACCAGTTCAAATGCTAGTCTGTCCTGGAAACACCCTCCAGACAGATTCAGAACCATATTGAACCAAATATCTGGACACCTGAAGTCCCAGTCAAATTGACACATACAATGAACTGCCTCAGGAAGAAATCTCCAATCTCTCTATTCCAAATCCCCGTCAAAATTGTTCTCTGTCATTACTACACTATTTCACTGTAGGTAGCAAACCTCACAAGCAACGTTCAGATCCTGATGAGGGAGGAAAATGGACAGGTGATTTTTAAAAATAGTGCTTTCAGTGAATACTCTCATGGGGTAATTGGTGTTGCAGTTTTGGCATAGTGAAGAGACTTTTAACCCAAGTCTTAAAGTGGGGTAGGTGGGCCACCGTGAGAGATTTCTTAGAGGAGATTCTCTTAGAGGAGATTTTGGTTGATTCCTTATGGAAGATTAGGAGTTAGCCTGTCAAAAACGGTCCAGGGGGAAAGAACAGCAAATATAAGAGTCTGGAGATAAATGATTGTGTGTTGCCTAGACTGGAAAAGGAGATGAAGTAATGGATGAGGGATGAGATGAAAAGTAAGCAGGTACCATATGAAAGGCTGTGGCAAAGTGCTTAAACTTTACAGAGTAACAGAAAGCCATGGCAGGAGAATGCGATGATCAGATCTGTGCCAGAGGGTTGAGTAACTGAATCAGTCTGATTTGTTCTTTCATAGTAGAGAGCAGACTCGGGTTGCCCAGTTGGCTCTGTCAATTAAACATCTGCCTTCAGCTCAGGTCATGATCCTAGAGTTCCAGGATCAAGCCCCACATCAGGCTCCCTGCTCAATAGAGACCCTGCTTCTCCTTATCCTCCCTACTCATGCTCTCTGTCACTATCTCTGTTTTTCGCAAAATAAACAAATAAAATCTTTAAAACAGAAATAGTAGAGAGCAGACTTAAGGTGGCCAAGACCAAGTGCAAGACATGGAGGGCAGTTCAGGGGCTGCTGAAGTAATCTGGAAAGAGTTGATGGTGGATAGAAAGAAGTCGATGTTTCCAGAGCTATTGAAGTTAAAAAAAAAAAAGTCCGTATTACTATGTCTCTGAGGTTGCAGTTGTGGAGGTTGAATCAGAATTTTTTTTTTAATTTCAACCAATTTTTATTTTATTTTATTTTATTTTTAGAGAAAGAGAGATAAAAGAGCAAAAGAGAGTGCTTGGGGGTAGGAGGGACAGAGGGAGAAAAATCTCAAGCTGACTCAACCCCTGACCCGGAGATCGTGACCTGAGCTGAAATCAAAAGTCGGATGCTTAACTGATTGAGCCATCCAGGTGCCCTTTCAGTCAATTTTAAATCTCATATTTGTAAATAAAAAATTGACTTTTAGGACCTCAGAATTCTCCCTCATTCAAGTCTATAGAAAAATGCATGAATATATCTAATACTATCTTTTAAATTTCTTTAACATTTATTGGTATGTGTCTGTGTCTATGATTGTTTATTCTTTCTTGATATGAGCAATAAAGAAAATGTCTCCTGAAGTAATCATAAAAAACTTATCCCTTCAATTTTCCAAAACTTAGCTAATTATTAAGAACATACTAAGTATGTTAGAAACCACATACTGAGGTAGAGTTAATTACCTAATCATCTTGGACTCCGGGGATTCCGTTAAGTGGAAGAGAAAGGGAAATGAAAGTCTCCTCTGGAGTGTTCTGAAATGCTCCCAAATCAACTAAGTCCTTTTGACCCCAGCATGCCCAACTGTTAGATGCCAAAGAAAGGACATTTACTCGTTTCCGATTCTATATCTATATCCAAGAAGTAAAAACATCTCTCAGACACAATAAATTAGGGGGAAGATATTTAACTAAAAAGAAAAACAAAAAACAAAGAAGGTTGTGACGGGATGAAATATCTTTTGGAGGTAGTGACTTTAAATAAAATATATGTAATTTAAGATGACAGGTAATTCCCTCTAACCTCTGTGGAGTTTTTAAAATGCATCAGTGCTCTAGATTATAGATAGGACTCTTCTATACCTGAAAAACACTTTTGCCCTTTGATTGATCTACTCTTCTGGCTGGTATACCCTTATCCATATCTATGTAAAGTGAAAGGACTTCAGAGATTAAAAAAACAAAGTGGAAAAAGTTTGATAACTTTCAAAAATATGAATTTTTTGCAGTCAATCAAAAATAGTCTAAAACCCTTTTAATATGCTTTATTAGTATATAATTATATAATTCTGTCTTAGTGTTATTCATGGATAAATTTTAATCAAGTGAGGGAAAAGAATGCTATTTAACAACAAAACCTACATATTCTTTAGATTTATTTAATTGTTAGATTTCCATGAACCCAAAGAGCAATTCAGAAACAATATTGAAATGAATTTTATAATGTAAAAGAAAAGACTAGGTTGAAAAGTTCTTATATTTTTTTTCTAGATTACTCTTTTGTTCGTATTATATTAGAATGAACTACAAATAGTTTAAGAAGAGAGAACACTAATAAAAGAATTATAACAGGATATATTTATTGAACTCTGATTTCATACTAAAAAGTTTCTTAGATGCTTTGTATTTGTTATTTCACTTAATTCTGGAAACTACTAAAATGTAAATTCCTTGGAGGCAGAAATAATTTTGCCTGTTCTATTCCCTGATATATATCCTAAAACTATAAAATTTTCTAAAACTATAAAAAATCTTAAGTACTATAAATAAAGCCATTGATAATGCCCGTCCTTGGGGAATTCATACTTAAGAACTTTCTTCCCTTTTTCTAAGTTAGTCAGCCTTTTATCACAGAAGCAAATAATTATCCAGCCAGTGTTTCAGTTCAAGGTAACAGAGATTCCATTTTTATTCCCTCATTCACTCTTTCTTCATTCATTTATTCAGTAAATGTCTCCTCAGTGCCTATTTTACTTAAGACGTTAGGCTAGGCATCCACAAATACACATACCTCTGATCAGGCTCACGTTAAGGAAAAAATATCCTTTGAATGATTGACATACATGAAGCATTTTCAAAATGGTTATGATTGCAGACTTCTGTCATTAGGATGGATAACTGCTTTCAAAGCAGCATGTCTAAACAAGAGAGATACATTTGGAAAAAGAAAAAGGGCTATTAATCAATCAGAAAAAAAAATAGCAAATTACCCCAGGAAAGGCAAAAATCCTGGTAATAGTTGTGGATTTTCCTATTTTGCTCTTCTATTAATTCAGTGAGAACCTGAACACTGCCTTCTGTTTCATAAATGACAAAAGTGTAACACTAACGATTCTAAGAAATACATTATGGGATATATTTCTTTGAATGGAGGATTATTTGTATATACCATTAGGGGAAAAAATCCAATTTAATAACTAAATTCTGTATCTGTGCAATTTGGTTATTATTCTTAATTTTGATTGTTGGACTAGCTGTCAACTGCAGAAAATCCCATTAAGTTAATGTTTTCCTAAATGGAAACAGCTGTATAGAATAAAGAACCCTGGAATACTTATTTGCTTAGAAGTTATCAGTGTAGTCTCCTTGTGTTTTGTAGAAATTCTATGCTTCTTACGTCTCTCCATAAAAGGGAGACAAATAGCAAAAACCCATTCTAAACATGAGCAATTACACAGTTTTGTCTAAATGTATTTGGTCAAATTGGGCCATATGCCTTTCAGTTTAAGTCTCCAAAGACATCTTATTATATTTTATTTAGTGTGAATTTATCGATTATATCATTTTTCAGGTGTCAGATTTCTTGAAGTTTCTTAACAAAGAAACTGTAATTCATTAAGTTGCTATAGAAAATTTATGGGTGGATGACAGGACTTGTTCCAATTATCTGAGCAACTAAGTGGTCAAGGAGAATTATTCAAACACATATTTATTGACTATCTTCTATGGGTAAGTCCCTGTTTTAGTTGTGGAGGATGTCCGGACTAGAAAGCTCTAGTCCAACCTGGACCAAATAACAGACTTAAGGCTATTCAAATTATCATCAGACAAAACCTGCTATATAAGGGAGAAGACATATTGTACGAGAGAAGCAAGGATAGTGGTGGGTGTCCAGTGCCAGAGTCTCAGGAAATAATCTCAGAGCGGGCAACACTGGATCTGGGCTTGAACACATAGTGGAAGTTCCGCCTGCACGGCTTGCAGCTGAGGGTTACATTTCAGAAAAAAGTGACTTGGTGTATGGCTTACTTGGGTAACAGTGAGCATGTCTGGATTGCTTGGAGCATAGGGCACAGGAGCAGAAATGGTGGGAGAATAGCTTAGGACTGCCTACTGGCATCAGATCACAGAACAATGCGAAGGCCAGGCTGAGGAGTTTGGATTTTGTTCTGAAAGAAATGGGGAGTCATTGACGGTTTTGATACACGGCTGGCATGATTCATAACTGTGCTTTAGAAGATCTTTCTGGTAACAATCTGCAGAGGACAGAATGTCCAGAAGTGAGATTTCTATTTAAGAAGGATACTTTTAATAAATATTAGCTAGCTAGAAAAAAATTCAACTCTACATAAACAATAAAAAATTTATACATATGTGTCTATATAGTTTTTTTTTCTAATTAGCTAATGCAGTATAGGGTGGTTTTTTTTTTCAAAGCGATTTTAAAACATAATAATTCTTTTGGAGAGGGGATTCATTATAAACTAAATTTTACAATTTCCTAGCTTTCTAACATTATCACTTTCCAAGTCCCGCTCTTTTCCATTAGGGTGGTGTGAATCAAATTATACTGCAGAATGCTTAGTACATGTCACCATCACGAACATATAGTGGTGAAACGAAGTGAACCTTATCTGATATATTTTCTTCCATTTTCCATTGTTATTCTTTGGAGTCTAGCCAGGCTTCTCCATATATTCGTGATGTAAGAAATATTGGGGCTCGGAGCCGATGGCCAGGAAAGA
This sequence comes from Lutra lutra, assembly GCF_902655055.1. NCBI lineage: Eukaryota > Metazoa > Chordata > Mammalia > Carnivora > Mustelidae > Lutra > Lutra lutra. The sequence goes on from NC_062281.1 coordinate 64,472,517, forward strand.
ATTCATGAGACATCTTCAAGTGCAAAAAGAAGGTATTATTAAAGACCAGGGACAGGACCCAGGGACAGAAAAGAGCTGCACTGGGGAGCTAGATTATACGAGGAGTAATCCATTATATACTTTCTTTCTTTCTTTTTTTTTTTTTAAACTTCAGGGACCACTTTATGTTTTTAAAGATTTTATTTATTTGACAGAGAGAGGGAGAGAGAGAGAGAACACAACCCAGTGAGGGAGAGGCAGAAAGAGACTCCCCTCTCAGCAGGCATCCTGACGTGGGGCTCGATCCCAGCATCCTGGGATCACAACCGGTGCTGAAGGCAGATGCTTAACTGAGGAAAGCATGCAGGCTTCCTCAATTATATACTTTCAAGTTGGGAGGGGGTTAGGGATAGTGTAAGTCTCTAAGGAATTTTGGAAGCAAGATTTCCAGGACCTTAAGGGGGCTAGCTATTGTTAGGAAAAGGTCATTTATTACTGTCTAAGAAAACTTTAGTCATGAGATCCTTCAGATGTGTATCGGTGGGCCATATGCTTGGGGGATGATTGCCAACATATATCTTGGGGGGTAGAAATAAAAGAAGATTCCAAAGGAATTTTTATATGTTAAAGTAGACTTAACAGGATCCTGGAGGTTGGCATAATGTTAAGCTAAGTTCCCTTTTGCCCTTAGCAGAGTATTAACATTGAGGCAGCTGAGTTCCTAGAGGAATGTCACTCTGCTTGTTTCAAGGATTTACCAATGGGCTGTAAGCAGTAAGAAATTTAGCTTTTCTTTTGCCTTTGCTTCCCACATCATATTATAAGTATATATATTTTTCCATTTTTCCTCTGAATAATTTTCTTGAGAAAATTTGAGCCTCTTTATGTTCAAAGAAAATGTGAGAATATTGAGATAACTGAAGCATAAAAAACTAGAAATAAGATAATTATATCAAATATAAGTGCAACAGGCAAAACACAGGTCAGGGTAAGTGTTCGTGATCTTTCCCACTCTCATCCTACCTGGTGTTTGTGTCTCAGGAGCTGACTGGGGATGTTGGGCAGAGAAGAGCCCTAGAAGATGCTGAAGGAAGTTAATGTTGTGAGTGATGGGACATGGAGTTTACCTGCTCCTCCCCACAGAGACTATTCTAAAGGACAAGGGGTAAGACGGATGAGAGGAAGAGGTTTATTACAGGCTGGTGTGGTTAGAAAAAAATCAGGGAAGAGAAATTTGGGAGAGTAAAGAGAATTGGGAAAGAGAATTTTTTTTTTTTCTTCAAGTTTTACCTCCTTCACTCCTCTGCTCCCCACCACAAGCATCTTTTCTCATGAAAGACTGACGTTTCATTACTCTTCAAACATTTTGGAGTCATGGTTGGGGATGGTTGAGTGGGTCTGAGCGATGAGCTGATGTGTCAGCAAGAATACTTAGTTTTCTTTTCTTCTCTTCTCTCTCTCTCTCTCTTTTAAATATTTGGTTTTCTTAGGGAGGCATGGATTTACTGTGGGTTTCTCGGCTTTGGCTACAGCACCAGAAGGTCTTGTAAAATAACTGGTCACCAATCTTTCTTGTACACATTGTTCAGGATGTCATTTAACATTTTTGCTGCCTTCCTTGATCTCCTTCTGTCCCACACCTCTTTCCCTTTGTCATATCATTGCCACTCGGGAATCCTCTTAGCCCCGGTTTCTTCTTGATGGTGAATTTCTCCCCACAACTGCATCAGAACCCGATTGGCTGCATGTCAAGCCCTTAAATGTGACTTAACATTAAGGATCAACCTCTTCTTGCCATGGACAGAACCGTTCAAGCCGATGCGCTAGGGGACCCATCCTCGCGGTGATGCTGGCAAGCAGATCACATTAAGTAGAAGTTCCATTCAGAGGAGTTCTCAGGATCATCCTGTTGAATGTTTGGACTTAGGCGAAAACCGGAGAACACTGGGAAAGTTGCAATGTACCTGGTGTGTGTAGCATTTCCCATTATGTTTATAAATAAACTCAGCAGGAAGATGTTAATGTTAACATAGGGCAGAAAAACACGCAAGGACTTTGAAGGCCACTGGTGTACATATTTTTTATAGTGGTAAGAACCAGTGCCCGTTTGAGATGAAGAACATCCGCTGGTAATTTGTGGCGGTGACAATATGGCAGCCCAGAAGTATTTCACACTTCTCAGACAACACAGTGTTTTTATCTCTCAAAGTAACCAGTGTGTGTCCTGTTCAGCAGTTACTTTGAAAGTAGTTTCTGTTCTCCTGATAGCTTTGTGTTCCCTTCTATTTCAATGTAATTAATACGTTCAATATAAATAGCTAAATCTTCAAAAAGATCTGCCTGCCTTGCGAGCACTACATTTCCAATTACACACTAAATTAGGCACATGATTGAACACGAACACTAACATTTTCCAACAGGTGGTGAATAAGCGATTTCCATTCATCAGCTCAGCAAGAACACTCAGGCCAAATCGTCACTCTGTTTCAGAGTTCATCTAATATACCAGGAGCTTTTAACCAATTAAAAAAAAAAATCTTCCTTTAAAGAAAAGATTTAGGAGAATGAAGTGTCTAATTCTAATCCAAGGTTACAGAGCCCAGCTAGGGTTAGCATTTCCAATGTAAAGCTAGGATCTAAATGAAATTTTGTGTGGACTACAAAAATGTATCAAATTAAGGCCATGGAAGTAACTTTAGTATTAGACTTCTGATGTTTGTAGCTAATTAATCCTTAATAGATTTTGAAAAGGCACCGGTATACTTTATTCTCTTTCAAACGTCAGATTTTTTAGTATCAGTTTGGGTATAAGGAATCACAAAATGATCTCTGCTTTAAAAATCAAGCATTTTGCAATTGCAGTTGGCATTGTTTATCCCACTCTGCTTTTAAGAAAGTAAAATGAACTGCTAAATTCGTATAGATGCCAGGTTGAAATGAACACAGGCGGGTTATAGCAATTGAGACACATTTTATCAGGATTCTAGGCACATTTTCTAGGATTCTAGACACATTTATCAGGATTCTAGGATTAGTTTACTTGCCTATTTAAAAAAAAAAAGATTTTATTTATTTATTTGAGATACAGAGAGAGAACAAGCAGGGGAATGGGCAAAGGGAAAAGGAGAAGCGGACTCTCCGCTGACCAGAGAGCTCACCGAGGGGCTTGATCCTAAGACCCTGAGATGGTGACCTGAGCTAAAGTCAGATACTTAACTGACTGTGCCACCCAGGCGCCCTACTTTACACTTGCTTTTATGAATCATTTCCTTCCAAAGACCACAGCTGGCCAAGCTGAAAAACTGAAATTTATCAGGTATTAGTGTCTTTCTAATGTTGGGGAGGAAGACCTTCTTCTGCCCTGTGGTCCTTCTAGGTGAACTTAGAATCAACTTGACAGGACACAGGTTAACAGAAGATAATCAAATCTAAGAGGAATACCTACAGACATGGAATTCCACACCGACATGGAATTCCAACGACAAGGAAGCAACATGAAGCTTATATGAGCTAAGAAGTGGGGTAGGATCTGAGGATGCAAAGGAGACAAAGTTCTTAGCAAGAAGGTGAAAGATGTTGGGAAAAAAAACAAGGTTGCCTTATGATGCAGATAAAGTTTTATGCACCTGCTGGATTTTGATTACTTATAACTCAAAATGATCTTAATGTCAAAGTGGCCCATCTTGGGGCAGCCTGGCTTTACACTAACAGTCATCAATGATTTTGGAGAAGTGTCTCAGGCACAGAGCACTTATAGTGATTGAGTATCAAAGCATTATATAACCCAGCATAATATGCTGTTCAGAGGGAAAATTGAGCAAGGGGAGAAGAAAATCTCCGGAGTATCTATTCTACTAGGTACCCTCCAGGAAAATGTGATAAACCAAGCTTGAATGATGGAAGTGTGTGTATTTCAACAGTCCCAGAGTCTAACAAGCACCACCTACTTACTCTGTGTGTGTTAACTTGATAAAGGGGGAGGAAGAGGAAAAGAGCAGATTGGACACGGCCAGATGATGCAGCAGATTTGGGAGCACGAAATAAGAAACTCAAATCTACCAGTGATAGTTCAGCACGAACTAATTATTGAGTGTGTCTGCTTTGCTGGTTGCTTTCTCACCGGCTGTTGGAAAAGGGGGACCGTAGATGCAGTTGTCTCCCGCATAGCTTTTGGACAGACTACGATAAAATAAAATAATAAAATGAGTTTTGTCCATGAGAAAACAATAGGGTAGTCACACAGTACCCTTGCTGAGATTTAATTTTCCTTCCTAAATTTCTTGCTTCCAGCAGACAATTGTCAAGTCGCCAAATAAGGAGGGTTAATGTAACTTTATTTAGAGACTAATATAATGAAATAAATGGACTCATAATTCTGTTTTCACCCAAGAAGTCATGATTATAATTTTCGTTATCACCCCCCCAAGCATGGGCATTTTAGAAGGGGACTTGATCCCTAAAATTTAAGCTCTGATTCGTTGGTAACTAAATCTGTACCCACTCAAGGCTCACTATAAGATGACTCAGTTGTGGGTGTACTAATACAGGAAGCCCAGTGGGTAAAACAAAACAGCTGCAACAACAGGAAAAACAAAAACAAATTTCTAAAGCTTGAAAAAGTAGCGACCCTTCACAACTGAAAGAGGGCGTCAGGAGTGCTTGCAACATTTTCCTAGGAAGCAAGAGATTTCTGTTCAGGCCCGAGCTCCAACATGTACACCTAGAGAACATTAGAAAACTAAGCATGCTGGGAGGGCTCAGGTGTGTGATCTGATCTGTAAAGAACTGTATCCCAGGAGGTTTTGATGCTGGTTTCCGTGCTCCGCTCTCCACAGCCCTTTTGGACCAGGGCTCTCCCAAACATGTAGAATATTCTCCAGTGAATGGTGCATCACACAGTTCTGGCATCCCACCATCTAATCTCTTCATCAGTGGAGTTACAGTACTGCTGTACTGCTGAAAAGTAGAGGTTATCGAACATTCGAGGTTAGCAGTTTATAAAAAGCAGAACAAAATTCGAGAAAAAAAGAAACTATAAATATTGATACATGTTTTAGCCATCAGAACTGCCTACAAAAGGGAAATAGAGAACATCCATTTTAATAGAAGAATTGGTAGGAAAAAGGGAATTTATATCCCCAATGTACTGAGTGCATTTTTTTTTTAAATATAGGTATGATACTTGGTATGCAGCCCATTTCTGAGAAGTTGTTATCAGCCACTTGCCTTTCATCGGTTGCCTTCTCTACATTATATGTATATGCCCTGATTGTTAACAATTTCTCTATTTCTCTTCTGTGCTTTTATTGACAAATGTATTTCATGATTTGGTCAGAACATTTCCCAACAGAAGATGGGGCTTAAAATAATTGGGGGATGTAATGGATCTGAATAATTTTTGTACAACACAGTCTTATTTTTATGTTGGCAGACAACGTGAAGGCTGGTTAGACCGTGGAAAGCCGGCAGGTTTTTATTTAATTAAGAAAAAGCATATGAAGCCATATATATGTTCATTTATGTTTGTGTGTATGTGTGTGTGTTTTATAAGGCAACAATTGAGAAATAGGTGTTATTGGGACCCCTGGGTGGCTCAGTAGGTTAAGTGTCTGCCTTCGGCTCAGGTCATGATCCCGGGATCCTGGGACTAAGACCTGCATTGGGCTTCCTGCTCAGCGGGGAGCCTGCTTCTCCCTCTGCCTTCTGCTAGTCCCCCTGCTTGTAAATGCTCTCTCTTTGATAAGGAAATAAATGAAAACTAAAAAAAAAAAAAGAAAAAAGAATTAATTATTATTTTTCTTTGAGTTTTTTGTTTTTTTCTAAATTGGCAGTTTGAGCCCAGTAGGGTATGACCCAGATTAACTACCTGTTCCTAGTCTGGGCTCCCACTGATCTGCTTATGTTGCGACTGCGCTCCAGGAATAACCAAGTATATTCTGTCCTGGCAGGGAGATAATGGATTAAGCCTCTTATTCCCTCCTTCTGGACAAGTTGGAGAAATGAGGCCCCTTCGGATGGATTTTTATCAACTAACCAGTTGATAAAATGCCAGAAGGGGCTTCTTCTGGCATTTCACAGAGTTCTACCTTTGATCCTCCCTGAAGCAAACTTTTTTAGGGTCTGTCTCAAAACCAAAAGAGTGTATGTATTTCTTAAACATGGAGATGACACAAAACTGTAGTTAATTTAGTGGGTGACAGGCACATCTTTCTGATTTCTTTACTTCACCTCCTTCTTAGCTCCAGAAAAAAAGAATGAAATTGTAGCTTTGGTGTGTCCCCATGCTGTCAGTCTTGTAAATCCCACTGGCTTTGGCCTGTTTTTCACTAAGGTGTTCACTGATAAATGCTAAAGATGTTACTGGTCCTGAGAGGATTTGCACCTTAATGGGGGCCTCTTAAGGATCTCAAAACCTTCAGAGGTCTAAGAGATAAAACCCTAATGCAGAAATTGAAAGCATTCTGTCTAAAAAGCCACATGTCCTACATTTTGTAGCTTAGTCCAAATATTATGAGGGTTTTATCTTTTCAATAAAAAGGACTCATTAAAACTCTTCTAAATGTAATTTAATTTTACTGCATTTGCAAGTCCTGTCATATATAAATAAGCAAATCAAAAAAATCCATTGTCAGACTCTTCTTCTGGGTTGGCTTAGAAGTAAAGTGCAGGTAGTTTGAGCAGACAGTTACTTTTATAGATATTTTTGGAAAGAGGGTTCCTGGACCTTCTCAAATCACATGCATTGGGGTCCAGGACAGGTTTAGCCCTCTGGACATTTGCCAATAGATTCTCCAATTATTTTTTGGTTGTCAAAGATTCCACTTAAAGTGGGAGATATATTACATTTAAAGTTTTTTTTTTTTAAGTCATGAGATACCCATAGTCAAAGTATCTTTAAACAACAAAAAAATATATTTATTTATTTTAACGTGGGAGGGAGCCAAGGGAGAGAGACCGTTTTAAGCAGATTTCCCACTGAGGCCGGAGCCTGATCCTGGGCTAGATCCCACCACTCCGAGATCATGACCTGAACCATAATCAAGAGTCAGACATTTAATTGACTAAGCCACCCAGGTGCCCCTCAGAATTTCTCATGGAGCTATTCTGGTATTAGATCTCCATAATTAAAAACTGAGGGGTTTTTTTTTTTTTTTTTTTTGGGAAAAAGAATGAATGCTAAGTTTAACTGAAATCCACTTTCTAAATTACTCACTCAAGTAATTACTATAAGCATGTAAGTTGTAGTCACTATTGTCATCCTCATGAGCATGAATTGGTTGTAAAGCACTGGCTTGTTATATTGGCTAATTTGTAGGAGTCCTCCAGACTGATTCCAGAATCATTACAGAATACAGAGTTAACGTCAACGACTGAAAATTTAGTTGTTGACAGTTGTAGATTATGGACAATGGATAATTAAAATATAATTAATGAGCTAATTAAGATGTCAGCAACAGAAATGTTTTGTTAATTCAATAATAGTTAATGCAGTCTTAGTTCCAACACATTTAGATTCTTAATGGAGAAACACTGATCTCTAATGGCTAATATCTCTGCTTTACTGCACATAGAAAATCATTCTTAGAAGAAGCTGGGCACTCTTAATGTTTAGCACGAGTTACACAACATAAGCCTAAGATCAGAAAAAAGGGTTTTATTAACAGACCTGTAGATAAGGGAGCACTTTGAATTGTAAACCCTTGACATCTTCCTGTCTTGCCTTTTTAACATGGTTCATTCTTCATTTGTTAACTTTATAATCCTTAAAGTGTCTCCATGCTATTTCTTTTTTTTTTTTAAAGATTTTATTTATTTATTTGACAGACAGAGATCACAGGTAGGCAGAGAGGCAGGCAGAGAGAGGAGGAAGCAGGCTTCCCGCTGAGCGGAGAGCCCCATGTGGGGCTCGATCCCAGGACCCTGAGATCACGACCTGAGCCACCCAGGCGCCCTCTCCATGCTATTTCTTAAGAGTTCATGGGTCTTTGGCAATCAGAATAAACTGTTTGGCAAAAATGCTCCACTATCTAGGATATCTTACAACTATGACTAATTTTCTACCTTTTGAGGACACCAATTCTCTGAGAAGAGATTAGAAAGGAAGATCAGAAAAATCCAAAATGTTTGTTGCTAAAATGAAGTTATGAAGAAGGATACTGGTGCCATTTCTTCCTTGTCCCTAGAGAAATGGAGCAAACATATTTGCCTCATAGGCACATCCTCCTTCTAATCTGCAAGCTCTTCAGGGGTTCACCTCATGCTGAGAGCAGTTAATGTGAGATAATTTATTCAACAATTAGTTGGTCCTATCTACCAAGTTGATACTGTGGTAATACCCAAAGTTGGTAAAACTTTTTAGCTGCAAAAGAAAACTCCCCACCAAGTTGTAGAGAATAAGCTAATGTTGAAGTAATCAGGGAAAAAGTATTTTATGTTAGTTTATGTGGTTGACTGATGACAAACTTTTTTTTTTAATTTTTAAATTTTTTAATAAACATATAATGTATTTTTATCCCCAGGGGTACAGGTCTGTGAATCGCCAGGTTTACATATTTCACAGCACTCATCATAGCACACACCCTCCCCAATGTCCATATCCCCACCACCCTCTCCTGTCCCCCCTTCCCCCAGCAACCCTCAGTCTGTTTTTTGAGATTGAGTCTTTTATGGTTTGTCTCCCTCCTGATCCCATCTTCTTTCATTTTTTCTTTTCCTACCCCCTAAACCCCCCACATTGCATCTCCACTTCCTCATATCAGGGGGATCATATGATAGTTGTGATGACAAACTTTTTTAAGTAATAGATGTCATAGTTTAATGAAAAAAGGATTTGGAGAGTCCTTCGTGACAGCTTTATATTTAGCATATATTAGTTGAAAAAAATGACTAAAATTAAGATGAATTCAGCAAGACTTTAAGGAAATTACTTTTATGTCAATCATGACATCCATATATGCATAATAATCACACCATCCATATGTGCATAAAATACCAATATGTATATTTGTAAGCCATATACCATTTATTTAGTCTTTAGGGAATTCTTGATGTTTTTATGGATTCTTGGACTCTGAAAAATCTTGGGATTCCCCAACCTCATTCTGGATCCAATATGCCTGTGACTAAGACCAACAGGTTGAAAAACATTAGTTTCCATGATTAGCCCTTCAAGATTTTATAGTGTACTATGGAAATAAGATGTAGATATGAGAAACTTATTGATCTACATCAATTAAAGTATCATACAGTGATGGGTAGGCAGCAAATGAGAGGTACAATAAACATTAAAGGTGGTAGGATTTACAGTAGACCACCATGAATTAGCGCAGGTAAGAAGATTTGGCAGAGGAGATTGAGATTGGAACTGAGTCTTGGAAAATGCATAAAGATTAAGTAGGCAAAGAGGAGGCAAGAGAGCATTCCTAATAGGAAGCAAAAATGTAGGTGGTGAGCCTATGAGGAGACTAGCAGAGCTAGAAAGAAAGTGCGTTTCAAGGGATTGCATTGGCATTATTGGTAGGCATGCTGGAAAAGATAATTTAAGTCAGAGTATTCTTAGTGAGTAACTAAAAGTGACTTAGCTATGCAAAATAACCAGGAGGAAAGAGGTGACATTATCTGGAATTTCCCTAAGATGTGACACTCCAAAGTATGCAGCTCTTAAAATCTCCTAGGTCATGACCATGTTATACCATAGTGGAAAATCTACAGTGTCTGCATCCTGATGGAGGTGGGGAGGAGTGAGATATGAGAAAATATTAAGAGGTCTCTAAAATAATGCTAGATATTCTTATACCTAATTCTAATTTTATTACTCATTATTTTTCCTATGAGGGTACGAAGTTCAATTTTGAAAAAAAATGGTCTTCAACTTAGGGGAACAACAAGTTTATTTAATTAATTTATTTTTTAAAAAGTTGAGTTTATTGGGGTACAATTTACATAGAGTAAAATTCACTCTTTTTTTCCTTCTTTAATGTCCATCACCTAGTTACCCATTCTCTCAACCCTCTCCCCTCCAGCAGCCCCTAGTTTCTTTCCTATGATTAAGAGTCTGTTATGGTTTCTCTCCCTCTCTGATTTTGTCTTGTTTTATTTTTTCTTCTCTTCCCCTATGATCCTCTGTTTTGTTTCTTAAATCTCATTTACATGTGGAATTTGATATGATATGATATAATTGTCTTTCTCTGAATGACTTAATTTCGCTTAGCATAATACCTTCTAATTCCATCCATGTCATTGCAAATGGCAAGATTTGTTTATTTATTTATTTATTTTTTAAGATTTGGGGTTTTTTGATGGCTGAGTGGTATTCCATTATATATATATATACACACACACACACATATAATTGTATATATGTATACATATACACACATATATAATTACTGTATTATATATGTATGTTTTATATATATACATGTGTGTGTATATATATATGTGTGTGTATATATATATACGTGTGTGTGTGTATATATATATACACACACACACGTATATATATAATACCACATCTTCTTTATTTATTCATCTGTTGATGGACATCTGAGCTCTTTCCAAAGCTTGGCTATTGTGGACATCACTGTTATAAACCTAGGGGTATAGGTGCCCTTTTGGATCACTAAATTTGTATCTTTGGGGTAAATACCCAGTAGGGCAATTGCTGGGTCATGGGGTAGCTCTATTTTCAACTTTTTGAGGAACCTCCATGCTGTTTTCCAGAGTGACCAGACCAGCTTGCATTGGGGGACAACAAGTTGAAGGAGCTCTAAAGAGATGACAATTAGATATTACCCAATCGATGATGGGATAGGACAAGGGGACATGAATAGATAGTGGGAACTGTGACATACAGTGGAAAACAGACTAAATTTGAGGATATTGGGAGGTAGTGTAGATCAGAGAAATGGACCTCTTATTTAATCAACAGATTTCCTGTATTCCCTAATAAATTAAAAAAAAAATAGAGGTTGAACTAGGGTTTCTGGAGAGTAATAATAGCTTTTGAGCAGGGAAGTACCATGATAAAAGCAGGAATTTAAGATTATAATTTAGGTGGAGGGGGTGCAGGCATAAGGAAAAGATCAGGGGCTGGTAGTACCATTAAGCAGTGTTGCCAGGATCTAGCTGTCTGGGGATGAGCATGAATTGAGCAATGAGAGAAATGAGGGAGAAGAAGGGATGGAGTCCAGAGATCATTCGGTGGGAGACTGGCAGGACTCAATAGCTTTCTTTCCCATGACACAAAAGTGATGGAGGCATATTGGTTATTTTGAAGTTGGTACCTTGGAGCACTGACCCAGATAAGAGGAATGACTGGGGTGTGGGGGAGAAAAATTGCTTGGGGCTTGGATGTTTTGCATTTGAGGAAAACAGCAGAAACGTATTAGGAAATACCTGAAGGATAGGAGGAGATTAAAGAGTGGGCCTGGAAGGGAAGAGCGGGTGGATTTAGAGAATTTCCTTCTCATCCTGGAAATAATTTTTTTCCAGGATAGAATAGATTATAAGGGACAAATTAACCAGGAGATGAGAACATTCAGGTGCCTCTTTCAAAATTATAAAACATGATTTTTCTATTGGATGCCACCACTCTCTTCCATTTATTCATTCAACAGATGACAAAATTTAATGGCAGTCATTCTTTGAAGTTTATCTATCCAAGCTTAAGACTCCGTAAGAGTGACTTCTGGGGAAGATAACCATGACATCTTCAGAAAGAACAAAGAGACGGAAAATATGAAAGGCAAGGGGCAAAATGTAAGAAAGACGCAAGGGAAAAAAATTTAAGAAGAAACGAGGCATGGGAAGTGAAAATAGGCACTGAGTTTCTCTAATGGCTCCAACAGGGAAAGAAAAGCTACATTTGCTTTTTGCTTTTAAATAATGAGAACATTTTCCCAATAATGCCAAGATGACTCACAACGCGCATTTGATGCATCTTGTAATTTTCCTATACACTGCAAAGACAACACAGTTGAGCTAATACTAGCCAAGACTTACATGTAATTATAGGATGCCTATAGGGTTTCTAGTACAATATATTAATGAAAGCTGGTTATTTAATTATGGCATAATAAAATGAGAAGCTTTTATAGTCATTTGTTAAAATGGACCAAAAATCATTTTCCCAAATATAGCCGAGGAGTGGTGGAATCCTATCTGGGTATAAGTAGATGCCTCCGCCAGGGTATGGAAACAGTTTTTCCTGTCACTAAAAGGACAAACTATAATCCATCTGCCATGTATAATTTGACAATCTGTAATGCCTAAACAGTAGGAGGGAAAGGCACGTCTTCCAAAATTTCCCCCTAAGGAGGAGGCTTTCAGCAGTTCCCAATTATTCTCCAGGCTGACTGTCTCACTTGAGACATGGGCTTAGCAGTCCGCCATGAAAAACCTGGCACACAGGCGACCAGAGGGGTGCCTCACAATTATTGCTGGCTTTGGAGTGGCCGATTGTTAGAATAGGAGCCAACCCCTGAGCTTCAGCTTTAGTGTTTGGCAAGCCTTGGTGGTGAGCCACTATGTGTCACTGACCTAACCTTATGCACATACACTTCTGAGATGATAATCTTGCTTCAAGTTCAAGATGGAAAAGCCACTGGGAAATGAGTCGGGGTTCAGTCATGAGCCAAAGATCTTAACACAGTGCTACTGATAACAGAAGAATAAAAATCACATAATGCCACAGATCAATGTTTCCTGCAGATAAGGATTGCTTTCTCAGGGCCCACTTCAGTTCATTACGCTTCCTAACCCCATCAAAAATCAGAAAACACAAAACCGGTTCTCTACCAAGACTTACTTTGTTTACCACGTGGATGGTTTCTGGCTAGGGATGATTGTAAGGGGAAAAGAAGAAACTTCCATTTTGTTGATTCAGGTTCACTTCCTGAAATATTGAGAAAGATTCAAGAGCGACCCTGTGTGAGAAGACGAATTGCTAAAAGGTAAAAATAACAACCTCGTGAAGGGGTAAGAACCAGATGAGGGCCTTCTCCATGTGCAGCCATGGCACCGTTTCAGAACTAGCACAATCCACAAGTATCCCTTCCAAACAGCCTAAAGACCTAATTAGGGAGAGGACCAAGGGAAAATGACAACCAGATGGACTGTGGAATCCTAGACTGGATCCTGGAACAGAAAAAGGACACTAGTGGAAAAACTAGTGAAAGCAGAATAAATTCTTCATCTGGTTAATAGTCTTGTACAATGCTAATTTGTTGACGTTGATAATTCTACTGTGATCCCATGTGCTGTTAACATTACGGAAAGCTAGATGATGAGTATACAGGAACTCTCTCTATGATCTTTGTAACTCTTGTAAGCCTAAGATTACTTCAAAGTAAAAAAAGAAAAGACCCCATCAGCTCAATAGAAAAACTAGTCACTGTGCTGAGCACTTTGCCCGCCTAAAGCCAAATGAATGTGCTAATGATTCTTATTTGAACTATTGTGGAATTACAGAATTACTGTGGGATTATAGAACTTCAACAATTATGGAAGCAATATTAAAGTTGATTTAATCTTTTTTTTTAACTTTTATAAACGAGGAAACCGAGGCAAATGTTGTCAAGTCCCCTCCCCACGAGCTGGCATTTAATTAAATGCAGAGCTGGGAAAAGAGCCTGGGTTCTTTGCCAATGTCACAGGCACAATCTCAGTAGCATGTTGCTTTGCTGCCATCAGCAACTGATCCCTAGATAGGAAACAAGCATCCAATGCGTTCAAAGCCCTATGCTGCACTCGGGAAAGACGCACCTCTCCCTCTGTCCCTGCTCACGTCCACATTTGTCGCTATAGCCTGTCGTAATGATCACAGTATAATTGAGGAGACACAAGAGCTGAGAACTAAAATGAACCCTGTGCTGTTTCCACATGTATCAGTGCTGGAAGAAATCAGAACTCTCATAGGGCAGGAGGGTAGAGAAAATATTCAGTCGGTTGGCTATTATCAGGTCCTCCTTTCTCTGTGCACCTTAATGGTGAAGGGGGGATTAGAATCCTTCTTCCAGACAAGATTCATTTACTCCTCTCCATGTGTTTGTTTATTTGTTTTGTTTCAGCAAAGAATGTTACGTCAAGGGAAATGGCAGGAGGTTCTTCCTGTCAGAGACAACGTTCCAAAAGTACAAGGCAAGTTAAAGGTATTGTCTGGTGAAGAAGTTAGAAAGGAGCGATGAACAGCCCACACAAAGTGAAATGAGTGAGTCTCATGTGTTTCTATGTTTTTAATTGTGGAAAATGTGGAAGAAAGGAATTGAAGCTGCCTCATCAGTGGCTTTGATTTTAGCAATTTGTATTCCTAAAAACAAGCCTTCCTGAATGAGTAAGACCTGACAGCAGAATTGCAGAGTACATGTTGCCAAGCGCATAAATAAGTTTATTTTCCAACTTTTGTCAACATCAAACGCTCATAATTTCCCCTTTTTTTTTTTCCCTTTTCATCAAATCAAATGTTATTACAAGACCTTGGTAGACAAACCTCAGCTCACGATCCAGTCTTCAGTTTGTCTTCAGGCTCATCTTACATTCATCCCAGGGCAGTAATTTAATATGCATTATGAGTTGCTTGACAATTCTGGATTTTTCATTTGGACACATTTCCTTGAGAATTCTAGAATAATAGCCAGCCTGCTATTAGCTTCTGTAGTAATACATCATTTGTTCTCCAAAGCAAATGTCAGTCTTATTAGACTCCACGGAAAGTCATATGCTCTTTGAGGGCAGCAACTGGGTCTCCAACTGTTTTGTAACCCACATAGTCCTTGACAAAATACATTTTCAACAGTAGGTGTTTAATAAATCTTAGCTGACTGACTCACTGACTAAATGATTGAATGAATAAAGGAGAGATTTGTTGAAGTCATTAAATAAATAATTCCATATAAATCATTGTGAACAATGCCAGGCATTTCTTTCCCAAGGAACAGACATCATGACTTAAAATTGTCCTACTCAATGAAAATGACGCATACTCATTCAAAGTCAGAAATGAAACAAGTTTCTGGCCAACTCAAGCCGCACATTAACTTTAGCAAAATATATTTTTGGCTTAAAATATGCAAGTAATTCCCTCAATGTTCCAGACATTTAGTCTGAATAAATAAACTAGACCAAATAAGTACCTGGTCTCAGGTCTCATGCCAGCATTCTTGTCTTAGCTCCTGCCCTTCTTTGCCTCCTTCTTCTTGGTCTTTGTCCATGCTGTCCCCATTTCCCGGAATGTCCTTTGTCAACATGGTTGATAAGAAATTCCAAGCCCCATTCTAATGCCTAGAGTACATCCAATTATTAATTATTCTTGGCCATATTGGGCATATTATTGTGCTTCATCTTAACCCCCTAAGATTCTCTCAAGAAAGAGTTAAGGGTTCAGTGGTGAAATCCATGTGGAGAACTGACCTCCTTTTTGGTGGTAGTGATTCCTCTCTCTACCTTTTCTCTTGTCCTAGGACCTCCTTCCTGTTCCTACAACATGCCTCATGTGATTCTGCCTTGGCCTTTTTTGGTTTTCTCTGCCCTGAAAGCCTTTCCCCCACTTAACCACTCTGCTTGCTCTCTCACTTTGCTCAGGCTTTTGCTCAGATGTGACATTATTGGTAAAGGCCTCTCTGCTGGCCTTACATTAAAACTCCATTTGAAGGGCAGCCTTATTTTTTTACTGTTGAATTCCCAGGGCATGACACATAATGGGCACCCAGTAAATATGTTTTGAATAGATAGATTAATATAATATTACATTTTCTTGGATCCATAAAGCATATTAACATGTTAAATAAAGTAAAAAAAAATTTTGAAATTACTGGACCATGCTAGAACATGCTTTGAAAAGTACAGCTCCAAATTATATAGACTGTTCTTCTACTGAATGCCTGGAGAGTTTCTCAGAGGTTACATGTAGTTTATTGCAATGTCCTTTAATTAATTTAATGGGTATTGTTTCTTCCACTCCCAATTAACTTTGAACTTCCTTGAGTTCAGAGACCACATCAAATATTCTTCTGCACAACTCTGATGTCTAATACAATGCATGATACACCACAGGCACTCAGGCGATTGTTAATTTCTGAAGGAATTATTTATCTTTGTTTACAAATCCGTGAAATATATGTAATTCAACAAAGATATAGTTTTTTTGAAGTTTAATTTTTTTAGTTTGTGGTAAGGAGACAGATATTTTAAAAAAAGACAAAAATTCGTTAGGTGTTTCCTACAAAGACTTCTGTGGAAAATGATTGTTTTGGATGTGAAAATTGGACAAACAATCTAGAACTATGCCTTGGAAAACAGACCAAACCAAAGATTTACACTAAAACTCTGTATTTCAAAATGGATATTACATCACTATAGTTTCAAAGGGGCATTTTTTTTTTCAGATGTAAAGATACTGAAATGGCCTGTTTTCTATCAATTAGAAATGGAGGAGATGAGTATGAGAGTTTCTCTTTTTCTTAAGGAAAGTACACACGCAAAGGGCCCAGCCATAAACACTTAGTGAGCGAACCCTGTACTTTTAAGAGAATCCTGCTCTTCTCTTTCCTGAGGCAATGACTCAACTAATTGCCCGAGGGACTCACAAAGTACAATATTTTTATGACAGAATTTTTTATTCTTTCACAGTGGTCACTAAAGAGAAAATTGTTTCTTGGAAACAGACTCCTAGAGCTATGTTTAAGAGACGTAAACTGCTACTGATTTTTCTTTTTATTCTCATTTTAAAGTTTAAAAACACTTAATTTGTTTTCATCAAGTAAATGTAAAAATGTCTTTGCATGTTAGAAAATCATGAATATACTTCTAAAATATTTTAAAATTGAGAATTATTGTAAACCTTAAACTTGGCAATAAGGTTCTTGTCATAAATGCATACCAAAACCAAAGTTTAAAAATATACCTTCAAGAAGTTGAAGGCATGAACAAACATGTATTGAGAATATCATAATGAACTTTTCTGTTCTTATTATTTATATGTATGTTTGTGAAAATACTTATGTAAGAGACATCATAGCTATTAATAATTCAGGGAAAGTAAATTATAGAGCAAACATATCTATGTGGCTTTTATCTTTCATGTCTCATTTTACTTTTCTTTCACATGCTACCAAAAATAGTAATTATCAAACTACTTCTATAAGACTTTTAATAACAACTCTGTATCTAAGTATTCTATCAAAACAAGGAGATGTAATGTAGAGAAAAAGTTTCATATTTTAAAGTGACAGACACATCAGAATTTTAATCTGTTTCAAGTACTGAGTGTTGTTTAATCCATTTTTGTGCAAACTGTGTTCAGGGTTGATGCAGGGGGGATGTGAGTGATGGCCTGGCCCAGGGTGACAGGCCATGACCTAACACTCGAACATCTTTACACAAGAGGACAGGTGAGGGGAGGCATTCTCAAGTTCATGGACATGAAGATTGAGTTTGAAAGCACAAATGTAGAAAGCTAGAGCTAATGAGAATGAGAGGAGGTACAGAGCAAGGCCTGAGGTGGTGCTCTCTGACTTTCCAGAGTTCGTCACAAGATGGGTAATACATGGGTAGACCTCAGTGACCAGAGAGGGTGCCACAGGCAGCCACTGAACTCATTTGCCCCTGTAACAAGAGATTAGAAGAGTTCTGTGGTCCTGAGGAACTGTGGTAGCAAATCTCAGGCTCTTCTCCCATCTAATTTGCCCACATCCTCCCTACACTATTGTCAGAGTTCAAGCTTTTTTCATCTACTCTCTGGCATTTCTCCTTCTTACTCAGCTAGTCCATTTTCTTGGTCCATCTGCTGTCCCCAGACTCCCTAGAATCCTGGTGAATAATTATCCATGTTCACCCCATTTAGTTTTCACAACAATTCAATCAACTAGGTCTTTCCTTTTTTTGCAGGTGGGAAACTGTGTGGGGACTTGCCCCCCAGAATCATAACCTATAGGTAATTGATGCCAGTTATATTGTTAACTGTGTTATAAAATTTAAAGATAAACACATACAAATAAAAAATCTACTAAATCTTGCCACTCAGAAATTGCCACTGTTGTCATTTGGTGTGGTAATATAATGTGTATTTCAAATTGGGATCATAACTATTTTAAGACACCCCTTCTCCCCCCAAAGAATAACATATTGTATGTCTTCTTTCTTATTTCAGTTATTAGAGTTTTTTTTTTAATTGTCATTTTGGACTGTGCTCATATTTTTCATCCTTCTCCCACACCATACATCACCTAAACTCTCAAGGTGAGAAGAACACCAACTGCTAGAGTCTTTCCTCAATGACTTTGACACAATCTCCACTCTTATCATATGTGGCCTAAAAAAGAGAGTTTCTAGGAACATATTCTAAGATAACAGCTACATGTTTAATTTCCTCTGTTATCTGTGTGAGTGCACAAATATTCAGAGTTTGCTGACTAAGGGGAAGGAAGGAGAATGTTGGAAAATGGTGTAGGTTATCAACACATAAAATACCTCTGGAGAAAAGCAAAGAGGACTTCAGAAAGAAATTCAAATTACTGGCAAAAGTATACTTTATGCATTCCACTTGAAAGCCAGCTTTGATTGTCTCCACGGACCTCTGCCGTCTGGTTTGTCCATATCTCCGCTGGCCTTCCCCCTTCCCCCCTTGATTTGGATAAATCTAATGGGAGACTTATCAATCCAGTTGTTTCTCAGTGCTGTCATGAACATTTGGCTCTGGCACACAAAATGACACTTGGAAAGAAAGTCTTATTTTAAAAACCCTGTTGACTTTCCAACTTCTCTGTTACCACAGTCGTCAGAGTCTAATTTACTCTACAGGGGCCCTAATCATTCTATAGCCAGAGCTGGGCAGAAAGAAAATAATTTGTTCACTTAACAGAAAGAAAGTCTATACTCCCAAAACAAATCCAGTCAGACAGAGAACTTCGAATTAGCAGGCTCTGCTGACGGAACCCTTTTCCCGACTTTTCATCAGTCTGATGACAGTGGGGTCTGGACAGAGATAAATGAGAGGTCAAGCTACCCTTCATTTTTCCAGAGGATTATTTCGCCCACAGATAAGGCACAAAGAAGGAAGTAATAGTCAAGACCAGCCTGTAAGAAAACAAAAAAGGGATAGCTAACAAAAGCTCATTCTCCCAGCCGCCGCTGCCCCCGGCCGCCTCCTGTATGATGAGCACGCCCACCGGCCCTGCATAGTTTGTTATTTCTTTTCAGTGAGGGAAGAAAAAAACACATATCTAATATGTGGCAAAGATAATTTTGACTCACATAGTAGATACTTGTATTGCTTTTCCTAACTTTATAGCCAAAGTTAAAAAACCAAAAGAAAATAAAAACTTTCTGCACTCATTATGTTTCATAACACAGAAAGCCCAGGACCATACCAAATAAGGCGTGCTAAACATAAACGGATCAATTGATTTTTAATGAAGAGAACAATGACAATCCTGATAGTCTGTCATGGTGACTCATTTTTTTTTTTTTTGCAAGAACAGAACTTTCTGACCACTATTATTATTATTATTGTGCATTAGGAAGAGGGGAAGGGCCAGCTCTATAATGAGCAAAAAGTGAGTACCAAGATACACATGAATTTGTTATGGGCCTTCTCATTGTTGATGAAATTTGATTTGTATAGCTCTACTTCCTTTCTGAGCCACTGTTGAACACACTCTTCAGTGGAAATAGTACTGGATTCTTTGAATTTTGTCAGGGAAATGCTAAACCTTAATACTAGAAGGACTTTGAAAGTCCTCATTCCTACTTCTTCAGTTATTTCAAATATATGTTTCCAAGTAACAACAAGTCTTGGAAGGACTCATTAGAGACTTAGAACTTCTTTTTTTTTTTTAAAGATTTTATTTATTTATTTGACAGACAGAGATCACAAGTAGGCAGAGAGACAGGCAGAGAGAGAGGAGGAAGCAGGCTCCCCGCTGAGCAGAGAGCCTGATGTGGGGCTCGATCCCAAGACCCTGAGATCATGACCTGAGCCGAAGGCAGAGGCTTAACCCTCTGAGCCACCCAGATGCCCCGAGACTTAGAACTTCTTAAGGAGTCAGATAAAACCCAATTATTAAAGATTATTAATGATAGAACTACTAGTAAGTAGGTACATCAATTTGTGTATTTCCTTAAAGGTGTACTTGAGGCAACAGAAGGCACAAATGGCTTATACATGGTGGAAGAAAACAGGTGCCTGAGCATTAAGATATTCAGATGTTGATGAAGATTTCTGTCTACGTGCACTTTATAAACATCACATGCAAACTAGTATATTTTCACAAGACGCAAATACTGAAAAATGCCATTTACGTATTTCAAAAAATCATCTGCCTGGGATTTACGCTTCTCCTGTTTAGAGATTCATATAAGGTAAAATAAAGAGGGTTCCCTTTGTAGACCGTGAAGCACTATGTAAATGGCAGAAGAGCAGCTTCTAAAGCAATTCTAACTGTAACACTGAGGCAAATCGATGAATGCCTACATCTATTTGCTCATTTGGATGGTTTTGGTCAAGCTGCTGTGGCCTCTTCCCTATCTAAATGGTCTCCCTCAACAATCTTCCCACTGTGTCCCCCTGGCACTTTTCCCCCATGGTTATCACCCTCTCTTACACCCTCAAACTCTTCCTTTTATGCTCTTTCTTTATCCCTGTGGCTGAGCCTTGGCTCCCTCCTGCAAGAAGGACTCCATCTCTCTTCAGTAAAAGCAGGTTGTCTGTTATGCAGCAGGGTCAAGGGAGTGTCAGATGCTCCTCACCAGCTGGTCTTCCAGCAAACCATTACTTTCCAACACTCCTGCAAACCACTGCTCTTTCAGATCATGCCATTCATGAGAGGACATGTCATTCATTCATTCCCTTCCTCATTACCACAGCCTATCCATTGTTAAGCCACTCTCTCCATTTATTGAATGCTCATGTACTTGTCTTCCTTCCTGCTCAGCTCTCCATCATGTTGGGTTACAGTAACCTTCAATTTCCTAGTTTCTTATTTCCTCGGACTGCTTATCATTAATATCCTTTACTTCAACTCTGTTTCTGTTTTGGAATGTGCCATTTCCTGGAACTGTCCACCATGGAAATCCAATTCCAACATCCCACTTTCAGACCACTCCAGCTATTTCATTTGGCTACACCCCCTCACTGTACTTGTCTTGGGCTTTAAGAACTCCTGTTGTCTCCATGTATCACTTATGTCTTCATTTCCTATCCAGATTAGATTTTATAGTCTGTATGTCAACATTTTTTTACCCAGCATCCTATAATCCTTCACTCCATTGTTTACTATAGCATTCTGCTGGTGAAACCCCTACCCAGATGGGAACCTATTGGTCAACCTCCTTCTTCTTCTTCTTCTTTCTCTTCCTCTTTCTCCTCCTCCTCCTGCCCCTCCTCATCCTCTTCCTCCTTCCCCTTCTTCTTCTTTTTAAGATTTTATTTATTTATTTTAGAGGGAGAGCATAAGGGTACACAAGTGTGGGAAGAAAAGGAGGGAGAGGGAGAGAGAGAATCTCAAGCAGACTGATGCCTTGCTCAATCTCACAACCCTGGGATCGTGACCTGAGCTAAATCAAGAGTTGGCCACTTAACTGACCTACCTACACAGGCACTCCCACTTTCTTCTTAATTATTGGCAATTTATTTAAGATTTTACCACTGAAATTGTATGGTCTTCATTTCTATCAATCCTTCTAGGCTTTCCTACTAAGTGATCTTTGGTGACTATTCTCAATTTTCTTAATTTTTCCATGAACCTCTGAATCTACCAGTTGCTACTTAATTAGGAGATACTCCATAGTTTCAAAAAAACCATATATTTAATTAATTTTCCAGTTTTATTGAAATCTAATTGATATATAGCACTGTGTAAGTTTAAACTGTACAGCATAATTTTACTTACATATATTGTGCAATAATTGTCACAAAAATATCCACATGAGCACTTTTGAATGAATAAATAAAGATTGAATAAATACAGGTTTCCCTGGTTTCTGTCAAAGTAACCCAAGGTACTCTCTGTGATTGTAAATAAAGTCTGTTTTCTTCAAATTTACCTATATATTCAATGCATTCTTTTTTTTTTTAAAGATTTTATTTATTTGAGAAAGAGAGATAGTGAGAGGTGCATGAGCAGGGCATGAGGGCGGAAAGGAGAAGCAGACTCCCTGTTATGCAGGGAGACCCGGGGTTCAATCCCAGGACCCTGGGATCATGACCTGAGCCAAAGGCAGTTGCTTAACCAACTGAGCCATTCAGGCATCCTTACATTCAATGTGTTCTTAATGGAAATCTCAGTTGGTTTATGTGTGTGTGTGCACATGCACACACAATTGATGAGGAGATTCTATTTTGTGCTGATTCAACTGGATATTCATATGGGGAAAACTGTATCTGGACTTCTACCTCACATCATACACACAAAATAAATTGCAGATGGATTAAAGACATAAATGTGGAGAGTAAACAATCAGACTCTTCAAAGGAAAACAGCTTCATGTTTCTGGAATAATAAGACTTCTTAAATGTAAGAAACATTAAGACACCAATTAAGAGAGTGAAACATGAACCATACATTGGGAGAGGTCTTCACAACACATGTGTTCAACAAAGGAATCATATCTGGAATGTAAAAAGAGTGACTCCAAATAAGTGAGAAAAAAGGCAGTCAAGTCATTAAAAAAGGTCACAACTTGAATAGAAATTTTACAAAAGAGGATATCCAAATGGCCAAAAGACACATGAAAAGAAGCTGAACTTCATTAGTAACCAGGGAAATAAAAATTAAATCCACCATGAGATATCACTACACACCCACCAGGATGGATAAAATTAGAAAGTTGGAAGATGCCAAGTACAGGCAAGGTTATTGGAACTGATGTATTGCTAGTGGGTGGATAAGTTGGTAAAACTACTTTGGGAAATTGTTTGGCAGTATTTACTTAAGCCAGATACACACATATCCTGTGACACAGTAATTCCACCACATATGCCCAGCAAAGCCATGAGCTAGAATGTTCATGGGTGCAATATTTGTAATAGTTCAAAATAGAAAATACTCAAATACGATGGCATATTCACACAATAGAATAGTATTAGCAGGGGCTGGTAGACTTTTTCTATAAAGCCAGATGGTAAATATTTTAGGTTTATAGGCTAAACAGTCTCTGTAGCAACTGCTAAACTCTGCCATTGTAACATGAAAGCAGCTATAGACAATATGTAGATGAACAAATGTGACTCTGTTCCAATAAAACTTTATTCACAAAAATAGGCAGTGGTCTAATGGACCATAGTTTGCTGACCCCGGGTATACATCAGTGACTAAATAAAATAATTATATGTTTGCACAATGAGATGCTATACAACAAAGAGAATAAGTGACCTAAAACCATGTGTAGTAAAATGGATGGATCTCACAAAAGATAGAGTGAAATAAGTCATATTAATGAGTACATATTTTTTATTCCCTTTTATATCACAGTACAAAGATGGGTCAAACTAACTTAAGGTGTTAGAAGTCAGGAATGTGGTTTCTTTTGGAGGGGAGATAGTGACTACACAGCCTCGTGAGGAGGGCTTAGCAGCATGGTCATGCTCTATTTCTTGGTCTGGGTGCTATTATGCAGGTGTGTTCAGTTTAGGAAACTCTAACTGTAGAGTTATGTTAAATGCACGTTCATGTGTATGTATTGTAATTGCAAAGAAGTCCTTTGTTATATACTGTGGGGAATACATTTTTTTTAACAAGTGGTTTGGCTGTTTGACTGAAATTCATTCACATAGTTTTAGGTGGAAGCACAGGCTGCTAGAAAGATCTATTCTTATACGGCAGTAGTTTGATGAAGACTTTTTTTTTTTGCATATGCAAGATTCTTCTTAATATAATCTAACTTACACTTTTAAAATGCAGTAGCTTAAAAATGGAATAAAATAACTAAATATGTTTGGATGTCCTATTTTTTCCCAAGTCTACTCTTCCATGGGGACCTCATGACAACTTTAGGAATGAGAATAAGCCCCTTTGAAAGAAGCACATTGGTCTTATAGTTCTCTAGGATTTTAATGAGGAATGGGTCATTTTCTGGCACTAGTTGAGTGCTTCTGGAATCATCTGGGTGCAATATGGTCATATGACTAGAACATTTAGAAAGAAAGAAAAACTATCACACGAAAGAACAAGAATAACAATTTACCATTAACAGAATAAAAGACTTTTAGAGTTCTTGATGGATTTTTCAGAATTCTCTTTTATCTGTGAATTATTTTTCAATCCTGTTGTCACTATTTTAACCTCCTTATTTTGTGCTTAGACTATTTTACTAGTTTTGTTTAAAAAATTTATTTATTTATTTGAGAGAGAGAGAGAGCATGTGAGCAGGGGGAGGGAGAGAGAATCCTCGAGCAGACTCCCTACTGAGAGCGGAGCCCATGTAGGTAGAGCTCAATCCCAGAACACTGAGATCATGACCCAAGCAGAAATCAAGAGTCAGAGGCAGATTTCCCTCTAAGTGTAGGTCCTGTCACGGGGCTTGATTTCTTGACCCTGAGTTCATAACCTGAGCCAAAATCAAAAGTCCTTCAACCAACTGATCCACGCAGGCGCCCTTCCTTCCTTTCTTAAGTCCAAACTCACAATATTGCCAAAGTGAATCACTCCAAAGACCAAGTTTGGTAATGTCAATATTCCTATCCAATGCGATCAGGTTTCCTCATTTTCTGTCCAAATGAGGACCTAACACTAAATCGCTCTTTGCTAGCCACTCATCTGTCCCTAACACACTTCTGTAACACTTATGTCCCTCTACTTCTGCACAACATATATGATTTCTGAACAAGCCACCTTTTGGCCTATTTATGCTCATGAATCTGAATATAATACACCTCAGTCCCAGCTGAAATCCTACTCTTCTTTTCAGGCCCAGCTCTGATGCCACCTCCTCCAGGCAGCCTTCACAGATCATCCCAGGGGGAGTTGAATAGTCTCTCTTTCCAAATAATGCTACAAAGCATTGGTGGTTCAGTGGTAGAATTCTCGCCTGCCAAATAATGCTACATGGGCTAAATGTAAACAGTTATTTAGATATGTATTAAATCTCCAATGAAATTTGTTAGGCTCTTATTAACAATATCCTGTTTAAATCTAACACACAGCTTTATACGCAGTAGGCACTCAACACATATTAAATTAATGAATGAAAAATTAGCCATTTCAAGGAGACGTCAAGTGTTCAAGTACATGATTAAAAATTTAGTTCCACATTTCAAGTGCTCAGTAGGCACATATAGCTACTAACTACTGTATGGGACACACACATACAGAACGTTTTCACCACGGCAGAAAGTTCTATTATACAGAGCTGCTTTCACTTTAGTATTAATTCTCAAACAGAAGCACTTTTAGGATGTAATGTATATATAGATATTTTTTTTCCTCAGTTATAGTCTAAACCTAAATAAAGTTTCTAAATAAAAGTTTCTGTCTCCTGAAGAACAAAAAAGATTTTATACAAAGTCAACAGAATGAATCTAAACTCTAATACTGCAATAGTCTATCAGAGAATGCTCAAACTAAATGATTCTGTTACTGCTTATTAATGATTTCTTAGAGGAAGCCAAAGACTACTACATTCTTTAAAATAATGTTTTGGTTTAGTTTCTTCTGAAGGTGTTGCCTTTAAGACAGAAGATATCTTTCAGATTTCACTGTATTTCAGATTTCTTTTAAATGTATTGATTTTTATGAAGTGTATATTCTGGAAATTTGAGCAGGTAATTTCAATGCCTATGATAAAGCCATGTGTGTCCCAAGAGCCCAGAAGAAGAACCAACTAATTCTGCTGGTAGAATGAGGTGGGCGGAACCGAGAAGGTCTCCAAACTCTTAACCAGGGGGAGGTGGAAATGTGAGTGGGTATAAGGAGATGCAGATGAATTAGCGAAAGAATAAAGCTTGGAAGCACAGGCCAGGCAGAGAGAAAGGCAGAGTGATCAATGGAAGGAGAAACATGTAAAGCTAAAAATGGTTGACCTGGCCTTTCTTGATCTGGCCTCTGCCAGTCTCTCCAGACCTCTTTTTCTCTCTTTTTCTCCAGCAATATTGACCATTTACAGTTTTTCACCCTTCAATACACCACTTAAAAGGTCTGTGCCAGCACACATGGGTGGCTCAGTCAGTTAAGCATCTGCCTTTGGCACAGATCATGATCCCAGAGTCCTGGGATTGAGTCCTACATAGGGTTCCCTGCTCACCAAGGAGCCTGCTTATTCCTCTCCCTCGTCTCCCCTGCTCCTATTCTCTCTCTTTCAAATAAATAAATAAATAAATAAAATCTTTTTTTTTTTTTAAATTTTTTCAGCATAACAGTATTCATTATTTTTGCACCACACCCAGTGCTCCATGCAATCCGTGCCCTCTACAATACCCACCACCTGGTGCCCCCAACCTCCCACCCCCACCCCTTCAAAATTCTCAGATCGTTTTTCAGAGTCCATAGTCTCTCATGGTTCACCTCCCCTTCCAACTTCCCTCAACTCCCTTCTCCTCTCCATCTCCCCTTGTCCTCCATGCTATTTGTTATGCTCCACAAGTAAGTGAAACCATATGATAATTGACTCTCTCTGCTTGACTTATTTCACTCAGCATAATCTCTTCCAGTCCCGTCCATGTTGCTACAAAACTTGGGTATTCATCCTTTCTTTTTTCTTTTTCTTTTTCTTTTTTTTTTTTTTTTTACAGCTTTATAAACATATATTTTTATCCCCAGGGGTACAGGTCGCCAGGTTTACACACTTCACAGCACTCACCATAGCACATACCCTCCCCAATATCCATAACCCCACCCCCTCTCCCAACCCCCTCCCCCCATCAACCCTCAGTTTGTTTTGTGAGATTAAGAGTCACTTATGGTTTGTCTTCCTCCCAATCCCATCCTGTTTCATTTACTCTTCTCCTACCCCCTCAACCCCCCATGTTGCATCTCCTCTCCCTCATATCAGGGAGATCATATGATAGTTGTCTTTCTCCGATTGACTTATTTCGCTAAGCATGATACCCTCTAGTTCCATCCACGTCGTCGCAAATGGCAAGATTTCATTTCTTTTGATGGCTGCATAGTATTCCATTGTGTATATATACCACCTCTTCTTTATCCATTCGTCTGTAGATGGACATCTAGGTTCTTTCCATAGTTTGGTTATTGTAGACATTGCTGCTATAAACATTCGGGTGCATGTGCCCCTTCGAATCACTACGTTTGTATCTTTAGGGTAAATACCCAGCAGTGCAATTGCAGGGTCATAGGGTAGTTCTATTTTCAACATTTTGAGGAACCTCCATGCTGTTTTCCAGAGTGGTTGCACCAGCTTGCATTTCCACCAACAGTGTAGGAGGGTTCCCCTTTCTCCGCGTCCTCGCCAGAATCTGTCATTTCCTGACTTGTTAATTTTAGCCATCCTGACTGGTGTGAGGTGATATCTCATGGTGGTTTTGATTTGTATTTCCCTGATGCCGAGTGATATGGAGCACTTTTTCATGTGTCAGTTGGCCATCTGGATGTCTTCTTTGCAGAAATGTCTGTTCATGTCCTCTGC
Source organism: Lutra lutra (assembly GCF_902655055.1). Lineage (NCBI taxonomy): Eukaryota > Metazoa > Chordata > Mammalia > Carnivora > Mustelidae > Lutra > Lutra lutra. The sequence continues at coordinate 64,500,069 of NC_062281.1, forward strand.
CCATTTCTTGATTGGATTCTTTGTTCTTTGGGTGTTGAGTTTGCTAAGTTCTTTATAGATTTTGGACACTAGCCCTTTATCTGATATGTCATTTGCAAATATCTTCTCCCATTCTGTCAGTTGTCTTTTGGTTTTGTTAACTGTTTCCTTTGCTGTGTAAAAGCTTTTGATCTTGATAAAATCCCAAAAGTTCATTTTTGCCCTTGCTTCCCTTGCCTTTGGGGATGTTCCTAGGAAGATGTTGCTGCGCCTGAGGTCGAAGAGGTTGCTGCCTGTGTTCTCCTCAAGGATTTTGATGGATTCCTTTCTCACATTGAGATCTTTCATCCATTTTGAGTCTATTTTCGTGTGTGGTGTAAGGAAATGATCCAATTTCATTTTTCTGCATGTGGCTGTCCAATTTTCCCAACACCATTTATTGAAGAGGCTGTCTTTTTTCCATTGGACATTCTTTCCTGCTTTGTCGAAGATGAGTTGACCATAGAGTTGAGGGTCTATTTCTGGGCTCTCTATTCTGTTCCATTGATCTATATGTCTGTTTTTGTGCCAGTACCTTGCTGTCTTGATGATGACAGCTTTGTAATAGAGCTTGAAGTCCGGAATTGTGATGCCACCGACTTTGGCTTTCTTTTTCAATATTCCTTTGGCTATTCGAGGTCTTTTCTGGTTCCATATAAATTTTAGGATTATTTGTTCCATTTCTTTGAAAAAAATGGATGGTACTTTGATAGGAATTGCATTAAATGTGTAGATTGCCTTAGGTAGCATAGACATTTTCACAATATTTATTCTTCCAATCCAGGAGCATGGAACATTTTTCCATTTCTTTGTGTCTTCCTCAATTTCTTTCATGAGTACTTTATAGTTTTCTGAGTATAGATTCTTAGTCTCTTTGGTTAGGTTTATTCCTAGGTATCTTATAGTTTTGGGTGCAATTGTAAATGGGATGGACTCCTTAATTTCTCTTTCTTCTGTCTTGTTGTTGGTGTAGAGAAATGCAACTGATTTCTGTGCATTGATTTTATATCCTGACACTTTACTGAATTCCTGTACAAGTTCTAGCAGTTTTGGAGTGGAGTCTTTTGGGTTTTCCACATATAGTATCATATCATCTGCAAAGAGTGATAGTTCGACTTCTTCTTTGCCGATTTGGATGCCTTTAATTTCCTTTTGTTGTCTGATTGCTGAGGCTAGGACTTCTAGTACTATGTTGAATAGCAGTGTGATAACGGACATCCCTGCCGTGTTCCTGACCTTAGCGGAAAAGCTTTAAGTTTTTCTCCATTGAGAATGATATTTGCGGTGGGTTTTTCATAGATGGCTTTGATAATATTGAAGTATGTGCCGTCTATCCCCACACTTTGACGAGTTTTGATCAGGAAGGGATGCTGTACTTTGTCAAATGCTTTTTCAGCATCTATGGAGAGTATCATATGGTTTTTGTTCTTTCTTTTATTAATGTGTTGTATCACATTGATTGATTTGCGGATGTTGAACCAACCTTGCAGCCCTGGAATAAATCCCACTGGGTCGTGGTGAATAATCCTTTTAATGTACTGTTGAATCCTATTGGCTAGTATTTTGGCGAGAATTTTTGCATCTGTGTTCATCAAGGATATTGGTCTGTAGTTCTCTTTTTTGATGGGATCCTTGTCTGGTTTTGGGATCAAGGTGATGCTGGCCTCATAAAATGAGTTTGGAAGTTTTCCTTCTATTTCTATTTTTTGGAACAGTTTCAGGAGAATAGGAATTAGTTCTTCTTTAAATGTGTGGTAGAATTCCCCCAGGAAGCCGTCTGGCCCTGGGCTTTTGTTTGTTTGGAGATTTTTGATGACTTTTCAATCTCCTTACTGGTTATGGGTCTGTTCAGCCTTTCTATTTCTTCCTGGTTCAGTTGTGGTAGTTTATATGTCTCTAGGAATGCATCCATTTCTTCCAGATTGTCAAATTTGTTGGCGTAGAGTTGCTCATAGTATGTTCTTATAATTGTCTGTATTTCTTTGGTGTTCGTTGTGATCTCTCCTCTTTCATTCATGATTTTATTTATTTGGGTCCTCTCTCTTTTCTTTTTGATAAGTCTGGCCAGGGGTTTATCAATCTTATTAATTCTTTCAAAGAACCAGCTCCTAGTTTCGTTGATTTGTTCTATTGTTTTTTTGGTTTCTATTTCATTGATTTCTGCTCTGATCTTTATGATTTCTCTTCTCCTGCTGGGTTTAGGGTTTCTTTCTTGTTCTTTCTCAAGCTCCTTTAGGTGTAGGGTTAGGTTGTGTACCTGAGACCTTTCTTGTTTCTTGAGAAAGGCTTGTACCGCTATATATTTTCCTCTCAGGACTGCCTTTGTTGTGTCCCACAGATTCTGAGCCGTTGTGTTTTCATTATCGTTTGTTTCCATAAATTTTTTCAATTCTTCTTTAATTTCCTGGTTGACCCATTCATTCTTTAGAAGGATGCTGTTTAGTCTCCATGTATTTGGGTTCTTTCCAAATTTCCTCTTGTTATTGAGTTCTAGCTTTAGAGCATTGTGGTCTGAAAATATGCAGGGAATGATCCCAATCTTTTGATACTGGTTGAGACTTGATTTAGGACCAAGAATGTGATCTATTCTGGAGAATGTTCCATGTGCACTAGAGAAGAATGTGTATTCTGTTGCTTTGGGATGAAATGTTCTGAATATATCTGTGATGTCCATCTGGTCCAGTGTGTCATTTAAGGCCTTGATTTCCTTGTTGATCTTTTGCTTGGATGATCTGTCCATTTCAGTGAGGGGAGTGTTAAAGTCCCCTACTATTATTGTATTACTGTTGATGTGTTTCTTTGATTTTGTTATTAATTGGTTTATATAGTTGGCTGCTCCCACGTTAGGGGCATAGATATTTAAAATTGTTAGATCTTCTTGTTGGACAGTTCCTTTGTGTATGATATAGTGTCCTTCCTCATCTCTTATTATAGTCTTTGGCTTAAAATCTAATTGATCTGATATGAGGATTGCCACTCCTGCTTTCTTCTGATGTCCATTAGCATGGTAAATTCTTTTCCACCCCCTCACTTTAAACCTGGAGGTGTCTTCGGGTTTAAGATGAGTTTCTTGTAGGCAACATATAGATGGGTTTTGTTTTTTTATCCATTCTGATACCCTGTGTCTTTTGATTGGGGCATATAGCCCATTAACATTCAGGGTAAGTATTGAGAGATATGAATTTAGTGCCATTGTATTGCCTGTAAGGTGACTGTTATTGTATATTGTCTCTGTTTCTTTCTGATCTACTACTTTTAGGGTCTCTCTTTGCTTAGAGGACCCCTTTCAATATTTCCTGGAGAGCTGGTTTGGTATTTGCAAATTCTTTCAGTTTTTGTTTGTCCTGGAAGCTTTTAATCTCTCCTTCTATTTTCAATGATAGCCTAGCTAGATATAGTATTCTTGGCTGCATGTTTTTCTCATTTAGTACTCTGAATATATCATGCCAGCTCTTTCTGGCCTGCCAGGTCTCTGTGGATAAGTCTGCTGCCAATCTAATATTTTTACCATTGTACGTTACAGACTTCTTTTCCCGGGCTGCTTTCAGGATCTTTTCTTTGTCACTAAGACTTGTAAATTTTACTATTAGGTGACGGGGTGTGGACCTATTCTTATTGATTTTGAGGGGGGTTCTCTGAACCTCCTGAATTTTGATGCTTGTTCCCTTTGCCATATTGGGGAAATTCTCTCCAATAATTCTCTCCAATATACCTTCTGCTCCCCTCTCTGTTTCCTCTTCTTCTGGAATCCCAATTATTCTAATGTTGTTTCGTCTTATGGTGTCACTTATCTCTCGAATTCTCCCCTCGTGGTCCAGTAGCTGTTTGTCCCTCTTTTGCTCAGCTTCTTTATTCTCTGTCATTTGGTCTTCTATATCGCTAATTCTTTCTTCTGCCTCATTTATCCTAGCAGTGAGAGCCTCCATTTTTGATTGCACCTCATTAATAGCTTTTTTAATTTCAACTTGGTTAGATTTTAGTTCTTTTATTTCTCCAGAGAGGGCTTTTATATCTCCCGATAGGGTTGCTTTAATATCTTCCATGCCTTTTTCAAGCCCGGCTAGATCCTTGAGAATCATCATTCTGAACTCTATATCTGACATATTACCAATGTCTGTATTGATTAGGTCCCTAGCCTTTGGTACTGCCTCTTGTTCTTTTTTTTGTTGTGAAATTTTCCGCCTTGTCATTTTGTCCAGATAAGAGTTTATGAAGGAGCAAGTAAAATACTAAAAGGGTGGCAACAACCCCAGGAAAATATGCTTTAGCCAAATCAGAAGAGATCCCAAATTGTGAGGGGGGAGAAAGGGGACAAAAAGGGGTTCAAAAAGAAAAAAAGAAAAAAAAAGAAAGAAAAAAAAAGAAACTATTTAAAAAAAGAAAGCCGATAAAGAAAAAATATAAAAAGAGGAAAAAATATATATATTAGATAAACTATTTAAAAAACGTTAAAAAAGAAAACGGTAAAAGTTAAAAAAATTTAGCAGAAGAAGAGAAAAAGAAAAAAAAATTGAAAAAGAAAAAAAAATTAAATTAACTGCAAGGCTAAAAAATCATGGGGAGAAAGCCATGAGTTCCGTGCTTTGCTTTCTTCTCCTCTGGAATTCCGCCGCTCTCCTTGGTATTGAAACTGCAGTTCTCGGTAGGTGAACTTGGTCCTGGCTGGGTTTCCCGTTGATCTTCTGGGGGAGTGGCCTGTTGTAGTGATTCTCAAGCGTCTTTGCCCCAGGCGGAGTTGCACCGCCCTTACCCGGCTGTGCTGAGTAATCCGCTCGGGTTTGCTTTCGGGAGCTTTTGTTCCCTGAGCGCTTTCCGTAGAGTTCCAGAGGGCGGGAATGAAGATGGCGGCCTCCCGGTCTCTGGCCCGGAGGAGCCGAGAGCCCGGGGCCCCACTCCTCAGTGCGCCCTCAGAGAACAGCGCCCAATGACTCCCGTCACCCTGGCCTCCGGCCGCGCTCCGAGCTGACCGAGCCTGTGACCGGTTCAAGGCAACCCCGAGCTGAGAGTCACTCCTCGGCTCTGTCTCTGTAGCCAGCTTCCCCGTTCCAATACCGGTAAGCTCTGCGACACTCAGACACCCCCGATCCTTCTGCGACCCTGCGGGACCTGAGGCCGCGCTGACCCCGCCTGGGCTTCACCCCAGTTAAGCCTCTGGAGCGATGTCCCTCAGCGGAACAGACTTTTAAAAGTCCTGATTTTGTGCTCCGTTGCTCCGCCGCTCGCCGGGAGCCGGCCCTTCCCCCCGCGGTCTATCTTCCCGTCGCTTTGGATTCACTTCTCTGCCAGTCCTACCTTTCAGATAGTGGTTGATTTTTCTGTTTCTAGAATTGCTGTTCTTCTTCTCTTCAATCTCCCGTTGGATTTGTAGGTGTTTGCAATCTTTAGATAAGCTATTTAGCTGATCTCCCGCTACCCGAAGTAGTCTCAGCCTGCTACTCCTCCGCCATCTTGACTCCGCCCCCCATAAATAAAATCTTAAAAGAAAAATCTGTGCCTTGTTGATGAGCACCGGGTGAAGTATGGAATCATGTATGAATCACTATCCTGTACACCTGAAACTAGTATTACACTTATGTTAACTAACTAGAATTCAAATAAAAACTTAAAAACCCCCAACAGTCTGTGCCATAGCCTATCTCTTCCCCTGCACCCTGAATAGCCCAATGTCTCTTGCTGCCCTTTAGTTTCTTCGTTGGCTCAAACTGTTCTTCATCTGAGCGACCCCTCAAGTATTCCCTCTTCCCAAAAGGCTCTCTGTGCCCTGAAGTAGCACTTGCGTCATTCCGAGTGACTACACTTTTCATCATGGTGACCGGGCTGGGCATAACTCTCTATTTACATGTCCCAGGTACCTGGAATAGTGTGTCTATTGAAACTGGTGTTCAACGATTTTACACTGATTGAAGTTTTTTCAAATAAATGCTCATAAGAATATAGTTAGGCTATTGTAAGATACGACTCTGAAGAACGTTTATATTTGTTGATAATAAAGAAAATAACTTCATTAAAGTTTGTAACACTTTTTACCTAGCACATTATTTTAAAAAAACTTAAAGCAATAATAGAAATGGTGGTAGGAAGGCCTCCTGTTACATTGTTAACAGAAAGACAATTTATTGAAACTTTTAGGGAAGCAAGGCAATACGACTTAAGGGTCTCACATCTTCATATAGAAATTCTGATTCTGTGAATGAACTCAAAGGAAATATTACTAAATATGGTAAGAGTTTAATGTACAAGAATGTTCATCGTGGAATCATATTTATGAAAAATTAAAAACAACATACATGTCCCCCAAAAGAAAAATGATTAAGTAAAAAGTATAATGTAGTTATAGTCTCAGCAGAATATTAGGATGATTTAATAATTATTTTGATAACTATTGCATTATAACTGTCTTAGCTTAGCCTGCTATAACAAAATATCATAGACTGGCAGACTTGATTCCTGGTGAGAGTTAACAGATAAACTCTTTCTTGGAGTTTTCTCACATGGTAGAAAGAGGGGGAGAGGGAGAGAGAGAGATTGAGAGGGATTTGGTGTCTCTTCTTCTTATAAGGACACTAAAGCCAATATGGAGGCCCCACACTCATGACTCATGGAAACTTAATTATTCCCCAAGGGTCCCATCTCCAAATACAATCACCCTGGAGCTTAGGGTTTCAACATGAATTTGGGAGGGACATAAACATTAGTCCGTGGCCCTAATATTGAAAATGTGTACTATGCTGAATAAATAGAAGCAAGTTATAAATATGTATGTATGGGCTGCACTGTTCTGCTATACCTCCTTTTCCCTAATTCTTCTTTAGTGCTCAAGCATCTGTTGAGCTGAGACCTCAGTCCCTGGATCTCTTAATGCTTAAGGGAATAGATAAGAAGTCCCTTGAGTTTCTCTGGAGTCAAGTAAAGGTAGAATTATAAAGCACTGTGGAAGAGGAGCAAGGTCACAGGGAAGGGCTTTTCCATGAAATGGGGCATCCAAAGTTAAGGGCATGTCTCCATAGGTGAGACATGCATGTCTACTATTGTAGGCTCTGGCCCGATTCCCATTCAGAGCTGCTCTGTCCTTTGTCACCAGATGTAGAAGTGGCCAAGTGCTCAATGTCTATACTACTCTACACATTGGCTTGATCACAATTCATAAATAGGGTCAGAAATTTCCTCTAAAATTGGCAGTTTAGTTTGCTTTAAGTTTGTACTGTGAATGTTGAAATATAAATAAACGTGTTGGTATTGTTTTGCATCCTGCTTTTAAAAGCCAATGAAAAGGATATTTTTATGTGTCCATCATTTCATTTAGGCCATGTCCAGAAGGTTTGGCATCAGCCTGCCCTTAAAGTTCTTTTGCATTACTTATGGGAATAAAAAAGAAAGCCCAAAGGTGAATTCTCCAGGCAAACAGATCTGTGAACAGAAGCAAATGTGTGGTTATGTCAGTGTCAAGACTGTCACTGGAGCCCTATGGTACACATGATTTCTCAGGACCAGGTATTGCTGCCTGTATGAAGGAAAATAAAAGAGGGACTACCCTTCAACTTGGCTTTATGTGGCCATCCTGTGACATTGACATTAATTCTGTCTACCTGGGTTGTACACAGAGACACTTAAAGCATTGCTACCCAGATTGGAGTTACTTAGAGCACACAACCATCCAGTACAATAATGTTCTCTTTTTTTTTAGATTTTATTTACTTGACACAGAGAGAGAGATTACAAATAGGCAGAGAGGCAGACAGAGAGAGAAGCGGAAACAGGCTCCCCGTCCAGCAGAGAGCCCAATGCGGGGCTCGATCCCAGGACCCCGAGATCATGACCTGAGCCAAAGGCAGAGGATTAACCCACTGAGCCACCCAGGCGCCCCTACAATAATGTTCTTGTTTGCTGAACATATCTGACCCGAGGGAAAGTCCAGCACTTGGGTGGGATTAAATTCTGCCTCTTTCAGTAAATAGTCTAGACATTATGTCATTACCCTTTGTATGCTGTAATGGGCACATTTCTATATGGGTCACAAATAGAGATATTTGACAGAGTTGCTGTAGTTTACAGAAAATCTTTGACTCTGAACTCCAAACTGCTACCACTGCTAGCCTGGCCCATTTGCGGAAAGATGGGTCTTTGCTACCCAGAACAAGAGACCAGGTGGTATAGAAAAATCTTATTCCTTGGTTTCTAATTTTGCTCAATAAACCATAGATTTGTGAGACCAAATTTCTTACACTTATTAGGAAGAAGATGAATTTTGCTGCTTTTTGGAAAATAGATTGGAGGGTATTAGGCCATTGTGGTGCACCAGGTGAGAGGTGACAGTCACCAGAACTCAGGTGATTACAGCGGAATTGAAAGAAGGAAGCTTATTCAGGAGATGTTTTAGTTATGAGTTAGCAGGATTTGCTGAAAGATTAAGGATAGGAGTAATGATTACAGAAGCATCAACGAGAGTGTCCAAATTTCAGGCTTGAGTACTTGGGTGGATGAAATCTTCATATTCTGTAGTGGGAAAGACTTATGGGCAAGACTCATTCAGGGAAAAAGCTAACGACTCCATTCAGACACATTAATTTTGAAATTTTGGTGACAGAATCAAGCACAGATATAAAACAGGAAACTGGATATATCTATTTGGAACTCAGGTAATACATAAATTTGTAAATTGTGAGCATTACAATAACATTTAAATCCATGGTTACTATTGACATCTGGGAGATGAGTCAAGAGGCATGAGGCTCATCCCTGAGGTTCTCCAGCACTTGGAGTTCTAGAAAAGAAGAAGGAAACATCAACAGCTACTGAGAAATAG